>NC_092459.1:1651720-2261720 GCF_047495875.1 Pithys albifrons albifrons
GAGGCTTTAGTTGGGTTCTTTTCACTCTCTAAAACTTTGTGAAAGGAGGTTGTAGCCTGGATGAGGCTGGTCTCTTCTCCTCAGTAACAAGCCATAGGATGAGAGGAAATGTCCCCAAGTTACACCAGGGGAGGTTTAGATTGGATACTGGGGAAATTTTCTTTGCTGAAAGACTAATCAGGCAATGGAACAGACTGCCCAAAGAAGTGGTGGAGACACCATCTCTGAAAATGTTCCAAAAATGTGTAGATGTGGTGCTTAGGGACATGGGTTAGTGGAGGACTTGGTAGTGCTGGGTTAATGGTTGGACTTGATGGCCTGAGAGGTCTTTTCCAACCTCAATGGTTCTATAATTCTAGGTCCACCTTAGCACTGTTTTTTTATCACTTGCTGTATAGAGAGAAGGAGGAAGAAAGAATAATGAGTGAGAATTTCAATTAAGTTCAAGAAGACAATTTTAAGAACAAAATGTCTCTGTTACCTCTCTGCAGTCAAGTACTTTCCCACCAGCAAACCCTATACTGGTGAGCCCTGAAATAGAGATGTCCTGAAACACTCAGATGTATGAACCCTGAGCAATCCTACAGCTCTCAGTTAAGACACTCCATATTTACCCTGATTATCTGTGATTTTTCTCGGCCTCTATAAAAATAAGCAGACAGAAATCTGTTAGAGCATAAGGCTACAAATGCTGTGTTCTGAGCTGATCATTAAGATCAAGAGGCTGAAGCTGAATATACATGCACAGGTTTAAGGCTCTGGGCATCAACTGTTACTTATGCTTGTGTTTAGCACACAGACTAATGCTGCAGTCACGTCTCTGGACGTTAAAGCAACGCATTGTAACGTTGAACTGATAAATCAGCCTGCAAAAGCAGCCTGAGAAATGTTTGCATTGCAAGGGATTGGATTCTCTCCTGCAAATAGAAGGGGTTTATAAGACAAATGGTCCAAATTTGTTGGTCTGTGTAAATCAGCAGAGTTGTGTGGTTTTAACAGAACTACCCCAATTTCTATCAGCCCCGAACCTGAGATGCTCATGGAAAGAAATGACTCTTCATTTACAGTTGCAGCTAGAAAAAAATCATTACTTGGAAATCTTTAAACTACATTTGTTGAACAGATCATTGCCATGGGGGTGCTGCTTTAAAACCCATGTACCCAGCTCAGGAAAAATCCTCTGCAGTTCTTTTACCTGCATTGTAATTGTTCTGCTTAGTGTTTGTTTGACTATGTATCAGTTTAGTCCTAATTCAGATCAGCTTTAGAATCTCAGAGATTGGAATGAGGGTTGCTATTAGAGTATGATATACTATTTGATTTTGAAAAATGAGTAAAACAAATAATTATATATATTTGAGCTATGCTTAATTGCATTTTAAATGGAATTTATGTTAAATTCTAGAATTATACTTGCTTTTAATGGCAATAGCTCCTTTAAAAAATAACAGAACCCACCTGCTTTTATTGCTTAGAAATGTCCTTCTTAAATCTTATCACATTGATTCCCATATTTGGAAAAAAAATGCAAAATATGATAATAAGCTTAATTTTGCCATAAAGCCTGGGAAGAACTGACAGCACTCTGTGAAAAGAAGCACTTTCAGAATAATTTGCTGTATTCTGTCACTATTACATATTACACAGGCTGCACTCTCAATACCTTGCAAAACTCTTGTCTTGGAAGGAAAATTAAATCATCAATACCATAACTTAAAATCTACAGTGAGTAGGGTTCACTCAGATCAATAATTCTTATTTTTAAATTTATTAGAATAAAGAAAGGTATAATCTGTAAAACTGGGTTAAATGGGTTAACTGAGTTGAGAACTTTTTTCTTGCTTTTGTTTTTTTTCCTGCAGTTTCACTGTTTCTAGGATGTTTGTTATTTTCTGCATGAGAACAAGGAAAGGTTGAGGGAAAACTTTAATTTTCTTTAGGGAATAAGACTGTAAAAAATTTGTTCTTTTTTTTTTTTTTAATCTGTTTCCTTTTCATTCTATTTGTCTGTTTTTATATATATTTGCTTATATCATAGAATCAGACTTATTCTATGGGAACACTGTTCTCCTAGAAAAAAACATAATAATAAAACAACCCCTCCAATCTCTTCTGCTTCAAGTGAGTAAATGGAAATAAATGAGCTGGGTTTATGTACATTCCTTTATGAAACTTAATTTTTATGAAAGTCTGTCATGCTGTACCCTATAGAAGACTGTCTGTGTAAAAATGATACACCCCCAAACCTACACTGCTGGACACATTTTGCAGTTTGCAGTCACACCAAAGATAAATAGCACAAAATCCACACCCTTTCTTTGAAGTTTTAGTTTTATTTAGATTACACAGGGAGAATAATTCAAGCAGGGAAATATCCAAAGCTGAACACACACTTTGCATTCATTTCTATTTAATATGCCACCTTCTGTATTTAAATAACTGGATTAATATACTAAATTATTGTTGTGATAACTCTGGAATTGCTATTAATAACAATTAAAAATCACCTTTTAAAAAACTTACAGCCTACAGTCTTCTCAGTGTGACCCTGAACACAGAACCATCAGACCAGGCAGGAGATTTCATGTTCCTTTCTGCATTTCAAGCCTTAATGTTAAACACTTCTCCTTGCCTAGTATTAGTTTCATATGTTAATATCATTTTTTATTAACATAATACAAATATCACTTGCAGTGCTACATCCTTCATTGCTAGCAGCTTTCATATCAAATGTCACAGCAAATTGTATTTTCCCTAATAGATCACGACTTGTACATTGTATTAGTGAAAGTGAACATTATTACAGGATGACACTAAAATCCAAGAACATACTGTACAACAGCACTAACACTCTGCTAAATTCCTCACTCCTTCTGACCCACTCTCCATCCCACCCCACCCTACAAAATGCTGGCAGAAGTTCTGTTAGATATTTTAGTGCTTCTTTGGAGAAAAGTTCACCTTTCAAGAACCCCACTATATCCATTGTCAAAATATCACATTATACAATTCACTGGAAGTGAACTTATTGCTAAATACCCATTAGGTTCCCAGGAGATGCCTTACATTAATTGTTTAGTGAAAGCACCCTTAGGCTATCGCTGGGGAAGAACATTAAATGCATAAAAAGAGAAGTTGACAGAGATCCCTGTAGAACAAGATACATCTCCTGGCTTCAAACTTCTCCAGGAAGAATCCTGCCAGTCGCTGCTCGAAATGGTCATTTTGGAGTTATTTCCTCCTTGCAAGCACAAATACAGTTAATCTGAAAGGAAAACAAATGCTGCATCAGCAGAGAGTCTTTAAAAAGTGATTCTGAAAAGCCAAGCTGGAGCTGGTAAACAAGGAAAGGAAAAAAAGAGGAAAGGGCACTGTTGGGCATCGTTTAGAATCTGAGGTGTCTGGCTGGCTTATAAAGATAATAACAAGGGGAAAAAAAAGTTGGAGAGCAGAGAAACTGCAGAACTACTGCTGAAGATGAAACAGAAACTAATAAAAAGAGAGAAGCCAGGAGGGATAAGAAGGAAAAAAGGGAGAAAGGAGATGGGACGCTCAAATGAGCAGTGTACTCAAAAGGTGGCAACTAAAATGCCAGTGAGCTGTTCACCAGAGAGAAGTCCAGGTGAGGAGGGAAGAATAGTGATTTTAGCAGCCAGGCACATCATGTTTCCCTACTTGCTACCTCCTTCTTGCCATGGCCCCTTAACATTGTTCTTTTTTCTGCTATTGTCAGCTGAGAGATCTCCTCTTGATTATGCATTTAATACCATTTAATATATTTTATTATACCTCGTGTTTAGATCACCTCTGGAAGCAAACTATATTATAGCCTGTATTTTTCTTACCTCAGAAAACCATATTTTGGGGTTTGGTATTGCTGCCAAAGCACCACAAGAGGGGGCACTAGTTAAACAAGACGCAAGAATCAAATTTTTACTTTTCCCAGGTTTCTTTTTTTTTCCTTTTGTCACTCATAAATGCAGGAAAAAACCCATTGTCTTTCGCTGCTCCACTAGAATATGCTGCTATTATGTTAAGAATATTTTTTCTGTTGGGATCATTGGAAGAGTAGCTACCATGAAGATATGCTGTAAAAAAGGGACACAGAAGCCTGAGTGTCTTGAAAAATAATTAGCAAAATAAAATTAAGGTCTTGTTCATAACCTCCTTAAGAAAAACCGAAGAGGGAAATCAAATCTTCTTTATTTTGGGCTGAGTCTTCAGAGCTGTTTACAATCAAGGTTTGAAAACACAAGGCCCCTGGATATTGAGATGTTGTCTCTATTTTGAACTGACAGTGACTCACAGCTTGTGCTGTCATTTGTCTTGTCAAAAGTGTAAACAAATTATATGACTCCAAGCTTTCTTTCTATTTGGCACTCATTCAGTGCAGGTGGAAATGCCTGCAAGGCTGTGGAAATCATGTGTAATCTGATGCTTTATACTATCTGCCTATCTTAGGGACTTGTATGTGTTTGCTCAACCTGTGAGCACCTCAGTCTGTTCAGGAGTTTTCTCCAAACAGCCCAAGAAGGTAGGAAGCACCTTTATGTCTATTTTGGTATCTGGGAAGCTCAGGCAAGCAAGGTCTAGAGACACAAAGACCTTCAATTCCCACTGAAATCACTGACATTCAGGCAATCCCATATATAAAAGTAGATAAGAAGTAAGAAGACAAGATATTTTGTCCCAAACTGCTGGAGAGGTCGAGAAATAAAAATGAAAAATCCACAATCCCAAACTGGAAGATTAAATTCTCTCCCTGCAAGTAAAATATCTGGCCCTAAACTGCCTCTGTTGCCATTGATGTTCTCTTTACCAAAGTGCAGTTCTCCAGGTTCATGCCCGAGCTACAGGACTCTCACATTCCCAAATAACTGATGTATTTAGTGATGCTCTTTCTAATATACAATGTGAAGAGACTCACAACACATTTTCCCAGATCTTCCAAGATTTTATGACTTTTTTTTTTCCATTAAAGTTGATAAATCTGACTAAATAGAGTACTTCAGACTTAGTTATATCATTGTGAACACCCTGGGCATTTTCCCACAAGGTCACCATGTTAAAGATTGAGGCAAATGAGGACAACGACTCAGGAAAGGGGGTTCTGTGTTTTCAGGTGTTGCTGAAATTGGACTTTGTCCACAGCCTGCCCAATACAAGAAATATTAAGCACCACTAACCAATTTCTAGCTTGGTTTACTGGGGAATAAACCAACAAGCTATGGAATGGGAAGCCATCCCTTATGGTGCATTCGACCTCCAGCCATGCTGAGCAACACCCATGAACTCATTTCAGTGCCCATACTGGGCAGCCTCATACACTTCTCAGGACTGGATTAAAAGAAGTTTGCAAAAATGGCAAATATCTCTCAGAAAGAGGCACTAAGCTGAGGAAAATGAAAGGCCAGTGGTTTCATTTGTAGCTTAGATCTCAGCTTGATCTTAACATTTCCTGAATAGTTAAAGGGATTGTTTCACAGACAGCCTGAGTTGAATTTATTGTTCATCGAGACTGAAAGGATTATTTTCCTCTCTCACTCACCCTGAGCCAGGATTTATGTACATCACACAGGTCACTGGTCTGTTGGAAAGAGTCCAGAGGAGGCCACCAAGTTGATCAGGGGATGATCAGATGGAGCACCTCTGCTATGAGGAAAAGCTGAGAAAACTGTTATTGTTCAGCCTGGAGAAGAGAAGACTCTTGAGTGACATAATTGAGGCCTTTCAGTACCTGAAAGGAGCCTACAAAAAAGATGGAGAGAGGCTATTTACAAGGGTCTGGAGAGACAGGACAAGGGTGAGTGACTTCAAACCGACAGAGAGTAGGTTTAGATTAGATATTAGGAAAAAAATTATTGTGAGGGTGAAAGAAGGGACAGTTTCTCACATCTCCTTTGGAAAAGGACATGATGTTTCCATTTATAATCCTCAGAATCATCACTTGGGATATGGAGCACAGCTCTCCTTTCTATGGATGCGCAGAGTATCACCATTCCTACCTTCCCAGTCAATTCCCTAAGCACCAGTTTGTATGTTGGCATTTCCAGAATGAGATCATTTGACAAATCAGTTGTCAAGGTGCTGTCAGCTGAAATTTCTAAAGGGACCTGATTCTATACCAGGATAGGCTACAGGACACGTATCAGAACTGGTAGCATTGTCCAGTAGAAAAAATAATTTAACAGTTCCAGCAGCTGAGCAAACCAGGGAGCACCATCCTTGAAATACTATGAGATTCATGGCCTATGGAAGATCCATAAGAAGACCTTTGAAAGAGCTGCACATGTATCAGGCTCGGTGGGAAAACAATCCTTTTGACCAGGGGTGGTGATGACTATGCAAAGAAAACTTTGGCATGAGTTAGAAAAAAAAAAGTGTGCTACTGTGATATTTGAGTAAAGAAATTATTGAGGTAAATTGCAGTTTTAGTGCAGAGATTTGCCTTGTAGGTGATCTCCCAGGTTATTTCCCAGAGTATAAAAGGACAGGAATCTACATCAGACCAAAAGTCCACTAACCTGATGCCCTGCCTCTGATTGATTTCACAGAAGCACAAACAGAAATAAACCATTTTCTCTGTCATGTCTTTCAAGTTTCTGGAACTTTTCTTGCCTGGAAATAAGAGACAAGTTATAATGATGCTTCCAATGGACTTTTTGCCATTAATTAGTCTGATCACTTTTTGAATCCACTCAGTATTTGGACTCCACAGCACACTGTGATGAGGATTTCCACAGTTTAGCTGCGTATGGCAAATGCAGTAAGTTTTTCTTGTTTAAAACTATCAAGGAATTTTGTTTCATGCCATCCAGACTTGTATATCATAAGAAACAATGAATAAACCTTTCCTGTTCACTTTTTCCATGTCAGTCATAATTTTATCTACCTTTAGCATGTGAGAGGGGAAAGTTCAGAAGGGGTTTATTTTCTTTCCTTCTCTCTTTTGTGTTTGTCTCTGAATTTCAGTATTCAATAGCCTGGACTAGAACCACCCCAGCCAGACTAGGCTACTTTCTGGAATACCTGAGTGATCATATGGAATGAGTCCTGAATAACTGTGGCTGGAGGATGTCACACTTCAGTCTCTGGGAAAACTCATGAGTCTGAAATGGGGAAGAAAAAGCAAAACTGCAGTATTAGGAACCATTCTCACCACCTGAAGTGGGGACAAGAAAGTGCTTTAGAGTAGGGAATGTGGTGGAAAGGAAAGGGATGGTGTTAGAAATGGTCACTGGAGCATTTCCATGGTAGTCACAAGTTAGTATGTTTGGGATAAATCCAAACTAATCTGGAAATCTGATGTTCAAATGAGTGACAGTGAGTCACCTGACAGTGTCTTTATAGTCCAGAGAAAGAAAGATGCTCTCCAAGGAATCACATCTTAAATGAGTGTCTATTTCCTCTATGGAAAATCTTGATTTAGTCCCTGCTTCTATTGGAGTGAATTTGTCTAACATCTCCCTGTTTGACCCATCAACACCACGGGAACCCCAAGCAGGGAGGAAGCAGGAGATGGTGTAACCGTGTTTTGAGCACAAACCACCCCAGACATGCGCTCTAAGAACAGCCACTAAAGCAAGATCCTCAAATGAGACAGGTGGAAGGCAGTTCAGCTTATGGGTTCCAAGAATCACAGAGGTATTGACTCACTGATTTCCTTCAAAATTCAGACACTTTGTGGCGTAATCACAACTGGGCAGTGAGAAAACTTTACTGCAGAATATTGGGAATGTGGTTGAATTAATCTAATTTTTTCTCATTGAGGGATTTAGGTAACTGAATTTCATATACATCTGCAGCAGAAACTCCCTCCTGCCATCTACTTTTACTCTCTCTTCAGGTAGGACACTAACCTCAGCAATAAGCACCATGTTTGGCCTTCTGGGAGATTTCCACCAGATACTCTATGTTTCTCCAGTTTTAGGAAAAAAAAAAGACTACTTAAATTCTTTTTTTTTTTTTTTTGAGAAGACTACAAAATGTAATCTCCCTACTGTGATGTCTCATGTTTTTTCCTCTCAATAAACAGTGTATTGATTGCTACCTCTGTCCAGAAAGCAAACAGCCAGGATTCTACATCCTCTCGGACAAGTGAGGATCCTAAACCCCCTTTTGCTCCATTTCACAGGCCTGCTGTAATCAGAAGACATTCTCAAAGGTGAAGCATCCTCATTTCTGAAGGTTATCGCTGAACACTTGAGAGCAAAAGTATCCTCAAGCCATAAGAAAAAGGGACATAAATGAGGTGATAGAACCTTCTCCCAGGAGTGGGTTCCTCTACTGTGACCACAACAAAATTTTAATTATGGAATAATTGTTCTCAGAATTAGAACTGTTGAATATATATATAAAGAGAGCAACCCTCACTCTATTAGACACTTATTCTAATGTAAGTATGGGTAGCTGAGCTCTTAACAAGAGCACAGGTATTTTGGTGCATGAAGCTGGGTTTTTTTCCTAATGCACCATGAAAATCTTAGTGACCATGTAGTTTCTGGGCCAGTGTACTTGTTTAATACTGACTTATTAGTAAATACAGAGCTTGGATAAGTGAGAGGTTCTTCTTTATCAGCTGCTGTTCCAGTTGTATTATCTGAAGGGAAGTTCTAGCCAGGTGGGGGTTGGTCTCTTCTCCCAGGCACTCAGCAATAGGACAAGGGGGCACGATGGGCTCAAGCTCTGCCAGGGGAAATTGAAGTTGGAGATCAGGAAAAAATTCTTTCCAGAGAGAGTGCTCAGGCATTGGAATGGGCTGCCCAGAGAGGGGGTGGATTCACCATCCCTGGAGATTTTTAAACGCAGATTGGCCGTGGCACTGAGTGCCATGATCTGGTAAATGGACTGGAGTTGGACCAAGGGTTGGACTTGATGATCTTGGAGGTCTTTTCCAACCCAATCGATTCTATGATTCTATGATTCTATGATCTCAGTAGTCACCCACACATCACACAGGACACCTGTCACTTCCTTCTGCCAAGGCTGTATTTCTACTTCAGGGTTAAAACATGTAAAGGTAGCACATTAGAAATGGACATTTTTCAGGCTTTTGAAGGGGAGGGAGTTTATGATGTCAAGTCACATTATCTCAATTTCCAGCCATGTTGTGATAAATGTTCTTGACTCATTTTTCTCTGATGGAATTTTCTCCTCTGAAAAGTGGTGAAGTCACAATATTTTCACAATATTGGCTTAAACTACTGCCATTGACTCATCTCTGATATTCCTGAAGGGTTTCTGTTTTCTCTTTTTTGGAGAAAGACTGAGATATGGAAAAGAGCTCTACTCTGAATTGTTTTTTAAGACTATTGTGAATGATAAGCACAAATCAAACCAACGTAAGTCCCTGCAATTAAGGTAGCATTTCCTTCAGAAATAATTCTGTAGCAATCCTGTTCCTTTTACTTATCCTGAGTTGTTAGTTGTGTGGCTGAGTGATCACGTGGATCAGAAAGATACTGGATGGGGTTTTTAGATCTCTTTTGCATTCAGAACTAATTTCCTGGTATCTTGATTCAGATATTTCAGGAACTCTGTAATGCCACAGTGAAGATTGTTGGGAGCTGGTGATTAGGATGGAATTTCCCCTTTCAAAACAGCCTTAGAATGCCCTAAATAAACTTTTTGTCTAGGACAGTTCTAGCTCTGTGTGAGACTGAAGGAGACACTTCACTGGGACTTATGTGTGCAGGTCTGTGATGGACATCAAAAACACTGAAGACTGATGTGGCAAAGACAAAAGCAAAACTTAGACCACATTTTCAAGGAAATGTGTAAAATATCCACCCATTTTCCTTGAAAAAAACATTGTTTATACTTCAGAGGACTCATTTCCTAAGGTGATTTTTGTATTTGGGTGTGAATTATTTTACTGTTCAACATCCACTTAAAGTGATAGCTGAGAGAACCAGACTGGCAGAGTACTACAGGGCTGAGACCAAGGCACCCCAGCTACATGCACAGGACTATTTTCATCTAGACAAAACCATAACAGCAGATACTGGAAGTATCCACCAACAGGAGATGCTTCTATTTCTGATGGGCTACAGCTCCTAGTCTTGTTTTCAAAGAAGAAGGATAAGGATCCATCTCACCAAATTCAAACATTTGCATGTATTTACAAATAAAAATCTGTGGGGTTCATTACAGCGTCTCTGAGTAATCAGTGGAAGGAAATAAGCTCTCAGGGTTGTTAAAGGTTTCATCTTGACTCAGGTGCCTAAAGTAGGCCATGTGCATCCAATGAAAGAACCAGACTGCACACTGCTACCAAGTATATTCTCTGCCTTTTATCTGCACTAAAAATCCTGACTCCAGAGTGCTCAGATTGGAAGAGGCCTTTAGTATTCATCTGCTGCATGAAGAAAAAGAGAGAGGAAGAAAACAGTTGGGTTTATGTGGTATTGCATACATTTGGCTCCATTTTCATATTGATTGTATATATAAAAAAGGGGAAAAGTAAATAAACATGAGGAGGATAACGTCCCAAATTGAGTTTTATCACAAGTGCCTCCTGCTGGGATTTGAGAGCAAAACCTTCCCTTCAGGGGACAGAATACTATCATTTTAGTTATGGCCATATTCCTCATTTGGAACCTCCTCATCAGCATGTCAGTGCATGTTATTCACTGCTTGGAGAAACAATAAAATCCAAAGGCTCATCTTTGGAAAGAAACACGCATGTTCCAAATGTTTACACTACAGAGATCTTGGCCCTTAATAAAACCTACATCCAGTTGCGAAGTTATCGAAAGGAGTTGTGCTCATTTTCTTTTATAAGCAGTGAAGGGGCACAATTTATCCTTACCAGCAGCTGGGAAATTAATGCTACAACTAAAATGACATTGCGCGTCTCAATGACTGATTTCCTGTGGGGTTCGGATAGTGGCTTTGACGGGAAGAGGTGTGATAATGGATCTAAGTCCATAATGCATTTATCCCCAGGTGCACTTGCTCAATCTGTTCATTGTGCAGTGGGGGTTTTTTGGGGGCTTAGTAGGACTTTTAGAGTTTTATTTTGCTGCACGGAGGCAAATGGTGAGGATTCACTTTAGAAATGCACGAGGGGAAGGTTTCAGTGCTTGTGAGCTTTTGTGGAAGGAGACTGGGTTTCCTTGTTGCTTTTGGAAAGGAAAGAAATTATATTTTTCAATACTAGTACAAAACAAAGCTATGCTACCATTTCCTTTAAAATAGAGAAATTGAGGCACACCACAGTAAACCTTCACAGGCAGGTTGCTAAATCCCAGTTTCTTTCCTATGCCATTTCTCTCCTGAAATGGGAGGAACTCTGCAGGAAACATCTTCTTTCATGGCCCGAGTGCAAGTCATTTCAAAGCACGCTTTGTATTAAGGTTTACCTGTATTAATGATTGAAAAAGGGGTAATACATGATTAATAAATATTATAAGCATGTTACAGTCCCAAGTAAAGTTTCTCAAGGAGGACAGGGAGAGCTGCAGCAGCTCTTTTAGCCAGTAGGATGTATGTCAGGAGTTTACCCCATTAGATTTTTCAGGAATCTTCATAAAGGAATTAAGAACTTTTGAAAACAGCTCCTTAAAGACAGAATTGGAATGCAGTGGTTTGGTCTTCTGTGATGAAGGAAAATAAGCAGTGAGTCAGAACAATGTCTTGGAATGAAATAGAAAAGATCTTAATTACATGAAGTTGGCTGTGGAACATTATAGGTTGAAGATGACTGTGGGGAAAAGAAAAGGTGTCTTAAGGTTTATTTTGTCTTTCTTAAGGGGAAAAAATCCACCTGTTTTGCTTTCATTTCATTTAAGTGCCAGTGCCACATGGGCTGTCAATTGATTATCTCTGCAGTGTTTTAGTAAATAATATTGGTACATTCTTAGCATAAATACGTTCACACCATATATCATCTACCCCCATCCCTGGAAGTGTTCAAGGACAGTTTGGATGGGGCTCTGAGCAATCTGGCATAGCAGAAGTTGTCCCTGCCCACAGCACAGGGGTTCAAAGTAGATGATCTTCCAACCCAAGTTGTTCTATGATTCCATGATTCTGTATTGCAAAACTATTGCTATATTACATTATTATTGCTATTGTGCCTCTGAAATCTGGGATGGAAAATTTCTTGGCAGAGGAAGCTTAGATGCTTCTGGAAAATTCTGTACATGTGCACAGCTATCCACTGTCTTAGAAAACTGCACAACCCTCCTCAAAGTTGCTGTATTGGAAGAAGAAAATACAAATCCATTGGCTCCCTGTGTAACATCTGCCTTTGGGTTCCTATGGAGCTGAGAGCTCTGCAGCCTTGGGGTGACACCGCCAACCTGCAGCCTCAGTGCTGGAGATGCAGAGGCCTGGAGCTGGTGGCATAGAGGAGTCACTCACTTCCCACAGAGTCAAAGAGTCATTAAGTTTAGAAAAAACATGTAAGATCATCAAGTCCAACCATTAACCCAGCACTGCCAAGCCCACCACTAAATCAAAGCACCACATCTATGCATTTTTTGAACACCCCCAGAGATAATGACTATAACACTTCCTTGGGCAACCTATTCCAATGCCTGACCACCCTTTCAATGAAGAAATTTTTCCTAGTATCAAACGTAAACTTCCTCTGGCAGAACTTGAGCCCTGTCCTCTTGTACCATCATTTGTTACCTGGGAGAAGAGACAGACCCTGACTTGGCTACAGCCTCCTGTCAGGTAGTTGTAGAGATCAGTAAGGTCCCCCTAAGCCTCCTTTTCTCCAGGCTAAACACCTCCAGCTCCTTCATCCACAAGGACTTGTGCTCCCAGTCTCAGCCCATCAAGCTGCCTTGGTCCTGGCATATGCTGACCCACTTGGCAATGAAAATGCCTCTCCTCTGCCTCAAAACCACCCCATGATCTATGTGCTTTCCTACAGGAAGCTTTGAGAAGCTGGTCTGGATGGACAGATGCTGAGCAGCTAAAACTAAAGGCTTTGTCAGGAATTTAGGAAGAAATTCTTGTCTGTGAGGGTGGTGAGGCCCTGGCACAGGTTGCTCAGAGGAGTTGTGGCTGCCCCATCCCTGGAAGTGTTCCAGGTTAGGTTGAATGGGACTCTGAGCAAAATGGGCAGTGGAAGTTGTCCCTGCCCATGGCAGGAGGATTGAAACGAGGTGATGCTTAAGGTCCCACCCAACCTGAACCATTCTGTGATTCTGTCATGATTTCTGATCTCCCAAAATGCCATGGGATTGCTTGGGAAACTAGACTGTAAAAAGGCAACATACAGCAGAATTCCCTACTGCTCTAAGTGCCATCTGAGTCACTCTCTAGAAGGCTGAGTAACTCCAAAAATCTAGGAAAAGCAACAGCATTTGTTCCTACCCTAAGTCCTGCAGAAAAAAATTAAAATGTTTTGATGGGTTGAAAAAAAAATGTTTTCATGGAAAAAAAAATTTGCAATTATCCAACACCAGACAACTTTCTGAATCCAGCTCACCTAAGCTATTTTTTCCCTCTCCTTCCATGAGCAAAATGAATGCTGCAAGCAGGCACAGTGCTAATGGTCTTTCTTCCCGTCGCTTCCCCTTGCTCCCCTAACCGAAGGCAGAACTGCCGGGACTTCAGGAGCCTCTTCATGCTATCACTTCACAGGCTGGAAGGTGACAGCTTCGCCAGGGACTAATGCAGGGCGACATAATTGAATGTGGCCTGCAGCAAAGCAGCTGCCTGGAGCCACTGTTGATTGTAGCTGTCATCAGGTGGAGTTTGCTGCCGAAAAATACGGTCCGGAGGAATGCGGCTCCGGCACTCGGCTCCTCACTGATGGCTTATTTACCCTTACCCCTCCAACAGGCTGGTGGTTAATAACTGTCACTATCACACTCACAGATGCTCAAGCTCTGAATCATCAATAATCTGGTCTCAGAAATTAAACAATGGCCCCAGTATTCCCATTTTCCGGAGGTATATTGTGTGTTTCAGTGTGTCGTCCTACTTTTTTTTTTTTTATTTTATGGAGAACCTTAAATGATTTTAAAGATATTTCCAGCTCCTGTTTATTTAACTGTCACAGGATGTGGGAGAAATATAATCTGCTAAATTAGGCATGAAAATCTGTACACAAGGAGAAGGCTCCCTGATTTCTGCCTTGAAAAAGAAGTGGCTTTAATTACAAATTCAGATGAAAAAGCAATCACGTCTTCCATTTATCCAGGGTTTTTTTTTTCATTTCAAAGGATCTCACCACACTGAACAAGCAATAGGTTTAATCTTTCCTCCTTTATTTGGAGATTGTGACGTGCAGAAGGGGTATGATAATATTTCATATGAACAAGGCTGCAGGATCTCTCTCCAGCAAGCAATGTATATCTCAGATAACACCCATCTTTGCTACTTAAATCCTGCCTAAGCTGTTAGTGCAAAGCTCTGCATGTCACAGGATAAACTTGGTTTATTTTTTTGATTACTACTATTGCTAACACATTATAAATTGCTTACAACATTTAAATTTAATATACAAAACATTGTAAGCAGAGTACCATATATCAATTAGAATATATGTAAAGAATATTTAGGAGCCCATATTTAAATTTAAATATACCATACAAACCTGGGACTGTGTTAAAATACGTAGAGACTAAAGAAAAAGATCCTTTTGCTCTCAAATTATGATGCAGTTGAGCTGATAAAATATTACTCTACTTAAGATTAAGAAGCATCATTTTACTTTAAATACTTGTCACTTGCATTTTAAAAATAAATCCTGTTGATGTCACTGTCTTTTAGACCTCAAATTCTTCCACATCTGCTGGCAACTAAGGAGGTGAAGGTACATCAAAGAACTCAAAGTGAGTCGATTAATAAAATAGATGCAAAGAAGAGATATTGGAGAAAAGAAATGAAAAGAAGAATTGCCATCTTGTGCCTGCTGTTGGTTTGCTCTTTGTGTCTGCTCAGATTTCTAGGATTATAGCTTGCTGGGGATGATGGTAAGGAGTTGGCTACATCCTTTGGATGTCTTCATGAGGGTCTGTCCATCCTGTAGTACCAGACCAGACCAATTGCAGGCTTAGGACATCCCAAAAGGTTCTACAAATTGAAGTTTAAGTTGTGGAGAGTTCTTCATGAGTTTTGGGAACCTTTTATTTGGGTTTTGCTTACTTTGGGTTTGCAGTCAGTCCATCTCCCCAGAGATTATGGTAAACAAAACCTAATTAGGCCAGTTATTAAAATTATTATCTTTGTTGATTTTAATTTCCAGCTACGACTACATTATGAGTGTTCCTTTGATTTGGTGCCAAAGGAACTGGAAGCAACATTTTGTCCTTTGTCATGATTCTGAACATTCTTTTGCACTGCTGAAAATAAAGAATAATTCTGGTATGAAATTATTGCAAAATAAGAAAAGTCTCCATCTAGCTTATCCCAGCTATGAACATCCTGAATGAAAGCTGTGGGTCAGACTCAGATCGTGGTGGTTTCACAGCGATGTAACTTTAATGACTCCAGCAGAGTTGCTGCTGATGGAAACCCTCCCGAGGAATCAAAAGCAGAACAGATCACTCTTCTGCAGGGCTCTTCTGCTGCAGACAGTAACAAAAGGTATTTCTTTCCATACCTCAGCTACTTAGTCAGTTGTGAAATATTTTTGTCCTTCCTTGGCAGAACAGAATCTGCTGTTTATGAAAAGCCAGTGAAATATTTCTCCCCATCTTTCTCAGAACTGGGTCTGCTGTCTTTGAAAAGCAAGGATTAATTATACAAGGTTTAGCCACAAACATCTGTTTTTCCTGCTTTTAAATAAATATGACCCTTTATCTGGTACTGAGTGTTTTCAGGGAAGGGAAAAGCTGTACACTGCAAAATATCACCATGGGTTAACACAAGTGGTCTGATCCTCCTGTCAGGGACGACTCCACACCTCACCCAAAACACGAGCGAGCAATATTCTCATAAACAGTAAAATAAAGATGCATTTTTGGTAGGATATCATGATGTCAGCTCAGCTGTCTGCTTGTATTTAGATTTTGGGAGCTTGCAAGAGCATTAAAACCACTTGTTTCTTTTCTTTCTTTCCTTTTCCCCCCTTTCTTTTATTTTCTCTTTTTTTTTTCTTTTTTTCTTTTTTTTTTTTTTAACTTGTCACTGCAATAAAGTTGGCTGTGGCTCTGGGGAGTCCTCTGTAAAGTACAACGCCCTGGGCTATGGGAGATGGAGCCCTCAATAACTGATATGAAAGGTCCTTAATTAAGCACTTAGCATTTCAAGGCAGTTATCACGGGTAGCCCACAGACCGAGCTGGCAGTCCGTCACCACCGATAGGCCACCTACATGACTAACATGAGTTGAGTCGAGTCTTTTGTACTTGAGGCGAGGAGCCCCGAGGCACAGGCTGATCTGGTGACCCTCCCAGATCCACTTTCTCTGCCGGAAGGAACTGGATATCGGATGTGACAACACTGCAGACGGGAACGTGGGTTTTTTTATTTTCCCCCCCTGAAGAGCAGGGATTGAGGAGAAAGTTAGAATGACAGTGGCACTTTCTTGGCTCTGTGTGCTGGTATGAATATGACCAAACCAAATGAATGAATAATTATGAATGTATTATGAAAACAGAAGGGAAAATCCTGTTGCTGTGGTGCATTCAATTATTTCACCAGTTGGGAAGTTAACTAAGGAAGAAGCTGCTTGTCCCCCCAGCACCACTCTCCTTGCAGTTCTCTTTGTAATCCACTGGACACGAGAGCATAAACGATTCAGGGGAAGTTTATCTTTATATTAAGGAGAGGGGGAAGACTTTTGTGGCATTAAAATGGAAAGGGTTAATGGAATGAACTATAGATTAAATTGTAAAGCAATCAAAGAAAGCCAAACACTTTATAGCAGACAACCATCTTCTGGTGTTTGGGTCTGTGTCAAGCCATGGATGTGGAAAATTAAAGCCATACTGAGAAGGGAAATGAACCATGTCTAATACATCCCCAGCAATAAAATGTTTTCACTAGGACTGTAAAACTGTGGCTTACATTAGGAAAAAGAAAATCAAACTATATGTCAATTCCACATCATGGGACATGAAGTGTCCACAAAAATTTATATTACTATTTAGAAGTGTTTCATTCTGGTGTTTTATTGTGATTGGATGCGCCCTTCTCAGTATCTTTTGACTGGTATGAAAATGATTTGAACTACTTTTTTAGCATTTATTTTACATCTATTACCTGTTCTATTACTTTTTATTATTTTATTGTGCTTGTGTAGAGGATTTTGCACAGTTTTCATTATAATGTAACATTAAGTCAATTTATTTGTGTATTACATGCTGTATAATTGCACCTTTTTTTGTGGAACAATTTGGATTTCATTATCCAACAAATCAACAGTGTTACATTTTGAAAAGCTCTTGTTAGAAATCAAGTGCATTTTCCAACTAAGACAACAGAGGTCAAGTTTGCATCAAAAAGGGAGCAGAAGATTTTGTGCCTAAAACACTTGCACAGATGAGGAAGGTCATGGGGAAAGAGAAATACTCATTTCTTTGAGAAAATATTTGATTACTCTGGTCCAGCTCAGTGGAGGTCAATATTTGTTAGAAGGGTAATAGTATGGAACAAGGTGGTCTGACATGGAACAAGTTTGAGGTGGACTAGATCAAAGCAAAGCCAGACGGGTGCAGGCAACATGTCAAATGCAACAGCATTTTTGTGTAATATTCTTCTCTATCATTCTGTTCTTTAATTTACAAGTGCCATAAAGAGTCTAACTAACAGAGGCAAAGCAGAGTGTACATCTGTTTGTGCAGATCTGCTCTGCTATCATTTATCAGGCTGAAACCTTTCATAAGAGGTGACAGAACAGCAACCGCAGCTCTCTCAAAGGTGAACTGACAGCCCCTCGGAAAAAGAAATTCAAAATAACGTTTTAAATAACACACCAAGAATGAGAAGAGATGTGAAGATACAAAGCTTCACTTTTATTTAACCTGAAAAAGTTGCCATGTGGATCCCTCAGCTCTTCTGTGGTTGTTATTACGGCTTCAGTCAGAAAAGTTAGAATTAGCTGATGAGTAAATAGATGGCAGGTGGCACCCTGAAATCCTCAAGTTATGAGAAAAACTTTTCCACTCCTAGACCTCCTGTGGCATTCAGTTGTCCTGTTGTGACACAGTGGGTCCCCCAGCTTTCAGGGGGGTATGGTGTCATAGAATTGCAGAGTCATTAATGACGGAAAACACCTCTAGAATTGCCAAATCCAGCTGTCAACCTTTACCAACACCATGTTGTCCACTAAACCATATTCCCAAGTGTCTGAACACTGTCAGGGATGGCAACTCCACCACTTTCCTGGGCACCCTGTTCCAAATTTCACACCTTCCTTTTATTTCCTGTTTAGCATGGCCATTTAATTGAAAATATTGGATTTACAGACAAGGATTAAGGTGTGTGTGTGTCTGTCCCATGGTGAGAGCAACCAAATTACAGTATCACTTGAACTTCTGTTTTCAGGAAGCTCTCCAGGACTGCAAGCAATGAAGAAAACAATGGAAATAACCTGGTTTTAGTGCTCTAAGTGTTGTCAGATTTTATGTGGAATTGTATCCCCCTGAGCTGAAATGGATGCAGAAAATGAGAAATGGAATGGTATTCTGCAAATGCATTTTTTTCACCATATTGGAATTATTTTGCTGTTGATAGATTTATTCCTCAAAATTATTGTTCTGACAGACCTTATGCTCTGTACTGAAATTCCTTAAGGAAGATGTGAGTAAAAGCAAAACAGATTTGGGTGCTTTTTCAAATGTAACACTTTTTCAACAAATTGTCAAGTTCACTCTTGAGCTGTGGTTTAAAGTCTTCACCTGCTTCATGGTAGCAGATGAATCAGGAAAAAAAAAAAGGAAAATGTGAGCATTTCAATTACTTAATAACACCTTTTAACTCAGTCTTTTAATTCTCTTCCATCACAACTGGCTCAGAAGCTCTACTACAGAAAGCCACGTTTTCTCCTTCCTCCCTCCCCAATCACACATCAAATTGCAATGGATTTCAACACCTCTAAAAGGATAAACAAAGGACTGAGGACAAGAGCAGAACAATGTGGAGGACTGCCTGTTATGGGTTCACCTAGGTGGGCCTAGGTTTGGGCTCTGAAGTCTGGACTAGGCTGAAGCTGTCAGCTGACTTGAGCTGGGCTGAGCCAACAGCTGACCTCTTCTAGCCAGTAATTTTGTATTCCATACCACATTATGACATCATCTCCAGGGCAGTAGGAACCAGTGTGGGAGTGGTTAAGGCAGTGGCTTCTCAGCCCTCCTCTTGGGAGGACACACGATGCTGTCCCAGGGGGGATGGAGAGGACCAGGCCCACCACTGGCTCACAGGGTATCTCAGGAAAGTAAAATGTGTTGTTCTGGGTCTCTCCTTTCTGCTTGAGTTTGTCTCCCTGGGGAATAAGTCTTTTCTTAAGTAATGTGTAGTTAAGACAGTAGAATTTGTGTGTTCGTTAAGAAGTTGAGGTGGGGAACTTGTTGTTGTAGACTTGTGTGAGTGAATATTTGTACTCTCTTCTAATTGTCTCTTTCTTTCTGTGAAAAATATATGTAGATTTAGTATAAATGCAGTTTGAAGTGTTTTTTTTCTTTCCCCTCTCTTTTCCTCCCTTTCCCTGGTGTTAGGAAGGAGGCTTTTCTCTCTGTGCTTGGGGGGGTTGGCAGTTGCTTATCTCAAACCAAGACACTGCCCAGGCATAATTTTTTTCCATTTATAATGCCTGTAATTCAGGCCCTGGACTTTTTATGGGCATGTGGGTGCTGTGTGTTTGAATGTTCCACCATTGAATGCTGCAATACTAAAAATATCACGTATTTAATGCCCCAAATTGCTGAAGTGACTTGAACAGCTAAACAGATGTAGATTTTCACATTTCATGAGACTGATTCTGGGGATATGATCATTCCCCCCGTAATTTGCAATGGTGAGGCTGCACCTCAAACATTGTGTTTGTTTTGGGGCCTCTCGCTACAAGAAAGACATTGAAGGGCTGGAGTGTGTCCAGAGAAGGGCAAGGGAGCTGGGGAAGGGTCTGGAGCACAAGTCTGACAAGGAGCAGCTGAGGGAGCTGGGGGTGCTTAACCTGGAGAAAGAGAGGCTCAAAGCAGGCACCTTTTCACTCTCCACATCTTCCTGAAAACAGGTTACAGCCAGGTGGGGGTCAGTCTCTTCTCTCAGGTAACAAACAACAGGACAAGAGGAAAGGGCTTCAAGTTACACCAGGAAAGGTTTAGGTTGAATATGAAGAAAAATGTATTGAATGAAAGGTTGTCAAGCACTAGAACAGGCTGCCCACGGCAGTGGTGGAGTCACCATCCCTGGAGGTGTTTAAAAGTTGTGTAGATGTGGAGCTTGGGGACATGGTTTAGTGGTGGATTTAGCAGTGTTATGTTAAAGGTTGTACTTGATGATCTTAGAGGTCTTTTGCAACCTAAATGTTTCTGTTATACTATTGGAATGGGATTTTCTCCCTTCAGTATGATGTTGCTTTATTTTTGATGAATATTATTGTCTTTTATGAACCAAGAAGATCTCATCAACACACACACACTAATATGTTCCAAACTGAATTCTGGTCCAGTGCTAATAAATGCTTGGACTTGGGTCTGAAAACCTGAAATCTCTTGTTTCCATGCAGAGATCAGTGAAAACTTTTACTTTGTTCTGGTAGATGGTCCACATTGTAATCAGTGGAGGAATAAACTCCATCACTTCAAAGCATATTGTCATAGATGTAGTTGAACAGCTGAGTGGGTGATGGTCCACTGTGAATTGTTTTGTCTCAGTTCCTCAGCTTCTCACAGACTTATTGAGTCAGTCAGTTAAGCCATTGAAATCCAGCAATGAAATCAATGAATCAATAAGCCTAAGGGTTTTGTCTTTTTCCTTTCCCTAACTCAATTGCCACATGTAAAAGGGCGATGGAGTTTTTCTGTGTCTGCTCTTGAATAATCACGGTGGCTGCTGTTCAACTCTGATCCTAAAAAAAGGGGGAAAGTCTCGAGTTTTCTTAAGGGCAAGAACTCAAAAAGTGTCCCTTCAGTGGCATATTATTTATTGCAGAGTGATTAAAGGAAAAATAGAAACATGGCACCATAATACAACCGAAACAGAAATTGCTTCCAAATGCATTATTGTTATTATTTTTAACTCTTTTAAATTTTGTGACAAAATCTTGTTTGCAAATGCTTCCTAAGTTCCATGGAAGGTTAAGTTGATTCTGGACAACCTTGACTCTCAGAAGAGAGGGGGAATCCATCAAAAACATCCAAGAAGAGTGGTACAAAATCCCAAATTTTCAGCCCAGAGAGAGTTGTCTGGTAGCTAAACATCTAATTTCCAGAGAGTTTAACTTTAGACACTCAGACTGAAAATATTTATTTTAGCATTAATGACAGACTGTCAATAACTTGCAGTTAAACATTTACTTTTATCATCATTTTTACTCACGTAGAGATGATGTTTAATAAAGAGCCTGCACAACACTATGTAAAAAATATCATAATAACATATATAAAGAATGGTTTGTATCCTCATACCTTACAGCAAATAGCAGGTATTTGTTATTCAGAGTACTGTGCATGGCCAAAATTTTCAGCCATAACATGACAAAATGAACAAGGGACAGCAAGAACATTCCCAAAGGCCAGTAACTCTGCAGTAGCAGGGAATTTGTTCATTAAAATGAAGAAATTTCATTTGTTCTGAGAAGAGTGACATGCCCTGGTGCTAAAAGGAGACAATTTCTTCCTGTCTGGAAACAAAATCAAGTATGAAAAATTTCCTAAGTGGCCGAAAAAAATTGTCTTAGCATTGCAATTATAAGAATAAACTTTAAGCTGAACCTTTGAATGGGAGACACAAACTAAACACACAATAACAAAATGAGAAGAGGAAATAATCTGCCTAATTTCTGTCCCCAGCACTGGACAAAAATATGGAAATATCCTTAGCTGATAAAACCTGGCATTTCTCAATTTTTGTCTAAGTAACAATTCTGTCATATAACATCTTCCAGAAAGTACAATCTCCTTTATTTTTTAATAATCTTGGTTCATGAAGCATTTCTTTTGCTTTCTCCACACCCTGAGTAAGTATTTATGACCATAAATGCTCCGACTCTTTAATGGGCATTTGTAGTAGATGCAGTGGAGTTACCCCAGAGATCTCCCATTATCTTTACCAGTATTTTTCCTCCATGCTCATCCATTTCTGCTCTATATTTATCTCAGGAAAGCATCTTGAGTCCCAAAGAAGTGTTTGATAATAAGAATTCATAAGCAATGACTTATGCATAAGCAACGACCTATTTACATGCAATTGATTCTGTGGGGAGAAGGAAACTGAACCCAAGATGACAAACTGCACGACACATTGAAGACCCTTTTAATTTACATACCTAATCTGGGCATGGATTCTGCTCACTGAAATTCAGTTTGTTACCTCCTTACAGTCTATTGCTCCCTTCTAGGAGACAGCTGATCTTGAAAAGTCCTTAACTGGGCATTCCTGATCTAGTAAATGAGGAAACCTTCACTCCTCTGAAGGGGATTCTTTTCCTGGCAGGGCATCCTGCTCCTGGTAGGGTATTCCTTTCCTTACACGGGGTGTCTGCAGTGGATTAGGATTTTATGGGTATTTATGAGTAAAAAAGAAAAACTATATGATAAAAACATTTCCAAGTGAAAAAAAAAAAAAGGATGAAAGTTACACTGGGTATTCTGCACTGTCTTTGGCTAAAAATTCAGGTGTCCCTGTAGCAGCAACTGAGTTAACAAACCGAATTTTGATCCTGCCCCATATTCTCCAGTTTTTCATTAACTGGTTACAAACGTTGCTAAAGGTGAAGAAGAAAATAGCCCCAAACTGCTATGACTAAGGAAATTGGTGTAGCAAAAGCTAAAACAAAGAAGAGTGGGTTTTCTCTATGCAGAGGGCTCTAATTATGATTATTTTATTTTATTGTTTGCTGGGGAGATGCAGAGTTTCGAACAGTACTGGCACGTAGCTATTTCCTCTCTTGTGAGAAAGATGGGAGATGACATGTCAGTGCAATTCTTTGTCAGAAATATACATCTGCATGAAGAGAGTAGAGTTAAAAATTTAATCTGCAAAGCTATTTAGAGAGTGGATAGGCCTTGACAGGCCTCCCAAATGTATTAAAAGAACAAGAACAGCAGAGTTATGGAAAAAAAAAGCTGTTGCAAGCAAACAGAATGAAACTAAGCTTTCTTGACAGAATCAGTTTGCCAAATGACTTTAAAATTGCACTATGTCTTGTAGTTTTTTCTTAAATAGATTTTAATTTAGATGTGTAAAGCAGAAGAAACTTGCTTAACTTCAGAGACCCACACAGCTTTTCCTTCAAAAAAGGAAAAGAGAAGGCCCCTGACAGTGCTGTTTAGTCAGGTCAGGAGGCTGAGGAAGGAGGGATGGATGATGGTGAGGATAAGCAGTGGCTCCAGAACATGAAGTGATGACTTCAGTTCCTGCCTGTACAGAGACACTGTGTGTGACTTTATGAAAGTAATTTTTGGACCCATCCAAACTATATTCTGGTATTTGGGTTCCTGTGTCACTGAAGTGCATATGGAAATGTTGCCCTTTTGGCCACTTAGTTCCCTGTCTGTGAAACAAAGACATGCTACAGTCTTTATTGGTCTTTTCTGCATATATAACAAGCCTTTGATTCAGGGCAGCCAAATTTAGGTGGTAGTCATATTGCCTAAATTTATTTTTTAAAAGTTAGACATCTATTCCAACTCAATCTTGATTTTCTTTGCAGTCAAGAGGCAGGCATCTCCAGAGACCTATTGGTTCTATCTATTTTAGATATGCCAATTAGAACAGGATGAATCACATTCTGAAAGGCCCTTTGTTTCTTCATTGCCTCTAGAAGAAATATCCATGACTGATGTTGACTTTCACGTGGCTAAAACTGGGAATCTTTTCCATAATTAAAGACAATCCTATTTTCTTTAACCATATGGCAGGGTTATGGAGCAGGTCATCCTGAGTGCAATCACACAGCACCTTCAGGGTGGACAAGGGATTAGACCCAGCCAGCAGGGGTTTAGGAGGGGCAGGTCCTGTCTGACCAACCTGATCTCTTTCTACGATCAGGTGACCACCTGGTGGATGAGGGGAAGGCTGTGGATGTGTCTATCTGGACTTCAGCAAGGCCTTTGACACTGTCTCCCATAATATACTCCTGGAAAAGCTGGTAGCCCATGGCCTGGACAAGTGTACCCTCTCCTGGATTAGGAGCTGGCTGGAGGGTCGGGCCCAGAGAGTGCTGGTGAATGGAGCTGCATCCAGCTGGTCACCAGTGGTGTTCCCCAGGGGTCTGTGTTGGGTCCAGTCCTGTTTAACATCTTTATTGATGATTTAGATGAGGGGATTGAGTCCATCATCAGCAAATTTGCTGATGACACCAAGTTGGGAGGGAGTGTCGACCTGCTGGAAGGCAGGAGGGCTCTGCAGAGGGATCTGGAGAGACTTGAGAGATGGGCTGATTCCAATGGGATGAAGTTCAATAAGGCCAAGTGCAGGTCCTGCCCTTTGGCCACAACAACCCCCTGCAGCGCTCCAGGCTGGGCACAGAGTGGCTGGAGAGCAGCCAGGCAGAGGGACCTTGGAGTACTAATTGACAGGAAGCTCAACATGAGCCAACAGTGTGCCCAGGTGGCCAAGAAGGCCAAGGGGATCCTGCCCTGTATCAAAAATAGCGTGGCCAGCAGGCCCAGGGCAGTGACCCTTCCCCTGTACTCTGCGTTGGTGAGGCCACACCTTGAGTGTTGTGTTCAGTTCTGGGCCCCTCAGTTCAGAAAGGATATTGAGGGGCTGGAGCGAGTCCAGAGAAGAGCAACAAGGCTGGTGAAGGGACTGGAGCACAAGCCCTATGGGGAGAGGCTGAGGGAGCTGGGGGTGTTTAGCCTGGAGAAGAGGAGGCTCAGAGGTGACCTCAGCACTGTCTGGAACTACCTGAAGGGAAGTTCTGGCCAGGTGGGGGTTGGTCTCTTCTCCCAGGCACTCAGCAATAGGACAAGGGGGCACGATGGGCTCAAGCTCTGCCAGGGGAAATTTAAGTTGGAGATCAGAAAAAAATTCTTTTTTAGAGAGAGTGCTCAGGCATTGGAATGGGCTGCCCAGAGAGGGGGTGGATTCACCATCCCTAGAGATTTTTAAACGCAGATTGGCCGTGGCACTGAGTGCCATGATCTGGTAAATGGACTGGAGTTGGACCAAGGGTTGGACTCGATGATCTTGGAGGTCTTTTCCAACCCAATCCATTCTATGATTCTATGATTCTGTGATATTCAGCACCAAGAGGTTCCAAAGAGCCATATTAAAGTAAACAATACAGATCAGTCATGTCTGAGGTATTTGACAACTGATGCTGCTCCCTTGAAGGCAAACCTGCACCTCCCAAATTTACAGCCCAGCACTGCAGAAACATTTACACAATTCTGGACATTACATGCTTGATATGATCACATGGATTTGCTGGCCAGAGCAGAGCCTTCAGGGCTGTCCTGCAGAACTGTGTTTGCTTCATTGCTCGGACAAAGATGAGAGCAGTTCCAACAGATGTTGACCTCCTTGGCTTCTCTTCCTCTTCCATATACCTGCCTGACAACATTACTGGAAGCACAGGATTCCAAGCACTGAGGAAAAAAGCACTTCACAGTTGTAATAAGAGCAACTCTCGGCCACATGTAACTACTGACCATGAAAAATGAAGTCCATATGCTGCTGAATGACCTCAGAAGACCTTGCAAAATGCATTTTTGTTGATATGAAATTATGTTGCTTTCAAAGTAGTTTGTAGATTTAAAAGCAAACAAACAAAAAAGTCATAAATCACAAAATGGTTTGGGTTGGGAGGGACTTTAAAGATCACCTTGTTCAAACCCCCTGAGATGAGCAGGGACACCTTCCACTGGACCAGGCTGCTCCAAGCCCTGTCCAATCTGGCCTTGAACACTTCCAGGAATGGGGCATCCAAAACTTCTTTGGGCAAAGTCCAAAGTTAAATTCTGAATTATATTAAACACTTTGCTCAAACGATTCCCTTTTTCAGGAGAGAGTAAGAGCTACCTGCATGTGGTAGGTTCTGCTCATCCATTATTGACACACTTTGGAAGCCTCAGAGGGAGGTCCAGAAACCCAAAGAGAACAGAATTAGTGCTCTACACCTGCAGGTATTTGAGTGGACTCAATAAAGTTGTGAGATTTCATTTTAAGATTTAAACTATTTTATTGCTTTCAGAAAATGAAATTTTGATACTTTCAAGGCTATTTGAGTATGAAACAATCAGGCATGAAGACTGTTTGCCCAGACTTACCTGAATTCCCAATTCACTATTGGCCCAAATGCATCACACAACTCTGGTGGTTCCTTTTCTCTTGTAGGGTGATTCTACTTGTGATGGGGAGGTGTTGTAGTAGGATCTGGATTTACAGATGCTGAAGTAAAACTATAATCTTACCTCACCCCCTCCATAACAAAAACCGAAAATCTAGAAATGACCCAAAAATTTTAAGTTGTAGATAAAACAATTCATTCATTATTATCATTATTACTACTGCAATTATTTAGATAAGTTGGCTCAAGTATTAAAAAGAGATTTTCTGTTCCTTCTTTATTACTTGATTGTAGAACACATTTTGACTCCTGTTTGTATTTAGTGTATTTTGTGTTCTTGCATGAAATCTGTTGAAAGAAGAGTTTCTAGTCACCTGTCTCTGAAAGTTTCTGTGCATGGGCAAAGGTTTCATTTCCTCTCCTGAAAAGTATCCCATAATTCAAGGAAAATAAAGGAAGTTGTCCCAGTGATTTTCCTAACATGTAGTAGAGGACTTTGGAATGAAATAGGAGTTCCACTAGTGTAGCAAATTAAGAACAGACACAGGAAATGGCAAAAATTAATCAGAAGGTCGTGGAATTTGTAAAGAGTTCTCCTAATTAGTGCACAACATGACACAACTGAGTGATTTTAGCTTTGATTAAGCCTCTAAGCTGTGATTTCTTTTTGTGTGTGTGTGATTTCATTCTTTCTCAGTTCCTTATTTTCTTAAGGAATAGTCAGGAGGTTTATTTACCACCATGGTTTCCATCAAGTGACAGTTTAACCACAGTATTGACAGAGCTGTAACCAGTCCAGCTCAGCTACTCAGTGACTGCTTGAGGAGAACATCAGTTTTCATGTTCTGTTTCAGTGGCTTTTGATTCATAAGCAGGTCTTGTTAACAGTGGGAATAGATCTACAGAGCAAACAAACAAAAATATCACTTTTTCATTCTCAAACTCATATTCTGCTAATATTGAAATCTTTGCTATTGGAAAAAGATGCGGGAAGAAGGAGGAATGAGTATATCTATTTTCTCTTCTACTATCACTCTGATCTTATATATTTAATATAAATATTTACACTGGATTTAAATACTGCATTATAGTAATTCAGGCCATTTTAGTGCAATGTATTAATACCTTGCATTTCAGTCCAATGTAATAAATACCTAATTGTTTAACATAACACAATAGACTAAATGATATGAGTTGGAATGAAATTAAAAAAAATATTTTTATTCTCTAACAATCAACTTTTGAGGTTTCAGCATAAGGTGTTTAACAGCCCTTAATAAAATTCTTACTTTAAAGATTTTGACTTTTGATTCAAATACAGCTTCAGCCTAAATTCTGTTTAGAACATCTTTTCCAAATGCCCAAACTACCTAGGGAATATATTTAGTTTCTGGCACCACTGTGATACCACAGAACAGTAAATTTACAAGAAGCCATAGTATGAAAATAATGTCAAGATTTCTTGAAGAAAAGGGTGGGAGACATTAAATAGATTACATAAACAAAGGGAGAACAAAGAAGGTGGAGTAACTGGGAAGAGAATGCAGAGCCCTGCACCTTAACTATAAATGACAGGAATGCAGGGAGTCTTGTTTGTGGTTATAGGAATGATACAGAGATTTAAAGGAAAAGCTGGAGGGATTTTGTATGTGATGCATCTTGGAAAGCACTGGAACCCTTGGATTTGGAGTCTGAATATAATAATCAGAACACATAGAAGCTTTATTATTTATCTCCAGCATGGTGCTGGGTAAATTTTTAATTTCTTGGAGACAAGGTTTCCTTAGGTAACTTCAGAAATATTCTCTCAGCCTGCAGTTTAACAGCAGAGGTTGCTAAGAAGTCACTGTTAAATGACTGTTTTTTGCCTCTAGAGGGTGGTTCATCTCATTCTGAAGAAAAAAAATCCCAACTATATCAGATGATTCACAGTGGGAAGCACCTATTTGTTTCCTTTGAGCATAAAGAAGCTCTGGGTGATGATACCTGGCTTAGACAAACGATACAGTTGAACTGAATTGTCTCCTCTATTCCCCACTGAATCCTCTCTCAGATGGGTAGAGCTAAGGCCAATGACTTCTAGTTATTGTGACCTTCTGCCTCTTCTTGGAAGATAAAAGAGTGTTATCTAAGCAAGGGTCTCTTAAGGATGCTCACTTAAACATGGCAACACTGCAGCTGATGCCATGTCAAGGTATGTGCACATATTCCTAAACGGATAAATAAACAATCAGGTTTTAAGAAAAAATTGCTTTGAAATAAATTATTTATTCGTTTTCAAGGAGTTATCACAGAAGATACTTAGTAAGAAAGAAAAAATAAAAGAGATATAACCAAACTATCAATACACAGAGCTTCAATACAAACAAGATCTTTGACAAAAGGGGCATGCCTTTGATTTTAAATGTTTCTTAGGAATAGATGTGTAAGTTGTTATTACTTTTTATGCAACTGGAATGCCAGTCATGGTACTACAGTAGCAGATTTAGAAGGAATGTTTAGTTGTTTTCATATCGAAATTCTCCAAAATCTACTGGACTGAGCTGCTGTGCATTCATCCCATCTTTACCTGCCTAAATTTTTCATTATTTGGTTTTATCACAAAATCCAGAAGTCAAAATCACAAAATACAGCAGGATATGGAAACCAGACAAGATATTGGGAGTAAAATGTAGTAACTCACAATGCAATTTAACCAGTATATCTTAGTAGGAATTTTGCAGACATCTGGAGTTGTGGAATATGTTAGAAAGTCTTCAGACAATAAATTATCATTCAAAAAGCATCATCAAACCTCGATGAGAGTTTGAATAAGTTAATCTTTGAAAGCATATCACTGAAACAATGCAAAATTGGTGATGACTAATTTTAAGTTCTGCCATCTATAAATAAGGAGTCTGCCTCCTATTCTATCCATCCAACCCATTGCCCAAGCTTATGTCTCTATAAGAGACATAAAATTATTATAAATCATGTTTGTCTGGATGCAGCATTTCATGCTTACAGGGACTCATACACTGAATGTCTCTGTAGGACCCTAGGACATAAAATATCCTCAGGCCTTAGTTCCTATTGAGGAGTAATAACGTATCCCTTGCATTTAGAAGTCTATGAAAGGCATAATTTTTATTCCCAGTTTTTGCCTTTAGGTGTCAGATTAATAGGGTGTAGAAGATTTAAAAGTAGCATCCTGAGGCTCTGAAAGCAGGATTCATCTAACCTAATTTCAGCCATCTAAAATTTAGTGGCTTGGTTTAATAGGCCACATATGCTGTGGTTCCAAGTGCCATCTGAGTCTTGGGAGTTGCAGCTGGAGTCCAGGTGGGATGGTTTAGGGTATCCCAAATGGCACTAAATGCTTGTATTTTGCCAGCTGACTGCTCAACTTCCCACTAATTGCCTAGGATATGAATGAGTTTGAGATTAACACATCTAAATATAGGTGTTCACAGAGTTGGTCCTTGCATAGGTTCTGGACATCTGAGTTCCCATTGGTCATAAAGGGAGTTTGATCAATATAATTCAATTGCCTAAAAATGTTCACTTTGTGCCAATTGAGATCATAGAATCATAGAGCTGTTTAGGTTGGAAAGATCTCTAAGATCATTGAGTTCAATCATTAAAGGTCAAAAAAATGTTTTTTTCCTTCACTGCATGTTGACCAAAGGAATTTCTTAAGGAGCAGAAGATGACTGAGGTTATCCTCCATGATCTTGTTTTTCCAGACTGTGGCTCTTCTGTAGGTCCTGTACTACCCACCATGGCCATGCAGATGTCTCAGATACCCCAGGACAGCTCTGATGTGTTTGTGCAAGGGAAGTAATTTGTAAGAGGTCCTTGAGAGCTTTTCTCCTGGTTAAACAGGTGGCTGTTGACTGAAAAGGGGAAGCCAAGCAGGAATTAATTTCTGGGACTTGTGTCACATGATGTAACACAGGAAGGATTCTGGACTCATAACTCCTGTTGGAGTGAGCGAAAAATGAAAAGAAGGATGGAGCACATCTCCTGTGGTGAAAAGCTGAAAGAATTGAGTATTAAAGAAATTCTTCACTATGAGAGTCACAATGAGACACTGGCACAGATTGGCCAGAAAAGCTGTAACTGCCCCATCCCTGGAAGTGTGTGAGATCAGGTTGGATAGGGTTTTGAGCACCTTGGTCTAGTGGAAGGTCTTCTTGCCCATGGCAGAGGGGTTAGAACAAGGTGATCTTTAAGGTCTCTTCCAATCCAAACCATTCGATGACTCTATGACTGATTCTATGCACACACACACAAAGATTAAGGTGCTGAATACAGTTTTTACTCTGAATTGCTGATCTTGTCCTTTTTTTCTCTGATTCTTGACAATGGTCCAACTATAGAATGACCTTGCTAGAAAAACTCAGGAATCACCTCCAAAAAAGGCTATTATTAGTTATGGTTTAGTTAGACAGTGTTAGAAAAATGGGGTGAAAACATACATTTGGATTTCTCTAGAGAAAAATAGATTAAGTTTACCCTTTTTTAATAATCCTGATCATGGGTACTCAAAAAGGCATAAGGAGAGACCAGGAAATCATCACATGTGAAGAAACTGAGGTTTAGCTCTAGAAATGTAGAAATTACATGAATCATAAAATCATAGATTGGTTTGTGTCGGATGGGACCTTAAAGATCATCTCATTCCAACTGCCCTGCCATGGGCAGGAACACCTGCCCACTAGACCAGGTTGCTTAAGAGCTCCACTCAAACTGGCCTGAAACACTTCCATGGACAGGGTACCCACAACTTCCCTGGGATTGCCCATAAGTTATTCATAAACAGATTTTAATTTTCATCAAATCTTTGCATGTTGTTATTTGTGCTGTATGATTGACCAATGGAGTCATGAGATCCTTACTAAGGTGAACTGTTTGTATATTTTTTTTGTTTTATCCAGGCATTTTGCTTTTCAGCATCATGATTAAGGACCTCCAGTTCCAAACTCAACTTTTTTTCATGTTCTCAGTGCAGAGAACCATCTCCGTTGAGGCAATGGATTTATGTTTTCTGATGAACTATGCAGAATGTTCTTGAACAGGCAGGGGTCAGCAGTATGGAGGCCATGCTGATGAGAACGCAGCTGTGCTGGGCAGGGCACGTCTCCAGGATGGAGGATCACCCACTGCCTCCCGAAGATTGTGCTCTGTGGTGAACTCGCCACCGGTTGCCGCAAGAGAGGAGCCCCGAAGAAGAGATACAAGGACTGCCTGAAACAACACCTCAGCCTTGGCCATATTGACTGCCACCAATGGTCCACTCTGGCCTCCAATCGGGATTCATGGAGACACACCATTCACGACGCTGCTGCTTCCTTTGAGAATGCACAGAGAGTCAGTCTGGAGGAGAAAAGACACCGCAGACAGAACCGTTCCTTGCCAATGTCACCCAGGGAGACGTTCCCCTGTGCCTTCTGTGACCGGACCTGCCTATCCCGTATCGGCCTTTTCAGCCACCAGCAGCTTGCAGCAAGCCTGGGTAGTGCCCTTCCCAAATCTTCGTTCATGAAGCCTGGCCATGATGATGGTGATGCAGAATGTTTTTGAATATCTTAGTGACTTGGGTAACTGTGACCAAGTTTTCTAGACCAAGAAGTAAACATGCAGTTTTTCAAGCCAGGAATGTCTAAATTGAGTTTGATAGGTGATCCTAAGGAGGGATAACTACATATACTTAAATATATATGTCTCTTACTAATAGATGATGAGTAAATAATAACACACTTTGAGGCAGTGCAGAGCAAGAGAAAGAAAATGTATAGAATCATAGAACAGAATCATAGAATGGATTGGGTTGGAAAAGACCTCCAAGATCATCGAGTCCAACCCTTGGTCCAACTCCAGTCCATTTACCAGATCATGGCACTCAGCGCCACAGCCAATCTGCGTTTAAAAATCTCTAGGGATGGTGAATCCACCCCCTCTCTGGGCAGCCCATTCCAATGCCTGAGCACTCTCTCTGGAAAGAATTTTTTTCTGATCTCCAACTTAAATTTCTCCTGGCAGAGCTTAAGCCCATCGTGCCCCCTTGTCCTATTGCTGACAATATGGTCAACTGTAAATTGTAGATGCTTTGCCTGTCCATTGGATCAGTTCTCCCAAGAGCATGGTCATCAAGTCCAGTTTCCCTTTGGACACAGTCCATCATATCATTAATTCTTGACCAAACTTCCAGCTAACAAAAGAGTAATTTTATTCTGATTTAATCTCATTTTTCTCTCTTTGCAAATGCTCTTTCTGAATGTCTTTGGACTAATAATTAGAATCTGCCAATAAGTTGGTCAGCTTCCACATGTGGGGTTTAAATCTGATTCACTCTTAGAGGAATCAATTCACTGAAGTGCAAAGGTACAAGTACTGCTTTATTTTACCAGGTACTTACTGATCCCTGATGTTCCTTACCATTGCCTCTGAACACAAGCTGAGGGATTGTATTAAAAACTTTAATGCCCCTAAAGTTGGATTCAAAATCTCCACTGATTCATATATGCAAAAATTGCTAATTACTTTAAGCCTAAAGCCAAGACCAGAGTTTTCTAAATCTTTCATAATGCACTTAACTATAACATAACCACTCATATCCAGTCATGTGTTGATATAAATTTATCCACCAGCATTTCTGCTTCCTTTTTTCCTTGGCTGGAGACAGACTGTATCCCAAGCCTGTCCAAAATATTAAAGCTAACTCTATGCAACATTTTGATGTATTTAAACATTTAATAAAAGGTAAGTTATGCCACTTGTTAAAATATTCATTACTGTGTGTCTGTAATTAAGGGAATATTTTGGTAAGGATTTATTTAGTTAGAGGTTGGGTTTTTTTCCTGTTGTTTCCTTTTTTTTTTTTTCTTGCCATGTTATCTTTAAGAAAACAGGTCACCTCTGCAGATAGATTGCAGCAAATCTGATTTATGGTCAAACCCTACAGAAAAAGGAATCCCTATGAAATATTCACTTTGATTCAACTGCAGTGGGAAAATGTAAAAATAGAGAAAGCTCATGACATGATATATGAAAATAATTCATTCTGCTGTATATGAAAAATGAGGGGATCCGGCAGCATCAATGATTCATCCTCTGCTAATACAAATTCAAAGTAGAGGAAATGCTGGATTTTGTAAAACAACAGTCTGACAAGAGTTAAGCTGCCAACTATTGTTTCAGATCATCATTTCCTGAAAATTGGGAAGATCATTATTGTTTTTTCACCTGCTGCAGCTTCCTAGCACACTATTAGCCTGCACAAAGGGGTTTCTATCTAGTTCACACCATCCACAGACATATTAAGATTGTGAACAGCTGGTGAACTGTTTTGTTACTGTTTTCAGTGCATGTCACTCTTTTTTTTTAGTTTTTTTTTTTCCCCAAAGCATATCCTGTCCTATTATGCTGATGGAATATTCTTGATCAACACACTGGGTCAGCTCCTGAGCTGGTGTAAGTCAGCATAGCTTCACTAAATGATGTGGATTTACACCAGCTGGGAATCTGGCCTGTAGAGCTTAAAACAACTAAATAATTCACAGTGAATTATTTATAGGGTGAATTTCACATGATTTTCTGCTTATGAAAACCTTTGATTTATTCTGCATTCTATGCAAAGTTGCTCCAGAATATTTCCCTTGGCAAAGAATCCTCTGGACTGCAGAAGTCTCTATTTCCAGGTGATGTGTGTTATTCAGAGCAGGTTGATGCAAGTTTGGGTAAAGATACACGAATTTCTTAGAACATTTCCTCCTGTACCTGGTCTTGGTGATACAAACAATTTAAAAATAATGTTAATATTATTTAGTGTTTTATTTTTCTTTCTTGAATTTAAGATCTAGAACCACAGGGAAGATTCTGTCATCCAATCCATTGGTAATGATGATGGTGGACCACAGTGGAAGGTACCCTGAAATTTGTCATCATGACCACATGGAATTATGGAAGTCTCCAGATAGGTGGAAAAATGGTACAGTGGATTTGGTACAAGATACATTTGGAATCCCTCCTTACCTGCTCAAGCAAACATCTTTTGTTTCTCTATTTCCTATTTGTAAAATTTTATTTTCCCTATTTGCAAAATTTTGGAGTAATTCATGTATATTTAGGTTTTCAAAATCTGAGTATTTATTGTGATAAACCCAGGAAGATTTCTATGTACTTCATGAACAACTTAACCTACACAATTTTAGACAGTTTTTGGAATGGGATGGAGATATTTAATTCTTTCCATGAGGAATTCCTCTGTCAGCATCTCTGAAACATTTACACTCTTTCATCATTTGTGCTGGAAATACACTTTATTTATTTATTTTTTAATTAAAAAATGTTAAAGAATATTATAAGAGTGCAAATAAACGAGCTTTTGTGTGCTTTTTGTGTACTTCCCTTTTTCTCTGAGCACCAAAGACACTTTCATTTTATAATTTTTGCTTAAATTGCTGAATATTGCTACAAACAGCCCACTATTTTGAGGTGTTACTCAAACACTACTAATCAAAATATTTTTTTAGGATTATTTCTTCAGAAGACTTTTAGGATCCTTCATAACTCTCTTTCCAAGATGAGATTCAGAAGTCACTTTGTCTTGAGACCAAAGAGACAAAAAAATACTTTAATAAATACATTAAAAAATATCCCTATAACATTACTGTATTTGTAGAAGCTCTGTTGGAGCCACACTTGCATGTTAAATATACATAACGTGGCATATTTATTATTTCTCACTACCCAAGGGAGTGTTGAATCCAATATCCATGCTCTGCTGTCCCTTGTTCCATTGGAGCAGCATCATTACATATCATCGGGACAAGAAGGGATACAATTTTTATTTCATTACACTGTGGTGTCTGTAAGCAGCTTTTAGTGTGGGCAATGGGTTCAGAAGGCAATAATTGTTGTATGCAGGGCATGCCAACCTGATCAATAGGCAGTCGAAGCATGTGTGGCCAGCTCTGCCCAGCCCCACCATTTGCAACCTAATTAGCAGCTGCTCTGAGATGGGAAACAGGTGCAGATCCGGGCCCAGGCCAGGGAAATCTGCCTATAATTAACAAGGAAAAAAGGGTCAGATATTGGGAAGAATATCAAATCTTGGTCCACTGGGGCTATCATGCTGGCCTCAAAGGCATAGTCACCTGAGATCTTAGGCATGCTAATGTAAATTATGCAAGCTTTCAAACAACATGGCTGCATAATCAGTTGGCAGGGAAGGAATGACTGGCTGGTTTTGTGTAGCTTAATCTGAGCAGTTAGGGAAAAAAAAATAGAAAGGATTTCAATGTTCTCACTGTGTTGCCTTTTTCTTTTGCAAATAACAGTGGTTTTCTGTTGAATAAACAGAGGAGAGAATGCCTGACTTGTCTACTGGTAGTAGCAATATGCAGGCATATTCTTTAGCTGTGACATTTTATTTAATCATGAAACTGAGTGAACACTTAAGAAGGCAGAATAATTGATCCTGAATTACCAAGGATAACCCTGGTTAACACTTGCATGGATATCTCTTAGCCAGAAGTTGAAACCTTCCTAAAATCATCACTATTTCTGTATGTATTTGTATAACTGTGAAGAACCAAATTACTCCTCTTGGGTATTAATAAGAAAATGTTTGATGATGGGTTGATTCTGGCTGTGGTGATGGTATCCAGGGCAGTAACTAGACCTCGTCAGGCTAAGAAGAATATTTCCATGAGACAAAAAGGAAGGCTTTTGACATAGGAGGAAAAAGGTAGGAAAGAACCCCAAGGTAGTTAAAATGTATTGATGACTTGACAGAAGTTTCTGGATGCCAACAGGTTCTTCAAAGGAAGGACTGTTTCCCCATGAGGGGAGACATAATCCTTCCATTTGCCCTTTGAAGTTTATCTGATTAACTTCAGTTCTGTAGCAGAACAGAGGCCAATCACATACATTTATACTAATGAGCCCATTATAATACAGATTTAATTGAGATGTTATTAATATGTCATTATATACAGACATACACAAAGTCTGGACCACTTTTAAAGCAGTGGGATACAGGGAAATCAAGCTAAGAAGTGAAAGGAGAAGGAAGGTGAAGGACTTCTTAGTCTCTTCCACTGTAAAATTTCCACACATGTTGGCTTTAAATGTATACAGTTAACAAAAGAGCAGCCAGAGCATAATACTTGCACATGATTTGCACTAATCTTTGCAGAATAGATATTTTCCTGCTTCCCAGCAGCTTATTTCTTTACCTAAAAGTATATTTATTTGATATAATTTTTCAAAACCCCGATGAGAACTGAATTGAAATGTCTAATCAGGGGGGAGGACTCTTTTCTGACAAAATATTTTCTTTAGAGAGGAAATAAAACCCCAAAAGATTTTTTTTAACTAGAAAGTCTATGAAGTCACTCCAGCTATTTGGAATTTTTAGATTTCAACACTTTGGCTGTTCAAAATTCCAGTTCCCAAACATTTGTGAGATTCTGATTCCTTGCTCTGCTTTAACATGAGAAATATCATAGAATTGTTCAGTCGTAGAATGACTTGGGTTGGAAGGGACTTTAAAGATCATCTCATTCTACCCACCTGCCCTGGGCAGAGACACCTTCCACTAGACCAGGTTTCTCAGAGCTACGTCCAACCTGGCCTTGGACACTTCCAGGGATGGGGCAGCCACAGTTTCTCTGGGCAACCTGTGCCAGTGTCTCCCCACCCTCACAACTAAGAACTTCCAAGAATCCTCATTATTTCTTATTTTCTCATCATGGCAAAATACAACAGCAGAATTACTGAAAAGAGCATAAGTTTTTAGAAGATGAAAGATGTTTCTGTGCTTGCAAGGCTGACTAGAAAGGAATATTTCTCAAAGCAAACATATTTCCAGGATCTCGAGGTCACTGTGGAAAATGTCCACCTGGGAAGTGTAGAAAGGAGATGACTCTCTGGGCAGTAAGTGAGAGGAACTACAAAAAGACTTGGAGGTCTAAGAGCTGAGGTTAAGAAACAATAGAATCATAGAATCGATTGGGTTGGAAAAGACCTCCAAGATCATCGAGTCCAACCCTTGGTCCAACTCCAGTCCCTTTACCAGATCATGGCACTCAGTGCCACGGCCAATCTGCGTTTAAAAATCTCCAGGGATGGTGAATCCACCCCCTCTCTGGGCAGCCCATTCCAATGCCTGAGCACTCTCTCTGGAAAGAATTTTTTCCTGATCTCCAACTTCAATTTCCCCTGGCAGAGCTTGAGCCCATCGTGCCCCCTTGTCCTATTGCTGAGTGCCTGGGAGAAGAGACCAACCCCCAACCGGGCCAGAACTTCCCTTCAGGTAGTTCCAGACAGTGCTGAGGTCACCTCTGAGCCTCCTCTTCTCCAGGCTGAACACCCCCAGCTCCCTCAGCCTCTCCCCATAGGGCTTGTGCTCCAGTCCCTTCACCAGCCTTGTTGCTCTTCTCTGGACTCTCTCCAACACCTCAATATCCTTTCTGAACTGAGGGGCCCAGAACTGAACACAACACTCAAGGTGTGGCCTCACCAATGCAGAGTACAGGGGAAGGGTCACTGCCCTGGTCCTGCTGGCCATGCTATTTTTGATACAGGACAGGATCCCATTGGTCTTCTTGGCCACCTGGGCACACTGTTGGCTCATGTTGAGCTTCCTGTCAATTAGTACTCCAAGGTCCCTTTCTGCCTGGCTGCTCTCCAGCCACTCTGTGCCCAGCCTGGAGCGCTGCAGGGGGTTGTTGTGGCCAAAGGGCAGGACCTGCACTTGGCCTTGTTGAACTCCACCCCATTGGAATCAGCCCATCTCTCCAGTCTATCCAGATCCCTCTGCAGAGCCCTCCTGCCTTCAATATCCACATCCACACTATAGAGACTGGAAATCTTCCCATGTCATATAAGAAAAGGTGGAGCCAGAGCCCTGGAGTCATCTGGGAGTTTACTATGAATTTTTACACTTGTGATCAGTTGTAAGAGTGGTGATTGCACAGCGTGGATTACCCCAAAGATCTGGAGCATGTATGGCAAGCAGACCTGCTTCACCAAAGGGATATCACTGGATATCACAGCATTGCTCTTGCTCTTCTGGTGTCTCTATCAAGAACTTCAGTGGACTTGAAGTTTGATCAACAGATGGGAATTGGAGTCACGCTGGATTCAAAACTCTTGCCCAAGATCATGTGAGAAATTAAGGGTAAGCTGAAAATCCATGCCAGGGCTCTATATAGTATAATTTTCCCTCACACTACAGGCAAAATCCATGGAGATCTAGCTTAAAATCAAAAGCAGCAAACAACTTATGACTGTCTTTTGACTCAGTCATGTTGTGATCATACAAGAGGCCCTACTAAGTTAAGGGGCTAAACCCAAGCTCTTAAGAATTTAGGGGGAAAATATATATTACAGATATTTTATTTGCATTTTATTTGTGTATTTTTTCTTATTCTGAGGGACATCTATAAAAAATATGCAGTACTGCTTAATTTTTACATGCTGTTCTTATGATGACACAAATAGCTCCAGAAAACAGCTTGGAACAGCTGATCACATTTTTAGTAATCATTTCCCCAGTCTTGTCTGTGATACCACAGAATATTGTCATGGAATCATAAAATCCCTAATGCTGGAAAATACCTCTGAGATCGAGTCCAACAGATGAAAGTCAGTGATGCTGCTTAAGAAGTCCAAATGCATCCACATTTATTTTTCTTGAAATACAACTCTTCTTCTTTATTTCTCTCTTTTTCTTGCCCTCATAGCAGCAATGGTGTGAGCTATTTTGTGCCTGTCAGTGGCCCAGACTACAAGACAATACACAATGTCTGACAAAGCCCCACGAAGTAGAATACAAATAGCTTCACATCCTACTGGAAAACTGTGAAATTTCTTCAGTATCAATAATTTCAACTTCCTGAGTCTTCTGAGAGAAACAATTTCAAGGAAAGAGAACGAACTTGATAGATGGAGATAATTTGGAGATGGAAAGTATGACTGTCATTTGAATTTTACAGCCTGAATTCCCAAGATGGGCCTTTTTTTTGATTATTCTTCAAAAATCTCAACCCTGAATTTGGAATAGCACCCTTTATGCCTAAGATACAAAGTAAAGGAAATATTTATATATATTCTGCATATGTGAAGCTACATATACACACACACACATTTCCAAATCCCAAGTGGCTTGAAGTGATTAATTAATCATTGCAGTGCCCCTGGGACAGGAATATTATCTCCAATTTAGAAGTGGCGAAATGGATGAAAACAGCTCAAGTGATTTATTCAGAGTAAAGAAACAGATTATGACTCATTTCTAACTCCTTGCATGATCTGCATATTCCTGTAGGTTTCTGAACACAGTATTGGAACCCTGAATGCAAACCCCTCTGAACTTCATGATTATTCACATTGAATTGACTTCTAACTCTTTAAAAGGGGTAATGTAAATTTTTTGGACATTTTTTGTAGCCACCTCAACTAGAGAATAAAAAACTTCAGCGTTTACCATTGGGTTCTAATTCTAACTATGCATTTCAGTGGCCCAGTAGGTATGTACACACAGATAATTATTTGTTGGTCTAATTAAAACCATTACCACCTCTTAGTGGCCTTATTTAATTACTATCCTTCAATCATCATAGCTAAACTAACCATGGTCTTGTAAGGTAAGGCAGAAAATATAAAAGAAGTCCTTGGTGTTATGATGATCAAAAGAGATAAGGGAAACCTTGACACTTTTAATGTGATTAAACTAAAAGTACTTTTCCAAAATAAACTCCTATTGCTACAGAAAATAGCTCATGCTTATTAGGAACAGCAGATTTTCAGCAGAGTTTCTGGCTCACGGAAGAGCTACTTTCTTCTCTGAAAGTGCATCCCTACAGTTGTTTTTTTTTTTTTAATATATTTCTTTCTCTGCTACTGTCATTAACCTTGTCTAGTCACCATCACAAGCACCAGACAAGGCAATCCAGTGCTGAGGCACTAAATTATTGCCAACCCATTTGTACCATCTGCTGCACGAGTGTCTGTTGATGGAAGGGGTGGTGGGGCACCTGGTCACCACGATGTCAAAACAACATTTGCAGGGGAGGCAGGGAACAGCAAAAGGGCTGCATAAACAAAGCAGTGGAGCAGGCAAGAGACTGGGATTAGCAGAAACCCCAAAACAAGCAAAGCTGATGCTCTTCTGCTTGGCTACTTTTAGAGTCCCAACTGTGTGCATTGTGATGGCCCTCCCTGAAGTGGGAGCAAAGTTGAGTTTTGATGCTTATAGGATATAGAAGTGAGATAGTGGCATTGCTACTATGGGAAATCACAGATGAAAAGAGGGGAAAAGATAAAGAAATAAAGAAGGGGGCTATGGGGAGTCAGAGTTGCCCAGCACGTGGCTGAAGGAATGGGGAGGGAAGGGAGAATGGATTGGTTGTGGGGAGGGGTGTCCTCTTCCTCCTTCAGGGGCAGGCTGTGTTTCCAGGGCCTGGTATAGAAATAGCTGGCAAGGCAAGTAAGATTGTTTTTCCATCACCTGTATGTGACATCACATATATATATATAGAGAGAGAGAGAGACAGAGTGAGAGAGTCATAAATCAGTAAGAGAATAAAGAATAAAATGCTTACCCTAAAATTTGTCCAGTCTTACCGTAACTGAATATCATCTCCCTCTGCAATAGACCATCCCTAAAAAGAAGCCACAGGTTTTTTTATTTATCAGGCTTTGTGATTTCATCTCTATAAGGATCTGACATCATCATCAGTGTACCTGCTGGTTACCTACTCTTTTTTTTTCCTTCAGAAAACCTCAGATCCCTCATATCATGTTCTTCCAGTGTTCATGATTGACATCACTGAGTAGAACTGATTTTTCAAAGACTTTTAAACATATTTTTAAATAATTTGGTTTAAACTCCATATGGGGTGCACTTTCTTTTTCTGTTTCTCTTTCTGCCACTCTCTCTTAGTCTCTCTCTGAAGTGACACGGATTTGCAGCACAAACTTTGAGTTGATGTGATTCGGTGGGTTCATTGCTGCAGGCAGTGTTATGCAATAGCTGAAAATCTTACAAATTTCAGATGGTGAACATTCTTTAGTGGCCTTTAAGGTCTTTTTGTGTGGATTTTTTTACATCCGTGAATTGCAAGATGTAAGTTTTACATTGTCTAATTGGCTTCCTAAAAAATCTTATTTTTATTCTTCTCCTTGTTCCTCTCCAAATAATATTCTGAACATCAACGATGCATACAGATATATTACTTATTAAAAATGGTATTGTCATTGCTATTTTCAGGCCTACTCCACAGGTTCAATTATAATAATAATATACATCTGCATGTGTAAAATATTGTGCAAAAATTGAGCAGCATCAATCCTCACAGTCTGAATTAGAAAGCAAAAGGCCTAATATGAAGTGCAGTCTTTTACAAGTCATTCTTCTGTCCTGTAGGATGGCCAGTTTCTCAGGATGACTAGTGTAGATAATTGGAGAATGCAAGATTTGCAGTTTCCATGAGGCAGAATAACAGGTTTCTTTTCTTCATAATGTCTATGTGTGGGGTTTTTTTGTTTTGTTTTTCTCTTGTGGCTTTTAATCTTTTTAAAGAATTCTGTGAACATTTGTAGCTCTTGCACCAGTTCCAGAAGTCTTTCAGAGAATCAGAGAATTGTAGCCTATCCTGAGTTGGAAGGGACCCAAGAGTCCAACTCCTGGCCCTGTACAGGAGCACCCTGAGGATCACACCATGTGCCTGAGAGCATTGTCCAAATGCTTCCTGAACTCTTCAGGAACAGCTCCATCTCTTGTCTCCAATTTCATTGCATATTCCTCATCTTTTCCATCTTTCCCCATTCTTATATTTGCAGTACCTCCAAGGATGTCTTTTCCCTCCCTCTAGACCCATTTGCCATCTTTTCTGATATACATTGTCCAGCTGAAGCCTCAGAGTACAGTGAAATTGTTTGACTTGTTTTAGAAATCTTTATACCTGCCCGCCTGAAGTTTAACTCTGAAACAGAATGACAGAGATTAGTTACTCTTCCTGTAGCAGATGGGTATTTTTTGAGAAGTGCTGAGTAGTCAAATAGTTCCCATTCTCTGCCAGCACAATTCATTTTTACTGTGTAAATCTAGAATTTTGTACTTAGACTTTTTGAATTAAATCTATTTGTGGTGATAATTTTGATTTTTAATCTTCTCCTCTGGCAGACTTGTAGAGCACTTAACTGGAGTCGCTAATGAAAATTAATAACCCTACTCTCCATTTTGTAACTGAAGTTCCAAATAACAACATTAAATGGAACCTGGTTCACCTCATAGAATCATTGCAAGAGACTTCTAAGATCATTGAGTGCAGCTGTTAACCCAGCACAATTGTGTTCACCACTAAACCATGTCCTAAGTGCCACATCCCCACACCTTTTGAGCCCTTCCAAGGATCTTGACTCCACTACTTTCCTGGGCAGTGTGTTCCGATGCCTGAACACCCTTTCACTGAAGAATTTTTTTCCTTAAATCCTGTCGCAGGTCTGGCCTGGCTGTTGCCAACCCTGAACTGGCCCACCTTCCCTCTCCCAGAACCTTCCCAGCAAAGGAAAGGAAAAAAAACTGAAAAGAAATGCACTGTAAAGAAACTGAACTGAATAAAAAGAATAAATTATATTTACTAACATTCACAAACCACACTGTATACACAATACAGAGGATCCCACCCCCAGGGGAGAGGGGAAGGGAGAAAAGGGGATTGATTAGCCGGAAAATAGGGAAGACACCAACCCAACCCAAAGAAACTGAATGAATCAAAACAAACACAATTAAAAACCTCAAGAAAGGGGAACAAGAATGAAACAATCTCACCCAGGACAGGAGAAACACCAGGGACAGGAGGAATCAGACTCCAACCACCTCCCACCAGCTCTTCAGCCAAGGAAGGGAAGGAAGGAACAAAACCACTCCCCCCCTGCTACGTGGAAGACCCGTGTGGAATACTTGTAACCTCCTGAGATACAGTGGTTACTGAGGAAGCCACGGGGCAAACCATTACAAATCCAATCTGAACTTTCCCTGGTGCAACTTGAGGCCATTCGCACTCATCCTATCGCTTGTTGCCTGGGAGAAGAAACCAATCCCTACCTGACTACAACCTCTTCTCAGGAAGTTGTAGAGAGCAAGAAGGACCCCCCTGAGCTCCTTTTCTCCAGGCTGAGTCCCCCCAGCTCCCTCAGCTGCTCCTCATCAGAATTGTGCTCCAGATCCTTCACTTTACAGCCCTATCCCACCCTGTTCAGGATCCTATGCTCGTGGAGGCAGTCCTGGTCCATCAGGTACCTGTGCTGTCCCACATGCCACAGCACAGCTCCAGTCACGTGGGTGGGAGACACAAATGTAGCTTAAAAGGGATGTGCATGATGTAAAGGATTCATTCAGCCCCTATTTCTCCCCAGTTTCTCTACTACGTGTACACAACTGGCACTTACCACTGCTTGGACCAGGAATCTGAGTAGACTTCTGGGCTACAGCCTGAAAGATGTTACATTGGGGGAGTAGAGCAAAATGATCCCCTGAGCTGACATTAGCACTTTTCAATGGTAAGATTATACAACTGGAAAGAAATTATATCAACTGAGTTTTTCCCAGGGGAAAATTCACTTTTCCTGGTCAAAGTTTCTTCTGCTCCCTTATTAGAGGAAGCCAGAATCTGCAAAAAGAAAAGCTCATGAACCATTCTTGCACGAATTTATCATTAGAGATGGAACCATGCCACAATTAAAACAGGACAAATGTTCATGTCAAAATTAAAAAGCTGTTATGAATCAGTGATAATTAAGTCAACAGATTGATAAGGATTGGGATTGCAATTTAAGTGTGGTGGAGAGATTTAACTCATTTGTTTGCCTTTGTCATGTTGCATTTAGAGGTTTAGAATTATTGGTGTTGAATGTGTAGTTCTTTGTTCTAAGTGCATTTGCAATGCCTTGCAAAAGATTTTATGGCACTTTTGTGTGTTTGTGTCTGTGTGTGTTTGAGGTTCTTTTTTATTTGCTGAACTTGGAAGATGAGTCAGATTTTGAAAGCTTGCTTTCCAGTGCCATTTGATTGTATTGTTCTGACTTCAGACTTTCCCAAGCAATTTCTGTGTTCTACAAAGTTACTTTTTTATTTTCTCAAATTTTTACTTGAAAAGCTCATACAAAATAAACATAAGTTTTAGTTGATCTCGTCATAAAGTATTTTTCCCATAATCAGAAGATGCAATTTCTTGATGCCTCCAAATACATTTAGACCAGGGCTTGAGGTAGGGGAAAATACCTGAGTAAGAGTGTTAGAACACTTTCAGATACTGATCTACTGCCTTGGGAGAGAGTCTATAATGTGCCACAGCAGCAAAATATTGACATCCTTATTTTATGAAGCAAAACAAGTGTGCAATTTTCTGTGGTAAGGAAAGGCTATTATGCATTTTCCTATATCTTTTGGATAAGATATAAAATTAAGGTTCTGACCATTCTGCCATTACACATTCAACTTCATTTTCCCCCACTCTGTACCTCCATACCTGCCTCCCTATTCCAGGGGTTTCAACCCTTCAGTGCTGGAGTTCATTTAACTGTTCCAGCATCTGCACTCCATCAAAATATGCCTGACTCTAATTTGCCTACACAATGACCTACTTTAGTTTCTTCTGGAAAAAAAAAAGTAGTTTTTGTTTCTCAAGCTGAGCCATGGTGTTTTTCAACTCTATTTGTCTAACAGAGGTTGTTTTCCACCCAAGACAGAGCTGCAAATGTAATTAAGGATTTATATTCACTGCACAGGAAGGTTGGCCTTCCACCTCTATGGTAAAATACCAATTAACCACAGACCAGGAAAAGAATATGAGCTCCAAATAATTTACTGCAAAATTAGAAACTTTATATGAGTGCTTGAAAATGTCTGAGAGGTAATTCAAACGCTGCTTTTCCCCTATGTCCTTCCTATGTTGTCTACAAGGGACAAAAGTAATGCATCTGAACATGAAATTCATAAAATAATAACTCTCTTTATATCTGTGACAAATCTTTGTTGATTTCAGAGCATCTGGGTAACTTTGTCATATAGGCAGACGCTCATGTAATCTGGAATATTGTCTTATTTTCATAATAGCAAAGTTTGCCTTAGGGTTTACTGTTAATTAATCATGTCCAAATATTAACTGACATCCGTTCTTGGGTGTGAGCAAAACTCCCCCCCAGGGCACCTCCTCTGTGAAAAATTTAACATTTCCATTTAGAAAGTGAAAGGGATGAAATGCTCTAAGAATTAGGGCAGCTGTATACAAGGGGAAAACCAGTTCACATTAGCTGGGGGAAGACAGGGAAAGACCAGTTGGCTCCTGGGAACCAGCTGAGGGAGAAGTCATCAGTTTTGGCAGAGTTTGCGTGAAAGAAGGGAGAAAGGAAGAATGAGTAAGGAGCTGCCATCTCCCCCTGGGACCACACTGGTATAAGTCCAAATGGAGTTGAACATGAGTAGACAATGCAATCCTTGATCAGTATTGCATTAATTTTACATTCCTGGTGATCTGCAGAGCCTTTATGAAGTTGTTACAGACTTATAGCAGAGACAATGAGGATAGCCCTAAATCTAGAGAGCAAATTTCGTTAGGACAATAATTTGGATGGGCATACCCATATGGGATCTTACCAGAAAAAACCCCTGAGACTCCCTGAACTTTTTGTGAAGCTTTAAAATGGTGTGAAAATGAACAATGAATGTTTGAACTACTTTTCATTCATTTATGGAAGAACTGAAATATTTAAAATGACAATCCTGGGGAGTAAGACTATTACAAAGTACATGTAGACTATTATAAAGAATACACATTGAGAGAGCCACACAGAGGTAAGTTGATGTTTGTGCACAGAGAGATTTCACTCCCAGTGTTCCTTCATCCTGTTATACACATACACTGGGAAAAAAAAATCACCCAAAAGAGCTCATTTCTTTCCATCAAGTATTAAAGAGTGGTACTCACCAATACTTTAAATACTTATTCTTCTATGTAGATGCCTATTTCTGAGTCCTGTTCTTGAGGGACTATCTCTGCTCCCCCAGTCATGGGCATTCACCTGCATAAATGCTAAAGTATCTCAGCAGTGCTGGCCAACACATTGTTAAAGGTTTTATAATCACCAAATTTGAATAATTTGTTACTCTAAGACAAGCTTATGATGGAATAGCCAATTTTCTCTATCCACATTTTAAACTACTAACTAAATACAGGCCTTCTGAAGAAGGCTTTAATTCTTAAAAAAGGAAAAGTCATTAATTTTCACTGTTTATACTGAGTTCTGCAATGACTTGGGTTGGCATCTGTGGTAATAATAAATTGATTTGCTTTAAATATACACCTGGAGCTTTTCTTTTTTTTTTTTTTTAATATGTGTGCTTGAAAAGAGGTTGCAATTTAAGGAAACTAAGCTGGGTTGATGCAGGGCATTTTCAAGTTTAGTTCAATACTAATGTTACAGAAGAAGTTACACTTTCAAGAAATTTCTATTAAATCATCTTCTTGCAGTCTTTGCACCAACTTCCCTGTGTCTCAAATGGCTGTACTACTAATCATTAAATGTCAAATAAGAGGATAGATGAATAGATAGATATAAATATATATATGATATAGATCAGATATAGATATAGATAGATATAGATATAAAGACATGTCTGAAGCCAATGCTCCAAGGAGGTCACAGTCTAACTTTCAGAGCAAATTTCATTTTTCTCAGAGGTCTCTGGTCCTTAAATCTTCAGGTAGACATGAGCTATGCAAGCTGTAATAACAGTGGAATCCATTCCCTTCACATGGTTTAAGATGCTCTGGATAAACATATGTTCCTCTGTGTTTCCTGCCTGAAAACTTTGCTGTTCAAGCCCATTTTACTTCGAGGCACAGATGGGCACCAACTTGCTTACATTTCCATACTTGGCCAATGAATGAGCCAGGAATAGTACAAGCATCACCATTTCCAGCTCCCACTTGCAATTTCCCCTTTTTCTAATTTCCAATGGTAATTACAGTAAAATTTGGGAGAGTCTTTTTTCTCAAAGGTACGTTGATGGTCATTTGAAATAGTCTCTTTCCTTTGCTGATTGCAATGTTCCTGGAAGTTGGATGGGGCCACAAGCAACTTGATCTAGTGTGTGACATCCCTGCCCATAGCAGGGTTTTAGAACCAGAAAATATTTAAGGTCCCCTCCAACACAGGTCATTCAATGTTTCTACAATTGCTCAAATCATCCATTACTATTAGACCACATCTAGAATACTGTGTCCAGTTCTGGTCCCTGTGATATAGGCAAGGCATTGATAAATTGCAGTGATTTCAGTGGAGGGCAGCACTGGAGCACTTGCCCCAGAAGGAGAGACTGGAGGAAGAGCCTTGTTTAGCTGGGAGATTTTGGTAGCTGGAGGAATGGGGAGGGCTAACATTCCTTCAGATGAGGAAGGTCCAAGGAGCCAGAACCTGGCTTCTCATAATTGTGCCTGACAGAAGGATGAGAGCCAAAGGAATATGCTGAAACAGAAGTTCAGGCAAGATTTAAAGAGAAACTTTCACCATGACAGCAAACACTGGAAGGAGTTGCTCAAAGAGGTTGCAGCTTCCCTTCTGGAATCTTTTGAGCAACCACCTGGATGAAGCCCTGAGAGACAGCTGTCCCTGCTTTGAGTGGACTAAGGGCTTCCTGAGACCCCTTCCAAACTGCATCACTCTGTAATCCTATACAGCTGTGCATTTAGTCATAGAATCATAAAAACATGGAATGATTTGGTTTGGAAGGGACCTTGGAGATCATCACGTTCCAACCACCCCTGCCACAGGCAGGGACATCTTTCACTAGACCAGGTTGCTCCAAGCCCCCTCCAACCTAGCCTGGAACACTCCCAGGGATTGGGCAGCCACAGCTTCTCTGGGCCACCTTTGTCAGGGCCTCACCACCCTCACAGGGAGCAATTTCTTCTTAATATCTAATTGAAACCTACTCTCTTTCAGTCTGAAGCCATTCCCCCTTGTCCTGTTGTTCCATATTATTTAAAAAAGTCTGTCTTTCTTGTGGGCTCCCTTCAGGCCACAATTATGTTACCCCAAACCTTTCTCTTTTCCAGGCTAAACAATCCCAATTCTCTCAGCTTTTCCTCATAGCAGAAGTGCTCCATCACTCTTACCAGCTCAGTGACCTCCTCTAGACTCACTTATTATATGACTCCACACCCTCATTACAGAGAGATTTTTGAAACCTGCCACACTGTTTGCACACACATTTTTTCTTTTTTCTCAAATTCCTTGCCTTGAATCATAGAATCATAGAATCGATTGGGTTGGAAAAGACATCCAAGATCATCAAGTCCAACCCTTGGTCCAACTCCAGTCCATTTACCAGATCATGGCACTCAGTGCCACGCCCAATCTGGGTTTAAAAATCTCCAGGAATGGGGAATCCACCCCCTCTCTGGGCAGCCCATTCCAATGCCTGAGCACTCTCTCTGGAAAGAATTTTTTTCTGATATCCAACTTCAATTTCCCCTGGCAGAGCTTGAGCCCATCGTGCCCCCTTGTCCTATTGCTGAGTGCCTGGGAGAAGAGACCAGCCCCCACCTGGCCAGAACTTCCCTTCAGGTAGTTCTGGACAGTGATGAGGTCACCTCTGAGCCTCCTCTTCTCCAGGCTAAACACCCCCAGCTCCCTCAGCCTCTCCCCATAGGGCTTGTGCTCCAGTCCCTTCACCAGCCTTGTTGCTCTTCTCTGGACTCGCTCCAGCCCCTCAATATCCTTTCTGAACTGAGGGGCCCAGAACTGAACACAACACTCAAGGTGTGGCCTCACCAACACAGAGTACAGGGGAAGGGTCACTTCCTGCTGGCCATGCTATTTTTGATCCAGGCCAGGATCCCACTGGCCTTCTTGGCCACCTGGGCACACTGTTGGCTCCTGTTGAGCTTCCTGTCAATTAGTACTCCAAGGTCCCTTTCTGCCTGGCTGCTCTCCAGCCACTCTGTGCCCAGCCTGGAGCGCTGCAGGGGGTTGTTTTGGCCAAAGGGCAGGACCTGCACTTGGCCTTGTTGAACTTCATCCCATTGCAATCAGCCCATCTCTCAAGTCTCTCCATATCCCTCTGCAGAGCCCTCCTGCCTTCCAGCAGGTCGACACTCCCTCCCAGCTTGGTGTCATCAGCAAAACTCCTTTGATCTCACATTAAAAATTGCTGATGTTTCTGATGTTTCCTTGTGTTATATTGGTAAGCTCTCCCATGACCCATGGCTAAGAAGTCATTCCTAGATGACACTTAACTTTAGTCTCTCCTGCAATCTTTGCTGAATTGCTTTCTTGCTCTTGTAAAGTGCATTCAACATCACAGATCTACGACAGAAAAGTGAACGTTCTGGCAGATTCCAACCTCAGGAAAACAAACCATTTTAAGTCTAAATTTGTATCAAGCTACTCCTTCCTGTATGTACATATTTTGACACCTTCGTCAACACAATTTCACTGTGCTTTTGTGGAGTATCTATATATTTCTTGAAACCTCTTAAAGCAGATAAGCAAAATTCAGGCACTTCTCCCAGTTTATTGAGTTTTCACAGCTCCATTTATAGTTTAGTTACTTCAGAGGGTTCTGGAACAAAAGCTGGAGATAAGAATTGAGGATTTTGGAAAAGTTGAAGGAGAAGCAAGTGTGCTTTTGTTTGCATATATGAATGTAAGTGTTTATGAATGCATGTTTCTGTTGCACAGATTCCTTCTCTTCTACAGGCCTTAGAATTTTTTACATTGTAAAGTTTTGTGCTGTAAACCCAAGTTTGGCTTGAATTACAGCAACTCAGACTGAGAGGTTGTCAGTTTTACTTCTTGGATTTTGACTACACCAACAACCTGTCACTTCCAGAAACTATGGCAGAGACTCAGATCATGGTGTGGGCATGTGGCATTTGGGCACATGGTTTAGTGACGAGCTTGGCAGTGCTGAGTTAACGGTTGAACTCATCGATCTTGAAGGTCTTTTGAACCTAAACAATTTTATTCCTTTACGATTGTTGCAGTGGGCAAAAGGTGATGTCCCACAGTTACTCAATTCATTTTACTAAAGTATACAGGCACTGATATCCTTTTGACAGAAAACTGTATTTTTTGCAGCTTTCTTATGCCAATGAGGCATCTGGAGTCTGAGATCCATTGCTGTCTAGAACACTGTTAAGGGTTTAGCCAAGTGGGCCTAAATTTATGTTTTAAAGTCCAGCTAGGCCTAGGATTGTCAGCTGATTTAAGCTGGGCTGAGCCAGCTCACAGCTGACTTCTTCCAGCCAATAATCTTGTATTCCATACCATACTACATCATCTCAAAGGGGGTAAAATCCAGTGTGTGGGAGTGGCTTGGTCAGTTCTGCCATGGCCGAGGTACAAGCCGGACATGACCCAGCTTTTGTCTTGGAGCAGGCCCTGCTCCTGCTGCCCCTGCTTGCATTTTGTTTGCATTCAGGGAAGTAGAAACATTTTGTTGTTACTCTTTCTGTTTCTTGCTGTGTGTCTCTCAGAGTACTCACAGATCTACTGTAATAGACTTTGCTTTGTATTAATTGGGGAGTGGGAAGTTATGCCTTGTTATATATAACTTGTGTAAGTGTGTGTTATATTGTAGTTTCCTCTTAATTTTCTCTTTTCTGTATAAATAGTTAGTTTCAGCATAAACCTGGCTTTGGAAGTTTTTTTTCCTCTCTCCCTCTTCTTTTTCCCTAAGCTGGTTGGGGGGAGGAGGAACCCTCTTCACTCTGTCCTGGACAGTTGGTGTTTTGCCAGCTCAACCCAGGACAAACACCAGAACAATATAGAGAAATAAGGAATTTCACATGGGAATTCAGAAAGTAACACAACTACATCTGTAGTGGTAAACTAGACAGCCAGTTGCAGTTTTCTGGCCCATAGAATATTTTCATACTAATAAATCCTTTTAGCCTTGGAAATATAACAGAAACCCTCAAAATTCCTCTTGGAAACAGTCTCTGGCCTGTGTTGATTCAGAAACTGTGTGTCTTGGTTTGGGATAAGCAACTGCCAACCCCCCCAAGCACAGAGAGAAAAGCCTCCCTCCTGACACCAGGGAAAGGGAGGAAAAGAGAGGGGAAAGGAAAAAACACTTCAAACTGCATTTATACTAAAACTACATATATTTTTACAGAAAGAAAGAGACAAGTAGAAGAGAGTACAAATATTCACTCACACAAGTCTGCAACAACAAGTTCCCCACCTCAACTTCTTAATGAACACACAAATTCTACTGTCCTAACTACACATTACTTAAGAAAAACCTTATTCCCCAGGGAGACAAACTCAAGCAGAAAGGAGAGACCCAGAACAACACAATTTACTTTCCTGAGGTACCCTGTGAGCCAGTGGTGGGCCTGGTCCTCTCCATCCCCCCTGGGACAGCATCGTGTGTCCTCCCAAGAGGAGGCTGAGAAGCGACTGCCTTAACCACTCCCACACTGGTTCCTACTGCCCTGGAGATGATGTCATAATGTGGTATGGAATACAAAGTTACTGGCTAGAAGAGGTCAGCTGTTGGCTCAGCCCAGCTCAAGTCAGCTGACAGCTTCAGCCTAGTCCAGACTTTAGAGCCCAAATCTAGGCCCACCTGGGTGAACCCATAACACTGTGATTAAATATTTCATAGCACTGTGCTAGTTTACCTGGGTAAAACATGTCTCAGGCATTACACTGCTAAGACAACTCAAATAAGTTCCAGTACCTGTATCCAGGAACTGATGGTGTTCAAATTACCTAACCTGACAAAATTTGGATGCCTGAGATTTGAGAAAAACTGAAAAAAAAAGCTGTCTTAGTAGTAGGTCTAATGAGAAATATGCTACTGGAGAATTATTCTTACATTGTATCTGTGGTTATGTATGGCCAAACTTCGCGAACGCAGATTTGGGCAGGGCTGTCCCCACGTGCCCTTCCAGCCTGCGCAGTGGATTTTAGGTGAGGCTCAGCCTGCGCAGAACTGGCCCCACCGTTTCAGTCCTGAGGTTCATCTGCCACGGCCGAGCGAGCTTGGACAGTGCCAGTGAAGTCCTCAGGACTAGAACCTACAGCACCCGGCATTTCCCAGGAGGTCTCCCATCCAAGTACTAATCCGGGGCTGACCCTGCTGAGCTTCCGAGATCTGACGGGATCGGATGGCAGGGAGACATTAAACTGCCCGGTATCTGTGGTTATAAAAGCTGATAAATTTATTTTGTTAGTCCCTTGTTCACTCACTGGGGTGTATATCAGAAAATCATGATTGGAAGCAAATTGATATGAAATTAGACAGGCTTGCAGTACCACTGAAACATATTTCTGAAGATAATGAGGACTTAGGAGCCAAGCCCCTTAGGTGTTTGCCATTTCTGTGTGCTAATTTACCACACATTTTGTAAATTTGGACAGAAGAAAAAAGAAAAGGAAAAAAAAGCAATTTTTTTAAATTATGTTTTTAGAAATAAGAGCAGAAAATGAGGAAAAACTGGACCACCAAAACCTGGCGATTCTTCAAATGCCATAGAAATATATGGTCTCCACCAACTGCCTTTGAAAAGCTCTAAAAAATAGAACTCAGGGTTTTTTTTTCATTTAGTTTTGAGCTTTTTTACTACTTTCAGCAACTTTGTTTGCAGTATAAAATATTAAATTTTGTCATAGAGGTCAAAGTCAATCCCTTGCTAGTTGGCTGGTTTGTAAGGAATAATGACAACTTGTTTGGAAACTATAGAGTTTTTCATGAGTCACTCTGGGTCCATGTCTTGCATTTCTTGTGTGTGGGAGGAGTCCTGTATTATTGTTACCTAACGAAGATCACCCCCCACACAGAAAATTCTGGATGCCTATAGAAATTTCAGTCATGGACGGTACAAAATAAATGAAACATCACACAGTTTTGGAGAAAGGGGAACTTTTTATTGTTCTGGCTTGTTTTCTGTGTCATTCTTCTCTGATGAGTTGTTGCAGAGTATCAGCAGCTTGTGCTGTAGGAGTTGCAGCATAGGATAATTATTATCTTGTTTATTAAACGCCACAAGAGGGAATAAACCTACTTCAGCATGACATGCCATATGTGACTATTGATTACTTTGCCTGTCTAAGTAAAAGCCAGAGGATAATGAAGAAAGCAACAGCAGAGCCATGGTATCAGTTATCCATGAGCAAGTCAATTATTTGCTAACCTGTGGTGCATTTTCTCCATGTCTCTGCTGCTTTTTCCTGTCCCTCCACACATATAGTTTGGGCCACACATGGAAATCCGAGTGCCTACTGAGGCCAAAACTAAACCTCTACAAATAATGATAATTGGAATCAGAAAACTTTTGTTTGAGCATCTTTGTACTGAAAGGGAACAGGATTTTGTCACTAAAAGAATAGATGATGGGAGAATTAGCAGAAGTGTTTCCCTGCCAAAGTAACACACTGAAATTCTTATTGGTAAAGGATCAAACACTGTTGCCTTTATCAAAACAAATAGCAAAGCAGCTGGGGTGGAATGCAACAGAATTTACTATATGGATAAGGGTGGCATGCAGGAAAACTGGAGCATGAAGCAATAAGGAAAATTGGAGTCTGAAGCAATAAGGAAAATAATAATATGTCCAGTAAAAACCATGAGAAAGAAATTGCAAAGAGTCATGTGTAGAGGTACTGTATTACTGAATTAACACAACTTCTGAAATGCTGTGTGGATTTTTGAAAAGGAGTTGTGATAAAAATAATTAGCAGCAAAAGGGATAAAAAAGTTATGAATATACTTTTATAAACCTGGGAAGATATTTTCAAAGGTGTTGAAATTAATGTGATCTCTGTAGCTAATTCCCATAGCTACTTTTGAACCTTTTCATATAGATACTTCTTATTGGGTAACTAGATCCATAATTAGTCACTGAAATCAAAGAAAACTAGTTTTCAGAGGAGCTGACCTCTTCTTGAAGTTATACAGAGTTCAGTGCTTTTGAAGATCAGGTTACTTTGATTTAGGTCTTGGGTCCATAGCCTGGGTATTTTGACCTCCAGGGGCATATGAACAAGTGTCACAAGGTTACAACCTTTGTGTCCACTCAGGATTGCAGAATAAAAAGAAGGTACCGCAAAGGTCTCCCTGTAGAGAGGCAGCCTGGGTGACAAAGCCATGTTCTGGAGTTACTGGCTCCATGGGAAACAGTTGCAGGAAGAACAACTGATTCTCTACAGGCTGCACCTTTCTTCCCAATGCTTTTCTCATGCCAGTCAAGGTGGAATGGTGCACCAGGGGAATAAGAGTTAGTCATAAGGCTGAACTTGCAGGTAGGTGATGGCCCACAATTGAAATTATTTGGTTCATCACCTCAGGTTCCTGGGTCAAGGCTGGCTTAGAATATCTCCTTTTCTTACTTCAAATCAGGGTGAGAAGCACTGCTGGAAACTGATAGGCTATTCTGTCACCCTGGGAAGGAATCCATGATATGACCCTGATTCAGGGTTTAATTTCTTGACTGTAGGGAAAATGAAAAATCAAAAAATCCAAATGGTTGCTATACTCAGATGATTTCCTTTATCTCAGTTACTGCAATAAAAGCAAAATATTTTGTTCCCATGACAGACAAGGAGCCTTGAGCCACCTCTTTAGTTTTGCTCTGGTCTAACCAAGTCTATTCCACAACCATAGAATGATTAAGATTGGAAAAGACCTCCAAGACAGTCTTTGCAAAACAATATACCAGGAGATCTATAAGAAGCTCAGCTCTACTACTAAGCTGACTGAACATTGTAAATATATATATGTTGGTTCTGTGCTTATTTAACTGATATAATTTAAAATCTCAAGACACACGTTGTACAGCTGTTGATGCTTGTGTGGTTTTCAGGGAGTGACAATACCTTGCTGGAACCAGCAAGAGGATTAACATCATCTTTAAGCTCCCTCAAAGCCATTTTACCACTCTTTTTGTTCCTAGTACAATGGCAATGACTTTGTGCAATGATCACATGTATTAAAACTTCCATTTTTCTTCTACTTTTCATTCAATTTCTTTCTTTCATCTTTAAACAACTTTTTTTCTTTGTTTTTTTTTTTTTTTTTTGCCAAGATCTGCTCTTTTTCCTCTCTCCTCCAATCATTCCCTTTTTTCTTCACTGCAAGAGTTAGCCAATAGGAGGGTCAACCATCTCTATGGTTTTGATGCTGCATCCTAAGATTAGGAGGGCTGAGCTGGAAATCAGTTATATTACATCATTGTTCAACACCTGGAGATTGCTGCTCTTCTTAGCTAGATTCTACAGCTTAGGCAAATGTAATGATGTGACTGAATTGCATAACACATGAGGAAAGGGATGGAGCAAGATCTGGCAACTTGTCCATAAAAAAAAATGGAAAGCAGAATTGAGTTTCCATAATTTTTGCTTTAATGGCTTCACACATAGACTGGAAAGGGCTGCAGGGAGCACTGTGACTGTTTCCTCTGACCTCTTGCATTACACAAGCCATTGAACTGAGCAGATTGATCTCTGCAGCAGGCCCATAACTTGGGTTGAGTTTATATGAGATTCTAACAGCATCAGTCCTGGATCAGAGCATCAGTACTGTGTTTATTTCACAGTTTTCAGGAAGATATCTAGGCTGGTGTTTATTTTAGCTCAGGAAGAAAATCTCTTTAGTGTTTCTCCGTAATCAGTGGAGAGAAACACATTTGTTCTTCCAGCAGCTAATCAGGGCACTCAGAATCTGGCCCTTGTCATGAATCTTAACCTTAAGTGAACATATTTCTTCTTATTGCTCAGTACTAAGGGAGTTTGTGGAGATAAGCATTTCTAGAAAGAAGTTAGTCTGTTTGAATAACACCTTCTGTGTCCTAATGAGAGAGACTTCATTTGCAAACTGATCCTTTTTTATACACTTTTAAGCAGCTGTTTTTTAAGGGAACAGCCGAAACATTCTTGAATGAGGTCATTATTTTCAAATTAAAATATTAGTGTTTTCTATTACAATGACATAACAGCAAGTAAAACTATTAAGAGAGTGAACATTATGCCTTGGAATTACTCATTAAATAGCAGCATCTTCATGTTTGTTAATGGGGCCAAGTTAGTGATTCTTAGCAGATAATCATTACAACAAACTTCAGGTATATAAAGCAATATTGGTGCATTCACATGCTTACTAGACAAATGTTAGTATAAGAATTTCAGTTTTGATATCATACTTTTTAGAATTCCCTAAGGAACCCACAAGTGAACAATCTCTCCAGGCAGTGGAACAAATTCAGGAGCAGTAGAGTATGATTGAAACACCTTTGGACACCCTTGTGCATCCTTGTGTGCCCTTGTGCACCCAGTTCTTAGTACAGGCAATACATCACTCAAGTTTTAAGCCAAGTTTGTAATGGCATAAAAATAAACTACATATAAATCATTAATTTTCAAATGTAAAAAGTCAAAAGAGTATCACTTTTGCATGTTATCCATCCATCCATTACGTCCACCTTCTGGCAGAAATAAGACTAAAATAAAATTGTCTGGACCCCTTATTGTTAATAAGGGAGTTTAATCTTAGGATCTCACTGAAATTCCAGTGCAGGTAATTGCATTTTGCATGTCTAAATGTCCCTCAGCTCCTTCAGCTGCCGTCAGTTCCTGTTCAGATTGCTGCAGTATATTGTCAAATCTGTTTAATAGCTGACATGTTCCACATCTGAAGGGCTTCCATTTTCTGTCTGATGAGGAGGTGAGCTCAGGGTTTGTTTCCCTAGCCAGCTTGATCACCAGCTGTGTCAGGAAGTTCTCTTCCACACAATCCAGGCACCTCCTAGACTGTTTCCTCTCTGCTGTATTGCATTTCCAGCAGACATCTGGTGAGCTGAATTCCCCCACGAGAAAAAGGGCCAGTGGTTCTGATACTGTGCCTCACAGCTTGTGGAATATTTCATCTACCTCTTCATCTTGGTTGGGTGGTCCATAGCAGACTCTCACTGTGATCTCTGCCTTATTGGCCTTCCCCCCAACTCTTGCCCATAAACTCTCAACCTTATTGTCCACAACAATAAGCTCCAGACCATCAAAACTCTCCCTGGTGTACAGGGCTACCACACTACCTCTGCTTCCTTGCCAGTCCCTTCTGAAGAGTTTATAGCCATCCATTGCAGCACTTCAGCTGTGCCAGTCGTCCCACTGCATTTCTGGGATGGCAAGTACATCATAGTTTCCCTGCTGCACAATGGTTTCCAGCTCCTCCTGTTCCTTGCCCATGCTGTGTGCATTGACACAGATGGGCTTCATTTGGACTATTGATCCTGCCACTTTTTATGGGGAAAAGCCCTGATTCCTATATGACTATTCTCAGGCACTTCCATGGTTCCTAACACATCAACAACCCTTGAGCCTTTGCTGCTGCATGGATCTCCATGTCCTACCTCAAATGAGACAGCAGACTGAAGAACCTTTGCTAGCATACCACCCTGCAGCCACTGGCATATCACTCTCATGCTTATCTATAGTTATCCTGGTTTTATTCCTTTACCACTTCAAATCTAGTTTAAAGGTCTTTCAGATAGTTTTGCTAATTCCTGTGTAAAGATCCTTTTCTCCTTTTGACACAAATGTACCTGTGTGATGCCAGCAGGCCTGGTGTCATGTAGACTGATCCAAAACCAAAAAACCCCAAATTCTGCTGACACCAGGCTTGGGGCCAAATGTTAGTCTCCTTGCTTATCCCATTTTCCCCTCATCATTCCTTGGAAATGGAAGGATAGAGAACACTATTTGTGCTTGTGTTCCCATAATCAGTCATCCCAAGGCTCTGAATTCTCTCTTGATTGCCCTTGGACTTCTTGTTGCAACTTTAATGCTGCCAACCTGAACAATCAGTAATGAATAATAATCTGAGGTCTGTACCAAAGTGAGAAACATTTTTTTCACCTCTTTAACCTGGGCCCTGTGACAGCAGCAGGCTTTTCTAAGAAGTGGGTCCAGTCTGCACACTGAGCCTTTTGTTACCTTTCTGCACACCCTTCCATGGCAACTGCTATCCAAAATCTTCTGCTATGCTCTGGTTGATATTGCTCCCAAGGGACTTCTTTCATAGGTGTGTGTGGCTTCATCACCATTGCTCCTTGCCCAGGTCTATCAGGTGCTGTGATGGGAGCTTCAGGCTGCTGGTGAGTCTCTCTGCTTCCCTTTATATTCCTCCAGTTCAGAACCTCTGCTTGTGCACCACACCAGGACTCCTCTGCTACTGATAGGAGCTGCTCACCTCAGCTCTTCCTTTCAATAATTATTATCAAGTGCTCAGAAAACAAAACAAAACCCCAAAAAGTAAACCTCTTGACCGAAAAGAAAAAAAAATTATCTGAAGGCATTAGAAGAAACCCCTTCACACCTGATTTTTCATGTGTGTGTGGCTGTTTAGCTCTATTCAGTTTTTTGTTTGAATTGAATAAAACTGTTGAAACAAAATAATTTATTAGCTCAGTTTTATTTGCAAGGAAGGTTCAGTTGCCCTTTATATTATTGTTATATCTCAAGACAATGTTTCTTTACTTATGAGCAGATGTTTGAAATCCTCCAGGAGATTTTTATAAGACTATGGAAATGAACTTGGCATGGGTACCGGTCTCCCAGGTGGAGCGGGTGAACACAAGCCTTCTTAGAAGTCTCAGATCAAGGCTAGTCAGAAAGAGCAACAGAGCCCAGCCACCAAAAGCCTAGTGCTTTGGTGACTGACAGGTACAGGCTCTTTCTGAAGCATAAAAAGGAATGCTAAATGATCTCACTGACAGAATAAATCTTCTATTTGTTTGGTCTGGACCAGATGTGCTAAAGGCTGATGTGGAAATGTCTGCTGATGCCAATCTCAGTTTAAATCACAATTTGGCAGCAGGGCTTTTTTCACCCTCTTCTCTGTTTTCCCCTACCCTCTTTTTTTTTTTTTTTTTTTTTTTTTTAATTTGCAAACTCATTCGTTGCTCCTTAAAAAGTTTCAGGGATGATCACAATTAATTGGAAATGGTCTTATTTGTCTTCTCTAGGACTGTGAGGAGCAGCCTTTCATGTTTTGCTGCCTGCATAGCACAGAAGCCACTGGAAAGCCAGGAGAAACTCCTTAAGGTGCCAGGAACTGAGGTCTCTGCCCCATTCTAACACCATCTGTCCATATCTCATTATGCAGACTTGGATGCCTTTCTAAAATATAGTGCAACAGTGGCTGAGACAGTCTTTGGTCGGGTAGTCTGAGAGATTCCTGTGGATTGGTATATACATCCTTGTCTTCCAGAGCATAAAAAATAATAAACTGGTTAATAATTTAAAGCAATGAAGGATTTAAAAACCTTTAATACCTTTGCTCCCTGCCACGCCTGGTGTCATCTTCTGCAAAAAGAAGAAAAAAAATACTTAATTGGAAAAGTAACACTTCATAGAATCCTAGAATGGTTTGTGTTGGAAGGGACCTTAAAGATAATCTCATTTCAACCCCCTGCCATGGGAAGAAACACCTTCTATTAGACCAGGTTGCTCAAAGTCCCACCCAGCTTAGCCCCATTTATTTTGCCACATAACTTGTGATCAAAATGCTCTAAGTTTTCCCTGTATATGACATTTCCCAAGTTTATTGGAGGTGGTTCAAACATCAGGCAAAGAATTATAAAATGTAGAACCAAAAAATATTGGAAATATAATTGTTACAATATGATATTATTATTGTGTGATAAATAAGCACCCAAGAAACCTCTGGTTTCATTGAAGCCTTGGACAAGATTAAACAAGTTTGACACACCTGAGCAGAACGTTTATGGCCCAAAGAAATTATAGTTTCCCCTGGAGGAAACAACAAAAAGACATTGAAAGAGGGGAACATATGTGGACAAGCTTTGCTATCTGTAAGACCCAATAAAATACACTCTGAATAAGCAGAGTTTGCAAACTTTGTCAACATTTGCATGGAGAACTTTCTAGATTGCAACTTTTTGTTTGTTTTGTTTTGTTTTCAGAAAAAAAGCTACATTTAATGACAGAACAGACACATACAAACTGCTCCAGAATCCAAGGAGTTTGCTGCTCTGTGCTGGTGTGTTAAGTCCTCAGTCCTCAGACTGCATTTTCATTGACAGGAAAAGGGGGCAACCTTCATAAGTTAATCATGTTTCTCATTCTCTGTGGTCAAACCATTTGTATTGCAGCCAAATGAAGCCAGTTCTTTGATCAAAAATGTGTTTCAAGTGGAATGTCTCGGGACAAACAGCTGCAAAAATAAAACCAAGGTCAGTGCACTGGGGATGGAGGATACAACTGAAGCACAGGTGAGACCCACCTTTCTCACACTGTGCATTGGTGTAAGTTTTGGCAGAATTTGAAAGTTTTATGGGACGTGTAGAGTGCCTCCAGCTGGTGAACATAATGCCAGCAATAAGGATCTTTACAAAGCAGCTGCAGTTAAAATCTAGCTCCAAGAACCTCATTTACATATGGATTTTAGAAGCATTCCGTAGCCTAAATATTTTTCAGTGTGCCACGATGGAAGCACTCATCATCCTAACAACTATTTTATTCTCAATTCTGCATTTCTGCACCAACCCTCCAGTGGTGACCACAGTGCAGCAGCTTTCACATATAGCCAGGGGAGCTATTTTTTGGGCACTACAGTCCCCTGGTGGGCAGTTAATGCCTCCCTAACATCCGATCCCGTCAGATCTCGGAAGCTCAGCAGGGTCAGCCCCGGATTAGTACTTGGATGGGAGACCTCCTGGGAAATGCCGGGTGCTGTAGGTTCTAGTCCTGAGGACTTCACTGGCACCGTCCAAGCTCGCTCGGCCGTGGCAGATGAACCTCAGGACTGAAACGGTGGGGCCAGTTCTGTGCATGCTGAGCCTCACCTAAAATCCACTGTGCAGGCTGGAAGGGCACGTGGGGACAGCCCTACCCAAATCTGCGTTTGCGAAGCCGAGCCACACACAGTGATGACTTGGGGCGGTCCCGTGGTGTAATGAAGAGCACTCCTGACTCCGAATCCCAAGGACCTGAGTTCGAGTCTCAATGGGGACTGTTCGCTGGCAGTTAAAGCCTCCCTGCCATCCGATCCCGTCAGATCTCGGATGCTCAGCAGGGTCAGCCCCCGTTAGTACCGGGTGCTGTGACAGTCCTGAGGACTTCACTGGCACCGTCCAAGCTCGCTCGGCCGTGGCAGATGAACCTCAGGACTGAAACGGTGGGGCCAGTTCTGTGCACGCTGAGCCTCACCTAAAATCCACTGCGCAGGCTGGAAGGGCACGTGGGGACAGCCCTGCCCAAATCTGCGTTCCCGAAGTTTGGCCATACATACAGACCCCTGGTAGTTACAGACTGGTCAAACTCCAGAGTTTCAGTTTTGCTGATGAGGTTTCATCAGCTAAGGAGTGAATATGGTTCAAAAATGCTTCTTGACTCTTCGTATTCTTCTCAAAGCAGATCTTGGAGAAAAACTTACTGATGGTTTCCTTGTTCACACAGACTCTGAGATGCAGAATCAAAAAATTATCAGTTCTTTATTCTCTGGTTTTCTGCACCTGCAGGAGACACTTGGCCAGGTCATGGGACACTGACGTGCTACCAGGAGTGACCTGTCCATTATTACACTCGATATAACAGAGGGAAATAAAAGTGATCTTGTGAAATTACCTAGACCTTACTCATAGACTTTTCTTCAAAGACACCTGCACTCTGACTGCTGAAGGAGTCTATTGTTTTGTGGTTCTCTTAGATGTGTCCTTGCTCCAGGAAAACTGACAGCAACAATAGCAAAAAAAATGGGAGTGAATATCAAGTATATACTGCAATGCATATTTCATCAGAGCTCAGCAGCTCTTTCTCTGACTCAAAATAAATTCTCTTCTTTCACTGTGACTCCCAAAATACAAACATAACACAAAGCCTTTCCAAAATACAATCATCAGAAGTGTGAGTCCACCTTCTCAGGAGTGCTGTAACTTCAGTGTACTGTTTGCTTACCTGGAAATCCCAAATTATATCCACAGTTAATGGAGAAGCTGCTACTTCAAATACCTGGTTTCATTTCTCTGAATACTGAGATTGACTTTTTCTCCAATTAATGCAGTGAAAACATGATTTCTGTTCTTATTTAAGATGTCAAAGTGTCAGATTGTTTCTTTTTACAGCTCAAACAGGAGACACGTGTTTACAAAAAATAAAATAGAATAGTTCAGTCAGAGCTGCAGTTAATAATTTCTGAAATGATACAACAAAAGAGAATTACTATTGTATTATGGTATAACATGACATAATTATGACAGGCCTTGACATGTGCTGGGTATGATTGTCTGTCATGCAACAGCATTGCTGACTCTTCACCAAATCAATCTGAATGAAAGGAATACAAAATACAATTTAAGCTGGACAAATTCAGGCTGAGAAAAGACTGAAGTATTTTAATAGTGAGAAGAATTAACCTCTGCAGCAAGGATTTTGATGGGTATTCTATCTCAGCCAAATTTAGATGAAAGTTTTAAAATTTATTTTATTTTACTGAAAGAGGAGATTTTTTAAGCACAGAGGTATTCAATGCTATCCAAGCTAGATGAACAGTAATTTCTTCTAATTGACAGAAAAATCTGCTGTTAATGCTTCTTCCACAAAGCTGTCAAATATATTTCTGAAGGGAAGGTAGCTGCTATCAGTCCTCCTTTAGAATAATTAAGCATTACTTTACAGCTTCTATCTGCATGTAATTTAAAGAGACCTGTTTTGCAGTGAGTGATGACACAGTCATGACACCTCACCCAAGTCTAACTGTCTAATTATAAATGTGTTGTCTTCTCTATCCATTTTTGGGGCTAACAAATTAATTTCTGAAATATGAATGACACTGGAGCTATGGATGGTCATTAACAAGCTGTTTTTAAAAGTAAATGGCGCTCCAAAAATGGATTTTAATTAGCTGACTGACTTGGCATTGATAGGATCTCAGACATTCCATAATTGTATCTCATGAGCTTTGTCAAATAAAATATATTAAAAAATAGCACATTGATAAATTTTATTCAAGCTTGGCAGGAGAATTTCCAGTGCTGTGATATTACAGCATGAACAGTCCTACAGGTAGAGTCTTTTTCTCCTTCACAGTTAATCTAGAAACTTTCAGGCTAAGTGCATTTTCCAATTCTATGGTACTGGAGGAAAAGTGTAAGGCTTTATAGCCAAAGGGGCTATAAGTCAGAGTTATTTGAAGGATTAATATGCCAGAGGCCATCATCTTTCAATATTGCAAAATGAGTTAATGGCTTTCATTGCATAGACTGTAAAACCACAAGGGATCCTACTAAATTTTGACCTTCTGTCTATCATTGGGCACTCAGTGTTACCCAATATCATACCCCAGATTTGAGTCAGTCAAAGAATTTAAATTTCAGGGTTTGTCAGGTGTGTGTCATTGGCAGAGAAAAGGAGAAGACAAGGTGTGACCAAAACCTAAGGTTGCATAGCATGGAAATCAATTGGATGTCCTTTTCCTACCATACATTTGAAGATAAATTGCACTCTAATTGCTCCCTAGCAGTGAAAGGCAATCTACTACATCCTCAAAATCCAGAGTTTTGCCTGTCAGACCTGAGGGGAAATTTCTTTCCTGAATAAAGTGAGTACTCTGACTGGGAAAGAACACGAATTGTCTGTGTCAGCTTGGACTACTGAGAACCACCACTGCTGATGTCTCTGAGGAAGGCTGAGAAAAAGAAACCACCCAACCCCAAGTACATCTGGTTAATGGTGTATTCAGGAAAAAAACACTCCTTGAGCCCTTCAGGCAACTGAGGCATGACACTGAGTTGTTCTCTTCCTTAAGGAAAGCATTTTGAACATGTCAGGAGAATTTTATGAGATAAGGAGATGAGTTTGCCTATGAAAGTGAAGCCTGAGACCATAAAATAATGGGATTTGAACTATCCTTCCACCCTTCTCCAACATCCTTCCAGGTCATGGCTGAGTTCCAGTTTGCAGGACACGGTGAGTAAGGACTGTGCTAACATCCACAGAACCAAGTTAGTTTCCTGACAGAGAGAAGTTTTGTTTTTCAGAAAGTAAGAGAGAAAAAAGATAAATGGGTGATATGTTGGTTGCAGGGTTTCTTTTTGGAAAGATCTCAATGTCAGGGTCATGAGGTCAGTGATAGGCCTTAACAGACCAGACCAGCCTTGCCTGGGACCCCCAGTCCTTTTGCCCATGGACCCCATTAAAACTCAGGCCTGTGGTTCAGTTCCTGCTTAACCTAAATTGTAGGTTTGCTGGTCTCCAGTCTTGCCTCTGACTGTGGCTACTGGATTGAGTTTGGACCTATAGTGTAGACTTCTCGTCAGGTCTTTGTTTTGTCTTGTCCCATTTGGACCCTGACTTGGCTCCCTGGAGGGGCCATGGACCTGGTTCCTCCCCTTGCTGTGGCTGCTCAGACCCTGTTTCCAGCACAGAGCAATACCTTGTGTGTTCAGACTTACACCCAGGGACACTGTCTGTGCTGGGGTCACCCTCACCCTGTGCTGGGAGAACCCTCACCTTGTTCTCCCTATGGTCCTTGTGAGCTGACATGAGGATATTCTTCCAATTATAATTCTTCCAATTATGTTTTCGGGGATTGTATCAGCTTGAGAGAGGAGAATTGGTTGAAAAAAATTAAAATACTTCAGATTTGGACTCACAGGGTAACAGTGTCCAGCTTGGTGCTCCTCAGTACAACACATGTACCAATACACTGGAGTGAGTGCAAGAGAGATCCATGAGGAATGTTAAGGAGTTAAAAAGGGCAGGATATTCAAGGATATGATGTAGGGCAACAAGATTTGTTCCATGATAAGGAGAAATGATTGAGGGGAGATCTTGCTGCTTCTAAAGGGTATAGAGAAGATAATCTAGATTTTCTGGACATGCACATTTGATAGGGTGAGAGTCAACAGACGTGAGTTCCAACAAGAGACACTGCAGGTTGAAGTTAGGAATTTTTTTTTTTTACAAGCAAGAGGTCAAACACTGGAACAAGGGCCCAGAGAGATAATGAAATCTTCATCCTTGGAGACAGTCAAACTGCACTGGCCGAGGACCTCAGCTAACCTGAGGAGGCCCTGACACAGGTTGCCCAGAGGAGTTGTGGCTGTCCTATCCCTGGAAGTGTTGACGGTCACGTTGGTGGAGCTTTGAGCAACCTGGAGTAGTGGAAGGTGTCTCTGCCCATGACAGGGAGGTTGGAAATAGATGATGTGTAAGGTCCCTTCCAACCCAAACCATTCTGTGGTTCTGTGCTTCTACACAGTCTAATTTGGCCCTGCTCTGATGGAGGGACTGGACCAAGTAAATTGCTACAAGGATTGTTTCTAACCTATCTTATCTTACGGCTCTAACAAAATCCTTAAAAAATATTTACAGCAACTGCACAAGTGAACAGCACAAATCAACAGCTGATGTCTGAAATCACAACAAAATGCCAATCCTCCCTGTCTTATTTCTTCTCTCTGCTTTTATTAGCAGGGGCTGGTCTCTCAAAATGGAATTATTTCTCAGGAGCTCATCTGTTCCTTCTGTGACAAGAACAAAGGGAAAGAAATATTTAAAATGAGTGTGATGTGAACAGGATCATTGCAAAGTAAGATGTTTTTCAAAGTTTCCCAGGAGGGATCACTAGTTTTTTAGATCCATCTGGAATTCAATCATTGTTACTTGCCAGCTGCTGCTGGGACCTTCCAGTTGTTTCTCCTCTTCTGGACACAACATATAGTGGGACCAGTTACTGCTGCTGAAATAACTCTGAAGGACAGGCACATAATCTGGGAATTCAGGCAGATTTTTGAGTTTGCTTTTTGAACTGGACCACATTCATTTGGTACTGTCTTGGCTGCTTACAGCTGAGGTTATTGAAGGGCACAACTTCTGAAAGCCCAGGCAGAATACAGGCAACATAAAGATCTCTTCAATGCACAACACTGACAGTTTTATTTAATGTTGCAGGATCAGTTTTGGAGCTAATATGTGATAGAACTTATATATTTTTATTTTATTTCCTGAAAGACAACCTGTAAAGGCTTGCAAATCTCTCTCCAAAACGAGTACATTTAATTACAGAAGACATAATTAGACCTTAGGAGCTTTAGGTATTAGTCCTCATTATCTCTCAGCTTGCTTGATCCTGGTACAAGAATCAAACAAAATTAGGTCTACTGACCTATTTAAGCACCACAAAATATTTTGCTGTTTCTTAAAGCGTCTAAATTTGGATTATTGACATGCTTGGGATCCCTCACTGTCAGAAAAGAAGAGCTGCACCTACAACCTACTGTAGGTGCTGAACTTGAGCTCTGCAGTGACTCCCCACTGACTGTGATCAGTCGTACTCCTGAGCAGCTGAGAGTTTGACTAACACATCACATTCCAAGAAAGGTGTCTTATCCTTTCTTAAGTTTCCTGGAAAGTGATTTGAATTGCATTTCACAGATGTTTGAAGAGTTTTGTGAACACTGTTCAGCTTAGTTGCCTTAGACACCTGCAAGTTAAGGTAAAAGAAAAAAAAATCCAACTTAAAGCAACTGTTGGGAAACAACAGTTAAGATGCTTGTCCTTGACAAAGTTGGAAAGTGAGTAACTATACATTTTTATAAGTAAAATCAATGGACCCCTAAGGTGTATTTTCCTGGGTGTCTTAGAGCTACTTCTGCTTTGCACCCCATATTGATGCCTTGGAGGTTTGGCCTTTTAGTATCACAAAAAACTAAAAGAAATGTGATAACACCGAACATGACAACACGTTGCTAAAAACAAGCTGTCGAGCAACTTAAAAAAGCTGTCAGACTACCTGTCAATAAATGTGCATTGTTTGGTGAAGTGGATCCCAGCTGCAAAGTCTAGTAAATGGGAGGGCATTGAACACCTCACAAAGTTTGTCTTCATCTCTACACAGGCAGGGTGTCATCAGGCAGCAAGGGTGCAAACAGGCTGATGGCACCAAAAGAATATCTCAGCAACATTATTGGCCTTTCTGGTGCACATTCAACCAGGCAGCATCTCAAAATTTCTCTTCTGTCAAAAATAATGAATTGAGACATTAGTAACAGGATAAAGCCTTTTGCCCCCAGGTTATTGGTCTCAACTCAGACAGGTAACAGATTTTGAGATGGGGACCTATTATGTGGTTGTCATTTGGTCAAAACAATAAAAATCAAAGAATATTCAGATACAGGGTTTAATTCTATGGCATTCTGAAATCAAGAATTGTCTTCAGGGAGCTATGGCAGTGTTTGGCAAAGATGTACATCATGGTGTGATCAAAAACCTTGTTCATATTCCCAAGGCATTTTTCTTATTTCTATCAGTATCATCACATCAAAGCAGCATAGTACAGGGCAACCACCCAAATGTTAATTCTGGGTATATTTTTCATACTGTGCTGTCTCTTCCACTGTCAGGATTATAGTATTCATAAAATCATAGAATCATTAAAGTTGGAAAAGACCTCTAAGATCACTGAGTCCAACCTCTGGCCAAACATTACCATATCCCCTAGACTGTAGCATTAAGTGCTACATCCAGTCATTTCTTGAACACCTCCAAGGATCATGACTCTACCACCTTCCTGGGCAGCCCCTTCCAATGCTTGAACAACCTTTCAGTGAAGAAATTCTTCTTGAAATCAAACCTGAACTATCAGCGGATTGTAAATGACCACCGATAGGGTGGAGAGGTTTCCGCTTCCAGGAGCCAGGCTAGGAAAGCGGCCAGCAGGGCTCCCCTAGGATCAGGCCCCTTAGAAGCGAGGTCTGCTCCTCCTGCCCCCGGCCCGGCGACCGTCCCGAACGGAACAAGTCTGCACTTGCCAGGAGTCCACGAGGAAAAGCCAAGTTTAATGCCGCGCCCTGGCTTATAAGGAGAGCATGGGAATTCCCTGGATATAGGCGGGGAAGAGGGGCGGAGACGGGGCGGAGTAACGCACTGCATTGGGTACATGCAAACGAAGGGAAGGAGGGAGGGGAGGAGCGGCAAAAGGACCAAAGGAGAATGAGGTGGGCGGGGAAATTCTACCGCAGGGCTTCCGGCACTCCGAGGCAGGGACAGCCCCTGCTCAGGCTCCAGCAGCGCCTCGTGGGCGGCCCCGCTGGCAACCGCCCCCATGGCCGGGTCAGGCCAGGACAGGGGGCTGCGACCCGGAGGGTTTTGTGGGAAGAGGAAACTTGGATAAGGAACGACTAAGGGAAAAATAACCAGGGTAGCCACATTAAGGGTATAACATTTAGACTGGGGAAGCATCAATATAGGGTGTGAACTTATTAAAGTCCTTATAAATCTCTCGCAGAGCTTCCATATTCGGGGAGCCGGGTTCCTGGACTTCGGTGTCCTCGTCTATCCATCTCTTGTAGTATTTTTGCCACTGTATAAACCCTGGGTCTCCTCCGACACTGAACCTCTCCTGGAACAGGTTGAGGCCTTGTCCTATCACTGGTTGCCTGGGAGAAGAGATCAACCCCCACCCAGCTCCACTCTCCTGTCAGGGAGTTGTGGAGAGTCAGAAGGCCCTTCTGAGCCTCCTTTTCTCCAGATTGACCTTGCCCAACAACCTCAGCTGCTCCTCACCTGACTTACTCTCTAGACCCTTCATCAGCTTTGTTTGCTTTTGCTGGACATACTCCAGGACCTCAATGTCTTTCTTGAAGTGAGAAGCCCAGACCAGGACACTCCATTAACACCCTTCATCCTCACGAGCATCATTAGCTCAGTTAGATCTGCAGTGCAGACAAATGCAACTATGCTTTTTCCACACTCACATCAGCCATAAAACTCATATAATTCAGTGAAAGTAAACATATCCACTGGAGGAAGTTTAAATAATATGGTTTTCATATCTTAAATAAGAACAAAGACAGACTGGCCATAAAACATTTGAAAATCTTAGTAGTGTCTACATATAAATAAATATGCTCAAAATATTTTCAGCAAGTTGACAGAATTTGCATCTGATTGATATCAAAAAGCTTCAGTTTTCTTTTCTTAACAGTACAAAGAAAAGAAACATCTAAGGGAAAGCATATTGGGCCTGTAAGTTTGTGGTAAGGATGTGAGAATCTTGAGATTTGTCTAAATCATTTGGAATCAAATGGAAAAACATATGTCTCTGTGTAACAGACAGAGGAAGACTTCAGAGTCTACTCCAAGGGCAAAGTCTTGCTTGAGCCTGGCTTGATCTGTCCTCACTGAGAGGAAGACACAAACAAGAAAAGGAATGTCAGACAGGAAATTATTCAATGTTATGGATAAAAAATCTGAATAGGAGAACATGTGAAGTATACAGTAAGTATTTTGAGATGCAAGAACATGAATGAACTGGGCAGAAATGTTCTGCATCTTGGAATTGCTTCTCCTTCTAGTAAAATTTTTTTTGTCCTTTCATAGCTCTGTTACATTTCCTGATATTGGACTTGTGAAGAAGAAGCAAAGGAGAGTGATGTTTCCAAAACAATGTGATTTTGCCATGGGAATTACTGTGTGGATCAGCATCAGGTACTATGGCTGATGCAAATAAGAGGAGAACACAGAATCATGCACTGGTTTGGGTTGGAAGGGACCTGCAAGGTCATCTATTTCCAACTTCTCTGCCATGGACAGGGACACCTTCTACTAGACCAGGTTGTTCAGAGCCCAATCCAGCCTGGCCTTGAAGTCTTCCAGAGATGGGACATCTACGACTTTATACCCACCATGAAACAAGGCTCTTCCACCTTCCCAGTATTCCCTTTCACATCTTGCCATGACAGCCCTCAATGGACTGAGTAGTGTTATTTTCAACAACACACTTTCCACTGGAGTTTGAGTAGGAGAAGGAGGGAAAGAGTAAGGAGAGAAGAGGACTGAAGATTACTATGCTTAGTTTTATTCATTTATATAACCCCACTGAAAAGTCATCTGGGCACAGTAGGTTTTTGTTATCTGAATGCTTCTCTGAGAGCTGACAACCGAATCTCTGTCGAAACACAACAGACAGCAAATGGTGAAGCGGAGAAGTGACAGCTCAGTATGAAGTCTCAGTGCTCAGATTTTTCATTTTCTATTCAAATCACTGTTTACAAGCTTCCTGAGCAACAGTTGCAGGATGCAAAATGGCAGTCACTGTCCTCCCTCTCATTTGGCTTGGCAGAATAAAGGTCACGAGCGAGTCTGTCACACTGAACGCCACATCTTTTGCTCGCTGTGACAAACAAAGAGCTAATCTGATGCTGTAGGCTCTGTCACCTCTATCAAATCTCATTTTGTCTTCAGTTTGTTGGCAGTTTCAAATGGCTGCTTTTCAAAAGCTTCTCTCCTGAATATGTGAATCTGGGGCCTTACATCTTTTTCTCCTGAGATGTTGACATGCTTCTTAGAGCATGGACTAATGATTGAATTTCCTTTTTGAGTCTATCATGTCTTTGCACTAGTCTGGTTTGGAGCGGGTTTTTCACATATATCCTTGTTCAAATATACTCAGTTTAACATTTCAGGGCGTTTGTTGAGGTTTTTCTTTCCTCTTCTTCTTTTCCTTTGTAACACAAAAATGTGAAATTAAAAGAGTCAGCTTTAACTTTAGTGTTGCAACACAGTTCCTTTCAACGTTCCTCAGTCCCGCGAGTACCCTGTCACCTTAATTTCTGTTTAGAGAAAGACAGGTTTGTAGCATTCTTCTCAGCAATTCATCTCTGAAATAAGGTTGACTTGGGGCCTGGTGTCTATCTTGAAGTATAATAGTGTCATTTACTGTTAAAAGTGGCATCAAGAGATCTTTTCTTTTGTCACATTTGCATTGTCTCTGTAGATACTTTTCTAAAGGTTTTGAGACTGGGCCCTGATCCTGGTAGAGATTTCTGCAAGAGAAACATTCTGAACCTGTGACCTTTTAAGCCACAGCTCTTATAAGAAGGGGGTTGCTCTTTACAGCTGCCCGTGGCTTGTGACACTTAATGGAACTAGTGCTTACTTGGGAAACTGGACTTTTCCTTTTTGATATTGTTTGGTTCCTCTGTCTCCAGAATGTGTCTTGGTTTGAGATAAGCAACTGCCAACCCCCCCAAGCACAGAGAGAAAAGCCTCCCTCCTAACACCAGGGAAAGGGAGGAAAAGAGAGGGGAAAGGAAAAAACACTTCAAATGGCATTTATACTAAAACTACAGATATTTTTACAGAAAGGAAGAGACAATTAGAAGAGAGTACAAATATTCACTCACACAAGTCTGCAACAACAAGTTCCCCACCTCAACTTCTTAACGAACACACAAATTCTACTGTCCTAACTACACATTACTTAAGAAAAGACTTATTGCCCAGGGAGACAAACTCAAGCAGAAAGGAGAGACCCAGAACAACACAGTTTACTTTCCTGAGGTACCCTGTGAGCCAGTGGTGGGCCTGGTCCTCTCCATCCCCCCTGGGACAGCATCGTGTGTCCTCCCAAGAGGAGGCTGAGAAGGGACTGCCTTAACCACTCCCACACTGGTTCCTACTGCCCTGGAGATGATGTCATAGTGTGGTATGGAATACAAAGTTACTGGCTAGAAGAGGTCAGCTGTTAGCTCAGCCCAGCTCAAGTCAGCTGACAGCTTCAGCCTAGTCCAGACTTCAGAGCCCAAATCTAGGCCCACCTGGGGGAGCCCATAGCAGAATGTTAGTTAGGTTTTTTTAATTTTATTTTTTATTGTATTTCTTTTATTTTGTTTTATTTATTTTGTTTTGTTATGTTTTATTTCATAGAATCATAGAATTATAGGATGGTTTGGGTTGGAAGGGACCTTAAAGATCAGCCAGTTCCAACCCCTCCATTGTAGGCAAGAACACCTTCCACTAATCCAGGTTGCTCAAAGCCCCATCCAGCCTGGCAAGGCACACTTTCAGGGATGGAGAGTCCACAGCCTCTGGTAGTTTAGTTTTGTTTAGTTTTTTTAGCAGGAGCTTTCCTTCATACTGATTCATACTTCCTTGATCAAATTAACATCATTGTCATCTTCCAAATCTGTTACTTGTCATTATTCTATTCCAAATTTGATTACTGCTAATTCATTTTTAAGACAGGGTGTTGTATAAGTCAAAGAAAGACAGACATCTTTATGAAATCTCAATTTGATACACTATCTTAGCTTTTAGCCACAGCGTTTTCCAGATTTAATCTAAACTACACCCCTGTCATCCCCAGCTACATTCCTAAACTTTAAGGTACAGGTGAATCCAAGGTGACTCCCCTTGTTCAGTGGCTCCCCAATGCTGTCACTGAGGAACATCACCAAGAGAAACAATACTCAAATTGTTGGATTTTCACTCTTCCCTACAACATAGACAGGCATTCCAGTGTTAAAACATCTTTCTCATTACTGGTACACAGCTGACACTTCAGAGTTGAGTTTGCTGCAGGAACATCATTTTATTTCTGTAAATCTTCTTCATAATTACCAGCATTCAGAATCAAGAGTGTCAAACTTTACAAAACCAGACTTTCCTGTCATTTAATTTCCCTCTCAGAACTCATGTAGAAAACTTATTTCTGTTGTACAATGAGAGGCATCGTTTCAGAAGTCCTGGTTGTTTGTTGCCTTGAATTAAGAGGCAGCTTTTTTTTTTTTTCTGGATCTACTCACCTTTTATTTCAGGGATTTCCTGATGTACACAAGGACTATTTTTTTCTTTCTTTATATCTGGTCTTCTGCTCTGAAATAGTCCCTGAGAAACTCAGTAAGTTTGTCATAGAGTGTATTACTTATCTTGCTCTTGTGGTAGAGGAAAGAGATAATGCATGTGCTTTAGAAGTGTCAGTGTTATTTCTAAACATTTTATTTCTTTACTTTTGATTCTGCTTTCCCCTCTGAAGAGGTGGGACCTGTCTTTCCTAACATCACATGCAGTTAGGAGGCAATGTCCCTTTTAATTCTTTCTTTGGTGGGTGCTCATCACGTCTTCCATCCTTCTCTTGCTTTACTGTGGTCTTTTTAATTATTCAGTGCTTTCTAGTTCATCCCAAGATTAAAGGAGATAAACAATGTGGTTAGTCTTATCTTGCAGACAACCTTGTGTTTGTTGGCCATTCCTCCCCTCACAACTTCTTGACAATCTAGTTGCAATAATTTTAACCAAAAAATTGTCTCCTCCTCTACTATAATAATTTGCTCTTGAATGACCATTGTTGGTACTGTGTAATAATGAGTAGATTTACATGTGCATAAGCACAGACATGCACACAGCAGGGAAATAAATTCGACTTTGTATAACCACACTGATCATTAAACAAATTCTTGCACCTCTTCAGATCTGTGGTTATTTCAGACTATTTTATTTCTCATTTACACTATGGATATTTCCTATCACTCTGTCACTCTGTCACTGTGAACATAAATTATTTTCAGATATCAGTTGCTACAATGCAATTGTTGAACAAAATAGAAATTGCTCAACGATGCTTCTAGCATGGGATGAAGTGAGCACAGTGTAAATGGCAAGCTTGGCCATTTATTTTTCTTTATAGCCAAGCTGGCTCACTCATCCTTAGTTTAAGTGATAGTTCAAGCTGTGAAAGAGTTGCCAGTACACTCATCATTTTTATTACATAGGAAATGGTCCTTTTGGTTAATTGGATTTGGGAAATTTGCTGAGCATTCAGGTGAACCTCTATGAATCCTACTAACACTGTGATACCCCACAAATCTCTGTCGGCTGTCAACATTCCAGCTAAGCCTTCCATTTCTGGAGTTTAGAGCCCAGAACTGTAAAAAAAACCCCAACCAACAAACAAAAACCCCACTCCTTCCATGCTGTCCATTTTGACTTGATTACTGTAATTTATATTTTACAGACAGAATGCTGAGATACTGTTGGTATTGCCATGTACATAAGATACATAATGAGATTGATTTGCTTTCCAAATTAACTAAAAGCCCTACCCTTAATACTCTGTGCCTGAATGTCTTGGTTTGAGATAAGCAACTGCCAACCCCCCCAAGCACAGAGAGAAAAGCCTCCCTCCTAACACCAGGGAAAGGGAGGAAAAGAGAGGGGAAAGAAAAAAACCACTTCAAACTGCATTTATACTAAATCTACATATATTTTTCACAGAAAGAAAGAGACAATTAGAAGAGAGTACAAATATTCACTCACACAAGTCTACAACAACAAGCTCCCCACCTCAACTTCTTAACGAACACACAAATTCTACTGTCCTAACTACACATTACTTAAGAAGAAGCTTATTCCCCAAGGAGACAAACTCAAGCAGAAAGGAGAGACCCAGAACAACACATTTTACTTTCCTGAGGTACCCTGTGAGCCAGTGGTGGGCCTGGTCCTCTCCATCCCCCCTGGGACAGCATCGTGTGTCCTCCCAAGAGGAGGCTGAGAAGCGACTGCCTTAACCACTCCCACACTGGTTCCTGCTTCCCTGGAGATGATGTCATAATGTGGTATGGAATACAAAGTTACTGGCTAGAAGAGGTCAGCTGTTAGCTCAGCCCAGCTCAAGTCAGCTGACAGCTTCGACCTAGTCCAGACTTCAGAGCCCAAATCTAGGCCCACCTGGGTGAACCCATGACACTGAATGAAAGAAGAGAGCACTTGCAGACAACTCAGCTGTACATCTAATAATCAGTTTTCAGGAGTCTCATTCAGGAAACTCTGATTTTAGGCAGTGGTTCTCAATCTGTCTGTCCCTTTGAATTCTCTTTGACATTTAGTAACAAAACCACAGAAAAAAGAAAACAAACAAAACCCCACAAACAAAAAAACAAACAAAAAAAGAGAAACCCCAAACCAACAAAACCAAATAACCGAAACAAACCAAACTAAACCAACCAACCAACCAAACAAAAAAAAAGCACACAGTGGAGAACTTAATTTTCCAGTTTATCCTTCCAAGACTTGGTTTGAAAGCTTTCAAAGGAATTAAAATACTTTCAGTTGACTTTAGTGGGTTTTGGTTGAAGACTTGAGGGAACAGTGTTCAAAAACGATGTAGACGTGACACTTGGAGACATGATTTAGTGGTGGACTTGGCAGTGCTGGAGGACCAGTCGGACTCAACAGCCTTAGAGGGTTTTACCAACCTTAATTCTATGATTCTCTGGCTCTAACAGTATTTCACAAATCAGCAGATGTGAGTATTTCTTTCCCTCTCTCACAATAATGAAAAATAGACCTAGCAAATTATAAAAACCTTCTACAACTTCCCAGCTACTCTGACTTTGGGAAACTGGGGAAAAGAGGCTGTAGCCTCCTAATGAGGCAAACAATAACAAAGGAAGCATAAGTGAAATTCTTCTCCTCATCTTAACATACCTGATTATTAGTGTATGACTGAATTCTCTATCCTGTAAAAATGACATCCTCCACAATACAACCGGGGTAGTTTAAGCTACCTTAAATCACTCAACCTGCAATACATCTGAAATGTTAATTAAGCAAGTTTTTTATCCTCACCTCTGCTCTGCTGGCTTTAGTGAAAGCTTGTCTGCCAGGGAAAACTCTCTACAGGTACCGCCAATTCTGTTTGAAGTTGGTGATCTGGGTTTGGCTCATAACATTCACAGTAGATTTACCTGAAAGATCAATAAAAGAGTGTTCAAAGCAAGATTGGCTTCATAGAGCCTAGGATTTTATTAATTTATATAAACTTCCTAAAACTTTTGCTATAAAGAAAAAGGAAAAAGCTTGAAAATATTCACAATATTGTACAGCAGGGTAATGAAACTGGTATGGCAGAGTTCTGGAATTATTTTTCCCAAAGAACACCCCTCAAAATAGGGCACATTCAGAATGGCAGGATGTTATAGGCATAGGTGAGAATTTGAAATGTAGATGGAGCTTTCAGATGCCTCAAGTTGTGACATCTCAGTAGGTCTTCATTTTCAGGGGCTTGTGAGCATGTCTTTAAATTATCTCATACAAAGAACCACAAAATACCTCTCACAGTATCCCTCCCTTCAAAATTATTGTAGCAAGTCCTTGACTGAAAACTATGTCTTCTGCCATTGATGACATAAGATAGATCTTTGTAACAGAAGAAATCTAAAGGTGACTTTCATCTCCAACTGTTAAATGAAATAGGATCCCTCAGTGTGGTACATGTGATTTCTCCCTTATTTTTTTTTCATGGTGTATAGTTTAGTAGAATATAAAATCAGAATTTAAAAAGCAATCAAGCAGCCAGCAAGACTTTGATCTTTAAAATGCTGGAATTATCTTTAATCAGAGGAGATTTATAAGTAGTAGTTGAATTAAAGGTGGTATTACTGTCTGGCTTTGTTCATTTAAGTTTCTCTGCTATTCCCACTAACAAAAATTTTGTCTCAAATATCTCCCATATCCTTTGAGAGGGATTTGTAATAGGCAGTCTTCAACTTCGGAATTGGGTTAATCTTCCAGATCTTTAGTGGTAGCACTGTAAGTATACCTGTAAGCTTGGAGATCCTTAGCAGTGAAAGATTATTTGAAGCTCTGGGAATGCATTTTCCCAAGCCCACAGTGAACTGCCTCAAAGAGCGGAAGAAAATAGACTAAATCTGGAAGGAAAAATCCTTGTTTTTCATGCTCCGAGGGAAAAGAAGTCTATTTTCTTTTGAAATCCCACTTCTTCTGGGTTTACTTACCTGTTCTCATGCACTTTATGATTCATATAATGAAGGAGAGCTTGGGTTTTTATATTGGAATTAATTGGAAAATATGTTGAAATGCTCAAAATGGGCTAAAAGCTTTATAGAAAATGAGGCTTCCTCCACAGGTCTGGTGGGCAATATGAAACTTGTGTCAGAGAGGTCCAATTGAGGAGAGCAATAAGGGTGTGCCAAAGTCCATGGATTAGTGCATGACCAGCCCCTTCAGCTACAGCTGGACACTCTGGTGTCTTCTTTCTTTTGTTACCAAGGTCAGGTTTGTCACTTCAGCAAGAATATACTCAGTCAGAAAGGACTTACTTCTATCCACAAAGCAAGAATTTTTTTTTTGTGTGTGTGTCTTTACTACCCAGCCATTCCCCACACTAAAAACACAATTGGAAAAGTTTTGATGTCCCTTGCCAAAGTTAGAAACAATAACAGTTCCTAACTCCATCTGAGAAATGTAATATAATCAGGAAGACCATAAACATCTCTAAATGATGGAGTGAGACATGTAAACAGAGCCTTCCTGCCCCTGATCCTTCTCAAGGCTCTTCCCAGAGCAATGCTGCTGGACAGCATCTCCTTCATTCCCTTTAGCCTTATCAGTTTAATATATTTTATTGTAGAATTTGCTGGCATTGTTCTCATACCACTGAAAAGCAGGACTGTAGTCTTGTAGTCCCTGAATTTAAACTCAAGAGAGGAGAGTTTGGAAGTACTTTTCCCTTAGTTTATTGACACCATCATGACATGAAAGACCAATAATGACTAAGTGAAGTTGCCTGTGTGGCTGAATAGCAGGAGGAGAGACTTCCATGTATTTCATTGCCTTTATAGATTCTTCACCATGTCACCTTCTTCCCATTCCATCCGGAAAGCAAAAATAAATATGTGGGGGGTGGGTTGGGGTGTGAAGTTAGACAAAGGGACAGCTTTCAGTGAGTTTTCAGGAAAGCAAACTAATCTGTGGAGGAGAAGGTATGATGTGGAGAAGGGAACATTTACAGAGGAAGTTACATTTTCTTCTGGGCAGTTAAACGCCTCCCTGCCATCCGATCCCGTCAGATCTCGGAAGCTCAGCAGGGTCAGCCCCGGATTAGTACTTGGATGGGAGACCTCCTGGGAAATGCCGGGGGCTGTAGGTTCTAGTCCTGAGGACTTCACTGGCACTGTCCAAGCTCGCTCGGCCGTGGCAGATGAACCTCAGGACTGAAATGGTGGGGCCAGTTCTGCGCAGGCTGAGCCTCACCTAAAATCCCCTGCGCAGGCTGGAAGGGCCCACCCACGTGGGGACAGCCCTGCCCAAATCTTTCTTCGTGAAGTTTGGCCATACATACATATACATTTTCTTTTATATCTTTCTCTTCCTTTTGATTTTCCAAAGAAAGTGCCAGGTGTTTGTTCACTTTCCAGCCCCTGAGAACCAAGCTTCGAACCTAATCCACTGAGCCCTTTGCTAACTCAGCCTTGCTGGATTTACCCTGCCTTGCTTAGCACAAACTATCTGGATACTTTGACTGCTTTAGATGATTATGGATGTAATTCTTTGTGGAGCTTTACTGCACCATAGCAAGGAATAATAAGACCTTAAACACAAATTAAAAAGAGAAAGAGAGAGAAAAAAAAAGAATAAAAGAAGAAAGGAAGAAAACCCCAAAACCCTCATCTGTGAATAAAGGCTTTTATAACCAGGAACAGTATCGCATTCTGCCTGAGTGTTCCTTCTGATAGTGTAACACTGGAAAAATAAGTATTCCCATTGCCCCTTTGCAAGGAAAGGTCTAGCTGAGGCACAGAGAAGAGCAGTTTAACATTTCTTGGTTTTCCTTTTATTTCTGGGTACCTGGGATTGCTGCTCTTGTAGCTGCGAAGTAGGGCAGTGCAACCCACAGATGCAATTTTCACAGAGAGAGACCCAGGAAGAACAGTCTTAATAGACATCCAAAGGGAAGGGATAGCTGAGGGTCCCTTAAGGAAACACAGAGACACATTATGACTGAGTTCTGATAAAGGTATGAGTCAGTCAAACTTCTCTTCTGTACAAGAAAAGAAGCAAAATCACTATGAGGTTCCCAGGCCTGCTGCTTTGGATCAGCAGGAATCTTTGCAACTTATATAAATACACTCTTTGACTCTTAATATACCTATTCATAATACAGTGTGCTGAAAGATGGGGCTGAGAAGACAAGAATGTCAATATAGGAAAATAAAGGTGAGGACAAAAGAATGACATTTTTCTGTTCACTGGTTTTTCGGTCAGGAAAGGGGAGCAGGCTGGAAGGAACGTTATCCAACCACTGGAGAGGACATATTTACTGCACCAAAGTTTATAATCTAGAATAAGGATTGATTCATCTCTAATTCTCATTCCATGAGTTTGGCATATATACAACATATATATCTCAACATGTTGGCTTGAGAAAGTGGAAAATATTATATTCCTCATATCTAAAATATTAGGCACTGCAGTGTGTTGAAGAAGAAGAACAAAGAGCTGGAGCACCTCTCCTATGAAGACAGGTGTAGTGAGGTGGGACAGTTCAGCCTGAAGAGAAGGCTTTGGGAAGGCCTTAGAGCCCCTTCCAGTATCAAAGGCCTAAAGGAAAGCTGGAGAAGGATGTTTTGCAAGGGCAAGAAGTGATAGGACAAGCGGGAATGACTTTAAAGGGAAAGAGCAGTTTTAGTTTAGATATTAAGAAGAAATTCTTCCCTTTGAGAGTGGGGAGGCCCTGGCACAGGTTGCCCACAGAAGCTGTGGCTGCCCCATCCCTGAAAGTGTTCAAGACCTGGTTGGATGGGTCTCTAAGCAACCTGGTCTAGTGGAAGTTGTACCTGCCCATGGCAGGGAGTTGCAGTGGGATAAGCTTTAAGGTCTCTTTCAACACAACCCCTTCTATGATTCTACAATTCCATCGCTGTTGTCTAAACTGTATTTCAGTGTTCTAGTCTTTACTCTGGAATATGTGGTGACCCCATTTGCTCCCCCTTTTCTGCATATTGCTTAGCTCAGATTCATGTTATTACAGTGATTTCCTCAGTTTCCTGTGCAAATAAACAGCTCTTTCTGATTTGATCCTTCCATACAATTGTTACTCCCTGAACTCTATTTGGCTGCCAGTCCTTCCCACCAGGAGGAACAATGAAAGGGACTTGGATACCCTCCTGTGATCATCCTGACCTGCCTAAATGCTCCCAGCCATGGTTTTGGTCCTTGCTAAGTAGCACCCACACAGACAGTCTGCACAGTGCTTGGGGGTTAACACTATGTAGGAGCCATTTCCAAGAAGCAGGTGGGATGCAGCCACTCTGTTTCCAGCAGGAAGTGTCTAAGCATATGGATGCAAGCTGTCTCCTCCCAGCTGGTCTTACAGACAGAGAACAAGCCCTGGCCTTTTTTGTTTAGTAAGATACAGAAAGGAAGAATTATGGCAGCAAACAATAAGCTGGGGAGCAGATGTGGTTTCTTAACATTTAACTCATTGTTATAATTTCTAATTATGTGTTTACAGTTACAAGTGTGAATGCTCATAGTGGATTGCATCCCTTTCATAAGAGGAAACAAAATTTGTCATTTTATGTAGAAAATATACACAGGGGCATTTCCAGATACTTTATTATCTGTGGTCATGTTTCTGTGGCTGTGCATCTTTATCCTCTTAAGTGTATGTATTTCTCACCATCGTGTTAGCCCTTAATATCATTTTTTATCAAACCTATATGTATCACAATGTATTGCTGAATTACTATCTCATAGTCTTGTAACCTTTTCTAGTAAATAAATTTATTTTCTTTGTGATCCTCCCACCCTTGTATAAATCTTCCTGTGCAATAAAATATTTGACATAAGTAAAACTGCTATACATAATTGATGTGTTCTCTGTTTAATAAATAAAGTGTCTGTCATATAGGGGGTAAGTTTTCTGGCTTTAATATTGTTTGGATGAGTGGTAACAGTATTTTTAGCTTCTGTTCAGGGTGATGGAAAATTTTTATAATTTCTTGATAAGAAATTGTTCATTTGTAAAATAAATTCTGGTTAAAGATATATCTGATTTCTCCCTTAGTAAATAAATAACATGACTGATCCCTCAAAAAATAAGTATCTGTCATACCTCAGACTTTCAGAATTGTCAGACTTGACTCAGTGTTTGTTTCACAGTAGCAAACAATGCCAGTGGAAAAAAAAAATAGAAAGTTTTCCTGCTGTTAATGAGACAGAGGTGACTGTAAACAATAGATGCCTTATAGCTATTCTCAAACAGGAATCAAAGCTGTAATTAAATATAAAACACTGTCAATGATAGGCTCTTTAATGTAACATATCTCAGTTGCTCTTCCTCTATGAAATACCTTCAGTTAGACAAAAGCTGGGAGTGACTGAAACAAGAGAAGAAAGACTTGTGGTGAAGACTGATTTCTTGTTTCTCATGACACACCAGTCCTGTAGCTTTGGCAGCAAATATTCCTAACTAGAAGTCAGAACAGAGCTATTCTTGTAATTTTGGTCTCATGTCTCTGACTAAATGGTGCCATGGGAAGACAGTCTGTCCCTAGATGGACATAGGTGTCATCTCAACTGCTGTTCAGACCTTGGGCTTTCTATTCCCTGAGCTCAGAGTAGGGAAGGAATAAGAGAGGAAGTAACTTGGGTGAAATTGGTGAAGAGCTGAAGCTTCTTCCCCTTTGCATTTTCCAGTTGTTTTGTAGCACAGATGTGTGAGTGCTGGATAGATGCCAGCATTCTCCTAAAACCCAAGGTCTGGAGTATGCTGCTTAAAGGAGAACAAAGGAGAGGGAGTAGTGGAAGGCAGAGGCAACTCTCACGCAACACCTGCCTGAGCTAATCAAAACGCACAGTCCTTGATCAGCAGTGTGATGCCTCAAGCCAGAAGCCAGCCTATATGTGTAAACAAATAGGAAGCCCTGAGCAAGTACTAGGAAGGAGGAAAGAGGACTTCGAATAAAGAACCACAGCTCTTGAATGGTGCAGGTTAATTACCTTCTTGCATCATATTCTGTCCAAAAATCAAAAGGAAGTTCTTCAGAATCTGAGCTGCTGCCCTGCTATAAAGTGGTGCTGTGAGATTAGGTCAAGATCATTAAGTGTAGGTATGTAATCCCAGAGTTATTAATTCATTCACTTTTGGGGTAGAATAGCAGTTAAAAGTAAGGTATTTCTTTATAAAATAGAAAAAAATATTTAAAGTACAAGAGGAAATAGAGTCAGAGGAAAAACATCTATTCTCAGCTGACTCAAAACAAGTCTATTACAGGAATGTGGTGGGGCACTGGAATATGTTGCCCAGAGAAGTTGTGGCTGTCCCATCCCTAGGAATGTTCAAGGCCAGGCTGGATGGGGCTTGGAACAACATGGTCTAGGAGAAGGTGTCCCTGGTTTTCTGTTGTACACCTTCTTAGTTGCATGCCAGGAAATCTCCATTCAGACTGTGAAAATTTTGGCAAAAAAAGAAAAATTAATTTAGAAGATAACTGTACATTGTGGAATCACAGGGAGTCCCACAGAGATCCAGAGGCAAGTTAATGTGACCATTGCCAGCCTTGGATTCAGAGCCACTGAAAAGAGGGATTCTAGACAGGAATAGCTTCACCACCTCAAAGAATATTTTCCCCCTTTTTCCTCAGGTATTTATGTATTTCCTCTCATTGCAACATGGGAGACATCTCATAAGAATTTTTGTTTGTTTTGTTACGGCTTTGCTCCTGCCAACAATTCAGGTAAGGAGCTGTCTCTTAAAGCTTTATCCTGAACTTACACCAAGTCAGCTCTTACTCCCACTTGATCATTCTGATGACCAGAGATTGTATTAATGTCTTAATCCTTGGCATGTTATTGTCTACAGAATTTAGTGTGTCTCAGTAATCTTGACCTGACAGGTGGCTCATAGTCCATGGACTTGAAACCTCTTAAACAACATAGAGAGTGACTGTTCTAAAAATTAAGTGCTTGGGGAATTTGTGTCCAAGACACCACAGACAGTATTTCCAAGGTTATATTACATATACTGTCATGGAGAAAAGACTGGATATTATTATATCAATTAAATTCCTTTAGCCTAGTAATTTGCAAGGTTGTGCACTGTCTTGCTTAAGCTTTAGATGTTCCTTCAGAAGGGAGTAGGTTTGATCCATGTCCTTTATCATACTTGGCAGTTCTGAGCAGAAGTCTTGAATATTCTAATGCAACTCAAAGGGCAAAATTTCCTTTGTTTAGACAACAAATATGAGCCAGAATCTACTACAACAGAATCATAAGAATCATTTGGGTTTGAAGGGACCTTAAAGATGATCTAGTCCCAATCCTCCTGCCATGGACGGGGATGCCACCTACCAGATCAGATTGCTCAGAGTCCTTCCCAGCTTGGCCTTGAACACTTTCAAGGATGGAACAGCCCATAATAAGAGTTTTGACCCTCAGTTCACTTTCAGACTTTCAGCTCTAAGTTTGGAACTGAATCTCACTTAGTTTTCTGGAACTTTATATTATTAATCTATTTGGGCCATTTTTAAGTCTAGCAAGTAATTTTAATTGCATCAAGAAGAAAAAATATTTGGCATTGTGTTTTGTGTACTAAATTCCCTCCACAGGGTTATGCTGTAACTTTTTTTAGCTCTGCAGTTCTTCCTTCTTCTTCTCAAAGCTAAAGGACTAACTTGAACAACAGTCAAGGCCTTCAGATTCCTCAAGGACCTTTCAGTCTCTGTGCTTCACAAAAGTAAATCAAATGCTTCAGCTAAGAAAAAAGGTTGCTTCATGCTTGGAGTCAACCTGGTAATATTTTCCCAGTGCACAATGGCACCGGTCACCTTCCTAATTAATTGTCATCCCAGTAGATTGGCACCAATGTGTTTTGAAAAGTTCTCAACAACAACAGCCTCTTCTGTGAAGCAGCTTAAAACATGCACATTGCACTCTGTTTTGATTGATTGATGAACCTCAGTGCAGTGTATATAATAATGTGCTAAATGTTACATATGCCCTGAGTGGGTAATTTCAGGAAATTATTAAAATGTGCTTCTTTTAAAAGGTTTGGTAATGTAAGTCACAGAGATGCATGACAGACCCAATGCTGATTAGTGTGGGTGACCACAGTGTACTCCAGGCTTTGATATTTCTTGGCTTTTTCTTGGTTTCCCGGAGGCCCTTTGGACAAAGCAAGAAAGATGGCTGAGACACCCTTAGCCTTCTGGGAAACTCGGTGACATTTAAAGGCTGCTGGGGCCTATTCTGTTAATATCTAAACTAATTAAAATCAAATCATAATTGTAGAAGCTTGTTCACCAGAATTCTAATCAGACTCTGAGCGGTACATGCTGCTGTGCTGTGTGAGAAGTGTTTTACTACACAGAAAATTGTTCTCAATGCTCTTTCCCAATCTTACAACCAGCTCCTTATATAAGAAATGTCACTTCAAATGTAGGGTGATGATGTGCTTCAACATTCCCCTTTCTGTATGCACCAAAGAGATTTTGCTGTATCATATAATGGGATATTTGTCAGGGTGGGGCAGACTTGGGTGTGTCAGCTGGGTTTTTATTAGGACTCAGTGCACCTTGCAGTGAATTCCCACCTTATCCAGCCTCATAGCAGACTGCAGCTTCCTCATGAGGGGAAGCAGAGGGACAGGCACCAATCTCTGCTCTCCCGTGACAGTGACAGAACCCGAGGGAACAGCTGGAGCTGTGTCAGGGTACGTTTAGGTTGGATATTACAAAAAGACATTTCACTCAGTGGGTGGCTGGGCCCTGGAACAGGCTCCCCGGGGCAGTGGTCACAGCACCCAACCCTGACAGAGTGCAAGAAGTGTTTAGGCAATGCTCACAGGGACATGGTGTGACTCTTGGGGTGGTCCTGTGTAGAGCCAGGAGCTGGACTGTGTTGGTCCTTGTGGGTCCCTTCCAACTCAGAATATTCTATGATTCTGTGACATTGAGACTGCAGAAGCTCACAGATGATATATCAGCACATCTCAGAGAAATGCTGTAAACCATGGGGTCACCAGGCTGAGCTGAATGAGAGCTCTGCCTCATGAAGTGCATGCTGCTGCTGAAGTTTATGTCTGTCATCTTAGCTCTGAGTCTGGCAGGTATTATTTTTAACATCTGTGTGTTCAGTGTCACTGTGTGCAGTGAAGTACCTGTGCCAGATCAATAAGACACTCATTGCTGGGGAAAACAGCATGAGAATATAACAGATATTAAAGCATATAGGGAAGGCTTATTAATATTTAGGAAAACTAATCTGTTTCTCACTAGCCAAAACATGCACATCCAGCCCTTTTGGGAAGACAGCTTTGAAGATTCCCTAAGTTGAAATGAGGTTTTCTGCGCTGTATGTAACCATTCATATTCTCTGTGGGCTAAATCTTATTCCATAATTTTTGAAGTCAACCTTTGAGATTTGGGAGATCATTAGAGGGGTTTGTGTATGTTTTCTTCATTCTGTTTTTCCAGATAGACCAAATGTAGTCACTTTATAGATGGGAATGTGATTTAAATAATATGACTTTGCTAACATTACATTTTGAATTTATCTTTATTAAGGCTGCATTTTAATTTTATTCCATGTATCCTCATTAAGCAACTGTTTGCTCCCTCAGGCATTTTTTCAAGCTAACTTTTAATCTACCTATTGGTACTCAAAGCTGTAAAAGTTAAAGCCTATTAGAATTTTTATTTGGAAATCTGCTAGATTTTTTCCCCTTTATAGAACTGCAGGCATTTTGCTTTTGCTGGTGATGGGCTATTTTCCCTATATAATCTGATAAATATTAAATTAAATAGCACATATTCATATCAATGTGTTGTATGCAAAGCCTTGATCTCCAGAACACTATATATTAACTATAATAACATTTTATTTTACATGGCTATTGCAGAAGCTCTGCCTGAAATGCTGTCACTGTAGCCCGTAGATGCTGCATTGCCATTGAAATTACCAGCAAGTGGGCCTAAAGGACTTACATTTTCTTTGACTTTTGAGTCATGCACATACTGCTTTAAGATGACAGGTGATGGAAGAAAGTTCAGTGAAAGTCAATGTCATTGATGGGTAGATGCTCTACATAATGTCTCACAATGTGATTTCTCTGGACATAAGACCATGGCAGCATCGCATCACATATAAAAAATATCTTATTTTTTTCATTATGGTACACTCAATGAGTGAATTTCTTTTGTGCTATATACAATACCCACAAACTTTAGATATTATTATTTGGATAAAAGGATAGGAAAGAAAAATACCTCTTGAGAAGGTAACAAAAGCACCCAGCACTGGTTAAAGTGCAGAGGGAGTTAATGGTGTCTTGGAACATGGATTTGGATTTCATGTGTTCCTTTCTAGTGCCCTCAACACCCCAGCTTTGATTTGCTGCAGGGGCTGTTATGGAAACAGTCCCGGGGTTTTGTGGCCTCACACAAGTAAGGACATACACATGATAACGTGCAGCAATCTCTTCCACTGCCTGCATTTCTCTCCCTACAATCCAGTTGAAGTCAGTGTACATTTACCTAAAGAAAATTATTGGTCCTTGGTTTGGTATAATCCTTCATTCTCAGAACTTACACAGCCTACAGTTACTGACTGCTCTCAAACTGAGTTATTGTTTAGAAATATTTCTCCAGTTCAGCATTTCTTGTTTTGAAAAGCTGGGTGCTACCTTCAGCAAAAAAATAAATAAACCTTCTAAAGTAGGTCAGGAATCAGAACCAAAAAGGCTGCTCAAGGCAGGCTCAGATCTGTAGGTATTTGCAATTTTAACTCACTGGTTGTTCAAAACACAACTAAAGCTCCTGAGCATACACAGCACAAACAATAGCAGGCAAAAATGGTTTGTATTACAGTCATCTGCATCTGTCTTAATTATTATCTGCTTAGTGACATATAAATATAAATGCGTAGAACTATAGTTAGATATGAATAGATATAAATTGCAAAACCAGAGCTAAATATTTTTTTTCTTTCCCTTATGGTACTCACTGGTTTAAGCTCTAATTTCACACCCCCCCTTTCAATTATGGCTGGATTTCCGTAAGAAACACTCAGTTTGCTGCTGTAAAATGATCCTTCTGACTAAAAATAATTCTGCTGAGAGCAGTGAGATCACCTGTGCATTTGTGGACTCCTGCACTGAGACACAGCAGGGACTGAGCAGGAGGAACAGTAGAGGAGGAAAGTTTCCAGGGAAGGAAAATGCCTGTGCTGCTGCTATTCCAAATGGTAGCTGCCTTTTTAATTTACTGCAAATGTTGCTTCTCCATTTCTGGGTGGTTCCAACCTTGGTGCTTCAGACTTGTAATAACCAAACCAATCTCAACAGTAAAGGTAGTGTAGGTACTACTGGTTGGAAGTCACTAGTGGAAGATGCAACAAGATGATGACTTTGCCGTTGTGCAAAGAGATCTCTCCTTGGGTTAGGCAGGGCTGTGTTTCCTCAGAGCCCACTCCAGACTCCATTCCTTAATTTGTTGAGTGCACACAATTTTCAGGTGTGGAGAAGGAGAAAAATCCAGAACTACAAAGTTTGCTTTCAATCAAGGGCTTTTGTTCCCATTTGGTCCAATGAGTCCTCATGTTTTGGGCCAAGGTGCATCTTCTGAGGGAGCAGAAATTTTAGCCTCCCTGTATACATACTCCAGGGTGGCTGGGGCCCTGAGCACCTGGTCTAGTGGGAAGTATCCCTGCCCATGGCAGAGTGTTGCAACTAAATGCTTTTTAAGGTCCCTTCTAACCCAAACCATTCTGTTCATTTGTGACTCTATGAAAAAGGTAACCTCTTTCTTGGACTGACTTATTACCAAGCTCAATAAAGCAGGGGAAACACCAGAATGAGCGTGACTGACAGAGCATGAACATAAGCATGAAGAAACCCCCACACATTTATAACCCTCCTCTCAGCATCACACATGGTGTGAGCTGTATCAGTTGTGTATTGAATGCAAAAATCACAAATGATCCAGAAAAAGCATGGTTGGTAAACATAGTAAATGCAACCAGGTAACAGGAGCAGGTTCAGAAAGATGTCCCCATCTGACTTTAAACCTAAGGCAGGCAGTAAATTCAATTCTGCTCTGAAGGAAGACAAGTGTTTGCTCTGACTTCCTGTTGGGCTGGAAGTGTACATGTCCAGCATAATGACTTCTTTCAGAAAGTAATTGACTTCTAATGGAAAATTTCTACTGACTTCTGCTGGACATGGTCCCTGAGATTCTCCACTGCCAAAGAGCTGCCTGCAGTACCCAGGATGAGGGCAAGACCTTATGGATACCAGTGAAAACCTAGCTGTGGATGACTTCATTCATCCCAGTTTGGTTTCTTGATCGATCTCAACATGGTCATGTTATTACTGGAACTACAATCAGGAATTTTGGCTACATTCAGGGTTGAATCTTGAGCTGGAATTAATTTTGGGTTGGTTGTTTTTTTTAAATTCTGTTTTATTTTTAAATTAATTTTAAAATGTATTCTTGGCTTATAAACACATATAATTTGTATGTGAACTTACTATTTTTTCCTGCATAATTCTGATCCTGCTTCTAAGACACTGATGTTAAAAATTAAATGAAAGTGTAATCTCTGATTTTAACAGTTCAAGCTTATGGCTCTGGCCTCACAAAATGAAGGCCAGATGTAGAGACACTCCTGAGCTCCCAATCTATGTCAAACTGTTATCAAATGAAAAATGGATTCTTCACTGTCTAAACTAAAATATCCTTCAGCTGTTGGGAGTTGCATGTTTATACATCTCTTTGAGTCAAACACTGGCTATGGATGGCTACTCACTGGTTACATATTGCACCCAGAGCCACCTTCAGCCTCATTCAGCTCCATATATTTCAGCTCAGGTGGAACAAGGAGGGAAATAGAACTTGGGTCAGATGCTCTTGACTTCTCTTCAATGTCTGCTCTTGATTCAAAATGCGGGTCATGCCATGAAAAAGGGATCCTAATCTAAGGATAAACTGAAAAAGACACAGGGCTGCTTTTATAAACAGAAAATAATTTTCACACTTAATGTTTCTTCTTTCTTTCATTCCTTCCAGAAACAAAATAATAATAATCCTGTCCTGATTTATACCATATAAGCACTCAGGCCTGTTTCTGGTTGAGGTCCATGTGGGTTTCCTTCATGCAAATGCTTAAGGGATTTTCGTCTCTTCTGGTGTGTTTTTACTTTTAACATATTAATTGTTTATTCTTATTTATCATAGAATCACAGAATCATAGAATTGATTGGGTTGGAAAAGACCTTCAAGATCATCGAGTCCAACCCTTGGTCCAACTCCAGTCCCTTTACCAGATCATGGCACTCAGTGCCACAGCCAATCTGTGTTTAAAAATCTCCAGGGATGGTGAATCCACCCCCTCTCTGGGCAGCCCATTCCAATGCCTGAGCACTCTCTCTGCAAAGATTTTTTTTCTGATATCCAACTTAAATTTCTCCTGGCAGAGCTTGAGCCCATCGTGCCCCCTTGTCCTATTGCTGAGTGCCTGGGAGAAGAGACCAACCCCCACCTGGCCAGAACTTCCCTTCAGGTAGTTCTAGACAGTGCTGAGGTCACCTCTGAGCCTCCTCTTCTCCAGGCTAAACACCCCCAGCTCCCTTAGACCTTGTCCATAGGATTATTATTATAGTGATTGCACCCCAGTATTCTCAGCACTGCACTGACTTTACTTCTGCTTTCAGAGATCTTGGTCATTCTATCTTCCCAAAAACATGAGAAAAGTCATCTTCTTTCTATGCTGGGGGCATCAGAAAATCTTTGTCTTCCCAGTGTAATACATTGGGAAGTGGGCTAATGCTGAGGTGGGTTGGCATTGCTGACTGTTCAATTCCTGAAATAAGGTTGTCTAAAAGTCCACCAGCTTGGTGTTCCTTGACAGCTACCAGGCAAGTCTCTAAATACACTGCTAATTGCACAAAACACAAGAAGGGTCAGGAATATGTGACATCCTTGTGTGAAGTACAATACAGACAGCTATAATTCAGTTGATAACAGAAGGTTATGTCAGGAACTCAGCAGTGAAGAACGTTGCTGTAAAAAATAAAACAGGTGAAAAATTCCTTCTAGAATGATATTTTCCATTTTACTATTTTGGGGGAAGACTTAATCAAAACAAGCTTGTAGCATTTTACAGAAAACTTACTCAAAACTCTGGTGCTGGAGTTTCTACCACATTGAATAACGTCATTCTTTTATGTGGCAAATGTGCTCATATCCCACACAAATTTGGCACCACTATCATTTTTCCAATCATATCCATTTACTTCAGTCAGAAATGTTGAATCAGAGCATAGAAGTTGACTACAAAGCTCAAATTATCTTTTTGGAACTTGCTTTCTGATATTTTAAGTTTCCTGCTGTTAGTATTTTTGAGTATCTTACACTACAGTGGAGTTGTGAGAAGTGCAGTGGGTATTACCAAAAGGTCTTATGAATTTAATTCAGTTTCACAACTTTATTTTGTGCAGAAAGAAAAAAAAAATAGCGTTTGGAAAAAAAATTGCAATTCTAAGTTATCATCTCTAAAACAAAACTTCCAGACTTTTCACTTCAAATGAATTTAAAAAAAGAAATTAACTTTTAAATTTTTTTATGGCACATTTTCAAGGTATTGGGTAACCAAAACATCTACGATCTTTGTCTTGGTTTGGGATAAGCAACTGCCAACCCCCCCCAAGCACAGAGAGAAAAGCCTCCCTCCTAACACCAGGGAAAGGGAGGAAAAGAGAGGGGAAAGGAAAAAAACACTTCAAACCACGTTTATACTAAAACTACATATATTTTTACAGAAAGGAAGAGACAATTAGAAGAGAGTACAAATATTCACTCACACAAGTCTGAAACAACAAGTTCCCCACCTCAACTTCTTAACGAACACACAAATTCTACTGTCCTAACTACACATTACTTAAGAAAAACCTTATTCCCCAGGGAGACAAACTCAAGCAGAAAGGAGAGACCCAGAACAACACATTTCACTTTCCTGAGGTACCCTGTGAGCCAGTGGTGGGCCTGGTCCTCTCCATCCCCCCTGGGACAGCATCGTGTGTCCTCCCAAGAGGAGGCTGAGAAGTGACTGCCTTAACCACTCCCACACTGGTTCCTACTGCCCTGGAGATGGTGTCATAATGTGGTATGGAATACAAAGTTACTGGCTAGAAGAGGTCAGCTGTTAGCTCAGCCCAGCTCAAGTCAGCTGACAGCTTCGGCCTAGTCCAGACTTCAGAGCCCAAATCTAGGCCCACCTGGGTGAGCCCATAACATTCTTGTTGGAGGAGAAAAATTCCTTAATTTTTCTTCCCTCCAATTATGGCTGCAAATGTAACAAGAATAGAGTCTCTTACAAAATTTTAAGACCACATTCTTCCCTGTGAGGGTGGGGAGGCAACCTGGCAGGTGGTGAGGCCCTGACACAGGTTGTCCACAGAGGCTGTTGCTGCCCCATCCCTGGAAGTGTCCAAGGCCAGGTTGGACAGGGCTTGGAGCAACCTGGGATAATGGAAGATATCCCTGCCAATGGTAGGCAACTGGACCTGGATGAGATTTAAAATGCCTTCCAACTCAAAGTGTTCTTTGATTCTGTATCAAGACATGTTTTGAAAACTTCTCTATGCTTGCTGGACGCAAACCTCAGCGGGCATAACATAAAGCCCCAATGACAGACTGCCAGCTCTTCTCCCCTACTCCCAAATTTGCTTGACCACATGGAGAAGAACAACGGGAGTGAAGAAACCAGCAGGTTGGTCCTACAAAGATTTTCTTCAAACCTCCCACTGATACTGAGTTTCACAGATACTAAAGCAGGACTGCCCCAAGGCCAAAAATAAACTTTTTATTTGACTCTCTCAGCAAAGGAAACTCTACTTCTCCAACACAAAACTTCAGCAAACTTTCCCTGGAGCTAATGAAATTTTTTCAGCTCAGGACTGGTAAAAGTGATTCTAGGTGATGGTATGACTCGGGTCCCTCATGATGGTTTTGTCTCCTGTCAGCAGCTAAAGAGTCATATGGCCATATATCAGAAAGTTTTAAAAAATGTCTATATGTGTTTGAGGTTTAATACATGTGAGGAAAAAAAAATCCAGTTCTATTTTTAATCTGTAGATTTTTCAGTAACTGCATAAATAAACCTGATGGTGCACATGCCCATGTGCCTTGTTTAATCAAAGACTAGAGCAGGATCCATCTTTAAAGAGTCCCATAACTGGGCTGGACTCTGTAGCTAAAAAAAACCCCAACAACAACAACAACAACAAAAAAAAAAGACTCTTTAATTCAAAATATGTGTCTCCAGAAATTCTGCAGGCGTTTCACATCTGAATGACAACAGTCAGCTTCACGAGGTAATTCTTTTCCCCAACCAGAAACAAACCCCACAAAATAAACCACAAAATTCTGAAAAACTGAAACCAAAATTGTATTTTTACTTTTCTTGCAGAAAATTTCATTTCTTCCTACGTTGGTTCCATCTTATCTTTAGTTTCTCATCCTCTTCTTTGGCATTATATGACAGTAAGTAAAAGAGTGTTTGTGAAATCTTCTTTTCTAATTTGATTTTTCTTTCTTAAACGTGATTCTTAATATAAAAAACCTCCCAAAACCTGATTAATTATTCTAAAATCATTTGATCACACCCCAAAGCCCAAGTGGTGCTTAAAGAACAATTTTCAAGTTTTATATTTTAGAAACAATAGAATATTTCTAATCCTAGGTGTTCTGATCCCATGTGTTAGTTTCAGAATGAAGGAAATAACCTTCTTCAGTTTGCATTTTAATTTTCTTTTAACATTTTGTAATATAGATTTTCATACAGAGAACACTTCTCTTTCTTTATAAACAGATGCCACTCTAGCTGTCATTTCAAAGTGTGACTGAATTTCTGAAAGTCTAAGAGACATGTTAAAAGTGACATGAGTAAAGCAAACAATCTGACTATTGTTTCAAGTGTTCTTTTCTAGAAATTAAATGCAAAAAAAAAGCCCTGAAGATGATACTCAGTAATACTAATAATAAAGGCTTTAAACTGCACCAGTTCCTATGTAAACAGTAATTAATTTAAGTAATACCAACAACTTTAAGATGCTACTATTCACCTTGCAAAATAAATTGATTTGTTTGTGTGTGTGTGTTCTTGAGGGCCACACACACACAGACTCTCCAGTCATTTGTCAGTCTCTAATAAGAAACAGAAGTGACATCTGTCATGCATTCCAGTAAACACATTAAGCAAACACAATAGGACCCCAAAATGTTTACTCAAGTACTCTAATTAATTGTGACTTGCTGGAACAGAGTTTTCTATGAATTAAACACAAAGATCCATGCTCTCTCCTCCCCCTTGCTGTAGCTTTTTGTGCAGTGGGAAAAGATTGAAACTAAAGACTTCCCTTCTGGCTCTGCCAAGGTGCATTTTTCCCTCATAGACTTGACTTGCAGTAGAAGTTGATGTGAGAGTTTGTCATGGCTGTTTTGACAGTCTGGTCATCCTAATCCAGGGATCTGGTCCCTGTGGTTTGTCAATTATCCTACTAACCCTACAGCGAGAGGAACACTCAAGGCACTGAACTGTCATCCAATAACCAAGAAATAATGTCAGCAGCCAGTGAGTAGGGATTGCGAGAGATGGGGATGCTTTTGACAACAGAGAACTGTGGATCATTTCAGCATTTATTTTATTTATAGGCATTCGTAACAAATTAATTACATCTCAGTGCAAGGCTTCACTAAAACTTGCCTGATCCAGACCTGCATGAACACCCAGGATGATGAGCAGAACTGAGTGCAGGGACTGCAGTGCTGCAGATCCAGGCATGGAGGTTCGATTCCCAGTTCCCTTCACTCCCCTTCTGTGACCTTGAGCTTGTTACTTGACTTGGATATGTTTCAATATCCCCCGGATAAAGTGAGGATAAAAGCATGCACTCCTAAGAGCAGGCAGAGCCTTAATCAATTAATGCCTGTAAAGGACATTAAGATCATTTAGCAAAAGGTAGAATTAAAGTGCAAATTATGCTAAGGTCCTACTGGAATGAAAGGCAAGCATGTTTAAAAGGGGATTTAGATGCAGAAGGTTAGACAGCAGAGAAAATCTAGGTGGAGGATCACAAGAGGCTTGATTCTGATCCAGTGTGTAACAGGATAATTTGGCTTAACTCCCCACTTAATACTAGCAAAGCAGGCTCTGCCCTGGATTCTCACTTGGTGTAAAGTTACACTGATCTAAGATTACACTGATTAAACCAACTCAGAGTCCAAATTTTTGGCTCTTCAAATCCTCATAATTAGACCTGTAATCTCTTTCCTTTTCATTTTTTTGAGTCTGTATTTTGTTAGTGTTTCTCAGTCACAGGTTTACTCTAATGATGTTGAAGTGAGAAAATGTTGGAAGAAATGAGGTAACAGAGACAAAATCAACCTCTGGAGTCATCCTGTTTCTGTGTATGCCACAACACAACCAGCGAGATTGGATGATGGAATGGGTACCAATGATAGCTTTGTACACCTTTAGTTCTAACTTTAGATGTGGTGCAGCCCCAGCAGTAACTGGTTCACATTTTTTTGCTGCCTGAGAGTTCTTCAGAAAAGCAGAGGGTGTGAGATGGGTGATTTTCCCTGGCAGACGTTGGTCACCATTGAGGTAACTTATTTTAAATTAAAATATTGCTTTCTAGTTTCCAGAAAAAAACCCAACACATTTTCCATTCTGGAAATCACAGAATGGTTTGAGTCAGAAGGGACCTTAAAGATCATCTTGTTCCAACTCCCTGCCACAGGCAGGGACACCTTCCATTAGACCAGGTTTCTTCAAGTCCCATTCAAACTGACTTTGAACACTTCCAGGAACGGGGCAGCCACAGCTTCTGTGGGTAACCTGTGCCAGGACCTCACCACCATCACAGGGAAGAATTTCTTCTTAATATCCAATCTAATGCTGCACTCTTTCTGTTTAACACCACTGCCCTTCCCTCTATCATGGCTCTTGTCAATTGTCCCCCTCCAGGCAACAGAGTATTGGGGTGAATTATGATAAAACAAATTTCATATGAAATTTAATGTTTTAAGGGGTTGTTTAAAGATTGTTTCTAGTAGACTGAACAATTTATATCTCCAGACTGTTGTGAAGTTCTGTGGTGAACCTCTGAAGGAAAAGTTCTTCCAGTTGCAGATGTTGTTTCCAAACCACATATGCGATCATTAGAATAACTGAATTGAGATTGTGCTGCTCATCAAATAATCTTGCCTCTTATATATCCCTTACTGACTGAAATATGCACATCCACTGCTGATATTTCAGCAAGTCTGAGCAAACAGAGATGCCTCAAAATGTCTGTTTAAAATTACCACCTTCATTTTCAGCTATATTGATGGGGAACTAAAATGTGGAGACCAGGGTTTTTCATGATCATGTCTGATATTACATTCTAGCTGTTTCCATTGCAACCCTGTCAGCAAATCTGGAAAACAGCTGGAAGCAAGTCCAGGAAAATACTGTACTTTAGCAATGTGTTACTATGTGCATATCACCTCATTGTGCAAAATTCAAACCATCTTCTTCCTGAAAATCTTAAAACTATTTGTGCTGCACAGAAAAAAACACCCAAACTGTTGGAATAGTCCCAGTGAGAAACAACTGATCCAACTGAAACCAGCTGGTTCTTCTCTACCTAATGACAAGGTACTTTAGGGTAACTTCCTAGGTATAGAAATATTATATTGCCATCAAACATCACAAAAGTTTTTGCTGAGGGTGCACATTTGCAAAGCTTAAGACAAAAATCATACCCTGATGCATAAACACAGATTGCATAAGGAAACAACAACTCCTGAGAGCCAAAGCCATGAAAGAGTCAATATGTCTTCCATAATGAAGGCCACTAAACTTTTCTTTCTCCATGTATCCTACCATTTTTTGATTTAAATATGATCCCTGCTGCTGTAGAAATGTCAGTCAAAAACTCCTTTGGTTTTGGTTGGTTCATGTACTTTCCTGTTTGTAAATGTAGATTCCAAAGACACTCCTTAACCTGGAGAGATGGGAGTAATTTTGATAACTGCCCTGTGCCAACGCACTGCAGCTGAATCAGGTTACACTTATTTTATACCAGTGACTTGGGGAGCAGCACTATCAGAAGCCATGGAGTCATTTAGGTTGGAATAGACATCTAAGATTATGAAGGCCAACTGTTAACCTACCACTGCAAAGCCCACCACTAAACTGTATCCTCAGCCACCATATCCACATGTTTCTTAAACACCTCCGGGGACTGGCGACTCCATCATTTCCCTGAGCAGCCTGTTCCAATGCCTGACCAACATTTTAGTGAAGAAACTGTTCCTAATATCCAGTTCAAACCTCCCCTTGTGCAGCATGAGGCTGTTTCCTCTTGTCCTATTTCTTGTTACCTTGGAGAAGAGACCAACCTCCACCTGGCTACAGCCTCCTGTCAGGGAGCTGAAGAGAGTGGGAAGATCCTCCTGGACCTCCTTTTCTCCAGGCTGAGCCCACCCAGCTCCCTCAGCTGCTCCTCATCAGACTTGTGCTCCAGACACTTTCCCAGCTCCGTTGTCCTTCTCTGGACAAGCTCCCATCCTCAGTGGGAAAGGACACACATTTTTCAGGTCAGTTCTGGTTTTTTAAAAGATGGGCATGCTGATAATAGGGCCATGTCTGGAAATATTCAGACACGTTAGGACCTGTGCCTGGGAGCTGGATTTTTCAGTTGCTGCTAGTGAGGTGGAAGAGAGAATATGGTAAACACACTCCATGCCCTGACTCTCCCCACAGAGATGAGTCTAACTCTTAACACCTCAGAAGGCTTATTCCAGAAGCAGTGGATACTTTAAAACTGTTTGTGGTAAAGTTAGATTATCAATGAGAAACTTTAAACCTCTAAGACTGCTACTTGACAATTTGTCACTCAACTTCAGCAAAACTATAGGGGAAAAGCACAATGAATTAATGAATAGCAACAAATCCCCATGACAACATGTTACTTCATTAAAATTTTATCAGCATTCTTCCTAGGGAAAGGATGCCTTCTGTTCTACGCTGAGCTTCTTCTACACTGTTTTACAGACAATTCACAGCATTCTGGCGCTTCAAAATTAGTTCCTGTGGAGAGTGAGCTACACACAGACTCTAGATTGTGTCACACAGCGATCTCCTGGGTGTCATGATGAAGTTTTGCCTACATTTTTTGTGTGTATCTTATGCCTTAAACATTAATCAAGCATTTCCCAATTGCTTTCTTTGAGAATAGGTTAATTAGCTGCAAATGCAGCTCTGTGTTAATTTTCAGCGAATGCATTAAACTGCATTTCATAAATATTTTCCTAGCAAGTAAAGGAAAGCTTTGAAAGGAAAATGTTTTCACTGCTTTCGCTGGGGCTCTATCTTCTGCCTTTTTTTTTCTTTTTTGTTTCTTTTTTGTGTGTGTGTAGTTCCATAAAACATACCCACTGGTGTTCAGTGTATTTCTCAGTCTGGATGTAAGTAAAAAAAAAAAAGGAAGAAGAAGAAAAATGGTTGCTAGATAATGTAAGCTTGCCAATATAATCTTAGGATTTGATTAAAAAAAAATTAAAAATTCCTCTGTTCAGAAACACTGAATATATTTGCTTGGAAAGTCAAATTGTTTTAAAGAGTGGAAAAAGCCATACATATCATGAGGAAAGTCTGAAATTATTCTTAAAAATAAATGGTAGCTAATATGGATATCAGTAACCTCTCCTGGTTATATTAAAAGCATTTCCCTCACACTATTGCAGCCATTTACATATTGTAATGCATTTGGCTCTAGAAGCACCTATGAAAATATCTGTTCCCAAAAATGTTTTTAGCCAAGCAGATTTGGGATTCAAAGGCTTCAGGGAAGGAAATTCATCCCTAGTTTTCCACCGTGAACTAAGGTGTTGGACATAGGGATTAGGGTGTCGAAGTAAACTCCTGTTTTGTTTCTTTTTTAATCTGCTAGGCAGGAGGAGGCTGAATTAAATATCCATATTATGCTGTAAGATTTCTGAGCCAGATGGAAAATATTAAAAAAATGCTGTTTCCTTAGCATTAGATAGTTGTTTTCTACAAACCATAAACATTGCAAAAGACACCAAAGGTTCCTGTTTCCAGCCAAGTGCCTGAGCTGCACATTCTCTCCTTATGGCCCCACGAATTTTGCCAGTCTTGAGCAGTGCTGCTATGGAATACATGTAGAGATTTTTCTATGGAATATGGCAATAACAAGAAAATTCTGTTTGGGTGTGGATACTGTTGTCATAACTGCCCCACAGCTCAGGAAACCAACAAAGATCCACTGGCACAGGTTGCCCAGAGAAGCTGTGGCTGCCCCATCCCTGGAAGTGTTCAAGGCAAGGTTAGATGGAGCTCTGAGCAACCTGGTCTAGTGGGAGGTGCCCCTTCCCATGGCAGTGGGGGTTGGAATGAGATGATCTATAAGGTGCCTTCCAACCCCAAACATTCAGTGTTTCTATTGATGCCAAAGGGGTTTTTGTTCTGATTTTCACATTTTGTAGATTTTAGGAACACAGTAGTTGTAGATTTTTAGAAGGTTAATATTTCTAACAGTTTAATGCCTTTCTATCACTACCCCTGTCCCAGAACAGGGAGCTCAAATTCCTTTAGTTAATTAATCTTGTTTAGACTCCTTTCCAAGGTAGAGCTGAAGGATATCAGAAGGCCCACAGAATGAAACATAAACACAGGTCAGAGTGACCCAAAAGCCAGAACTGGATGAACTCCAAGAGACCTTTGTGTGCCTGAGGAAGAGGAGCTGATGAAGACAAAGGGTCTTGATGACCCCAGACCCAATTCCGGGGGGTTGGACCAGGGGTGGGACTGGGGCTGGACTGAGAGATGTGTAAAGCAATGATTGGAGGGATCTTATTATAAAAGCCATGGAAACAAGAACTGGGACACATGCATGTCATCCTGTATTCCTGTGGGCTGTAGGCCCTGTGTTATTAAAGGACCTTTACTGTTTATCTTACCCTACACTAACGTGCTCAGAGTCCTGTTTTTGGGGGGAAGGGTCACTCATGGCATCACTATGATTCTGTGATTCTTCTACCTTCTACATGACTATTCTAACCCCTAGGCTGTTATGCCAAACATTCTTACCCTGTATTACTTTTTAATTGATTTCATTGCAATCTTAGTAACAGGCTTGATTCTGAGGAAGCTCAACAATGTAAATGCCTGAAGTGACTGAGTAGAATTAATATCTGCACCTTGAACATGAGCCTTTTTTTTGAAAATGAGTCTAGGTGGACATGGCCAGTTCAGCAAAGCCAAAGCCCTGTCAGGCATTTCCCACAGAAACACCTGACTATGCAATGAAGCTCATTACATGAAATGTAAGCGCTAATAGTACCTTTCCTTGGGTCACACCACTGAAGAAAGGCCTTACTTTCATTTCAATGGCACAGAAGGTTCCATGACATGTTCCAGATGGCATAAAAGCCAGTTGGTAGATGTCACAATGGTTAGTAGATACCTGCATCTCAATGCAAGACATCAGTGCCCCCTGCAGAGTTGTTTCTCTCAAACCATTGCTTAACTTTTTGTGTGTTTAAATATTTTTACCACCCACCTACAATCTAGCTAAACCAACATATTTATAGAGTGATTATATTCCTATACAGAGTGTTTAACAAGAGAAATGTAGTGCACTTCTGCTTCTTTCATTGACTGCCAGTGAGCTCTGAGAAAGGTTCTGTGGAAGTCTGTTATAAGATCTTGGTAGGATAAACATGGGAAGAAATATCAGCTCAGTAAATTAAGGAAATTGAGATGTGTCTTCTCTGAAATATTAGAAAAACTGGCTTTAATAGTAGTGTTTCCTCAACCATACTTTTGTTCATAGAATCATAGAATCATAGAATCATAGAATCGATTGGGTTGGAAAAGACCTCCAAGATCATCGAGTCCAACCCTTGGTCCAACTCCAGTCCATTTACCAGATCATGGCACTCAGTGCCACGTCCAATCTGTGTTTAAAAATCTCTAGGGATGGTGAATCCACCACCTCTCTGGGCAGCCCATTCCAATGCCTGAGCACTCTCTCTGCAAAGAATTTTTTTCTGATCTCCAACTTCAATTTCCCCTGGCAGAACTTGAGCCCATCGTGCCCCCTTGTCCTATAGCTGAGTGCCTGGGAGAAGAGACCAGCCCCCACCTGGCCACAACTTCCCTTCAGGTAGTTTCAGACAGTGCTGAGGTCACCTCTGAGCCTCCTCTTCTCCAGGCTAAACACCCCCAGCTCCCTCAGCCTCTCCCCACTGGGCTTGTGCTCCAGTCCCTTCACCAGCCTTGTTGCTCTTCTCTGGACTCGCTCCAGCACCTCAATATCCTTTCTGAACTGAGGGGCCCAGAACTGAACACAACACTCAAGGTGTGGCCTCCCCAAGGCAGAGTCCAGGGGAAGGGTCACTGCCCTGGTCCTGCTGGCCACGCTATTTTTGATACAGGCCAGGACCCCATTGGCCTTCTTGGCCACCTGGGCACACTGTTGGCTCCTGTTGAGCTTCCTGTCAATTAGTACCCCCAGGTCCCTCTGCCTGGCTGCTCTCCAGCCACTCTGTGCCCAGCCTGGAGCGCTGCAGGGGGTTGTTGTGGCCAAAGTGCAGGACCCGGCACTTGGCCTTGTTGAACTTCATCCCATTCAGTTTTTGTCTATCACATTTCATGACATGTTACTCCATGACTTATTTTAAATTAACAAATCCAGGCCCAGCATGTCACAGACTCATTTACAACTCATCTAATCTTAACAAATGAAACACAGGACAACACTACATTTCTTCCAAAACAGACCTCCTTGTCCTATTATTTCCTTCTCAGCTTTTCTCATTTCCCTTTTCACTCAAGAAAGGATGGATGTTGGACACTTTAGGATGGCTGGTAGTTGTATATTCTTATGACACAGTCAAGAAGTTCTAGAGCTCCAATATCTATTTGTTCCTTCCTGGACTTGTTTATGGGACTCCCATGTTTATTTTGTCACAGTTGGATAAAGACTCAAATATTTCATTGTTATGGTTTTTGGCAGCCTGCAGACAGTATGATGGTCATCTGCAGGTGTGGCTTTTCACATTACTCATCAAACAACTTGGCCTTAGGAGAACATTTATTAAAACCTCTTTCCTTCATAAGTAGCTCTCATTCTTTTCAGGTTCAGCAATCCCAGTACAGACACATCATCCCTTTACTTCCTTATTGCACCAAGTCTAAGAATGTAAAAATAGCTCCTGCTACTACATGGCAGCAGTTTTCAGAAATACGATGCCAGGTTGCAGCCAGGAGGAAATGGAATATGATGCCCTTGATGCACTTGCTGCCATACATGGATTTAATGAGATTTCTGAGCTCAACAAGCTGTGGCTCTAGTGTCAAAGATCCGCAGTGAGCAGATTTCCAGTGGCATGCAGCAAGGTCAGGAGCTGTGGGACTCAGGGACACACCTCAGTGGGAGGCAGGTGATATCAGGCTGCCAAGCTCCCTGGTTACCTTGTTGTCTTGCAGAAAACAACAAACAGGACAACGGAACTGGCAGCCTCTCTCCTGTTGAAAAGCAGAATCTACCAGTGTGTTTCTTTTGGCAGAAATATTTTCAAATTTGGATGAAAGTCTAATCATGGAGGTGACCTCTGCAAGACTGTCAGACTGCTAAAGACAACAAAGTTTTCTAGACAATGTAGTCTTTAACCCAAGTCCATGTTTGTGTGAAATATCTAACAATGTTTGGCCAAATATTAGAACTAAATTATCAGTCTTAAATTATACCCAAAATTAAAAACAACAAAAGCCAAACCATGTGTTATTCTTGGAAAAAGCAGAAAGAAAGTTATTTCCTTTCTTCTCCTCCTTTCTTTTTCCACTTCTGAAGACATCAGTAACTTGTGAATTAAAAATCAAGGAGAGGTGTCTTTGAGCAGGATTCAGATAAAGCCGTCGTGGGGAGCATGTGGTGCTATTTAAGTTCCCTCTGAACTCTGCCTGCCTGTCTCTGTCCTGTAGTCTTTTTGAGGCAGCTTTTGTTAAAGGCAAGTCATGCCTATCAATCCTGGCAGGTGGTCTTTTTAGTTCCAGGTGTTGACAACAGGTATTTACTTTGGTCTCCTCTATCCTGTATCACAAAGAGTGGTGGTGAATTTAGCATTCATTGGCAGAAAGATGATAGATGACATTTGCTGGCTCAACATTCTGCGTGTGACCATCTCCCACAGTTGTTATTCCAGCTCATGTGCTTCTTGGTAAGGAGTGACTGCAGCTAAAGGACATGGAAGTTCATTGTCCTATGGAGAGTGGTCTGTCCAGCAATAGCCATACCTCAAAGAAACTCTGCATTCCCTGGTTCTTTGTGTTTTGTTGTAAGGAAGCTTTTCATTCAGCCTCTTTTAATTTATTTCTGAGTTTTAATGAGTTGCACTCTATTTTCATCTTAGTAATTTTTATAAAAATATGATGGTGAATTAGAAACAGCTACATCACTTGCAGACATTTCCTAAAAACTACAAGATGCCTAGAAAGAATCTGCTTGCTAGTGTCTATGGAAGGGCCTTCAGGGATAGATATATATTTGTGCACCTTTATTAAATTAAATTAATTATATCTGAGAGCATGACATTATCTCAGTACATAATCTTTTTATTTTTTAGTTTGCCTTTCGTATGTCATATCCTTTATACCACATTGATTCCAGTGGAATAGAATAGTTCATTTGGAAGTGTTATGGGTTCACCCAGGTGGGCCTAGATTTGGGCTCTGGAGTTTGGACTAGGCTGAAGCTGTCAGCTGACTTGAGCTGGGCTGAGCTAACAGCTGACCTCTTCTAGCCAGTAACTTTGTATTCCATACCACACTATGACATCATCTCCAGGGCAGTAGGAACCAGTGTGGGAGTGGTTAAGGCAGTCGCTTCTCAGCCTCCTCTTGGGAGGACACACGATGCTGTCCCAGGGGGGATGGAGAGGACCAGGCCCACCACTGGCTCACAGGGTATCTCAGGAAAGTAAAATGTGTTGTTCTGGGTCTCTCCTTTCTGCTTGGGTTTGTCTCCCTGGGGAATAAGTCTTTTCTTAAGTAATGTGTAGTTAGGACAGTAGAATTTGTGTGTTCGTTAAGAAGTTGAGGTGGGGAACTTGTTGTTGCAGACTTGTGTGAGTGAATATTTGTACTCTCTTCTAATTGTCTCTTTCTTTCTGTGAAAAATATATGTAGTTTTAGTATAAATGCAGTTTGAAGTGTTTTTTTCGTTTCCCCTCTCTTTTCCTCCCTTTCCCTGGTGTTAGGAGGGAGGCTTTTCTCTCTGTGCTTGGGGGGGTTGGCAGTTGCTTATCTCAAACCAAGACAGGAAGGGACCCAGAAGAATAATTCAATCCAACTAAATGGGCTGAGCTTCAAAAAAGGCTTGGACCTGAAAAGGCAGACCTGGATGGTTTCTGCTCATAATTTCATTACCAAAATGACTTGTTTGGGTCCTTTTCCCTGTGAGTTGTGTTACAGTCTGCACCAGCTGAGCCTTGCTGATTTATGGACTTGGAAATAAAAGTCCAAGCCATGTTTGTATCTTCCCAGGTTTACCATGTTCAACTGGCATTGCTGTCTATAGGACCTCTCCAGTTTGCCTCTAGTTTCTCACTCTCCAAGTAGTTCCATGTCACAGAGTCACAGATTCACAGAAAATCACAGAATGGTTAAGGTTGGAAGGGACCACAGTGAATCATCTGGTCCAACCTCCCTGCTCAATTTGGGTCATCTCCAGACAGTTCTGGAATATCTCCAGTGAGGGAGATCTCACACCCTCTCTGGACAATCAGTTCCAATGCACAGCCACTGCACAGGAAAGAAGTTCTTCCTCATGTTCAGGTGGAACTTCCTGGGAATCAATTCCTGCCCAGTCCTCTTGTCCCATTGTTGAGCACCCCTGAACAGAGTCTGGTCCATCCTCTAACCTCTCTCTGCAGATACTTATACACTTGGGAGGCATGTCATTGCCTCACAGATTTTATCTTGGTGCCTTTTAGCCAAACGTTATCAAGAATTTTGTAGTCTTTAAGCACTAGCCCAAATAACATAATTTTTTACTTGTTTTTTATCTTTTAAAAAGATATGGTTAATGTTCCTATATCGACTATCCAGAGAGGGGAAGAAACTTATTGGAATAGTGGCAAACACACTGAAAGACTTCCTCTAAAATGGAAAACTGTTTTGACTTTTTGCATTTTATTCTCAAAGAGAGGTCTTTTATCGACGCCAGCTCAGCACCTTGGAGAGAAAAAGGATATCTTGAAAAAGGCTTTTAAACCCTGAGGTTGGCTGAAGGTTTTTTTTGTCCTTTTCCCTAGACTTTGTAAACACTTTTCTCTGTAAAAGTAATGCACATAATTGTAGGATCTTCCATCTTTTTATAAGTAATATGGTCTAAATATTACAAATCTAAAAAAAAAAAAAAGCAAGCTCTCTTTTTGCCTTTTTTCTTTTTTCCCCCCTTGTTTTTGGATGGAAGTCACCCCATTAGGGAATAAATGCAGAACACAAAGGTGTCATTTTCTTTCTTAAACAAGGTCAGTATCCTGACAATAAGGGCATTTTAAAAGCTTTCTATTGTACATGTGTTCATGGGGGAGAAGGAGCTGATCAATGTCCTTTCAGGTTTGCAGGTTTCTCTTTAAGGCTTTTCCTTGGGTTCTTTATTTTTCTTTTTTCCTGTCCCTGTTTAAAGTGAACTAAATATATTATTTTCCAAGGAAGAAATCAAACATCAGCTACATTATCATATTTTAGCAACCAAAATTAATCTGGTTGAGGTCTGAATTCAGGTTTTCGTCTTTTACTTTCAATAGTTAAGAAACATCTCAGCAATATTGTAATAAAAAGAACTTTTTTTACTTGCTTTACAGGCACAGATTAGCCCCTCATTCTTAAAAATATGAGGCAAGGTTGCAGTTTTATTAAAGTCCTACTCAGAGAAGCCATAACATGAGCACTGTCAGTCAGTTGCCAGTTTAAAACTTCTCTTGGTAAACAAGCAACAGGAAAATACTCCTAAGAAGTATTTAATGGTTCTGATTGCATAAATACTGTTGTTTAGAGGATCCCCTTTACTTAGGAGCAGGGATGTTACAATTAACAAGATATACTGAACTGATTGAGAAGGTCAAGCTTGTGAAAATATTATGACCAATGCATCGAGAATATTAAGGCTGTAGACATTGGTGGTGATCTTTCCATGTAAAAGTGAAGCTTCTTGCACTGTTTAAATATGCAGAACTGTAAAATACTTTCCATGATTAAGCGTGAAATTTTTGGAAGTGTCACACTTAAAAGAAAAAAAAACATCAATTGTTTCTAAATAAACTTTTGGTCTTAATTCTGGTTGAAAACCATCCAGCCCAGCAAAGCAAGAATGACAAAATGTCTCTATCCAGTCTGGATCTTATCCAGACAAATGGTCCATGCTCAAGCCTTGATTAAACCAGTTCAGCAAAGGCTGAAGTCTCCCATGGAGCTGGTTTGAACTGCTCATGTGCTTGGGGTTTGCTGAATCCATCTCAAAATCAGATTAAAAAGGCTCAAGGTAGCTTAGCCCTGCTGACCCTCAGACAGATCCAGGTGTGACACACGATGCCAGTGCAGTGGCACATGGGGCAATCCGAGGATGGAGCTGGACTTCTCCTGCTCCCATCTCTTCAAGGTAGTTATGAGAGTACTTTAACATAATTTTGATGCTGATTTCATTACAGTGTTTAAAGGAAGATCAATGTAAATGTATGATATCAGCTACCTCATATAAAAGGCTTTTATATAAGCAGGTGGTTTTGGACCTTGCCTCCAGCTATACCTTTTGATCATTTAGAAGGCTACTGATGTACCCCAGGCAACTTACGTAAAACAGTTATTTGTACTCATTTAATGGTATACCTTTAAACACCCCTTTAATCTATTTGCAACTGTAAAAGGCTCACAGTATGGAAATGTTTTAAAGGAGTAGGCTTAACTTTCACAATTAGGCTGGATTTTTTTTTTCTGGATGGAAATCTCGCCCTCTTTCTTCAACTTGTGGAGTGATGTGCACATCCAAAGACACACCCTTATCTGTTATGAGAAAATCTCGGAGCAGAAGCTTCTCTCTCAGAGGTGTGTTATGGGTTCACCCAGGTGGGCCTAGATTTGGACTCTGAAGTCTGGACTAGGCCGAAGCTGTCAGCTGACTTGAGCTGGGCTGAGCCAACAGCTGACCTCTCCTAGCCAGTAAGTTTGTATTCCATCCCACATTATGACATCATCTCCAGGGCAGTAGGAACCAGTGTGGGAGTGGTTAAGGCAGTCGCTTCTCAGCCTCCTCTTGGGAGGACACACGATGCTGTCCCAGGGGGGATGGAGAGGACCAGGCCCACCACTGGCTCACAGGGTATCTCAGGAAAGTAAAATGTGTTGTTCTGGGTCTCTCCTTTCTGCTTGGGTTTGTCTCCCTGGGGAATAAGTCTTTTCTTAAGTAATGTGTAGTTAGGACAGTAGAATTTGTGTGTTCGTTAAGAAGTTGAGGTGGGGAACTTGTTGTTGCAGACTTGTGTGAATGAATATTTGTACTCTCTTCTAATTGTCTCTTTCTTTCTGTGAAAATATATGTAGTTTTAGTATAAACGTGGTTTGAAGTGTTTTTTTCCTTTCCCCTCTCTTTTCCTCCCTTTCCCTGGTGTTAGGAGGGAGGCTTTTCTCTCTGTGCTTGGGGGGGTTGGCAGTTGCTTATCTCAGACCAAGACAAGGTGGATGGCAAAGGACTGGGTAAGCACTGCAGGAACTTGTTTGTCTGTTCCAGTAAGTGCATTTCAGTGTTTCAGACAATGCAGAAATCCTGTTAATCTTCACTAAAACTGAAATGTGATTGTAATTATCATTAAAAGATGAGAATTTTTGCTCATTGCATTTTACTGTGGATATGTTCCATCTTCCAAACAACATAAACCAATTAATAATATGGCCAAAAGTGAAAGCATAGACACCAAATTCCTCACTGTATTTTACCTGGCTAAATTTCTATCAGGAGTAAGTTTGGGCCAAGATTTGCAAATCACTGAAAAAAGAGAGTCCATGTTTTCATTCTTATTAATTTTTGTCATTGAACCAGTTCTTACATTTTCTCTCTGGTCTTGTTTCCCAGGTCAGAACATCAAACAGTGAAGTCCAGGTAAAGTATAAGAGCACTTTATGCAGCTTAATAATGTAATTTTCACATATGTTGTGTGCTCGTGTGCTCTGTGCAATGATCAGCAATAAATGTGCTCAGCAAATCCATTTTATTAATACCTTTAATTGTTTCCAGAAGGTTGTGGTGTTTTATTCTGTCAAACCAACCATAGAAAGACAATTAGGTATCAGTGAACACATTTACTCTTCTTATTGTTTTTTTGATAGCAACCAATAAAAGCATTCCTCCTCCATAATGACATTCTGGGCAGCCAGGTGTTCTGCATGTTAGAACAAAATTGCTACCTTTTCTAAACAAAAGCTTTGTATAGCACTGTGGTAGCAGAAGGTGAAAGGGATGTAAGAAATTAATTACGTGCTCATATATCATTTTCTCCTTTGAATTCATTTGTGGAAGCCACACATATATCTATGCACACACACATAAATGCACTTTCCTCTGTAACCTGCACAGTGACAATCCACAAGCAAACTCATTTCTGTACTTTTTGATGTGATATCTTTGGATTAAAAAAAAAACCAACAAACAAAAAAACCCCCATCAAACAGGGACACCTAAATGCAAACCAGTTGTGGAGTTTCCCTTCTTAAATAGCATATTCTTCTAAAACTAAATTTCTAAAGGAGAGATGACATCAAACTGCAAACTGGCTGTTTTTCTCCCCATTGATACGAAGGAAGTCTGGTATGGTTTTATCTGCAGGTGCTTGTTCTGTTGACATTTAATGTGATGCAAGAAGAATCTTATTCTCTGTACTCCTTTTTTTGCAGAATTCAGGACAGGAGTGATGCAAGAAGAATCTTATTCTCTGTACTCCTTTTTTTGCAGAATTCAGGACAGGAGTGATGCAAGAAGAATCTTATTCTTTGTACTTTTTTTTTCAGAATTCAGGACAGAAAAGTCTTTCTGAATTACTACTTATTTATTACTGTAAACACTGAAATAATTTTGATGAGGAGAATAAACTCAATCCTGAGAGCTGAGAGTAATTTCTGCTTCTAATTTTTCTGTCTGAAAGCTATTCTGCACTGTTTTGATTACTAAACCCCTTCTATTTTCCTAACTTCATAATGGAACCTTTCTATCCACACAACCTTCTTGCCTGTAAAAACAGTTAGATCTTATATTTCATGGCTTAATTTATTTATCTTTCCCCCATTCCCAAGTTTTCATCAGAATCACAGCCAAGATCAGAAATATAAATTGATTTAAAAGATGTTTAGCAATGTGAAAGGGTGCCTCATGGAAAATAAAAGCAGAATAGTAAAATCAACCTGAGACAGAATTAGAAAAAATATCAAAGCAGTACAAAAAGGGTTATATGAAGTCAAGAAAAAAAAAAAAAAGTGAAGTTGCCAAGATTGGTTGAACACAAAGGCAAGAAGGGAAGGTGTTGTTTACCTCAGCCACCACTCAGCTTCAGACGTGCACAACCTTCCCAAGGGATCTGAGGTCTGTAGCATCCTTGACATTTGGCAAAATTTAATCCAAACCTGACCTGCCACAGGTTTGCTTGGTGAATTTTTCAGAGAAAACTGCCAGCTGTAAAAGGAGTAACTGGATCTTATTGGTAACTTTGGTTTTTATTGTTGTTGTTCAGCTTTCATCGGAGAGCTGGAACATCTTAATGGTTTAGTTCCTAATAATATTTGAATCTTGGAAATGTATACATTGTATGATTTATAGCCACCCTGTGATAGAGAATACATTATTTCTGTCTGTAAGTGTATGCAAATATAAGTCTATATTAAACACTATGTGCATGAAAACATCACAAAAAGCTCTCTCTGTATTCACATGTTTTCTCTTGACAATCTATAAGGGACTTCAAGAGTTACTGCACCGATAACTCTTTCATCTTTCTTCCCCTGTGCCACTTTGACCCAGACAGCTTCCCTTTCACCCCAGCTAGTCCTTCTTGTTTCTTTACTCTTGCATGAAATAAATCAGCATCCCGTCACCCTTAACTATATTCTTTTTGATTTTGAACAGCTCACTCCTGTCAGTTCCCATCTCACAGTCCTGACTGCTGTTTCACCATCTTCCTGTCACCTTGCAATACTCACATGCACAACCTGCACCACTAATTCCTGCTCCTTCCCTGGAGCTGGAGGTTGGTCTTTTGGCTTTGCCATGAAGCTCAGAAATCCCTGTAACTTTGCTCAGCTTTCCATGTATTTTTCTAAATTTTCATGGCTAAGCTCCCTAGTTATGGAATTAAGAGGAAACTGGAGGTGTCTGTGTGATGTATTAGTATCTCCAGCTGTCCAAAGCACAATTTGTTCTCTTAAGCTGGGCAAGCAGATCTTGTCTGTGGTCTATAAAAACTGTAACACCACTTTCTGTCAGGGAAATGACCATTCAACAGCAAACAGCCTCTGATGATCGAGACCAGAAAGTTCCAAACATCTGAATCCTGACTTTTAGCAATTAACATGATACAACTCCTCCAAAACCTATTTAAAATGTAGGTCTTGACAGCCATTGCACTGTGAACCAAGAGACTCCTCCAAGAGCTCTCTTTGCACCTCTGCCCAGCTGTTTCTCACAAGCAAAGCCAACTATTTGTACTTTTGCTCTCACAAAACTCCCCTCTCATATCATAGCAATCATGTATAAGGACTATCCTTAGGGCAAAGAGGATCAAACCAAACACCTTTGGGTTTAAAAGCATCACCTGCTTAGTTAAAAAGATCCAAACATTTAAAAGTTGACAGGAACAACTCATCTCCTTTGTGGATCAGCTATGCTGGGGACACAGAATGTGTACTCAACTTCATCAGAATTAATTGAAGGCCAAAACACATTAACTGCTCACTGAGATCTGCATTCATAGAAACTTATGTCAGACACTTGAGGAGTCTACAAATGTCATGATTTTATAAAACAGAGCACCTGGTTTGACTGATTTCATAGCTGAAGGTCCGTGAGTGAGAGCAAGGAAATTTAAATATTTCAGGCTTTGTTACAGCATTTCTCTCTGCCTCTGAAGGAGACCTTTGGGTCTCTTTTGCTTTCATTTTCCATTCTGGAGAATGGGATAAATGTCAAACTCCTGGATTGTGTTGCTCAACCTGTCAATAAATGCACAGTGAGGTCAGATCCTTAAAGCAAAACAGTTCAATGCAAGGTTAAATATTACTATCATAAAGAAAATGGGTTAACAATGAGATACAAATACATATATATTTATATAGATATATATTGATATAAATGTTATAGATAGATATAGATACAGATAGATAAGTTTGACTGAGGAATATAGACAGGTGTGCATTAATTTCATGTGTCCACATTGATATGTATGTAAAGAAAAGGATTCACTCAAGTTGACCGCTGCAGTGAAGACAGAAGGGATGCAAATTTACAAGCCAGTAATCAGATGCCACCTTCTGGTTCATGGAGAGAAGGAGAAAATCAATAGTCCTCATACAAATAAATCTGTGAGACTGATTTATGATACCTGTCTGCAGTGTCCATACACGCAGAGAGAGGTGTGGACTTGGGTATTCTCTGTTTATGGTCACTCGGCCACAGATCATCATCGTACTGACAGCTGGAACACAGAGTCTGTACAAGGAGTGAAGAGGGGGAGTGAGGAAAGACAAAGAAGGAATAGGAAAAGAGACATGTTTGTTCTGGAAAGGGAACACAAGTCATCCATAGCCCATAAGGGATCCCACAGTGTGTCTTGCTGAGTCCCAGGAGCTGCTGAAGTGAGCTCAGAGTGTCTCGGAGCAGTCCTTGCTCCCACTCCTGTCCGAGTGTCTGGTCCAGCATCAGAAACAAAAGATATGTACTAGAATATTGCAACACCTCAACATCTGGTGCAATCCTAAAAGTGAGTTAAAGAACAAAAAACCAAAGCAAAAACAGACATACAAAAAAACCCTCTAAACAAACAAACACACAAAAAAAAAACCAAAGCAGTTTTTCTACGGCCTCCAATCTAAGATCCCTTTCTATGAAAAAAATTAGAAACACTTGGAACAGGCATCTGTTTGTGCTGTGGTAATTTAAAAGCTGAGAATGATAATTTCATTTTAAATACATTATTTACAAAAACTGATTTAACTCCTATTTAAGACAATACTGGGGATCATTTGTCATTATGTAATTCTATAATTTCAATAAACTAAAGATAATATAAAGAATCAAATAAATCCTCTCATAAATCTGAGCTAGTCTATATTTCAATAAACTAAAGATAATATAAAGAATCAAATAAATCCTCTCATAAATCTGAGCTAGCAAGTCAGAGTTCTTACATAGGCAGGAGCAGAACAGGGAATTGTTAAAGCATTTTTACTTTTTTTTTTTAATCACACCTTATTAGCTATAGTGCAAGAGACTATCTGATGTATTCCCATTACTAGTGACTGCCAGAGAAATTAACAACACCCATCCCTTCGTCTTTACTGTCAAAATAACTAAAGCTGAACAAGAACATAAATATTTGTTTGCTCAGGGTTTAAATAAATTTTAAACAGGATTTATATAGGTTTTAGAATTTAAAACTACTTACATAGACTCGCTTATTAACTTACCAAAGGTAAATATTTTTTCTTTTCTGTGATTTTAAAAGATTTTCGGTTAATTAACTCTTCTTTCAGCTTGTAGGAGATTTTTTTTTTCATTCTAATTCTCTAGTTTATTCATCAGAGTCATCTGGCATTGTTCCAAGTGCAGTTTCCAGTGTTGACTTAAACAGCTGGAAGTAGGAGTAAGAGAGGGGGATATTTATCTAAGGGGAGAAATTCTGTGCTGTTGATGTTGTGTGTTTTCATCTGAGTCCCCAAACCAAACCCACACAAATGCACTTTGATACAAATTGGGAATAAAATGTCAGTCACTATCTTGTAAGGAAGTAAGGCTTCATTTATTCTTTTACAAGGGAATGGAAAGGCTGAATATATTTATGTAAAGCCATATATTTATTTAAATAAATGAATAACATTCTGGCATTTTCCATGGGTTACCAGAAAGTACTAGAAAGTACCAAACATTACCTTCTGTTAGGTATCCAAGCCTAAGCAATAGGCTTGTTTGGAAAACAAGAGTACCAGGGGAAGAACATTCATAATTATAAATTTTGCTTGCATTTTTAAACTACTATGAAAATAGAAATTTTAACACACAGTGTTTATGTTTATCACACATATGTTTCAAACTACTATATTTTCAATTTATCAAAGCACGTGGTTCATTCTCATCTGAGTTTAACACAATATTTGGCAAAATAACACCAGAAATGTCTTGCATTTTTCCTCCAACAGGAAACTACCTGTAAACATTAAGAGGTCTCTGTGATTAAAATCTTAAAATTGTTACTATTTGCCAACAGTTGAGTAGCCATATATGGTCTGGGGGTTTTCATACTCCATATTAAAACTATTTTGTCCTGGATAAACAACCTCATATGGGATATTGGCATGAGACTTCCCAGCCCAAATGCAGTTCAGAAATACATGTGCAATTTCCTTCAACTGACTTTTCAGCAGAAACAGTATCTTATTTTATGTCAGAGATCCTGATTCAAATCAATCTAGGGAAAATTCTTTAAAGCAGCTTATTTAATATTAGTAGACAGATCACTAATAGGTTTCAAAGGGAATGCAGAAAGCCTGAAGACCTGTAAGATTACCAAGATATGCCTTAGTATTTATCCATCTGTATTCCTAAACTAACATGCTCGAAAGCATTTGTGTTGTTTTTGTCTTGGTTTGAGATAAGCAACTGCCAACCCCCCCAAGCACAGAGAGAAAAGCCTCCCTCCTAACACCAGGGAAAGGGAGGAAAAGAGAGGGGAAAGGAAAAAAAACACTTCAAACCACGTTTATACTAAATCTACATATATTTTTCACAGAAAGAAAGAGACAATTAGAAGAGAGTACAAATATTCACTCACACAAGTCTGCAACAAGTTCCCCACCTCAACTTCTTAATGAACACACAAATTCTACTGTCCTAACTACACATTACTTAAGAAAAGACTTATTCCCCAGGGAGACAAACTCAAGCAGAAAGGAGAGACCCAGAACAACACATTTTACTTTCCTGAGGTACCCTGTGAGCCAGTGGTGGGCCTGGTCCTCTCCATCCCCCCTGGGACAGCATCGTGTGTCCTCCCAAGAGGAGGCTGAGAAGCGACTGCCTTAACCACTCCCACACTGGTTCCTACTGCCCTGGAGATGATGTCATAGTGTGGTATGGAATACAAAGTTACTGGCTAGAAGAGGTCAGCTGTTGGCTCAGCCCAGCTCAAGTCAGCTGACAGCTTCAGCCTAATCCAGACTTCAGAGCCCAAATCTAGGCCCACCTGGGTGAACCCATAACAGTTTTCAAACCCAGAGAATGTGCATGTGGATGGTGTATGGTCATATGTGTTCCCTGCCTGGCTAAATACAATTCCAGCAAAGAATTCACAGCTTCTTTGCCTTGTCCTTGCTAAGTGAAGAGTAAATGTGTCATTAGTGACTCAGGTATTTGCTTAGTCAGCTGACTCTGAAACTCAGAAGACAAAAACATATGGATTGTTCTGCTCCTATTTCAATATCACACTTCAGTGTTTTCCTCTAAATCTTGCACTGAGCCAAAATATTGAGGTCAGTAACTAAACTTACCAAGGTTAAGATCTAAGTTCCTTTTATTTAATAAATACCTGTAAGCCTGTGAAAAAGGCTGGTGGAATCTGAAAGGCTACAGTGGTGGAAGTTGAGCAAAGCTGTTATACTGAGGTAGCTCCTGGTTTGGACTTGGATCTCAGGCACCTTCAGCCCCCAGAAATCCTCATGGTAGTCTGTATGGACACATATAAGAAGAACCAGAGGAGCTGATACTATTCATTCATTCATAATAACTTGCCAGACAGAAAACTCCACGGTTTTTGAGTAAAAGACTGATTTAAATGAATGGTTTAACCATTAAGCTGCGAAGTAAAAGAGTATTACCCAGGAAATCAAGGCTACAACAATACAAAGTTGTCTGTGCCAGGAGAGGAGCACATGGAATATTCAATATTGCTGGAATAATAAGCTTCTTTGGTCACCACTGTCTCATGAAATTTCTGCTCAGAGAGAATGATTCATAGATAGACAGTTTTTCTGTGGCCCATCTATAGGGGAAAGCAAGAGATTTTCATGATGTGGATGAGGCCAGACTGTGCCAGATGATCTTGAAGTCAGAGAGAGCCTTTCAGCTCTTCAGTGTACCTTCAGTAGATGTAACTCAAGAATTATGGTCCCAGAAACCCATTGATGCTGAACTTTTAAGATGAAGTGTGATCATTTCATGCTCCATCACACTGTGGTTGCCCAGACCAGCAAAACCCTGTGATTGATGATTGAAATGGTCAATTCTGAGATCCTGTTCCTAAGTGATGGCATTACATTTCTTCTCATAATGTTGACTGTCTCATTTCTTGTGCTTTCTGGCTTTTACACGTTACAGATCTGCATCATTTTTTATCCTGCAGTGTGCAGGCGTGTTCCCTTCACAACTGAATTAGTACCTAATATATTACATGAATATTTCAAATTATTTCTTCTAAGACTGCCTGTGTCATGAATTAATGCCACCTACCCATGTCAGGAACCTTCTTGAACTGAAATTTTATTGCTTACCTTAAATAATCAAAACAAATTTCATCTGACAGTTTTATTTATTGCTTGTCAGTTTTCTTGGAGTGATAATGAGCTTCTAAGCATCCCACCAGGTTGAGATATTTTTGAATATCATTGACATTGAGGTGCTGAAAGCATGTCCAGAGAAGGGCAGAGAAGCTGGAAAAGAGTCTGGAGAACAGGACTGATGAGGAGCAGCTGAGGGAGCTGGCAGGGATCAGACTGGAGAAAAGGAAGCTCAGTGTGGACCTTCATCACCCTCTACAACTGTAGACAGGTGGGCGTTGGTCTCTTCTCCACTAAACAAGAGATAGGACCAAAGGAAATGGCCTCAAGTTGTGCCAAGGGAGCTTTAGACTGGATATTAGGAACAATTTCTTCCCCAAAAGAGCTGTCAGGCACTGGAACAGGATACTCAGGGCAGTGGAAGAGTCACCATTGCCAAAGAGATTTAAAAGACACATAGATGTGGCACTGAGGGACATGGTTTAGGGTTGGACTTGGCAGTGCTGGATTAAGGGTTGGACTTGATGACCTTAGAGGTCTTTTATGACCTAAACAATTCAATGACTCTACATGTATTAGGTCTCATTCCTGAAATCCATTCCTTGAATAAGAGAGTCTCACCTGAATTTCTCATGTTCCACCTTAGCTTGTTCAGTATCTACAACAATGGCACAGGAACTCAAAAGCTCTTGTGCTTTTGAGCAAAGCAAAACACTCCTGTGTCCTGTGGCCCTTGGCTGCAGGTCACTGGTCAGACTGGGAAGCTCTGTCACATCCAGATGACTCTCTGCAGCCAAGGTGTGTCCTGTCTGAGGAGGTGTGAAAACTCCAGTGCATGACTTGAAGTGGTAACATCTCCATGTGATGGAAAAAAAGAAAGAAAGGATAGAACTTAAAGAATCTTCCATTCATTCCACCTAGAAATTCCAGTTACTTATCCCACATTTTGTCATTCTTTCATGCCCTGTGTGTGTGCAACATATTCAAATAAATATGTTTATAACATGTGTTTGTCCAACATATTCAGGTAAGTTAGAGTGATCAGTCAACCTGTCCTTTTAGCTTTTATTGAAGGGAGAGATTAACCAATAATATGTTATTTACAATAACCTCTCTACATTACATTAAAAAGTGCTTCAGATACCTACACCCTGGGAACTCAGTCCAGGCACTTGCTGGTTTTGTCTGCAACAGTCTTAAGGCGTTAAGAAGGCGTGAAACAAGAAAAAAAAATATCTGGAAGTGTTCCATTTGGGAATTTAATAAAAAATCATACTGAAAACGTATGGATCAGCACAGAGAATAAACCAGTCTCACGTGGAAGATTCTATTCAATGCCATGGAGGAAAGAAAATTCATTGTTCAGTTTAAAGCACTTAAAAATTTCTGAGAAGAGGTCTTTTCTCCCCCCAGTAAAATTCTATGGGAATGTTTCATATAGACCTGACCTGTACTCTGCGTTGGTGAGGCCACACCTTGAGTGTTGTGTTCAGTTCTGGGCCCCTCAGTTCAGAAAGGATATTGAGGTGCTGGAGCGAGTCCAGAGAAGAGCAACAAGGCTGGTGAAGGGACTGGAGCACAAGTGCTGTGGGGAGAGGCTGAGGGAGCTGGGGGTGTTCAGCCTGGAGAAGAGGAGGCTCAGAGGTGACCTCAGCACTGTCTGGAACTACCTGAAGGGAAGTTCTGGCCAGGTGGGGGCTGGTCTCTTCTCCCAGGCACTCAGCAATAGAACAAGGGGGCACGATGGGCTTAAGCTCTGCCAGGGGAAATTTAAGTTGGATATCAGAAAATAATTCTTTACAGAGAGAGTGCTCAGGCATTGGAATGGGCTGCCCAGAGAGGGGGTGGATTCACCATCCCTAGAGATTTTTAAACGTAGTTTGGACGTGGCGCTGAGTGCCATGATCTGGTAAAGGGACTGGAGTTGGACCAAGGGTTGGACTCGATGATCTTGGAGGTCTTTTCCAACCCAATCAATTCTATGATTCTATGATTCTATGAACTGGAAAGAAACTTAAATCTCATCTACTTCCAACCCCTCTGCTATGGACAGGGACACCTTCCAATAGACCACATTGCTCCAAGCCTCATTCAGCCTGGCTTTGAACACTTCCAGGGATGGGACACCCACAGCTTCTTGGGGCGAATTTTGCCACTGCCTCACCCTCACAGGGAAGAATTTAATCCTGGTATTTATTCTAAATCTAATCTATATAATAGGTATCAAGGATTACTGATGAAAGACATGAAAACTTTGCAACCAGCTCGTGGCACATCCTACAGCTGCAGAACACCCAGAACTAAGAGGATGTACATCACTTGTTGTAATCCAACTCTGAATGGCACAAACCTCTCAATACTGGAAACAACAGAATTTACTTCCAGAAGGGGATGTGACCAACTTGCAGCTCTTGCTTAGGAAGAAACTTCCAGGAGAAGCCTGACAGGTCCCTTTATGCAGAGCAGGCTCAGAGGTTTAAAAAGGTTCGTTTTAGAAAAGGCTCTCAAGGTTTAAAATGAAATATATAAAAAAAAAAAGGAAAGAAAAAGCATCAATCCCATCTTTTCCAGTGCTCTGATAAATGTCCCTGAAAAATGTGCTTTAAAGAAGCCAGTCAGCTTTCATCTGAACAGGTCAAGAAGGGAGAGAACCTTTACAGCACACACAAAGAGGGTATAACATTCAGTGTTGGGAGTGCCTTACCTGATGAATTCTGATTGCATCCTCATTTGACTTGTTTAAGCTGTTGCTAAATGTTCTTTAACACCCAGTGAACTAAACACATTGAGGAGAACTTAGTTTTGAAAGCTATTATCGTATTCATTTCTTTTACACTTCTGAGAACATTGCTTATGGCACCTTACGAATTCCTGTGAATTCCCTTTTTAGTACCTTAGATAGAGGGTGTGAAAGAGAATATGATCAAAATTAATGCTGAAACATCTCCATAGGCAAAAAAACTGCCTGAAAAATTGGGCCTTGAGGAGAATTCACTGTTCAGCTTTGGCTCTACATTCACAGCTGAGTGTATTCTAAGTGTTTTATATGGAAAGCAACATAGATATGAGCACTTGGCTTACCAGTGATTTAGGAAATCCTACTGTTCTACCACTTTGAGCAAAGCATTGCAAAAGCAGAGATGATACACGATGTGTAAGCTGGAAAGGCTCTATTGTTCAAAGACATTTTCCTGCCATTAACAGCAGACCTGCAATCGAAGCCCTAAGATTCACAGAATGGTTTGTGTTGCAAGGGATCTTAAAGACCATCTAGTTCCACCCCTTGCCTTGGGCAGGGACACCTTCCACTATCCCAAGTTGCTTGAAGTCCCATCCAACCTGGTCTTGAACACTTCCAGGGATGGGGCATCCACAGCTTCTTGGGGCATATGCTAATGAGCAGATAGTATTTTATAAATAACTTACATTATAACCTTTAAATCAGGTTTTTACTAATCCACAGTGAGGTCAAATAATGGAAACACTATTGCTGTTGAGAGGAATAACACTAAATGGTTTACATCTGGAACCAAATGTGCCTGGAATTTAGGTGTTTATGGGGATGATATTGTAGTGTTCCTGTGTTGTACCTTCATATCCAATAATAATGAATTAATGTCCATGATGTTACAGAGAAAATTTACCTCCCCATCTTTTGCAGGACCGAAGGGTTAAGGTACAAAATTGCAGAGTCTGAAAAGCTCTGTATAACTGGATTATCACAGAAGTGACTTACAAAATTAAGCCACAAGTCAACCTTTTGCTAATTCATATTTCTATATGAACCTTCCTCTTTAAAGTATCATTTTAGACAACCAGTTATAGGTGATAATGTGCAAAGCAGGTGGAGTTTCAGTATCTCTGCAGCCAGGTGTGGTCTGGGGCTTGCTGTCTCTTGCAATTAGTTTGGAGATCTCTTTATATTATGGGATCTTCTCTGATGAGTGAAAAGTCTGATAAAGACAGTAGCACCATGTCATCTGATATGAGGTGGTTCTGGGGACAATCAGATCTATGGAAATTTCTGAGACTTCAAGCGTCACGTGTAGAAATGCAACCAAATTTCTGCAATCTACCTTTCATCATGTACAGTGCACATACCTGTGATCACATGTTGTAACTCCCTGCAGAAAGAAAGGGGGGAAAAACGAAGGGGAATGGGAATGTTTTTAGGAATCAGTGCAGATAATTTGAAATAAACATTTCAGATGGATAGATGAATTGTTTGCTAAAAATACTCCTTCCTGTGTTAGCTTTGCTGAGAACTGCAGAAGACCAGCTCTGCAGACATTTTAAGTTAGGAGAGACGTGTCCCTTGTATGGTGTCTATGTCAGATGTGACCTGATGGATATAACCACCTATCACCTCTCCTGAGGCTGTAGCCTGACATTAGACATAGAAACATGAATATTTTCTGTCTTCAAGAGCAAACCTGACAAACTGAGGGTTAACAGCAGAAAGGAGGAAAAGCATCATGTACTTTTCCTGTCTACACAATACCCAGATGGCATCAATCTGGTATCCCCAAGAAACCCCTACATAAACTGCAACATACAGCAGATTGAAACAGTGGGCTTGCATGAAATCTGATGTGCATTTAGAAGGAGAAGAATATCTCGGTTTCCTGAAAATAATCATTATTTTCAAACAGTTCATCACACAGTATTCATCAAATGCACTTGCTTTGCATGTGTATGTGTGTTTTTCTCTCCTAATCCTGTCGATTGCACTGTATTTTAAAAGTCAGATGAAAGGAAGAGCAAGCAAACAGAGTTTTTTCCATTGCTTTGATGTCACTAATGTTCTGTCAACTGGCTTATTAAACCATACACTCTGAGTACTCTAAGCAAAAGCTTGAGTGCTTTACAAGGTGTCTAAAAATATACTGTGATCCTTAAAAGTATGATCATACTTATCGGACAAGACACTAAATAAAAGATGATGCTCAAGACCTCTTTTATATTTTATTCACCTCTACATATAAGTTTAATCAGAGCGGCAGAATTTTCCATTCAGTCACAGTCGGTTAAGGAAGTCTTGTGGATTCTGGAGGTGAGGTTTTTACACTCTGTGTTTTAAAAACAGTTTAAACAACACCATCCAGCTAATTTCCAGCATGGAGCAATCTGGAATGAAAATGACACTGAGAGAAGAAATTGCTTGCAGCATTATTTTGTTGCAATAGAATACAACAATCCCACAAAGGAACAAGGGGATCAGTGATAAGTGTTGAGCTCACAAGTCTTATACATAGTGCAAAGCAGAGAGAAATCTGCATTGAATCCCAAGTCTAAAGTGACCTGTTGCTGTGCTGGCAGTGATTCCATCCTTGCTCTGCAAAGAAAGTTCTCTGCTGCTCCCATTACCTGAGGGTTTGTGCACTCTCAAAAAAAATTTTTTTTCATCCCTCTAGAAATTTCAAAGTTCACCCAATATAAAGTAAATTTTTTAATTGACAATTTCATTGTCCCTGACTTTGACATCATATTAGTTCAACCCCTGCAGAATTCCTGAATATATTCCATGACATTTCAACTGAATGGAGAGAGATTAGGGGAAAAATGTGACCAGTTGGCCAGATGTTTAGCTGGTGCAAACTACCTTCTCTTAAATAGTGAAACTCACTAAAAAGTCTCCAGACTTTGTTTTGAAAGAAATGTAATTCTCTGTAGCCCTAGAAACTTTGCAAGCTATTTAGTCATTCATAGAATCATAGAATGGTATGATTTGGAAGAGACCCTAAAGTTCACCCCCTGCCATCATCAGGGACACCCCTTAAGTCCTCTTTCCTGCAACCCATAAAGTGTGAATGCAGAGCTATCCCCCAGGTTTGGACTTGGAATCTCTTTGAAAGAAGTTGCTCCAAATTTTGGAAAGGTTTTGTCTTGTGGTGAAGATCTGGCTCTGTTGGCATCAGCAGCGACTCTTTTTGGCTTCCATGGGACTGGAATGTTTTACAGGATTTCTTTTCCAACTAAACAGAAAATGTTTTCTTAGTATTTGTTTCATTATCTTATCTCAGACATTTTTTTTCCTTTTTGCTGCTGAGTAGTACTCCCAATAAAACTGGGTCACAGAAGGAACAAGAGGGAGCTTCAGAAGACGAGTAGCTCTTGCTCTTTCCCTGCTTTCTATTTGGTACCTTAAGCCTGTGTAGAGCTTTTAATCCCAGATCTCTGGCTAGGATTCAACAGGCTTAGCAACAAAACATAAAAGCTTACCAAAGGCACCCCAGAAAGGACTGCATTCTGTTTGCCTTTTTCCTGACTGTTCGTTCATTCATCCTGCTTTCACATCTATCTTTTTTAATTACTTTTTCTCATTTTAGGAACCCACATACCACTGCTTTGCATGTGGGAAAAAAATCATCTGGCTTGATAAACCCATGCACTCATGTTGAATGGGGAATCTGCATTTCTACTTCCAAAGGCAGCCTCCAGGTCAGCACATGAAAACTCCGAGGTCAAAATGTTGTCAGTAATGAGATCTCAGGCATTTCAAAAGTTCACAGAGCTCTTTGTACAATGCAGGAGAATCCCTCTGTTTCCTCTGGTGCTGTTTCATGCTAATTTGGAAGCAGCAAACCAGCATGAAATGTTTCAAATGAAGCAGCAGTTCATCTTGGGTCCTAATTTATGGCTTTTGCAGAGGGCTGGAGTTGAAGCTGTTGAATTCTTAAGAATGAGAAAAGGCATTATATGCAGCTGGAGAGCACAGCAGTGAAATGAAGAGTGAGCTAATTGCAAATATTTCCAGATACATCTTTTACATGAAGACAGGATCTGCTATTTCCTGCTAAACTTTTTTTTAATAAACCCTTCCATTATAATGGTGAAATAAATAAAGATTTACCTTATCCTTGTCTTTCCCCCCTTTTCTCCCTTTTCCAAAGAATACCTGAAATTGTTATGCAGAAATCAAAAGTCATGAGACTTGGTTGTGATGCCATGAGTGACCCTTCCCCCAAAAACAGGACTCTGAGCCACGTTAGTGTAGGGTAAGATAAACAGTAAAGGTCCTTTAATAACACAGGGCCTACAGCCCACAGGAATACAGGATGACATCCATGTGCCCCAGTTCTTGTTTCCATGGCTTTTATAATAAGATCCCTCCAATCATTGCTTTACACATTTCCCAGTCCAGCCCCAGTCCCACCCCTGGTCCAACCCCTGGAATTGGGTCTGGGGTCATCAAGACCCTCTGTCTTCATCAGCTCTTCTTCCTCAGGCACACAAAGGTCTCTTGGAGTTCATCCAGTTCTGGCTTTTGGGTCACTCTGACCTGTGTTTATGTTTCATTCTGTGGGCCTTCTGATATCCTTCAGCTCTACCTTGGAAAGGAGTCTAAACAAGATTAATTAACTAAAGGAATTTGAGCTCCCTGTTCTGGGACAGGGGTAGTGATAGAAAGGCATTAAACTGTTAGAAATACTAACCTTCTAAAAATCCACAACTACTGTGTTCCTAAAATCTACAAAATGTGAAAATCAGAACAAAAACCCCTTTGGCATCAGTTGCATTCTTCTGATAGTCCAAGGAGCTACTCAGGTGTTCACAACAAGCACAATACATGTCATTGCAGAAGGATTGGATATGAATGTGCTTATCATTGCAGAGGCAGCTTCTTATCCCACCATGCAGAAGTTCCTAATGAAGTCCTGGAGGAAAATTTAACTCCAGCAGTCCAACAGACCTGTTGATCAAGGTTGCATTAAATTATAAGTCTTAATCACCTGGAAGCCTTGATACTTTTATGACACAACAGTTTATTCGAGTTTTTGAACCCCTTTTTTTCAGTTTTCCTTCTGGACTTACACTCCAAAGCTTTAGTCAGAGCAAAAAATACAGGGAAAAGGGATTATGGGAAATTTTCTCATGCTTCTTAAAGAAAACAAAATGTGGGCATGATCAAAGTAATGCAAGTTTAAGAAGCAGCACTTTGCTATAGTCATTAAGGTCTACAGTTTTCAAGGGAACAAGCACTACACAAAGGCTAACAAATGTTAGCACAAACAGGGAGTTAAGCACAAACTTTTATTTCCAGCTTCAGAGAGATTTTCTTGCAAGCCAAATGATTACAGGCTGGCCTCTCATTCTGGGCTGGCCTATGTTCTAAAGTATGAGAATCCTTTTTGTTTCAAAACACTTCTAACTTATTTTAGAATATATATTGTGACACTAGATATTTACCTTTATCATTTGTTCACAAAAAAATGTTTATTCTGGACCTGTGGTCCAGAGCCTAAGAGATTAGAGAAGCACAGATCCTGTCTGAGCCAAACCCAAGCTCTGAACCTTTTGAGTTCTGCCTGTCATTGATGTTCGTATCCTGCTGGAAATGCTGACAAACTGGACTTCCAATCTTTCACAAACAACCCAGAGATGCAAGATATGTGATTTTCCCTGCTTTGCTCTCCTTTAAACAAACCCAGCAGGGTATATCAGATGTAGATTGAGGATTAAGTTATAATTACAATCAATATCTTTACCATGCCCGCTTCTCCAAATAATACATATTTCAGTCAGGGCACTTTGGGGATTTATCTCTGCAAGGCCCGTTTCTGCCCAAATCAGTGTGTCTTTCCCTTTGATATTCCCACAGTGTTCACATATACCCTCAAACATACACAGCCCTGGGTAATATGTCTCCAATGCGATGAAATCAATGGGAACACAGCCTTTTTTGCCTGACAGTATTGTCAGGGTGTATTATCTGGTTTAGGCTGTGGCTTCAGTTCATAGCAGTCGTCAGTTAAATTTCCCTTTCTGAAGCTGAGCAAAGTGTGGTAATGTCACAGCCACAGGCGACTGCCGCTCACAGGACGGTTTACCGGTGGAGCTCAGCCTCCTGGCTTGTCACACTGTATATATCTCAGGGTCTTCTTTTCCTTCCTACTCAGAGGTTTCCAAGAATGTTGCCTGGAGCAGTCATGGGATGCAAAAAAGAGAGATTTTTGTTCTGCACTTAGCAACATTACCACACTTCACACTCAGTTTCTGATAAGGGGAAATTTAACTGACTGCTCTGAACTAGATATACCAGATAATACACTCTGACAGTGCTGTGGATAAAGGTGACAGTGCTGTGGATAAAGGCTGGCAAACCTACTAATTTATATTTCATTATCCCTGCACTTGGCTTAATCTGTTATCTCTTACTAAACGTTAGCGAGCTCACAAAGAGCTGCTCTGCACAGCAGAAAATGGAACCACAAACACCTCTTGAACACAGGGTGGCTTCTGTGCCAGAGGGTAGATGGGGCATTTTGGCTACCCAACCTTCCCAAAAGTGAACCCACAGCACTGATGCACTGCCTGCTGTTTAAACCAAGGTTTGTATCCCCATACAACCACCTGTCTGTCAACGCAGAGTGGTTGGGTTTTTTTCCTTCCCTGGGTCTCTGAAGGGGCGTTCGTTCCATCTGTAGGTGTTCAAGATAGAGGTTCATCGGGAAAGCTGTGGTTGTCAACACAGCCCACAACTCCAGCTATTTCAGAAGTGGGTGATATACACAGATCAAAACGCTCTCTTGTTTTCCAGTCTCCAAGGAATGGCAATATGAGTCGTACCAGGTGGTGATCAAGATTTATCTCCTCAAGGTTGGAATTCAAAGTTCAGTATCTTGCACAGCCTAACCTGTTGTCTCAGTTGTCCAGTTTTTACCTTTGTCTTGTTAGTACAATGAATAAGAATAACCTGAAGGCCCATTTCAAATTAATATCCACAGAATAATCTTCAGTATTTGTTATAGTTCATTATCTATAGGCAACATCTTCTTCAATTTCTGACTGAAGATAGATCAAGGAACTAAAGCAAAGAAAATGCCATTAAAAGACTAAAATTGTTTAATTACCTAAAAGAAAACTGCACATTCAGGGGGAGGTTCAATAACTGCTGTGTTTTTCCAGAGACTTTGTTACCATTTCTCAGTAGTGAAACTATGCTCATGATGTTGAGCTGAAAATCAGAAGAGCTAAATTCTCTCTGTAACTGGTATAAAGCAAGTCTTTCCACATGATGCAAAGAGACAATATAAACCCAAGATGCTTTTTTTCTCCCTTGGGAGAAGTGTGCTTGATTGCTCCACAGTCAATTATTCCTACTTATCTCATCCCCACTGTGGCTGGACTGGATCTTAGAGGTATTTTTCCATCTTAATGATTCTGATTCCATGATAAAAGCATTGCTGAGATCTAGTCTGACACTTGATTCAGATCCATATGTAGAAATTTAGAAGATAAGAGGGTTAATGTATATGTCTCAAACACCCATAAACAGATGTGGAGCCAGCCAATGATTGTTGGGAATAACACACTCAGTGAGAAAGAACAGGATGTGGCTGAAGAATTGGCTATACTGAAGTAGGGTAACACTGTCTGGGACAAACACCTTGACACAGACCAGCTCAGGCACAGGAATGAAGTCAAGAAGTGGGCATGGAATGTCAACCAAAGGCTGACCCAGTAAGGTCAAAGCTCCCCAGAGCCCTCTGACTTATTTCCAGAAAGGTCTAGAAGAACAAACCGAATATGGTAACTAATTTGCGCAGAAAACAAGAAATTTGTCTCCAGAGTGGTGGTAACTTATCTAGAGAGGGGTCCAAGGGGTGCCCCCAGGATCCGGTACACCTGTCAGCTGGATCAATGCTAGAGCCAGGATGGGTGATCTTTCTTTCTTTCTTTCTTTCTTTCTTTCTTTTTCTTTCTTTCTTTCTTTCTTTCTTTCTTTCTTTCTTTCTTTCTTTCTTTCTTTCTTTCTTTCTTTCTTTCTTTCTTTCTTTCTTTCTTTCTTTCTTTCTTTCTTTCTTTCTTTCTTTCTTTCTTTCTTCTTCTTTCTCTCTTTCTCTCTTTCTTTTTCTTTCTTTCTTTCTTTCTTTCTTTCTTTCTTTCTTTCTTTCTTTCTTTCTTTCTTTCTTTCTTTCTTTCTTTCTTTCTTTCTTTCTTTCTTCTTCTTCCTTCCTCCTTCCTTCCTTCCTTCCTTCCTTCCTTCCTTCCTTCCTTCCTTCCTTCCTTCCTTCCTTCCTTCCTTCCTTCCTTCCTTCCTTCCTTCCTTCCTTCCTTCCTTCCTTCCTTCCTTCCTTCCTTCCTTCCTTCCTTCCTTCCTTCCTTCCTTCCTTCCTTCCTTCCTTCCTTCCTTCCTTCCTTCCTTCCTTCCTTCCTTCCTTCCTTCCTTCCTTCCTTCCTTCCTTCCTTCCTTCCTTTCTTCCTTTCTTCCTTTCTTCCTTTCTTCCTTTCTTTCTTTCTTTCTTTCTTTCTTTCTTTCTTTCTTTCTTTCTTTCTTTCTTTCTTTCTTTCTTTCTTTCTTTCTTTCTTTCTTTCTTTCTTTCTTTCTTTCTTTCTTTCTTTCTTTCTTTCTTTCTTTCTTTCTTTCTTTCTTTCTTTCTTTCTTTCTTTCTTTCTTTCTTTCTTTCTTTCTCCCTCTCCCTCTCTCTAATTCCCCTCTTTTCCCTTTCACCCCACTCCTTAGTGAAAACCCAAACCCTGTCTACTTATGCTGGAAGTTCAGGAAATAATTTAGGATTTCTATTTCAATTTGCTAATAAAACTCTGTAAGTTTGTTTTGTGGACTCTCTGACTTTCGTAACTCATTTTTGACCATAAGCATCTGCAAATCTTGGGTGCTCCCTTTCTCTTCATGGTGGGACACCACACCATACCCTTAGCCTGTGCAGGGCCAGGAGTTTGAGCTGGACTTCAGTGTTGCTTCTAGGTCCCTTCCAACTAAGGATATTCATGGTGCTATCATTCTGATTCTATCCCATAGAAGATGAGAGGTGTCAGGAGGGTCCTGCAGGAAAGGTGAAAAAGAGTCCTCTTTTAGCAGTCCCATCCCTGTTCCAAACCAATTCAGACATTACTTATAGTCTTAGTCTATAAATGTAATTCCAAAACAAGATTCACACAATATCAAGTTCCTAAGACCTACATTGTCTGAAGTCTATTTTCAGATCTCCCACTGAATAATAAAAGGATTTCTTTACCAAAATTTCAGGTCAATGACAAAGTAGGCACTTGGTGGTGAGGGTGGGTGATCATCTGGCCGATTTTAGGTGTCTACCTGGGCTCAACTGCAGAACAGAAATGCCTATTTCTTCAGGTTGACTTCAGGCAGCCTAGGACTATTAGCTCACCTCTAGGCAATTACAGCTGAAGAAAAGAATTGCACTTAAATATGTTTTCCTGTGTAAGGTGCCATCCTGTAACATTAAATCCCATACTACTGCAGCTGCTCAGAGTTTGCTCTTAGCTTTTACAGGCAGCAAACTACCCTGCTAATCTCAAAGTCATGGATAAGATCTCCACTGCAAACCAACAAAATTCTAAGCTCAGCTTTCGGATTTCTTTTCCTGTGTGTCTGTTCTCTCCTCTAACTTCTGATGGATGGTCACTCAGCTTCAGCTGGCAGTGCCCAGGGCTCCTCAGGGCATTATTCAGGGCCCATTACCTTTTTAGCTCTAATGATCTCCTGCCAACAGCAATCCTCTATGCATGCCATTTATTCCATTACACTAAACAGGGGTAATTTGGTAAATTGAGTGTTTAAGTAGCCTAAAGGTAAATATTTTTCTTCTCTTTTGCAAAATGATGATGTTCCCTTTGGCCTCAGCAGATTCTTCTATTTTTGGAAAGGCTTAATTTCATTTGCCTTTAATTGTTCATAAAAGTGAAAGGTTAAATAATGCCAGATAGAAAAAGGTTAAATCAAGCCCTCAAACAAATGTTAAATAAAACCAAAATCAAGCAATCAGTAAATTAAGACTTTGAGTAACTTCATCCTCATGGTTCTTTTCACTCAGCAACTTATCTGTCAGTGCTAAAGCACCAGGGGTAGCTATATTATCCTAATTACTAATGAAAGCCAGCAGATTATGGCTTTTATAGCATAAAAGCTAGAATAAATTCTTCTGATTAATGTCTTTAAATAAAAATAAGTGAAGTGTTTCAGTCAATTTCAGGTAATGCATATCAGTCAAAAGAACAAACACAAAACTTTGTGGTTCTCACCACATTAGTGAAAGGGTCTGAGTGTGTTGGTGACAATGTTGAGCTCCTTGTGTTCTCTACAGCTCATAATGTGAGAGAATGAGGAGCAAAACATTATTGTCATAAGAAACATCCTGGAATTTCCAAAAGGGGCTACCAAGACCATCTTATCTTCAGTTGACCTGAGCAACAAAATTTATTCTGGAATATGAATTACTTTCCAAACTTTTTTTCCCCCAGGGAAAAAAAAAACTAATTTGATTTTAAAAAGTAAATTAATTACATCCCTTGAGTTTGGCACGGTATTCAACTCTTCCCACTCTCAGAAAACTGCATGCAGCTTAGGGGCTGAATTTGTTCCAAAATCCAAATGTTCCCAGTTTTTAAGTGAGTTTCTGTAAGATGCAGAACTAAGACGAAACTTGAGCTGGGATGGTTAACTCTTTGGAAGTTTCTCTGCTCAAACAGAAACTGGATGCCAAGCTTAGGTCAGAAATCTGACATCCAGAAGGCTAAAATCAAGTAAAATTGATGTCACACAAAACCGCTGATGCAAACAAAAGGTGGGAGCTGAGGCAGCACCAGGACATTTCTCTTTGTCCTTTCATTCAAGTAAAGAAAAAAAGAGCCTTAAAATATGTCAAGGAATAATTGCCTTTTCCTCACACCCCTTCCCTGGAATATTAGTTTTATCCAATGACTAAATGCCACAGAGCTCCTGTCTCATTTATCTTCATACAGCATCTCTTTTTTCTCCAATGAGTTATTTGTTTAGGAAAGTCTTAGAGCCACAGAGCATAATTAACTGTTGGATCAGGCCCATAGGAAAGCTCTGACTCACAATCAAACCACATCAACAAACATTTTAATTTCTCCAGGTCTCTAAGGAGGCAGAGGTTTTAGTTTTCATAGACTACTGTGACACCTTTGTCAATCCCAAAAAAGACAGTGCTTTTTGATTTTAGGTCATGAGAGTATCTAACCAAGAACTCTGATGTGAGTAGAGCTTCAGGCTAACAGGGATTTACTCCAGCATAAACACTGGTCTGTCAACTGCTGCAAGGGTTTATTGCTCTTAGTGAGGGTCACTGAGCCTTGGGGTAAAGGAAAACAGAAAGGTCAGATTAGTCCCATTTCATTGCAAACATAAAGAAATTAAGTTAGCCAATTATCTGGTTGAGGTGTTGTCAATTGATAGGTAAAAGCATCTCCCAAAGATCACTCATTCTACCTTCGGATAAAAGTTAAGACCCTTTGGAGAGACTTATCCTGCTCCATTTTAGAATCATAGAATTGTTAAGATTGGTAAAGACCTGCTAGGCTATCAAGTCCAACCTTCAACCAAACACCACCCTGCCCGTTAAACCACACCATGAAGTGTCATGTCTACTTTTCTTTGGTCACTTACAGAGATGGTGAATCCCCTACTGCCATGGGCAGACTGCTTCAATACTTAACCACTCCTCAGTGAAGAAATTTTTCTTAATATCTAATCAATTTCTGCCAAGTAGAAAGTAGCAGCAATACAGTTATAGAATTATTGAGGTTGGAAAAGATATCTAAGGTCACCAAAACAAACAATAACCCAGAACCACTGCGTTCACCACTAAAATGTGTCCCCAAATGCCACATTCACATGCCTTTTGAACAATTCCAGGGATAGTGACTCTGCCATTTCACTGGCTGCTAATCCCCGGTGTCTTCTCCGTGGACACCACCTTGCCATGGGGGAGAAGCTGGTGCGCCCACATGAGGTTCTGTGCTATGCTGGCAGTGGTTTGTGCCGCCGGTAGGGGCTCCCATGCCAGACAGATCTCAACTGAAGGGTCAGACAAAGTGTGTCCATGAGCAGGATGGGCTCACTAGTTCCCTGGCAACCACCCTAGGAGGACAACTCTAACTCCAAAACCTGGGCAGATGGAGCTCGCTTAGCCCTGTAAGGCCATCCATCTAAGAGAAGGATACTCTAACTAAACATACATCCTGGGCTATTCACTGTCACCGTCCGAGCTTCCGAGTCTCTGGCAGATGAACGTTAGGAGTAAGGTGTGGGGACAGTTCCACGCATGCTCTGCCTCACCTAAAAATCTATTGTGGAGGCTCAAAGGGTTCACCCACATTGCAAAGTCCTGTAGTGACAGGTGAGGGTCGAAATGGCAGGTGATAGGAAGTGTATGGTGCTGGCTACACAGTCTACTGGTCAGGCAGACCCAAAACCAAAAGTCACCTTTCAGGAGTGGCCTTCATGATTTAAAATTCCATCACCTCCAAACTTGAAAATTTGCCAACAGGTCACTCTGATCATATTATCTCCTTATGCCTCCCTCTACACAACAAGCAACATGTTGTTTTTTAGTGTATATGCCCCAACTCTCCCAGCTGACCCAGCAGAAAAAGACTAATTCTACACTGACCTGCACCGCCTCACCCAAAATGTTCCCAAAGATGATAAGATCATAATCCTTGGTGACTTCAATGTCACAGTAGGTAAGAATTCTGAAGCCTGGAAAGGAGTCCTGGGCAAGCATGGCATTGGAAACTGCAACAACAACAGACACCTCCTGCTAGAGTTTTGTGCAGAAGACGGAAGTTCTCTACCAACCTGCACCTCAAGAAGTCTTCCATCATCCTCACATCACCATAGGCAATTCAGAGCTTAAGTCAGTCCAGCAGTTCACCTACCTGGGAAGTATCATTTCCTCAGACGGTAAGATTGACAAAGAGACGGACAACAGGATAGCAAAGGCATACAGAGCCTTCGGAAAACTCCATAAAAGAGTCTGGTGCAATAAGTACCTGAAGAAAAGTACAAAGATCAGTGTCTACAGAGCCATTGTACTGTCTACTCTTTTGTGTGGGTCTGAATCCTGGGTCATCTACCGCCACCACCTGCGGCTCCTCAAACGCTTCCATCAGCACTGCCTCCGTTCAATCCTGAACATCCACTGGTCTGATTACGTGACCAATGTGTCTGTTCTTGAACAGGCAGGGGTCAGCAGTATCGAGGCCATGCTGATGAGAACAGAGCTGTGCTGGGCAGGGCACGTCTCCAGGATGGAGGATCACCCACTGCCTCCCAAAGATTGTGCTCTGTGGTGAACTCGCCACCGGCTGCCGCAAGAGAGGAGCCCCAAATAGGAGATACAAGGACTCCCTGAAACAACAGCTCAGCCTTGGCCATATTGACTGCCACCAATGGTCCACTCTGGCCTCCAATCGGGATTCATGGAGACACACCATTCACGACGCTGCTGCTTCCTCTGAGAATGCACAGAGAGTCAGTCTGGAGGAGAAAAGACAACGCAGACAGAACCGTTCCTCACCAATATCGCCCAAGGAGATGTTCCGCTGTGCCTTTTGCAGCCAGACTTGCCTATCTCACATCAGTCTTTTTAGCCACCAGCACCTTGAAGCAAGTGTGGGTAGTGCCCTTCCCCAACCTCCATTCACTAAGCCTAGCCATGATGAATCCCTAGTGTTTTGGGGCCTATTCCAATGCCTGACAACTCCTTCAGTGAAGCTTTTCCTGGAATCTAATTGTAACATCCACAGGCACAACACAACAAAGGCAATTTTCTCTCATTCTGGAGAGACAGGATTGTATCCTTATATTGGCTAAGCCCAAGCAAGACTCAACCCTGTCTTTATCTAAGTGGCCCAAAGCATCCCAGCTTGCTCTTTAACCATTTGAGAATATTGTGGTGTCCTTAAGCATCAGAAAAACTGTCCCCAAAGGGATGGGTAGAAGCACCCAAGCCACGTGTACACTGGCAGGACCATATGGATGTTCTCTCCTATCCCAGGCTGCAGATAATACGTGCACAGCTTGTACTCCAACAGCTAGTGCCTTATTTCCCTGTATACTAAATTTGCTTCTTTTTAAATTCACTCAAATTTAAAGTGCTTGCTATGATTAATATTTTAATTCATGGCAGAGAGGGAAGTAAGGGATGAGATCCTGGAAAAGCATCTGTTAAGCATGTCTTCTCCTAGCCATTTTGAACTTTTTGTCCTTTCAGCAGCTGAAATGTGTGACGTGAGTACATTTATGTACAAAGAGGGTGAAAGGGGAAAGATGTAATCAGTCGTACAACATGTATTATACTCCCTACATTAAAAGTGTGTTTTCCTCTCTGCACAAGGAAAAGAACAAATCATTCACATGGAAATGGAATAGATCCCAGTGGTGATTAAAAACTCTAGTAGAAAAATACATATTTAATGAACAGATAGCACAGATAAAGAGGAAGAATGAATTTACAGTAGAAAGCAGCTAGAAGGACTGCATGGCCTGTATTGCAGTGCAGAATCAGCTGGAAACATGGGCTTATTAAGATGTTTAAGTACAAGGGAAAGGGACTTAGGAAGGAGGACGGAAAAACTGAGGGCATGTGAGTATAAATAGCATGTGATATTGTGGATGCAGCTACACTCTGGCTGGAAAATGACATTGGTTGAATTCACACTCAACTCTTGCTCTAGGAGAGAAACTCAAGACATAAAAGGAGGTGAATTATGGCCTCTGATGCTACTTTGTCTATCCTATATTATCAAGTAATCAGATTGTTTGATCTACAATAATCATAATTAAAGAAATACACAGTATTCTGGTCCTTTTGAATAAATTAGATGCAACCCAGGCATCAGATAAAATGATCCCTGTTTTCAAGGTACAGCCATATAGATACAGGCATAAACACAGCAGTACAATCTTAAATTGTAAAAGGAGCTTCAAAAAATGTGTGGCTGTGGTGCTTAGGGGTGGGCTTGGCAGTGCTGGGTTAATGGTTGGACTTGATGGTCTTAGAGGACTTTCAACCTTAATGATTCTATCATGATTCATGTCATCCTTTAGCCCAGAGAAAAGTTGGGCACCAGCCAGCACCCATATTTGGCCACCTAAATGGTCCTACAGATGTGAGTTAGATCCTCTTACTGCTCTTGTTCACCAGCAAAGAAGCTGATTTTAATGGAACAATACATTTGGTCTAGTTTAGGCTTTGGGACTGAAAAATTACTCCTTGGAAAAGCTTATTTCTCTTTTTTGTCTTTAAAGGGATGGCAGCCACCAGATGACTCTTAGTGAAATGAGTCCCACCCCACATCTCTCGACAGCCCAGATCCTTCTGGATGCCTTCAGTTGTTCCAGATAACAACAACTCTGGGAGGTATGGTTGAGAAATAGAAACTGGTAGAGAGCCAGGAAATGTCAAATGGAAAATTAGTTGATTAGGAAAAGAGAAGCAAGAGGTAGCACAAGGGTCTATTTTTCTTGTTTCCTATTGGAAAAAACAAGGCCTTCCATAAAGAAAAGCTCCATTTTATTCCTAAGTGTTAATCTGAAAAAACTCAAACTCAACATACTGATTTAAGAAGTTCAGGTTTTTAGGATATTTTATTTTTTAAAAAAGTCACCATGAAACCCAGAAAAACAATAAACACTTTTGGCCAAAAATGTTAAAATAAGCACTGCTGGATTTTTTCTGTGTGCCCTGGAGCCCATGGGACTTTCCTTCTGGGATGTCTCTCCCGTCTTCTTACCCCCCAGCCCCTTAATTTTGCAGATATTTTTATAGAGAGTAGGAGAACTAAAATTATAATCTGAGGAAGACTGCCTAAATAATAAATGTGCTCACATTTGGGGATTGTTTCAGGTGTGCTCTAAACCTTTGTGAAGCAGTGTGGGTAAATAGAAAGTTTGTATTAGTTGGTTATAATTAATCCCAACAGCTTTAAGACAGAATCTTCCTGCTCCAGGGGTTCAGAGAAGGAGATAGATAGAAAAGCAAGGAGGGATTCTCTGGGCAGGAAACTGAATGAATGCAGAAAATCATTTTATTCAAACCTTGGCAACATCTCTTGCAGTGCTCTTGCCTCTTTCTGACTGAGACCTCTGAGCTGCATCTGCCGAGAAAATTACCATTTCTCCAGCTTTGCTTTCACCCTGGAAATGCACAAATACAAGTCCTAGTCACCTTGAAGGAAACACTACTCAACAGAAATAGAAATAAAATAAAATATTTTTCTGTTAGTTTTTCCTGCATTTATTGAAATTATTTGCCAAAGTAGAATAGTAATTCAGAATAACATTTTTTAAACTCCTAATTAGTAAACAAAGTCTCCTTCTTTGCATCAGGCAGGTGAAAAGGACCCAACTAACTGAGAATAAGTAGAAAGTGACATATTAAAAAAATCTTAATCACACATGAAAAGAAATCCAAACTTTCTTGTAGTTGAAGTGCATTTGAAAAATGCTGCAAAGGTGCCTTTGTTTTGCAGGGAATTTTTACAACTCATTGTCAGCAGAGCAGATAAAAGAAGAGAACATTGATGAGATTCACCTAAAAAACAGTTAAATCCTACAGTTCTTTAGGTTCCACCTGCAGTGCATGCAAAAAAGGAAACTTCCAGAAGCAAATCATCCTATCAACAGATGTGTAAGAATATATTTCTGCTCTGGAAGTGTCTCCATAAAGAGTTTGCTTTCCTCTCAAGTGAGATGGAAGTTGGATGATGATAAAATGAAAAGTTGGTTCTAGACAAGGACAAGAAGAAGAGGGAAAAAAAAATCACATGATGGAATAATCTTCAGTATAATTGGATTTTCCTGAAAGATTCCAACAGCCTAGTACAAGACAAACCATCAAAAATCCTGGAGAAAAACAAACGTTGCTTGTGACATAGTCTAAGAACTGGTCTTTGTGAGGAAAGAGGGAGATGAAGGCATTCAAAGTAATACAAAATGTGAACAGAGAACTGTGTGGATTTGAAATGTAACACTAAATATTTAGTAAGATACCGGATCAATGGAAAAATAGGAGAAGGAGAGAGAATTCTGCAGAATTATGATCAGCTACAGTCAAGTCTGTAAAAGGAGGGAGAAACACTAGGTCAGAATAATAAAAAAACTAGGATTATTTTGGGAAAGGAATTAAACTGTTCAAGTTTTTAAAAACCAGATGAATATTAACATATTTCTTTAAAAAAACCCAACAACTACTGTATAAAGCAATCAAAAGGCCATCAGAAAAAAACCAACATACAGGTACCAAATGGCATTCTAAAATGACTATTATATTTTCTAGACCTTTCTTATTTATATGAAAGAACTTTATAGGATATGTGGTGCCATCCTCTCAAAATATGTAACTTCTCTGACTGTAGAGGTCCCCTTAATGATGAACATGGAGTGAATATTGAAATTTCAATACTTGAAAGTCAGGACAGCAAGTTCACAATCCCATGATGTGTCTCCACTTGCAGCTCTGAGGACTGAAAAATGTTTGTCAGTGAAGTTTAAGGCACCAGGTGTGAACAACCAGCACAGCTCTATGTCCCTGATCCCTACTACCCTTATCTACAGAGCTACAGTGAGAAGTGCTTTTTATCTTTCACCCCTAAAATTCCCTTTCTGATTCCAGTGGAGACAAACTCTTGATCTTCCCATGCCTTGTCTCACAGTTTGAAAAACTGGCTATTTGGGTGGAAAATCCTACAGGAAAACAAGCATTTCTTCCAACTCATTTGCTCAAGGCACTGTCACGATAGGCTTTAACAAAGGATAGATGAAGGAAGGTGTTTTTAAGTGTCACGTCACAGGGTTTAATATTTTTTTAAGAATTAATATGGGTCATTTAGAACTAACTTATTTGTGTAGTTTGTACACTAAAGCATCAGATGGAAAGCTGGGAAATATTTAGGACAAATGAAAAGTTGGTCATTCCAATACAACTACAAGCTAAATGAAGTATGTCAGTCTGGACATGAACAGGTCTACATGTGTCAATGCCCATCTGCCATCCAGGAAAACACTCCTACACTACACACCAAGTCTAGTTAAACATGAGATTTGTTCAGAAGAGCTAAGGCATTAGAGAGGGAATTTCATGAAACCTCCTGTCAAATAAGCCTTGCCTTCCTTTCTTAGGTCATTTTGCCAGCGGCTTCTTGGTAGGTCTCAAACTACGACCAATCTTTCCAATTTATTAGAGAGCATATTGAGTCTGTCAGTGCATATGCAGTTATTTTAGGGTAACTAATTGCAGACAGTTCATCCAGCTGGCCAGCCAAAGCAATAATATTAAAGATTAATGCCCCAGTTCAGCAGATAACCTGGGCATGTGCATAATCCCCATGGCTTCAGTGAGACACATTTTACAGGCAGGCATGTTGAAATAAATAAATTGTTGCAACAGAGCCTTAAAATGATTAATTCATATTACAGATACTATGCAAACAATTCTAAGAAATGATTACTGGTTTTGACAACTCCAAGTTCAAAGTTCTAGGTATTGGTAAAATATAACTATAGAACCATAGAATAGTTTGTATTGGAAGGGAACACTGAAGGTCATCTAGACCAACACTCTGGAATGAGCAGCAACATCTTCAATTACATCAGGTTTCCCATAATCCATCCAATTTGACATTAATGCTTCCAGGGATGAGACATTCACCACCTCTCTGGCAGTTCTGGTCCCCATACAGTCTCCTGAGCAAGCACCAATTGTCACTGACTTCCATCTGGACACTGAGCCATTGACCCCTACCAGTTGATTATCCACTGGACAGTCAATCCATCCAATCCAATTTAGAGATAAGGATGTTGTGGGTGACCATGTCAAAGGCCTTAGAAAAGTCCACACAGATGGTGTTCATGGCATTTTCCTTGACCACCCCATCATACAAGGTCACTAGATTGGTCAAGCAGCTTTTGCCCTTGGTGAAGTCCTGCTGATTGTCTCAAATAACATCCCTGTCCTCCACATTGACTAACACAGCTTCTGGGAGGACCTGTTCTGTATCTTCACAGGCACAGAGGTGAGGCAGACAGGTCAGTAATTCCCAGGATCCTCCTTTCTACCTTTTTTAAAAATAGGTGCCATGTTCCCTTTATCCAGTCACTGGGCACTTCATCTGAGTGCCATGACTGTTCAGATATGGTGGGCAGTGTCTTAACAACTACAGAAGTCACTTCCCTTAAGATTTTGGGATCTGTCTGATCAGCTCCCATAGTCCTATGTATATTCAGGTCCCTTAGGTGGTTACAAAAGCAAAGTTACAAAGTAATAGATACTAAGAATGTTAAAACAGTTAACAGAATAATTCATAGTTCTATTGCTGGAGCTCTTTTTCTTGGAAACAATTGTTACCAGTTATAAGCTGATTTTGCTTCTGATAAACTAGATTATTTTGGACATGGAAAATTCCTCCCACTATGGGAGTCCTTCAATTTTCCCACTAGGAGTCTTCCCACGGGATTTCAACTCTGTGAAAGTGGGGGAACTGACCTCAGCTGGAGATCACAGATCTTTCCATAGCAGGAGGACGTCAGTAGATACCTCATTTCCTTTATTTTAGGTTGTATTGAATTACCCTCTGGACATACCTGGTCCTTTACATCATCTGTAAGGGGCAAGACTAATTGCCCATTGTTGGACTTGAAATGTTAGGTGCACTGAATGTTATCTTACAGGTTTGCTCCTTTTTATTGCAATTTTTTTCTAGCACTTTAATATATCTGATACATATGTGCAGTAGGAAAACATAGAAATAGAAATAACTCTGCTAAATAAGTCTCTCCATCAACACCATTTCACCCAACTCATGCCAAGATGGGGGGAAATATAAATGACAGCAATGTTTGGCCTGCCACTGACACCTATCCACACATAAACAGTCACAGTTAGATGAGAAGCTTCACAGTTTCTCTGAATATTTAATTAGCACAAACTTGGTTGTTTCTTTGAGCTCCATCAAAAATAAAATTAAGAAGCCCAGCTTCATTTACCTCGCCTTGACTGCAATGAACATTAGAACTTCCCCACGGCCGCGGGTTTGGCTCTGTGGCCGATGCTGGGATGTTGGCAATCAGAGAAGACTTGGGGCGAATCACACTTCTTGATCACCACAGGGATAAACTTAAGTGACAGACAGGCAAGGGCTAATTACTTTTAATAGTTTCCCATTGCTCTGGCTGATGACACAGTGCTGAAAAACCACGGCCCCCCCCTCCAATAAGCCTGAATTTCACTTCCATGGCGCTACATCTTTATTACCGCTTCGTTACTTCAGGGGAGCTGCGTTCTCTAAAATGCCTTTCCCTGTGGCTTAAAGTAAAGATTTTTAAAATAAATTAATACAGTTTATGTTGGGCATCTACCACTTGAAGGGCTAATGATTATTGACTACCCTCCAGCAGACATCAGGGAGTCTAGCCTCAGGCCCTTCCCGCTCGCCCCCAAACATGCCGAATGTTAACACATGTTTCTAGATCCTGGCTGGGATTGGACACAAACAAGGCAGTCAGAATGGACCATTTAGTGTACAAGTCAAGATGACAGATCTCTGCTTAATACAAGGAAGACAAAAATTCGTATCTTATTGAAAAAGGCAGAAGAGCCCCGGGTGCTTTCGCTTTGTGATTCTGCAGCAAAAAGTGGGTTGTGTCAATATAAGTCTATGTCACCCGCTCGCAGCTGCCACACTGAATTGACCCTGCTGGCTGCAGACAGAAAGGTCTTCCATCTCCAAATTCTCTCTAATGCTCATCTGCGAGAGTGAGCACGAGGTGGAAAAAAGCCAACAAGTTACTCCTAAAGTATGGGGGTGAAAAACAAAACAGAACTAAACAAAAATGCCTCAGTGCGGTGAGACTCTCCCTGCTCCCTGTTTCTAATGAAACACTAGAAAAAAGCTTTCTCATCTGAAAGCATTTCAGAGGATGCTTTGACAATGTGAGCTTTATGTTTTGTAAATCATGTTCTTGTAATTCCTTGTAAGTCTCCAGATCCTCTTCAGATAGAGCAGCAGAGCATTAAATATTCTTGCAATGCTCACCAGAGCTTAATTACTGAAAGTTAAAACATCTTTTAAACTCGTTGTTGTTTTTTTTTTCTTTTTTTTCCCCCCTGGGTATTCCCTAAAGAAAAGATAGAAAAAAGTTGAACAGTGTGCACAATAACTATTAGTTAAGACCACGTTTTCAAAGGAGGGAAAAGAAGATAAACAATTTTGAAACTGAAAATAAGAATATTTCTTGAAACCATTATAACATGATAACATTCACTGATGTGTCTGTTTCTCATGTGTATATTTTACAACACTCAGATGTTCACACTGGTCAAAAGACTGAACTGAAACCAAAAAAATAGTATTCAAATTAAAAAGAGAAATGTTCCCAAGTTCCCTTCAATAGAAAAAAATATAAAAAGATAAATCTTCAAGTAGATGAAACATAGAATTCTATTGATTTCTGCAAAAATGTGACAATTTAGAGAAGCTGAAGACAGAGCTAAAATTATAGACTTGTTTCAAATACATTTCTTTTGTGGCCCCACTCAAAGCTCATGATAATGTACAAAAAAAAAGTTTTCTTCACCTCAGATCAATGTATATTCAGGTGAGTCACAGTATAGGTAAAGAGAGACAGTAAGAAGTGAGCATAATTTATTAGTAAAAGATATAATTTTCTCTTTTTGTGTTTTTTTTTTTTGTGGGGGGTTAGTAAAACTTTTGATAGTTTTTATTTAAATTGATTATAAATCACTGGATATTCCAACCCAGTAATCTGACTTGTAAACATACCTTACCTGACTGTGAAATCTTCAGAGTTGCTTTGTGGATATCACAGAGAGGTAAAATTCATCTCACCTAAAAGTAACCACCTGAAGGTAGGAGTCTAATCCAACCAGCTGACTGTGCTTCTTCTATATACAAGAAGGAGGCAGAGAATCATAGAATCACAGAGGCTGGAAAAGACCTCTAAGATCACAAGGGGGCCATTCATCACTCTGGTCTTGCAATGGCTTTTCATGATCTTGTGGAAACTCTTCTTTTCCCACTGAAAATCAACGCACATGTGGTTAGCTGACTAAATGGTCACCTTCCACAGAACTGATATGGGGTAAGATGAATACTGGCATATAGAAGAAAAAGAAGGTTTTAGTTGCAACTAACAGTTGCAAAGATTTGAGAGTTGTCTCTAAATTAGGATGAAAGAAAAGCATAAGTGGTAAGAAAGGCTAAGGCATCACAGTTTTTTTCTACTGCTGTAAAAGGCATGGAGGTGATCATCTCAGCTGGAGATGTGGATGATGTAGGGTAGCTTTAGGCCAAATTTTAGGAAGAAATTCTTCCTTGTGAGGGTGGTGAGGCCCTGGCACAACTTACTCAGAGAAGCTGTGGCTGCACTATCCCTGGAAGTGTTCAAGGGAAGGTTGGATGGGACTTGGAGTAACTTGGTCTAGTGGAAGATGTCCCTGTCCATGGCAGGAGAGTGGAACAAGATGATCCTTAAGGTCCCTACTGAACCAAACCATTCTAGGATTCCATGATTGTATAGTTTCCCCTATTTGACTGCTTTACACCTACCTGTGAATGTATTAATCATTTGCAGGATTACCAAGTCTGTTCTCATGCTCTGCTGCTGTTGGTGAGGTCTGGTCACACCCATACTGTGAACTTTAGCTCTGCTCCTCCCTACACCAAACATAAATCAGGGTTTCTAAACAAAAAGTCTCTTTTGGGATTGTTTCTATTTTACTCTCTGCTTGTGAAATGGTTGTAAAAGTGATAATCAACTGGATGCAAAAGTGAGGATTAGTTTTTTGGCAATTTGGAGAAAGTCAAATGAAGAAGAAAAGACCCCCTTATTTCTCTCCAGCTCCAAGTAGACCCTTTAGGGAAAAAAAAAAGTTTTGATTCAGTTTCAGTTATACATCAGCCAAGACTTTTTAAAAAAGTATGCTAATTCTAATTAATGTAATTTAGTATCAGCAATATAGAAATTTTTAATGCTTTTTTGTATGATGATTTTCATAAAAAACATTAATTCTTTTGTCTGTTATAGAAGAGTTTGAACAATTTCATGATGGAAAATTTTTAATAGCTCATAGAAAAGTATAACTGAGTCAGAAGAAAGATAATTATGATATTTCTGGATAGGGACTGGGACTTCATTCTTAGAGTGTTCACCTACTCCAATGCTTTTGGAAAAGGACATTGTCTCAGGAGAACATCCAGTCTAGGCTGACATAGTTGGGTTTAGTTTCTTGCAGTAGTGAAGGAAAAGAAATGTGGAAAATATGTTTATTACTTCCTTTGGATTTCATAATGTTGAGGTGCTCTTTAAAAGTGAATGATTTAACTGGAGGTTACTAAGAGCCATACTGTGTAACTGTGAGTATCACATGTCACTGCAGTGATTGCCCCAGATGTCTCCTAATGTCAATGAAATCTGCTGTTCAAGGTTGACTCCTTGCTCATAAATATATATATATGAGCCTTAAAACTACTGAAGACAACAATGTATTATGGTTTATGAGGCCTTCATCTCAGTGGTCTCTGACATACAGAAGAATTGGATAATAAATCAGATTATGTAAGTTGAAAAGCAGACATATTCCAGAATAATGGAAAATATGCAGACAAGTGCATTAAGTATTTTCTGAAATCCCTAAAAAGCTACTTATCAGGGCCTTTTCACTTTTCCCCTTTTGCTAAGAAAGTTCTGTTTGACAGGAGACTGCAGCTTCCACTGGAACACCAGTCGGAGGTGTTTAATGTAGCCCACTTTCTTTGAGGAGTCCTGACAGCAACTCTCCACTGAGATCAGATCAAGTCAACAATAGGGAAATGACTGTGTATAAAAGTTAACATTGCTCAGTCGTGTCTCCACAGAATGGGCTGACAATGCAGGGAATTAACAGCCTGGAGCCAGCAAATGTTGCTTTACAACATTGTACAGATTTGAAAGTATGGTCAGCTGAAAGACTATCACTCACGAGATCTTGGCTCTTACTTTACTTGTGTGACTAATTTGCCAAGTGATGGAAGGGCAGACAGTTTATTTCTTGGTGTCTCAGCCCCATCCATCTCTGAAAGTGGGATGATCATCATCCTGGAGTTTGTTATTTAGTTAAAAACGGATGGAAAGTGGCTAAACTATGTAATTAATTTAATTCTATCTACAAGTCTTATTCAGTTCTTGGGGACTTCAGCTGTATTGCTTGAGCTGTTGTCAACTTGGAAATCCTCTTTTCTTCAAGTGTTCTAGGCTTCTGTTCCCAAGGCAGACAAGGCAAAATGGGCCCACACTTCAGGCTCAGTAGAACACATGGATTAGGACACAGGGGAATGGCTTTAAATTGAAAGACAGTAGGTTTAAGTTGGATATTAAGAGGAAATTCTTTACTGTGAGGCTGTGGCTGTCCCATCCCCAGAAGTGTTCAAGTTCAAGCTGAATCGGGTCCTAAGCAACCTTCTCTAGCAGAAGGTGCCCCTGCCCATGGCAGGGGAGTTGGACTAGATAGTCTTTAACATCCTTTGAAACCCAAACCATTCTGTGGTTCTGTGCTGGTTCTATGATCAGCTTCAGCTGTTGATGAGCAGTGAGGATGTGAGATTTCACAGCTGAAGGGCTGAACTTTCAAATGCTGCAGGTCCTGGTGAAGAGTATGGTGATGGGCCAGTTTGTTGTACTCACCAGAGATGATGAATTCAAGTCCTGAAATACATCATAGTCCACAGCAAGTGACACACCAGGGGAGGGGGTGGTTGAGGATGGAAAGTCCCCACATCTCTCTATCTGATTTTAGTATACCTTAGAGAATCTGGAGATTAATTCCCACAGAATATAAATACTTTATCCAAGCATTTACCTATTTGTAGTGCCCGTAATTAAAGTAATTCAATCTACTGTAACTTCTTTAAGAACACAATGAATTAGTTTAAAGACCTTCAGGATGCAGAATTAATCTTCCATTACATCTAAGAGGAACAAGCTTATGCATATTATGCACTCTTGAGTCTCTTAAGATTCCTGAATGGTACATCAATGAAAAAAAATCACAGCCAAGCATACAGGAGCAAAGCAGGGCAAATATGCACTTTGTTGGTCAACTTTTCTGCCTTCTGAGAAGCTCAGTCCCCTTTGTGGACTCGCTCAGCAACCTCAGAAAGCACTGGCCTTTCTTCCATCTGATTTCTCCAGCCCCAGAAGTGACCTGGAAGGCATGTGAGCACCATGCAGTGCTGAGAGCTCTCTGCAGATGTGTTGACTACTGAATAAGAAGTCAGGCAACTCTCCCACTAAGCTTCTTGCTTCAGAGCCAGACACTTTTTGTGCTAGACTGAAACCTCCATACACAAGGCTTCATTTGAAACCCAGTCAGGTATCCACAGAAAGCTGCCAGACTGTATGGTTTCCATTCAGAAAGAAGAATTTAGTTTCCTGAAAGCAATGAACAGGCATCATTAGGGATACTTTTGAGTATTAAAGAATTTACAAAAGCACTGAATCTTTCTGGACTGGCAGGATAGCCCATAGTGCCCAAACTGGCACTAGACTTCTGTGTTTTAGCAGCTGAATTGTGCTCGTTGTGTCATTCATGAACACTGAAATTTAAGGTGGGATTGAGTTCCCCAAATAGAGACACAGTGTGTCATTTTAAGAACTGAATAAGTGCCTTGGATACTCCAGAGTGTCTCAGGTGACACTGTACTATGGTGTTTAGGAACTGAATCCCACTTCAGCAAGGCAGAGCCAGCTGAAGAAGCCATTATAGTCATATAATAACTTTTCCCATCTCTCTGGCAACGCTATAAGTAAAGTCTGTCTGGTTTAGTTGCAAAGTCACACGTGTCCTTGTAGTAAGTCACTCTCTGAGGTCTCAGCATGATGCAACATGTACTTATGGGAGAAAGAAAGACTGCAAATCCTTTCAATGGTTAAATACCAATGAGATCTGGTCCAACAAAGCTTCACACTGACTCAGCTTCTAAGTAACATTGTGTTAAGCATGTGGCAAGAACATTTATACTATTAGATTTGAAAAGATAATCTCCACTCCTAAGTTGGCAAGTGACTCTGAATTAGAGAAATAGGAGAAAAAATATGTGGATATTTTCCTCCACTTTGAGGAATATATTGATAAACGTATGCTACCATTTAACTATTCATTCTGTTGGAGAAAACTGGTTAACCCCTTAAGTGTTTTGCCCTGAAGGCAAACATTAAAAGTTAATTATAACCACATGGGACAAGCCCCTGGAGGACCGTGACAGCATTAAGCTGCTACCAACCAAGCATGCAGGATGCATAGCACTCTCAGAGAACACCATGTACAAAAATGATGCTGTCTCCTTGAATGAGTTCTCAGAAGTTAAAAACATGCTACTTTTTGCATGCACAGTAAAAAGGCAGATTGCAAATGTTCTACTCGGAGCAAAAACAAAAGCTTCCAACTGAAGGAGAATTAGAGCAAATGAAAGCAGTGAGTAATGTGATTAAGCAATGTGGTGTAGTGAGAAAGAACCACCACAAGCACTGTTTTACTTAGTGCTGTGAGGAGAATATTCTAAAACCTCTTCTAAGGACCTTGGATGGCTACCTCATGATAAACCTTTCCAGCACTATACATGGACTATGAGGCATTTTGATTTTACCACTATAAAAAGGGAGAGGAGAAGACATTTGTTCTTGGAGAGGATCATTTAGACTATATGGAAATTAAAAAAAAAAAAAAAGCTTAGTTCTAAGGGAGAGACAAGGACTATGTCTGTGCAAATAGATTAAGCATGGCTGCAAGGCACTGAGGTTAAGTAACAGGGAATGATCTGTACCTACATGGTTAAACTTTCTTCCCCTAAATTAAAATACCTTTGTCTAAGCCAACTATTGGGAATGGTCTCTGTGCTATATCCCAACCATGCTGAGGACTATTTAGGAGAAGCCTCACTGTTCTAGACCCAATAATATATGGGGTGGTTTTTAATGACATTGTGGTAGAAAAAGATGAGTTCCAATAATGGGTGATATCACTAAGTGTACAGAAGGAGTCACCATATCCTGAAGATAACCCAGGAGGCTTGATTCTTCTTTTCTCTCTCGTTGGGCAACTAGTTTATATTACAAAAGCTGGAATTAATGCAGCCCAGAATAGGTGTGGCCAGCTTCTGATAATATTTAGTCATAAATAATAATAGAGTGGAAAAGATTTCTTTAGAGTATTGTTGATGAAACTACGCAGTGAAAACTGATTGCTCATGATGATGTAATGCAATAAAGATGGAAAGATAAAACCCAGTTGACTCCATGACATAGATGTGTATTCCGATGCTCATTTATGACAAAGAGACATCTCAGGATTTCTTATGTGGTTGATGCTTCATCAGGTCACCTAAAATGAAGAAGAAAGCTTTTGATGTGTTTGATCACGCTGGGGAGAAGGTGCAAAGTGCTGTGGCTGAAAATGGGTGTCCATCACCAGATCATACAATGTAAAATAGCACCACACTCAGTGCTCACCAAGGGGTTACATGACTCAAAGCATAGGCTCTTGTGTTCTTATCCATCATCTGGGATATTGGGAACATTAAGTTGGCAGAGACAGAATTCAAGGAAGTGAAATAATGAAAGTCCTGTGTCCCAGAACAGTCCAGTAATAAGTGACAGGATGAGAGGAAATGGACTCAAGCTGCACCAGGGGAGGTTTAGATTGGATATTAGGAAAAATTATTTCACTGAAATGTTTGTCAAGCATTGGAACAGACTCCCCAGGGCAGCAGTAGGAGTCACCATCCATGAAGGGATTTAAAAGATACGTAGATGTGGTACTTGCAGACATGGGTTAGTGGTGTTGGATTGACATTTAGATTTGATGATTTTAAAGAAATGAGTTTATGATTCTATAACCTAGAATCATCTCCCTTGTTGGGACCTAGGAGGTTTATATTTTGTTATTGTCTTAGGCAAATTGGGACATACAGCAATTGTGTTAAATACACCTCCTCTGGGCCTCCTTCAAGGTGTGGTCACCAGTTGGGAGTCTCTGTCCCAGCTGCTTATTCACATGTCTTGGTTTGAGTTGAGATAAGCAACTGCCAACCCCCCCCAAGCACAGGGAGAAAAGCCTCCCTCCTAACACCAGGGAAAGGGAGGAAAAGAGAGGGGAAAGAAAAAAACACTTCAAACCACATTTATACTAAAACCACATATATTTTTACAGAAAGAAAGAGACAATTAGAAGAGAGTACAAATATTCACTCACACAAGTCTGCAACAACAAGTTCCCCACCTCAACTTCTTAATGAACACACAAATTCTACTGTCCTAACTACACATTACTTAAGAAGAAGCTTATTCCCCAGGGAGACAAACTCAAGCAGAAAGGAGAGACCCAGAACAACACATTTTACTTTCCTGAGATACCCTGTGAGCCAGTGGTGGGCCTGGTCCTCTCCATCCCCCCTGGGACAGCATCGTGCGTCCTCCCAAGAGGAGGCTGAGAAGCCACTGCCTTAACCACTCCCACACTGGTTCCTACTGCCCTGGAGATGATGTCATAATGTGGTATGGAATACAAAGTTACTGGCTAGAAGAGGTCAGCTGTTAGCTCAGCCCAGCTCAAGTCAGCTGACAGCTTCAGCCTAGTCCAGACTTCAGAGCCCAAATCTAGGCCCACCTGGGTGAACCCATAACAGCAGGTCCAAGGTGAGGTCTGTAGTTCCTGCCTCATGGAAAGGGAAGTTCTGAGAAAGGAAGATGATACTTCCAGAGAAGATAATTTGTGGCTTTCAAGAAGTGTTTTCTTTAATCACTGCTGACCTTGTTGGATTTGGAGCCTGTACAAACCAGAGCTCAGAGTGTGAGGATAGGCACAGATCAGCTGGCAGGAGTATCCCAAAAGAGGGAGCTGGCAAATATGGAGCAGTGAGGGGAAACAGCATTCAAGGAAACTTTGCAAAGGCCTGACAATTTTTTTAAACTTCCTGATGGCAGCTTTAAAAGATGCCTATTTAGCACCGGTGCTCATGCCTACACAGGCACAACCTTTTGGAATTCCCTGATTTGTACTCTTCCTGATCCTCCAAGGAAAGGGAATATACTCTTTCCAATCTAATACTGTGGAAGTGAGGTAGGAAACAGCTCATTGTCAGATTCATGTAGTGAGAGTGTCACTGTCCCCAAAAAGCAAGAGAGGCAGGACTGAGGAATGGGATTCTCTCCACCTACATTTACCCATCTAACAGTTTGGCTTCTCACTATGCTGACTGTCGGGTTTATCTCTGTCCCCCACTGGGAGAATGTTTTAATCCCTTTAAATTCAGATATATGAGTAAATGCAGTATTAATTCTGCATCAGTGACTGCCTGAATCCTGAAAAGAGTTAAAATGTGTGACATCTTAAATTTCTTGTGGCAGAAATCCAGAGTTTTAGATCCTAAAGAGGAGAATGATTAAAAAATAAAAAAAAGTTAAAATTATCACTTTTTGTGGCTCATGGAGGCATCTTGGTTTCATTCCTTAAATCCCTAATAAAGCACACAATTTGTTGCTGTTTTATCTGCAGATCTCTCTTGCTTTCTTTCTTTTTACTTTTTTTTAATTTTTGCATTTGCCTCCATTTAATTTAGATTATTTTTCTTTAACAGACACACACACAGACATAGACTCTTCCTTATTCTTTGCCTTTATTTCTTTTAACTTTTTGCTTTACAAGCAATAGAGTGTGAATTCAACTGTCATGCATGTTCAGATGTTCCTGAAGGGGCTACTTGCACTTTGAATCCAGTCAGGTAAGAGAAGTAAAGTGATTTGTTTGCTTATGCTGTGCCTCTAGCAAAGAAACAAGAGGCAAGGGAACAAGAGGAATGGGAGATGTATAGAAACTTGTCTCCCTACTTCCCTTAATTTCTGGACAGAGGAGTAGAATACTAAATAAGGAAAAACAAGGGAAGCTTTATGGAGATGTGCAAGGACTATAAACAGATACTGTTGTAGCTACAGAAAAATAAGCAAAAAATCCATGACAGCAGTTCCAGAACCAAATCTGCTACCAGACTGTTCTGAGGGCAAACAGACTCCTGAGACAAAGTGGTAGGGGGATTTTGAAGGCCTGAGTCAGCAAAAAATTTTAACCTCTCTGTTTTTTACGTCATTCCATGGGGGAAGACACCCTCAGAGGGGTATTGCAAATGCTAAATGCCTTCTTTAGTTGTTGTGATGCAGCACAGCCACACACCTATCATAGACTATGGTCAATTTTGCCCAGTAAAATTACTTTTGTACCACTCCGGTGCTTGGACCAGGTTTTACCAGATAACTCAGCCATTCACAGTCCCTGTTTAGATTCTTACCTGCTACAGGTGCTGTGGTGTCAGCAGAACCCAACATTAAAGCCTGTGCTGGTGCCCATGCTGAAACATTGAGGGTCATGGGGACCTTGAAGCCACATAAACATCATTTATTATACATCTGAAAAACCGCTGAAGCCCAGTGTCAGAAGTCCCAGCAACATGTGAGCTTGTGAAGTGCCAAACCCATGAGCTCTCTGACAGCTTCATGCCCAAGGCTAGCAAGGCTGGACGTAGCAGGAAGGGAAGACCCCTGCAATGCCTGGGGAATTGGCTAAATGGACCTAATAGGCCTTTTCCACCGCTGGTGTCTGTGGGCTACACTGTGCCCTAAGGCTGAGCCCTGAGTAAGGGGTGGCATGTAATTATGCTTCTCTGGGAGCAGCCCAGGGAAGGGACTGTGGCAGAGAGAGTCATGATCCTTTTCCTAAAATCCTTAAGCTACGGGGAAGGAGGCAGTAGCTCATAATGACCAGAAAGAAGGAGATTTTATTGGTCTGGTAGCTCTCCCCCAGCTTTACTTATGTCTGTACTCTCTCTTCCTCCCCACTTCCCTGCTCCCTCTTTCTTCCTCTTTCACACCTTGGGGAAGACATGGCAATTGGATGGTGCTCTTACTCAACACTGAACCTAAATCTCATCTGCCCAAAGTGCTTCTTCTGCTTGAGAGTAGATGACCTCCTCTTGTGTTGAACACATGAGGTTGTGTGGTACAGTGGTTCTGTGGACACTTGGCAGATGGACAGTCCTGGAGAGCCAGAGAAGGTCCTTTCTCATCATAGCATGGAGAGGTTTAAGTGGGATATTAGGAAAAGGTTCTTCAACCAGAAGGTGGTTGGCCACAGGAACAGAGTCCTCAGGGAAATGGTCACAGCACCAAGCCTGACAGTTCAAGAAGTGTTTGGACAATGCTCTCAGACACATGGCAGAATTCTTGGGCTTGCCTTGTGCATGGCCAGGAGTTGGGACTTGATAATCCTTATGTGTCGCTTCCATCTCAGGATATTCTGTGATTTTGATTCTATGATTCTGTGACTTTGTCAGGGACTTTGTATATACAGGAGTTCTACCCTTACCCACAAAGCAGTATGTGTGAGCTTCAAATGGCACTCCCAGACTCAGAAACCAAAACCACCTACCAGCTTATGGTCTTCATAGCTCCAGCAGTGAGTTGGAAAATCCTTTATGTCCTGTCAAAGATGGAGTTACAACCTCATGCTGGGATTTAGGGGCAAATTCTTCCATCCTTTCCTCAACCAACAGTCACACCTTTCAAGGAGTAAAGTGCCATCTGGAACAGCATGGCTGAATTCCACCTGTATGAACACATGCTGATCATAGAGACACATCTCTTTGCTGGGAGAACATCAGTTGCAGATGTTCATTGATATTAACAGCTGGAGGAAATAAGCAATTATGCTACAGAATCACAGTCTACCTTGGCTTTCTATCCATCACTGTGTATCATTCCTGGAAGAAAGTTACTATGCATTTGTATTTTCTCATAGGAACTGAGCCTCCTAGAGACTCCATGTAAATATACATGTGTGCATGTACATATATATATATACACCTCATACATGAATTTATTTTAATGTAAAAGTCATGGTATTGTCTATGTGGGCAGAATATTTAAAGAAATTACCACCAAGCATTTAAAAAACACACAGAAGTGGCTGAGACACAGGAGCTGCAGGCTGGCTTTTTTTTGACAGGGGTAACTAAACTGAAAAAAAAAAAGATAAATAGAAATACAGGTAAAGATATACAAGAATAAATGCTCATGTAAATAGATTCACCCTGATGGGACTGATGGATTTAGGAAAGGACATCAGGTGGTGCTCCTTTGTGCTTGGATTCGATTCACTGCTGATTCTTTCCTTTCCCTGACTGAGGCAGTGAACAAGGTGTCAATATGGCATAAAACCTTTTAAAATCACTCTCTCCAAATCCTCCTTTAAATGGCAATAATAATCTGTGGGTTTACAAATGAAGCAACTAAAGCACAAAACTTCTAACTAGTTACAGAAAAAGAAACTCCAACAGGTAAAATTCCAGATATATTCTCATATGCTGCTTTAAAAAGAAGTGATTTTAACTCCACTGATTAAAATTTCCAGTGTAGTGTGACCCAGGGAGCTGATAGTACACAGCTGAGCAAGGGGAAGAGAATAATCTTGATGTTAATCCCTGATCTCTGGCCTTTATTTCCCAAAAAGGTGAAGATTTCCCCTACCAGGGTATTCAGATTGAAAATTTCTCACCCTGAATTTAACCCTGGTAATGGAAGTCTCAAACAGCACAGTTAAGTGTTTGATCTTACCCATGACATCTTACACCCAGGGTTTATCCATTTTATCACTGTATTGATTAAACAAAGTGTGGTAACCAATTATTTTCTCCTCTGCCTTGCATAGGTTTTCTCTATTGTACTAATCTTTTCCCTCCCTCTTTCTTGCTGTTTGAAAACTTTTAAATGAACCCGAAATAAATTCCAATTGCTTAATAAAGAACTATTATTTATTATTTAAGTTATATGAACAAACTAGTTAAAATTATTAAGGTGGCATGAGCAAAAATAGAAATATAAAAGAAGAGTGAAAATATTGTTTAGGATAAGAGGAATTGACCTCCAGCAGTAACACAGGAGACTTAGGTTGAATATTAAGGAAAATTTCTTCACCAAAGGAGTTGTGCAGCCCTAGCAGAGCTGCCCAGGGCAGTGATGGAGCCACCATCCCTGCAGGGATTTAAAAGATGTGTAGATGTGGCACCTGGGGACATGTTTTAGTGGTGGTCTTGCCAGTGCTGGGTTAATGGTTGGGCTTGATAATCCTAAGGGTCTTTTCCAACCTAAATTATACCATAACTCTATGATTCTTTACAAAAAGGCCTGACAATTAAGAGTTCATTAGAAAAAATGCAAACAAAGAAGTACTTAAGACAGCTTTTTATTTTCTGTATGTGGGCCATGCTACAAGTGGGATTCATGTCACTTCAACTGATCTGCCTAAAGATGGTGCTTAAATTAAGCTGTCTGTGATCATTCTCTTTCAATATGTAAGAAACAGAGATTCCAGAAGACTTTCTGAAGATATTTCTGTCTCAGAGACCTATTTTAGGGGGAAATAAATTATCTCATTGAGTACAGAGGGATCTTAGACAACCACTTCACCTCACCCATTTGAAGTCCACATTTGGTGTCCATTATTGATGTGCTGCTGCTGAATGACACCCTTAAATTATTGCCTTAGGAAGGCAGAGGATGACTCTGATGTGAAAAGTGATGTCAACTGTCTTGGTTTGAGATAAGCAACTGCCAACCCCCCCAAGCACAGAGAGAAAAGCCTCCCTCCTAACACCAGGGAAAGGGAGGAAAAGAGAGGGGAAAGGAAAAAACCACTTCAAACCCCATTTATACTAAATCTACATATATTTTTCACAGAAAGAAAGAGACAATTAGAAGAGAGTACAAATATTCACTCACACAAGTCTGCAACAACAAGTTCCCCACCTCAAATTCTTAACAAACACACAAATTCTACTGTCCTAACTACACATTACTTAAGAAAAGACTTATTCCCCAGGGAGACAAACCCAAGCAGAAAGGAGAGACGCAGAACAACACATTTTACTTTCCTGAGGTACCCTGTGAGCCAGTGGTGGGCCTGGTCCTCTCCATCCCCCCTGGGACAGCATCGTGTGTCCTCCCAAGAGGAGGCTGAGAAGCCACTGCCTTAACCACTCCCACACTGGTTCCTACTGCCCTGGAGATGATGTCATAGTGTGGTATGGAATACAAAATTACTGGCTAGAAGAGGTCAGCTGTTGGCTCAGCCCAGCTCAAGTCAGCTGACAGCTTCGGCCTAGTCCAGACTTCAGAGCCCAAATCTAGGCCCACCTAGGTGAACCCATAACATCAACAAAATTAAACAACCAAGTTGAAGTAATTAGGGTCATGGTGTCTTTCAAAGCTATCTAGAAGTTGGTAATTGTGGGTAAAACCAAATGAGCTCCTTTCTGAAAATATTTAGGGAAAAACATCTTTGTAAGTGTATATGATTTCATCATCACAAAAATATTTCAAAAAGTGCAAAAATGTTAAAAAATACATTTTAAAATTCTAGATACTTTGTATTTTTTCTTGTTTAATGTCAGTTTATTACAGAATAATAATTAATGGTTATTTACAGTTGAAAATTCCATAGAAAACAAAATTTTTTTACTGAAGTTTTTCCCTAAGCAAACCTTTTTATGTATATCTTTTTTAATTTGAACACTAAACTTAGAAATCAATTGTTCACTAACTTTATTTATGAACAGACCTCGCTGCTGCATGTTTTTCTACATCAGGAATTGACTTTCCTTAAAAATGAGACTTTTCTGGAAAACTTGGCAATTTTAAAGACATTTTCTGTAATCCAGTAAAGCCTTGCCACATTCTTCATCAATTTTGGGATGGATTCTGTTTGCCCTAAACCACAGCACTGTCTGCATGTTTGCATCTAAATTGTCCTTATTTTAAATTATATAAATAGGAAATGCAACATAAATTTTCAACAAAGTCAGAACATGACCCTCTTTGCTCTTTAAAGCCAATAAGAACTTTCAGCATTTCTAAAATTGTCTGTGAAGGAAATTCATGAGTTTCTCACATGCCTGAATCCTTAGACAGATTATTTCCTTTACATATTAAATTCTTTTTTTCTTTTTTCTTGGGACAGGGCACCTCTGTGCTGGTTTAAAGGCAAACCAGCAGGGGAAATGAACTCACCACGAGAGAGAGATTATAAGTCAGAGCTAAAATTTAATAATAGTATTACAATAAATACACTGACACAAAAGGGAAATTGCTTTCAACTCACAATACTCCAGCAGTATAACCCAGTGTCCTGGGGCACAAACCCAAGGGGGTTTGTTTGCCCTTGTGCTGAGACCCCTGTGGCTCCCCCCAGTCCAGAACAAAAGGAAAAGAAAAACCTGTTGGTGCAGGTGAGGGCTGTGGTCTGGGTGAGAGCGGGGATCTCCTCCTGTCGAGGTCCTGCTGCTCTGGATCCAACAAGAAGTTCCTGAGGTCTTCTTACCCACCACTTATGCACCCTCAGGGAGCACCCAGTCCCTCCCCCTGGGCGGGGACTCACACAATGGGTGATTAACTCTGGGAGCCAGGGGGTGTTGAACTGTTGATGGCCCATTGGCAGTTCTGCCCCCTCAGGCTGAGTGTGAAGGTGATAATGACTCCCTGGGCAGCTGCTGCTAATGGCCCATTGTCCTTGGGGAATGAATAGAGGGGGTAGAATACACAGCTTTGATCACCCCCACACAGGATTAGCTGGTCCCTCCTGCTCAACTAGGACAACCTCAAACTCCAGTTAGGTTGAGGAATACAGAGTGATGGGGCTCATTTTACTCAATGCTGCCTGTTTAAAGCTGATCTGTTCAAGCTCTCTCCAGAGTCAGTGGAAAGGGACAAATATTTTCAGAGTATTTCATCCCAGCACTTGTGAATACATTATTTTAAAAGAGGAGGAATAACGACCACCATGAGGAGACTTTCTCCTGGTGTATCTGTGTGCATAACAGATACCATGAGATAAGAAATACATTGTTTGTGACCATAAATCAGGTGTCTGCTGCAGCACTTTGCTCATCGATTGCCGTCTGAAAGGGTTGAGTCCTGTAGCAGCTTGTTATAGCCCAAGAGGCAAGATGAATTAACACCAGAAGAACACTAAATGGCTGATTGAAATGATCCATGGGCTAATCCAGAACTTTCTGGTCTGGCTTGCCTTTGCTTTCTTCCTAGAAGTAAGTTAGATCAACCTGGCCTGAAGTAAGTCAATCCCAACCTGGTTCAGCTGGGATTTGTATTATGAAATCACTGAACTTCAGACGTTCATTGTAGGACAAGGAGAAATGGCCTCAATTTACACCAGGAAAGGTTCAGGTTGTATATTAGGAAAAATGTCTTTGCTGAGAGAGTGGTTATTGGAACTGGCAGCCCAGAGAAGTGGTGCAGTCACCATCTCTGAAAGTGTTCAAAAAACAAGAAGAGGTAGCACTTTGTGATATAGATTAGTTGACAAGGTGATGTTTGGTCAAAGGTTGGACTTGATGATCTTGCAGGTCTTGTCCAACCCTAAGAATTCTACGGTTAACCCTTCCTTCCCTGCCCCTTCCCCCCACCCACCTCCCAACCTAAAATAAGTTCTTCAATCCTCTCATTTCTGCTGGATACAGGCAGTGAAAATAGGTCAAATTTTAAGAAAGTCAAAAGAGTATTCAAAGGTACAGAGTGGTATAAGTCTTCCTTAGAAGTGCTTCTCTCTGTTTTCTGTAAACCACGTGAAGGGGTTTATTGGGCTACCTCCGTTATGAGCTCACACAAACACAGAATCATAGAATGGTTTGGGTTGGAAAAGAATTTCTAATTCCCTAGGGAAGGGACCATCTTGTTCCAGTCCCCTGCCATGGGCAAGGACACCTTCCACTAGAGCTCAGCATGGTACAGATATTAATTTATTGCAGCTGCTTTTAAAACTTGCCAAAGAACAGCCCTGAGTCCTACATTTATCTGCTGAGATTGTGAACAAGTGTATTCAATAAAAGTTATGACTTTGTTCGTGAAGTCTAAATCAGGTTTTCAAATATTTTTTTCAGTTCTGTACGTATTTTTTGACGGTAAATAAGGGCTGCCTCAAGCCCACCAGATTAAGATAAATCCTAAGTAGAAGGTAATTCACTGGGCTTTTAAATTATATGCTTCATTGTGTAAAAGGAGAAGGGTGTTACAGTACTTTCAAAATGAAAAATGAGGCAATATTTCGTCAAAACATCCACCTACAAAACAGAACTTAATCTAAAATAAAACTAAAAGCAAAGCCAGGTAAACAGAATAGACTTGGGTTAAATCTTCATTTTAAATCTGACAAAAAAAAAATTCATTTTTAATTCAGCACAGCCCAATACTTTCCCTCCGGCTTGTTATTTCAGCACCAAACTGAAAAACATTCCTTTATCCAACTATTGTTGCTACTAGAAAGATTGAGTTATGGCCAAAGAAGCATCAAAAGGGAATGTTTTCAGTGCTGAGCATTGGAGCTGGAGCTTGGCAGAGCCGACAGACAACTCTTCTTGTTCTAATCAGGAGGAAATGTGCTCCATCCCTGTGCCAGGAATGCACAAGCAGCTGAATATTCCATTGTTTTTATTTACTTATTTTCCAGGTGGTTCAGGTATCTCTAACTACCCTTAAAAATGAAGAGGAAAAAGACATTACATTATTTGTATTGCCACTAGCTAGAAAATGATGGATTCCCCCAGCATGGCTGGAGGGCGTTTATGGGATTTGCTTTTTTTTTTTTTTTTAATCCTCCCTTCATTAATATTTAAGTCTAAACTTAGGGAAGTGAAAATGAATACATAACAAACAACAACCCAAGTTACTCCTTGCAGGTCTAGTTTGAAATTCAGAGCACTAGTAGCTGGTGAAAATATCAAATTGGAGAGATCTATTTTGTGAGACGTGTTCTTACTGCACCTCACCAAGGACCCTGTAACAGTTCCTAATGCAATGTTGTGCTGCCTCATTCACTAATTACTGTAAATTGGCACAGCTTCATCCTGCTAATAGAGAGCTGCCAGATTACACAAATTGATAACCTGGATCACTGCTCAGTAATTTATCTTGCAGACCCTCATACCTAAACACTGTTTCCCTCTTGGAGAGATAAATAAATCTCTTCTGGTGTAAACTGAACTTGGCTTTGTTTTGTGCCTGATTTCTGGAGAGCTTGACTAAAATTATTCTTCTAAGTTGGTGTACAGTAGAACCAGGAGGAAAAAAATAAAGAGAAAAATATTTTTATGTAATTAAAAAACCACCCAAAACCTCCAACCCTGAAATGCTTAATTAAACAGTTCTAGAGAGAAGTGGCCAGAGGCAGAATTTGGCATGGAAAATACATTGAAAAAACTGTTCTAAAGGACCCAATGAAAATGTGTTTTGATTTGATTAAGTTATAAGTTTTCTGTGTTTACAAAAAAAAAAAAGAGGAAAAAAAACATCCTTCAAAAACATCCTTCAAAGCAGTAAACTGAGTAAGTTCCTGCAGGACTATTAATGCCAGGAAAAAAAAAATCTTTCTAACAGGAGCAGAATTTGGCTGGAAAAAGAAGGTTTGTTTTTGAATTCTAAAATCACCAGTTTCCTCACAGTCTACCCAGTATTCTTCTTGCATGCCCTTATCAAATCATCTTTTCAGTGGTTTGTGGTTTGTTTTTAGGACAGTCTATGGGGAGAATCAAAGGACCAGGTGCTTTTCCAAGAGTGGGAAAAAACCCCAGAGACTCCAATCTATATTATTATGTATGTGCCTGTCCTTAGCTTTTGAAATGGTTTGGTGTTTTGAGCCAATTTCCATAATCATGCCATTAATTTATAATATTTTCCTTGGGTTTTAGCTCTGAAAATCAAGTGATTGCTTAAGAATGAGTTTCCTACGCAAAGAAATAAACAAACAAAAAAATTGTTCTTCCCAGAAAGGAGCTGCTATTTAAAAAAATAATCTATTTTTAAAGCATTAAATGCAATAGGGACTGATTCAACATGTTAATTATTTACAGTTGGAAGAGCTGAATAGCCAAAAAGCCAAGATAAATTAAAATCTTGTGATACACTTGCTTATAATCAGGAGTTCATGAGTCTCTATTTCAGCCCTATGAAAAAGCTGTGAAATGAACAGGCTGAAGCAAGTAGCATTTTTATGCAAATAACTAGAGGAAGCCAAGGGAAGCTCAAAATATGACCATCTCTGCTAATTTTAAAGCTGATAACTTGGTCAAATCTAAGCCCAGCTCTTATTCTAGTACCAAAAAGTATTTTCAGTGGGGACCATTTCCAGATGGGCTTCACCCTTGTAGCCTCCAGCCATGACCTCTGTAGAATACTCAATGAAAAGGTACAGCTCTAACTGTTAATACTGACCTAATACTTTATTTTCTCAAAGTCATTTTATTTTAAACTCTTTGGAATGTTTTGGATTGAAATTTACATATTATTCCTCTAGATATATAATAGTAACTTAAAGCAAGGACTTTTGATCCTTGGTAGGAAACTGTTATATTAGATAAAATCCTTTTTCTCCAGAAAATACTTCCATAAGGAAAAGAAATAGTATCCAAATGTGTACAAAGTCACTGTGTTGGTATTTTCACAGTATAGAAAAAGTACCTACTGCAACCCTGTATGCAAATCCTGACCTGCTACTTCTGTATCCCCATGGCTTTTCTGGTGTGTTCAGGCTGAAGACTCTCCTCTCTTAAAAGCTGAATATGCAACATATCACAATATATTTTTAAGAGTGATTCAGGATATTCAGTCTAATAAAAAAGCCATGAATGTCTGCAGCAATTATCTTTACTTGACTCTGCCAAGGTCCTTAACCTACGGAAACTGAGCCAAGAGAACAGAGTAAGGCAAAGGGTCCCAGCTGTGGTCCTTACTCAAGTTCATAGAACCATAGAATCATAGAATGGATTGGGTTGGAAAAGACCTCCAAGATCATCGAGTCCAACCCTTGGTCCAACTCCAGTCCATTTACCAGATCATGGCACTCAGTGCCACGTCCAATCTGTGTTTAAAAATCTCTAGGGATGGGGAATCCACCCCCTCTCTGGGCAGCCCATTCCAATCCCTGAGCACTCTCTCTGGAAAGAATTTTTTTCTGATCTCCAACTTAAATTTCCCCTGGCAGAGCTTGAGCCCATCGTGCCCCCTTGTCCTATTGCTGAGTGCCTGGGAGAAGAGACCAGCCCCCACCTGGCCAGAACTTCCCTTCATGTAGTTAGCTGGAGGGATGAAGAGAGAGGGTTTTTTTAAGTTTAAAGTGTTTAACCCAAAAGCTGTTTGCAAATGAATATAGTTGTAATAGCAGTCTTGAGGGAAGCTGCTCACTGTGTGCTCTGGCTTTGGAAAACATCAGATTGATTGACTACATAAGCAATGCAGGAATTCTGATTCTGAAGGTCCATGTGGCTTAGGGAGCAGCTGCCAACAGCATTTTGGGATCCTCTCTCTGTCCAGGCATTAGTCAAGACAAGCTGCAGAACCGGAACCAAGCTATGAACCTCATGTCAGAGTTGACTCTATCTCCTTTTACATTCAGCTCCCTCCATCATCTCCAGCTGCTCTTCTCTCATGACATGTGATGAGAAAATGGCTTGGAACAGCATGGAGTCAAGGAGAGCAGGCAATGTGGGATGCCAAAGCAGAGATGAGGGCAATTTCTCATCTGCCCTGAGGGTCCAGTGTCCCAGAGGAGTTATCTGTGTTAGCTTTTCTCTTTTTGTCTGTGATGCCTTGATGAATTAATACAGCAGCATGGTGGAGTCTATCATTGCTATGCCAGTGATACCCAGATCTGTGTCATCCCCTCTAACAACAGAAACTCATCCCTGAAAAGTGATGCCGTCTGGCTGGAGCTGCAGGCTGGGACTTGGCTCATCACACTCAACTGCAAACACAGGCTGCCTGTGCCACTGTCTTGCACTGGAATTGTTTTAGAAGATGAGGTAGTTTGAACCATCCTCCCTTATTCCAGGCTTAGAATGAAGCAGCAACCTCTTACTACTTTGTTTTATCCTAAAGAAAGTGTAAAATCTTGAGCATTACATTAAATGAAGTCACAGAAGGATGAATCATATGAACAATCATGGGAACAATCCATGTGAAGCAACTTTCTTCAAAACAAGTTAAAGCCCAGGAACGTAGCCCTGACTCACAGACGCTGAGCTTGTGTGGTTCATGCAAGCAGAAGAGCACCACAACTTCTAGGCAACAAAAAGAAGGCCCCTTTTCTTTGTTTGGTGTCTAGCCCTGAGGAGGTACCTCAAGGTCACACAAGAAATCTGAGGTAAAACAGAGTCTTGGACATACTATGTCACGTAGCTACCAACAGACAGCCCTATTTCCTCTTCTGGACAGAAAGGATCAGTGTGCTAGAACACAGTAACAATGTATTTTAAAGTGATTTACCCTTCTGCAATTGCTGTGATTTCTGCTTTAACAAGGTTAACAAAGTGTTATGGGCTCACCCAGGTGGGCCTAGATTTGGGCTCTGAAGTCTGGACTAGGCCCAAGCTGTCAGCTGACTTGAGCTGGGCTGAGCCAACAGCTGACCTCTTCTAGCCAGTAACTTTGTATTCCATACCACATTATGACATCATCTCCAGGGCAGGAGGAACCAGTGTGGGAGTGGTTAAGGCAGTCACTTCTCAGCCTCCTCTTGGGAGGACGCACGATGCTGTCCCAGGGGGGATGGAGAGGACCAGGCCCACCACTGGCTCACAGGGTATCTCAGGAAAGTAAAATGTGTTGTTCTGGGTCTCTCCTTTCTGCTTGAGTTTGTCTCCCTGGGGAATAAGTCTTTTCTTAAGTAATGTGTAGTTAGGACAGTAGAATTTGTGTGTTTGTTAAGAAGTTGAGGTGGGGAACTTGTTGTTGCAGACTTGTGTGAGTGAATATTTGTACTCTCTTCTAATTGTCTCTTTCTTTCTGTGAAAAATATCTGTAGTTTTCGTATAAACGCGTTTTGAAGTGGTTTTCTTTTCTTTCCCCTCTCTTTTCCTCCCTTTCCCTGGTGTTAGGAGGGAGGCTTTTCTCTCTGTGCTTGGGGGGGTTGGCAGTTCCTTATCTCAGACCAAGACACAAAGTATGTTGTCTGGGTTTCATTAAAATAAAGAAAGAAAATGGTCTCTAGTGTAGTATTTACTCATGATCCATCCCTGAACCCATTGCAGACTTCTGGAAATGGGAAGGAAGAGCTGCTTTGAACAGACAGGTATGAACTATTAACCCACAGCATCACAATCACCTTTAAATTAAAGAGGATTGGGCAAGTAAGGTAGAAGGGACAACTGGAAAGTGGTTGAGTCACCAGCCGTGGAGGCATTTTGATGTAGCACTTGGGGATGTGGTTTAGCAGTGGGCTTGGCAGTGCTGGGTTAATGATTGAACTCTATGATCTTAGAGCTCTTTTCCAACCTAAACATTTCCATGACATCCCACAGTTCACAGTTCATTGCCCACCTTCACACTTCAGAGCCTCCTGCAGTCCCAGCTGCCAACCTGCTCCTAAGTTGAACTTTGGTTGACAAATGTAAATGACCCTTGTTTAAATGCTTTTTGAGAGTTTGTCCACCTTCTGAAACCTTGCAGTGGGCTGTTTGAGAGCTAGTAGTGCTATATATGAATAATGAGATAAGTGCTTCTAAGGTTTTCATTTTCTTCTCTTTTTCCCTCTGCTTTTCCTTCTGTATCACTCCCTGATGTAAAGCGTGAGTAAAACCAGTGCCAAAACCAGCCTTTCAGAGCATTCCTGGCACAGAGATGATATGATTCTCATTGATTTTGGATGGAGCAAGCCAGAGAAGCAGGTATGCCCTGGGACACAGGGAGGATGTGTGAGGAAAGGAGAGTGAGCTGTCAGAAAACTGAGCATGGGACTCACAGGACAAGATACGTGTTGTTAGGCCTCTGTGGTGAGAGCACTGAACCCATGCATGCCCTCGTGGCTCCAAATAGAGATGCTTTTCTCCCAAAACCTGCTCTACTTTGTTCTGTTTTGCTTCCTGACATCTGGTTGAGCTGCCTTAAAACTTTAGAGCTTGGTAATTTCTCCCCAGTCCTTTTGCCTTTCCCCCAGTCCCACCCTTCCTGCTCCTGCTCTCTTCGTCTCTTTACCCTGCAAATGTTCGCAATGATAACTAAACTTTTCATTTCTTTTTTTTCCTATACCTGAATAACCTCTTGTGTGCAGGATATTTTCTGCTTTAGGGCACAATCTGTTGCAGCACTGTTATAGCTGCTGCTGAGGCAACTATTGTCATTCTATATGCCTCGGCAACAAGGCATTCTGTCGTGTTTCTCATCTGTGAACCCAGTGATTTATTGATAATACTAATCTTGTTTGAAAGTTATAGAGCTTGTAAGTCAAATGTGTTTAAAAGGGAGAGATGGAGATTCCTACTCCCCAACTTTTTATTGTTTGCATGTCACAAAAATCAAGTTTTTCAGCCAGTGTTAGAGGAGCTCAATGTGTTTCGCAAGCATGAATGGAGCCTTACCATGGCACCAAAGGGAGGCTTTTTACATCATCATTAAATGCAACAGAGAAACTGAGTAGCAGAAATGACAATACACAACTTAACCTACCTCACTTCAAGTTACCATAGAGCTGAACCTCAAGGGGATGTTGGGCAAGTTTTACATTATCTCTTCTACAATATCTTGTAATTGATTTGTACGCCCATATTCTCTGTTGAAAACACAATTTTCTATTAAAAACAATTTGGATGGCTACTTTTTTTATTACCTTTCCTATGTGATACTCATGTGGTAAAAGACAGTCTCTGCCCTGAAGTGTTTTCTGTCAGATCAGTTCAACCAGACAAAATAAGTTTTACAATCTCCTTTTTACAAATGAGGAAATAGGATATGAAGACATAAAGGAGGCAATTTTTGCAAGATCCCAGAGGACAGGGGGTTTTCAGATATCATGAAGAAACTGCAAATTCTGACCACTTATGGAAATACAGTTATGAGACAGATAAATAGATATAAAAGCTTTCCATTTCTTTCTCTCCCACTCCTTATTACAGAAGGAATTCAGTTTTACTGACATTTTGGTGTTTAGCTCTTATTTAACTTGGGAAGACACTCTTACAGCTCTGTTTTTCAGATGGTGAACTCTGGCACAAAAAGGTTAAAGGTTCATTCTGAAAATGGATTTGAGCACCTTAATGCCTCTGTAATCTCTTGAATTAAATATTCTGATGTTATTGGGATTTGCACAAGCCCTGCTTAATTTTGTCCTTCCTCTAGAGATGCTGGAAGTCCCTTGAATATGTCTGTTGGCACAACATTCCCTAGGGTCTGATGCCACCAAGTGATTAGAAATCCTAATTATATCAAACCAAGTGCCTTCCAAGTGTGTTCCACTGCCTGGCTTACCTGAAAGGCTCCTTAGAGGCAATTCACTTTTATTATTTGAATTTTTATTCTTCCTCAAAGATGAAGTGGAATTTTCACCTTATCAGCAGTTTAATGTACAATCACTTAGGATAGACACAAATCTAACTCCAAAAATAAGTTTTACTGTCTCCTTATAATGCAACTGCTTTCACAAGGCCCCCTAGAAGCAGAAAAAATGCCTTTTTCTCAGAACCTTCTGCTCTCGTTGTAACTTTCCATTGGTGGCAAGGGCCGAGATCCCACCTGACTTCAGGCTTTCCACTGAAGTGCCCAGTCTATGATTCAACTCACTTTCTTTTAGTTTCCCATAATTTAACCATCCCTTCTTGATTGGACAAGAGGAAATGACTTTAAGCTGAAGCAGAGTAGATTCAGATTAAAGATTAGGAAGAAATTCTTCCTTGTGAGGGTAGTGAGGTCCCACCAATCAAGTTGCTCAGTTTTGGCTGTGTATGCCCCATCCCTGGAAGCGTCCAAGGCCAGGTTGCATGGGGCTTGGACCAACTGGATCTACTGGAAGGTGTCCCCCTGATCATGACCAAGTGGTGAAATGAGATGATCTTTAAGGTCCTTTCTGACTGTCACAGGTTTGGCCTGGCTGTTGCCAACCCTGGACTGGTCTCCCTTCCCCCTCCCAGAACCTTCCCAGCAAAGGAAAGGAAAAAAAAACTGAAAAGACACGCACTCTAAAGAAACTGAACTGAATAAAAAGAATAAATTATATTTACTAACATTCACAAACCACACTGTATACACAATACACAGGATCCCACCCCCAGGGGAGAGGGGAAGGGAGAAAAGGGGATTGATTAGCCAGAAAATAGGGAAGACACCAACCCAACCTAAAGAAACTGAATGAATCAAAACAAACACAATTAAAACTCAAGGAAGGGGAACAAGAATGAAACAATCTCACCCAGGACAGGAGAACCACCAGGGACTGGAGGGACCAGACCTCAACCACCTCCCTCCAGCTCCTCAGCCAAAGAAGGGAAGGCAGAAAAAACAAAACCACACCCCCCCTCCTGCTACGTGGAAGACCCCTGTGGAATGCTTGTAACTTCCTTACATACAATGGTTACTGAGGAAGCCATGGGGCAAACCATTACACTGACCCAAACCATTCCATGAGCCTATGATTCCTAAACTGTTAGGCTGCCTTGAAGTCAGAGAAGAAAAGATCTTGCCCATCTGAAATCCAAATCACCACTTCTGGAGTGGTGCTCGTGTCTCAACACAAATCCGGTAATTCAGAGTTTGCACACTGTGGATAAGTCAGTTATATCAATAGTACCAGTTGCATCTTCTGTTTCCTTATCTCCTGCACCTGCCTAAACACTCCCCTTGCATTGCACCTCCTGATCTCCTCCCTTCCCCCATGAATCACTTTAGAAGCCAAAGCTCAGGAAATTAAGGCTAGCAACAATAAAAGAACTCTTCCCAAAACTCCAACCCCTGACCATAAGCATTGTGTTCACACTGAATGAGGGCTCAGTTGAGTGACAAAGGAATGGCACGACATGCTTGAGGCAACGGGGAGTTATAGCTGAGTATTGTAGAGAAGGTTCTTGCAGGTGCAGGAATTAAGACACAGTGATGATGTGGATGATTATGATTAGATTTATAGCTAACACAGTATCTAAATATTGCCAGTGCAGTACCTAAATAACAACTGCATCTTCTGCTACAATGGTTACAGTATCATCATGGTGCTTGTGAGGTGGCCATGTTGAGTCACAAACTTCAGTGAGACCCTCTAGCTTTCTAAACTGCTCAGAAAGGTCTAGTTGCAGCTTAGTCCACTTTGTCTCAGATTTTGTTGACAATTTATGACTACAGAGTTATACTACAAGTGGATTTGAATAGAAACCTAAAAGTTTTTGGTCTTTAGCCCTGCAGAACTCACAATGCAAAGCAACAAAGCACCTATGGAACTAATTCAGAAATTTTTTTCCATATCTGACCAGACCTTAATGTTTTTACTCACCTTCCCAAAAGTGTTGTCTGTCTATGGGCAGGATGTACCCTGCAGGTGTCCCTGCCAGGATGGGGATACACCCAGAAGCTGCCTGCAACCTGGGGAGACCAGTTTGCCCAGCTGCCCCAGTCTCCAGCAGGATTTTATGCCATTATGCAGGTAGATGGGCACCAAAGTCAATTGAAAACACCTCAGCTCCCCATCTCTGGAATGCAACTACATTGCACATCAGAACACTGAAAGAGACTGGGATGGGAGAGGGGATGGACACAAGGCATGCACGTGAAGACATGACTGTCTTTCATCTCTGCCACAGGGGCTGAGGGCAGCTCTTCCACTTCACTGGGGTTGGTCACTTAGTTTTAAGTCCAGTTATGACATAAAAACCTTTGGTAAGTCAGGGGCTTAAGAGCAGTGAGGATATATTTCAAAGACACGAAAAAAGGAAAAGCAAAACATGTCTAGTCCTAAGTGAGCTGATCAGTGCCAGAAATTATTTACCACAGAAGGAACAAAACCCAGTGTCTTGGTTTGAGATAAGGAACTGCCAACCCCCCCAAGCACAGAGAGAAAAGCCTCCCTCCTAACACCAGGGAAAGGGAGGAAAAGAGAGGGGAAAGAAAAAAACACTTCAAACCGCGTTTATACTAAAACTACAGATATTTTCACAGAAAGAAAGAGACAATTAGAAGACAGTACAAATATTCAGTCACACAAGTCTGCAACAACAAGTTCCCCACCTCAACTTCATAACGAACACACAAATTCTACTGTCTTAACTACACATTACTTAAGAAAAACCTTATTCCCCAGGGAGACAAACTCATGCAGAAAGGAGAGACCCAGAACAACACATTTTACTTTCCTGAGATACCCTGTGAGCCAGTGGTGGGCCTGGTCCTCTCCATCCCCCCTGGGACAGCATCGTGCGTCCTCCCAAGAGGAGGCTGAGAAGCGACTGCCTTAACCACTCCCACACTGGTTCCTACTGCCCTGGAGATGATGTCATAATGTGGTATGGAATACAAAGTTACTGGCTAGAAGAGGTCAGCTGTTAGCTCAGCCCAGCTCAGGTCAGCTGACAGCTTTGGCCTAGTCCAGACTTCAGAGCCCAAATCTAGGCCCACCTGGGTGAGCCCATAACACCCAGATTCTGGGCTTTATTATGCCCTTACCTCAGAAACCCCTCACCTAACAATATACTTACTTCTGTGCAGTCTTATGCATAGTCAGCTGTTTGGCATTTCTGTGCAATTAAAATGGTATGCACCAAGTTAAAATGAGCTAAGAAGTCAATGGCAATTCTAGGAACCAATGTCAGTTTGTCTTATACCGTCACCTCCCAGAAATACTATTTCTGCTTATTTCACTTGCTGTAGGCCTGTGTAGATCTGTGATATCCTGTGCAACTTCACCAGTGCGACCTCATGCACATAAGAAAAGAAGACAAACCACAGAAATAATCATTTTTGTGCCATATTTATATACCTTTCAAACCAATTCCAACCCTCTAAAACTCACTGAAGCTCCTCTCCAGCCTTCTGGCTTTTGTCTTTATTGAGAGATAGGAGGCAATTGGTCACCATGAATCAAACATTCACAACAGCAAAATTCTTTCCCATCTGTTGTAAAACTACTGCACGCATGAACAACTGAGAGGTGAAACAATTTTTCAACCTCCTCAGCAATCTCATAAATTATCTGCAGCTAAATAACCTAGAAAGCAGAGCAGAATCTCCCAGCCTTAGGTAATAATTACACTATGTGAACTTTAAGAAACCTCATGCTAGCACTCAAAATTAGGAGCTTAATACACAAATGAATTGTGAAGGTTTGGTGACAGCAGTGTTTAAAAAAGGCTTTTGCGACCCACCCGGGTATTGTTCCAAAATGTTACTGAATGGGGAAGTGTTGCCTGTGGTTTCACTGGGAAAGAAGAAGTGTAGACTGGTTTTGCCTGCCTCTAAAATACTGAATAACGTTGGGTTGCTTGCCCATGAAAGGGAAATGCTCAGGCCTCTGCTTGCCATCCAGTGCTTCATTTCAACACCAATACAAGAACACAGCTCTTTGGTTTCTCAGCCCCTCTCAAAGTCAGAGTGAGATTTTAGTTCTTAGTGAGAGTCCCTCATGATATGTTTTGGAATGCTTTTTTCCCTAACAATTCAAAATGTATCAAATTTTATTAAACAAGAACTTTTGCCCAAATGCCTCATCCATGCTGTTTAAGTTTGTTTTGTTTTTTTTTTTTTATTTTCAGGTCATATGTTTTTCCTCACCCTCCTAAATATTCTTTCTTCTGATGGCCCTCAAATACTATTTTATTCGTGTATCCACCTAACACAGCCATTCATCAGTATTTTCCACTTATGAGCCCTCCAAAGACACTTTTGCACAGCTCAGAGTCAGGACACCTCAGTAAGGTGGAAAGAGGAAGTTCACAAGCAGGAGATGATGCTGATTTCCCAAGAATCCCACAGCTCCCTAGCAGAGCCACGCTGGGTTGAGCATCCAGTTACCCAAAGAGGCTTTCAGTGGTTGTTGCCTGATCAGGTTCTTCCATGGGGGAAGAACACGGGAGTTGGCATCCTTTGTGCTCCTGTGAGCCCAGGAATGGTCAGCTGCCAGACATGCAGACAAATCAGACCTGAGCAACAGGTTGGAATCTACCTACAAAGTTCACAGGTCCCATTGAAGTGTTTATTTCACAGCCCCCAGGACTCTGCAGAAAGACAACTGTGGCTGTACCTATTTTACACAGATGAAAAATAGAACAGAGAGAAGCTCTGGCTGACTTCTTAGGAAGTCATCAATAAGAGTTAGGAATAGAATCTCAGCCTCTTTGCACAGACATGGTGCCATATTTCTATTTCTTCTCCTTTTCCCTAAGGGCTCATCTTCCTGTGGAAGCATCTGAGGCAATGTGCAACCCACATGCACACAAGTATAGACAGTATTGATAAACTCAGGAGTCTCTAACTTTCCAAAACCATGAGCACATCCACCAAAAATAACTTTATTCAAGAAAACTGCAAGTTTCTCTTTAAAATGTCCCCATATACTGAATTATTTCATAATTACATGATCTCCAAGTAAGTGTTTTTCCTCCAGTGCCTCATAATCCCTTCTACTCTCATTTTTCTTGGCATTTCTAGTTTTTTCCAAGGACTGCAGGCCTCAAGCAGGTAACTCAGGTGTGTTCTCAGGAGGACTTAATAGCAACATTCTAATCTCCTCTGGTTCTTTGGTTTAATGTTTCCCCAAATCACTTTGGTCTCTGTTATTTATTTAGTTTCTACTCTAGTACATGGCAGGCATGTGGCAATTACGCTGCTTACTCTTATCCCAAATTTCTTTCAGCATTTACTTTTTCCAAAGACTCTGTCTATGCCTGTCAGCAAATAGCTGTTTTCCTGATTATTACACCTAGGTGAAGCACAGGGTAAGTTGACCCATGTTTCTTAAAAATACATCTCTTCTGGTAACCATAGCAAATTGTTTGGGATTTTTCTCTATGAATTATTCATGAGATTCAATTTATCATGATTATTAGTTCTAACCTCTGCAGTTTATAAATAAGCAATCTCGTTGCTTAATATTAGTGCCTGGCCATTCTTCTCTGCAACTAATGACCTGTCATAGATATCTGGGTCTAACAGTCATCAGGAAGCTGGAAAGTGCTTAATTACTATTAATTTAATAAAACAGTGATTGAACTAATAGGGAATAGCTGTCAGTGTTTGGCTCCCAATTAACAGGAAAATAAATTAGCAATATACCAGGAGTGACACAGCAGCAATCAAAATAATTTTTGAGACAGGGGCAATTTTGAGGCTGAAATTTTCCTGTGCCAAAGTCTTGCACTGTCACATGTCATCTTTGGGAAAAGCACTGCTCTGCCATCCCCACTTTTGTACCATTTGGGCAGGTCCTGTCTGACCAACCTGATCTCTTTTTGTGATCAGGTGACCCACCTGGTGGATGAGGGGAAGGCTGTGGGTGTGTCTATCTGGACTTCAGCAAGGCCTTTGACACTGTCTCCCATAATATACTCCTGGAAAAGCTGGTAGCCCATGGCCTGGACAAGTGTACCCTCTCCTGGATTAGGAGCTGGCTGGAGGGCCAGGCCCAGAGAGTGCTGGTGAACGGAGCTGCATCCAGCTGGTCACCAGTGGTGTTCCCCAGGGGTCTGTATTGGCTCCAGTCCTGTTTAACATCTTTATTGATGATTTAGATGAGGGGATTGAGTCCATCATCAGCAAATTTGCTGATGACACCAAGCTGGGAGGGAGTGTCGACCTGCTGGAAGGCAGGAGGGCTCTGCAGAGGGATCTGGAGAGACTTGAGAGATGGGCTGATTCCAATGGGATGAAGTTCAACAAGGTCAAGTGCAGGTCCTGCCCTTTGGCCACAACAATCCCCTGCAGCGCTCCAGGCTGGGCACAGAGTGGCTGGAGAGCAGCCAGGCAGAAAGGGACCTTGGAGTACTAATTGACAGGAAGCTCAACATGAGCCAACAGTGTGCCCAGGTGGCCAAGAAGGCCAATGGGATCCTGTCCTGTATCAAAAATAGCGTGGCCAGCAGGCCCAGGGCAGTGACCCTTCCCCTGGACTCTGCGTTGGTGAGGCCACACCTTGAGTGTTGTGTTCAGTTCTGGGCCCCTCAGTTCAGAAAGGATTTTGAGGTGCTGGAGCGAGTCCAGAGAAGAACAACAAGGCTGGTGAGGGGACTGGAGCACAAGTGCTGTGGGGAGAGGCTGAGGGAGCTGGGGGTGTTCAGCCTGGAGAAGAGGAGGCTCAGAGGTGACCTCATCACTGTCTAGAACTACCTGAAGGGAAGTTCTGGCCAGGTGGGGGCTGGTCTCTTCTCCCAGGCACTCAGCAATAGAACAAGGGGGCACGATGGGCTCAAGCTCTGCCAGGGGAAATTGAAGTTGGATATCAGAAAAAAATTCTTTCCAGAGAGAGTGCTCAGGCATTGGAATGGGCTGCCCAGAGAGGGGGTGGATTCACCATCCCTAGAGATTTTTAATCACAGATTGGCCGTGGCACTGAGTGCCATGATCTGGTAAATGGACTGGAGTTGGACCAAGGGTTGGACTCGATGATCTTGGAGGTCTTTTCCAACCCAATCGATTCTATGATTCTATGATTTGCTGGGAGAATCCCCTCACAAAATTCATATTAGTTTTGATTTTCCCATGTGGAATATCTGATAGAAAGGCAGTTTTTCTTAGTGCCCAAATCTCCATCTGAAGGACACGGGCGTATTGTGAAACTTTATTTCACCTCTTTAGTACACAAGACCTTTTAAATCCATGACCAGCAATTAATTCCTCCACTTCATCTGCCCATAACCTTTAAATTAGTTTAATTTGATATCTTAATTTTATCAGATGGATATTGGATATTAGTAAATTTGGTGAGCAGTCTCACAAGCATCTCGATAAGAACAATGGAGTGAGTTATTACTGTATAATGTGGGTGGGCAGTGGGAGAACAGGAGATCCACCATCTGGCTTTGCTGCTTTTGGGCTCATTGTAACCTGGAAATCTTCCACAGCTCAGTACCCAGGCATGAAACTGGTTGCAAGAAATGGCACAAATCAGAAATAAGACTATACTGATAGACAGGAAACCCTTTTAATGACAGTGACTTTAAATTAATTGCCTTATAGGTTTTGAAAATTTTCTTTTTATTGTAATAAATTCATGAACAACTGTTATGGGTTCACCCAGGTGGGCCTAGATTTGGGCTCTGAAGTCTGGACTAGGCTGAAGCTGTCAGCTGACCTGAGCTGGGCTGAGCTAACAGCTGACCTCTTCTAGCCAGTAATTTTGTATTCCATACCACATTATGACATCATCTCCAGGGCAGTAGGAACCAGTGTGGGAGTGGTTAAGGCAGTCGCTTCTCAGCCTCCTCTTGGGAGGACACACGATGCTGTCCCAGGGGGGATGGAGAGGACCAGGCCCACCACTGGCTCACAGGGTACCTCAGGAAAGTAAACTGTGTTGTTCTGGGTCTCTCCTTTCTGCTTGGGTTTGTCTCCCTGGGGAATAAGTCTTTTCTTAAGTAATGTGTAGTTAGGACAGTAGAATTTGTGTGTTCGTTAAGAAGTTGAGGTGGGGAACTTGTTGTTGCAGACTTGTGTGAGTGAATATTTGTACTCTCTTCTAATTGTCTCTTCCTTTCTGTAAAAATATCTGTAGTTTTAGTATAAACGTGGTTTTAAGTGTTTTTTCCTTTCCCCTCTCTTTTCCTCCCTTTCCCTGGTGTTAGGAGGGAGGCTTTTCTCTCTGTGCTTGGGGGGGTTGGCAGTTGCTTATCTCAAACCAAGACAACAACCATAAATGCTCACAATAAAGCAAAAAATAATTTATTATCCTAAGTAAATCTTTCAATAGCAGTAATATTATGTTTGGATGGGACCACTACCAATGTCAGGCTTTATGGCTGCAGGTAACAAATATGCTGGAAGTGACACTCTTATCCTGAGGAACTGGCAGGCTGAGGAAGTTTATCCCCTCAGTTACAAAGAAGAGAAAACTGACAACCTGGTGCTAAAGATCCCAGAACTCCTTGTTTTCCAGCCCAGCATCAATCTCAAACATCTTGCCAGTGTTTGAGTGAAATTCAGACTGGACTTCCAGGGCCTGCAGTAGCAGATTGCAAGGCTAAGAAGTGACTCATCACTATAAAAATGCAGAATAATGAGAGAAGTGACAAACAAAGAGGAATTTTCAAAACCACAGATATTATAGACCTACAGGTCTATATTATAGACAGACAGGTCTATAATTGCATTTAAATTTCTGTATACACACACACACACAAGTCTTTCCTGTAGCTTAATACCACAAGTAGGTTACTGTTTATATCCTGAAGGATTTTTTTCCTAATTCTTTATCACACAGCCATAAATTATACACTTTGTGTACAATATATATATGTATATAATATGAATTGCATAAATACAGATGAACTGCTGCAGTTGTCATATCATCATTAGACAGTTAAGGCTTTGAAGTCATTCTTTATTACTCAGTTACTGTGATTTTCTGACTTTGATTGCTATAATAACATCAAAACACAGTGCAGCTTTTAAATATATTCACTTCAGCCTTTGTTCTTAAAAGAGATCAGTTATTTATTTCTGTCTTCTGAAGAATCTCATAATCCAAGGAAGGAGTCAAGTGTCAGGAATGTTATGAAATGACTGAGGATTCATGTCCATGCAGGTTTCTACATGATAAACAGGCATATGATTTTTTATATTTGTACATTTTTATACATTTGCATCTATGTTGGTGAAAGACAAATGGTAAGAAAATGTAGGTTTCTGCATATGTATGTAACATATATATATATAAAATACAGCTGTTGAGTGAATACTTGAAAATCTGAAAGTCTTGCTAACATATAAAAAATTATATGAAAATACCAGATTTTATGTGTTCTATTCTCTTTAGATTTTATTATAAATGTAGATATTTTTACTGATAAATATTTTCATCAGGTGAAATTAACCCTTGGAATTTAAAACAATAATTTGGGCTTTGTAGGTTAAAACATCCAAACACCTTTTCTTTGTGTTATCAGAAGTTTTTTCAAGCATTACACAACTTTCCATGTTTTGGTTTGGTTTGGTTTGGTTGGTTGGTTTTGGTGTTGGTTTTTTGTTTGTTTTAATCTCACAATCTCTTGGAGTTTTATGTGTTTCATAAGGAGATGGGAACTGGAGCACCTCTGCTGTGGAGACAGACTGGGAGAGTTGGGGAGATCAGCCTGGAGAAGAGAAGGCTCTGGGAATTCCTTTGGATCCCTTCTAGAGCTTAAAGAGGCTCCAAAAGAGCTGGAGAGGGACATTTTACATGAGCCTAGAATGACAGGACAAGGGAGAATCATTTCAAACTGACAGAGGGCAGGGTTAGATTAGATATTGGAAACAAATTCTGTATTGTGAGGGTGGGGAGGCCCTGGCACAGGTTGCCCAGAGAAGCTGTGGCTGCTCCATCCCTGGAAGTGTCCAAGGCCAGGTTGGATGGGTCTTGGAGCAACCTGGGAGAGTGGAAGGTGTCCCTGCTCAAGGCAGGGGGTTGGGATTGAGATGATCTTCAAGGTCACTTCCAACCCAAACCATCCTATGATTCTATGAGTTTAATAAAATCACACTCTCCATTTATCTGCCCATTCAAACATCTCCTACTTGCAACCTTCTCTCAGTCCAACAGCTGTGAATTCATCCAACAATTTTGACCAAAATAGGAGAAACACATCCTTCTTGAAGATGTAAGGCCATTACAAACATTATGAAAACTGGCTGAAGGAGTGGCACCAAAATTAATGACCTAATTACAGAGAACATTTCAGTGTGAGTTCAGAAGACATCTCCTCTACTCAGACTCATTGCTTGTTGAAGGGTAGAGAGAGTATTGCAGAGAAGAATAAGAATAGGGGCAGAACTGAAGGACTGGTGGTGAGAAGAAATGTAAAGAGAATAGGAATTTTTACAATGTGTACTATTTTACAGTTTACATAAAAAACATGTGTAAATTAATTTTTTCTTGCTGCTGTGTTAATGGAGAATTTGTTAATGCTGACTGATGAAAGCATGACATTTTCTTGAAACATCTTCCACTGTAAAAACTTTTTATTTACATTGATATGGATATAACCTGATGACACAGTAAGGTTCCAAACCTGCTCCCCCTAAGTACTGAGGATCAAGAATGTGTCTACTTATATGAGCTGGGGAGACATTAGAAATGTTTGTCTAGTTTTTCTGGTTCACAATTCTGTACATCTTTTGGAGATCTACATAAAACAATGTTTGTTTTCTTTCAGTGACCAAGGTCCTCTCCTTACATGAATTTCCTCAGTGAATGACTTCTCCCTATAACAAGGTCATAATACTGTGCCAGCTTCATTTCAAGAGCTCGACTGCTAATCATAGAATCATAGAATTGTTAAGGTTGGAAAAGACCTCTTAGATAATGAAGTCCAGCCCTTAACCCAGGAACACTGTGTTCACCACTAAAGTGTGTTCACCACTAAAGTGTGTCCCCAAGTGCCACATCCACGTGTCTTTTGAACGTGTCCAGGGATGGTGACTCCATCACAGCCCTGGGCAAACCTTTCCAATGCTTGACCACCAAATGATGTAACTCGGATTGTGATGCCATGAGTGACCCCTCCCAAAAACAGGACTTTGAGCCACGTTAGTGTAGGGTAAGATAAACAGTAAAGGTCCTTTAATAACACAGGGCCTACAGCCCACAGGAATACAGGATGACATGCATGTGCCCCAGTTCTTGTTTCCATGGCTTTTATAATAAGATCCCTCCAATCATTGCTTTACACATTTCTCAGTCCAGCCCCAGTCCCACCCCTGGTCCAACCCCTGGAATTGGGTCTGGGGTCGTCAAGACCCTCTGTCTTCATCAGCTCTTCTTCCTCAGGCACACAAAGGTCTCTTGGAGTTCATCCAGTTCTGGCTTTTGGGTCACTCTGACCTGTGTTTATGTTTCATTCTGTGGGCCTTCTGATATCCTTCAGCTCTACCTTGGAAAGGAGTCTGAACAAGATTAATTAACTAAAGGAATTTGAGCTCCCTGTTCTGGGACAGGGGTAGTGATAGAAAGGCATTAAAGTTAAACTGTTAGAAATATTAACCCTCTAAAAATCCACAACTACTGTGTTCCTAAAATCTACAAAATGTGAAAATCAGAACAAAATCCCTTTGGCATCAATTGAAATCCAGCTGAACTAGATGCCATAAGGAGTAGGAATGGCTCCAAAGGAAACGAAAAAAATAATTAAACTACTATATCTGAATTAGTGAAATATCCCTTGTTTCTGCAATCTCCTCTGCAAAAGGACTTAAGGAAAATGATGGCAGATATAAAATAAATCATGAAATCTTCCATCATTTAAATTGCAGTTGAAATGTCATGTTTAAAATCACCCCAATGTGTCAACATCAAGGCCTCAGAGGGTAGAATTATGCACAGCTGGACAGAAGGCGCAGTTTTACCTCAAACCTCCTCGGCAATTGAACCCTTTCTGCTTTTCACTTGGCAGTCCTGGAATATGTGCTAACCATACCTCATGGCATTGAGAGAGAAGTGTTTGCATGTCTAAAACACTTGATTTTTACTAAAAATGTCAGGATGATAATATAGATTTATATTTCTATAACTGATTGGGAAAAACAAAAAGGAAGAAGTGCTAGTTCTCTTGAGATAAATAATGAGAAATTAACAACAGGATTCCATATCAACACAATACACACTTCTGCTTTCTCCCTGTTTTAAAAAGATGATAATGTTACTCCTTTTTCTTGGAGAATTTTTCAAGAGAGAACCAAGAAAATATGCAGAAGACATTCATCTGACCTAGGGATAATGATAAAGAGATTCATAGAATGAATATTACACATCTAAGCCACTACCTTTTCTTCTTTCAGAGGTTTCAATGATTGTGTTAAATAGTTGTGTAACCTCAGCATCTCAGATTTGTGAGAGGCAGATTTTAAATATGGAATCACTTGAGCAAATGTCACAATAACATGCCATAGATGGATGTGATTTAGAATCATTTTAAAGGATTGAATTTTGACATTTCAGTTCTGGTTTGGTTTTGTTCTTTTTTTTTTTCTTTCCCTGGAATATGGATATTTTTTCATTATTATGCAAACATTAGAAATAGTTTTACTAATTATTTGACTAAGCATCCCAAGAAAGTATAAGGATGGAACTCGTATTCCCAGTGATGATAATTGTGCTCATTTTGGGATCCAGGATGAATACTAATTTGACAACTTTCTCTAAATTCCATCCTTGTCTATAATAACCACCTTAGCTTAGGTCAGTGGTCTTGAAGCAATATGCAGAAGTCCTAACTGATTTCAACATTTTTATCTTCCTCAGAATTATGCATAAAATCTCTATCTCTCCTGTGAGACCATCTCGAATAAATTGCATTAATTCTTGTATTTGCTGAAAGAGTCTTTCTCTTGCTAAGCCACGTGCATCCAATTATGTGAAATGGGAAATACTTTAAAATATCACATTCTGGCATGAAGTGTTTGAAAATCTTTGGGGGATGTTAGTTTGTCTTTAATAACAAGTCCCAAATTGTGCCTAGTGGGCCTCTTCTCTGAAAACAAAGATTCCAAACTGCTATTAAAAAGAACCCCCAAAACAAACCCCCAAATTATCTCCTGGCTGCTATCTGTCAAATGAAGAATAATTCTGTAACTGAGAAGAAAGGATGAAAGGTAAGAAAGCAAATTAATTCAAAAGGAAAAGATAATTTTGTTGATTTCAAGAAATAAAGGGGGAAAAGATATTTTATTTTTATCCCCTCTTTCCCCACCTTCATAATTAATAGTTGCTCAGTATTTATCTTGTGGGTTTTTTTACAAAAAATAGAATTATGATAATTTTCCCATGGAAAAAAAAGACTTTTAAGAATTTCTGCTAGGCATATAAAATGCCTCTTTGTTCTGCATTGTGCTACATTTTGCCTCTGTCAGACACACCATGGAGAATGTCAGTCGGCATTGGTGGGTTGTTTGGTGAGTACATTTTATTTTCAAAAATTAGTTTCTTCCTAAGGAACCAAACAGCACTTCAAGCAGCTTGTTTTATTTTGTGTCAGACAGGCATTTGCTTCTGGGTGTATGAAAAGTGCAAATTAGCAACCAAACATCAGAAGAGAGAATGAGGGAGGTCCCCATTGGGTAGAGATGGGGGGGGGGGTTATTTCTTTTTTTCTATTTTTTTCCCCTGATATCTGAAAGTACAGACATATCCATTGGGGAAACAGGAGAGGAAAAAATTATTGCAAATAACATTCACAAAACTGGTCTGATCCTGCTCCTCATGGTAGTTCCACTGCCTCCCTCGGAATATGGAGAGGTGTTGCCTTCTCTCCAAAGACACAGAGGTATGAACACAAGGAGATTGGACTGGAAAACACACCCTGGCTTTCCAAGCTCCTTCCTCAGCTCTTGCAGAAGCATGTTATGTTCCCTGTAATACATGTACCAAGTTCCATCTGAAAAATAATTAGGGTTTGGGGGTGTTTTTCTGCTCCCAGTACTTGCACTGCGGGGCTGTTCCAAAATCTTCTTCCTCTGATGTTTTATTAGCCTACTTCAAGTTTCCATCATGAATATTCTCATGGGCATCTTACACCCAATTGTTATGGGGCCAAAGCTGCTGTTTGATGTGAACAGTCATTCTCCTTCTCTGGTGTCCACATCCTGTTGTATTTATAGATGAGTGGGAAAGCCACATGGAGTAGCTCATGTGGAGCACAAGGGGACCATCAATGTGTCCTTCCTCTGAGTTAGTGAAAAGCCAAAGCCAAACCCATGACCATCCTTGATTCCGGTGCAATTTCTGGAGCCCAACAATCACTGGAGTCTCTGCACTTCATGCACAGCATCTCTAGACCAAAGTGAGAAGACACATCTACCCATCTCAGAACCAATACAACGATGTTACCTGTAGGATGCTTGATATTTGCACATATTTCCATGACTTCAAAAGATTAATATAAATAAATCAAGTCGGAAAATAAATAAATAAATAATATAGGTTAGCATAAGTAGGTTCACCTTCTAACTTTAGGCATCTGCAACATAAATATTTTCCTTCAGGCCAACTCAAAGCCACTTTCCAGCCACTGGAAAAAAACATGACTCCCCAATCTGCATAAGATCCCTACTCTAGCATGAAATGAATCACAATCAAGGAGTCTTTTTTAGCCTCTTTTTCTGTACAAGTGATCTATCTTGGTACCTCTACCATAGATGCCTATTTTATCTGTGACAGATAACACACACTATCTCATAGAAACATATTTTTAATTCTAGAACTATAATTATCTTTTTGCTTGGGATGTACTCCATTCTTTCCTGCTCTTTCAGTTTCCAAATTCTTTCCTCATGACATCATGTTCCTTTCTATATCTGATTTTTCTTTTTTTTTTCTATCTGCCCTTTCTTTCTCCACTCTCACTGTCTTTTCATTTTCTATGCATCCATCAAGTCAATCTCTATTCTCAGAATGCACAAAAAAAAGCAGAGTTATCTCTGTTTATTCCCAGCATTTTCACCTTCACCATTCTATTGTCACATTTGTTTACTTTTTTTTACAGGTTTTGATCTGACACTCATTGGTGTCACTGGGATGTTGAAATCAACTGACTTTGAGTCAAGAGCAGCACCAAAACCAGTATTAAAATCTTTGTGCAAAAGAATCTGCTCAGCTTCCTTACCCAACTACCACACTGGAAAGCTGTAAGTGAGGTTCACTGTGAAAGATGCAGGAAAGCACTGGGAGAGGTTATAGGAAAACAAACCTGGTTTCCTTCTGTAGGTATTAGGCCGATAAGAAGAATGTTTGTGGGAGATGCTAACAGGGAGAAAGGTGTTTATAACTGCACAACGTGCAGAAAAAATGCTTGCAGGAGTAAATGAGAGAGTCTCTGACTCAAATCAGCAGAATTCCCTCACTGAATATCAAAACTACAATTAATTATGGGACAAACAGGCTAGACTTGGCTTTTTATAAGTCATTAGTCCTTGATCAAACATAGTTGACCCACCTGTGTCTGATGAAAGAAATTGCTCTGACAAAGATGAGCCATTGATACTAATATATTTTAAAAAAATTCAAATTCATATCTAAGAAATTACTTGTATAATTTAATATTCTCCCTAATTGTATCATCTTTATACTTAAATACTGCAGACATCCAACCCTCTTTCTATGTCATGGGTACATAAAAAATAACAGATAAAGAAAGGAAGAAACTAATCACTCTTTGAGGGTACTGTAATGGGTGGAAAGGCCATCCCAGGAACTGAAACACTAACCCTGGATTTGGGAAATGAGGAGAGTAGTCTCTGAGCTGCCAAATGCTTTGTTGTGAGAAATTGGAGAAATTGCTTTGGTTCAAATCAGACTTTCTAACTCTTCCTAAATATCCAGTAGAGTAGACTTTAGGCTGCTGGGCCTCAGAAATGGACTTGTATGCACCTGGTCTCTCAAGCCCAGGAAGAACATTTAAAATCAATTAGGGTGTCTATGATGGGGTAGTGTCTTGGTTTGAGATAAGCAACTGCCAACCCCCCCAAGCACAGAGAGAAAAGCCTCCCTCCTAACACCAGGGAAAGGGAGGAAAAGAGAGGGGAAAGGAAAAAACACTTCAAACTGCATTTATACTAAATCTACATATATTTTTTCACAGAAAGAAAGAGACAATTAGAAGAGAGTACAAATATTCACTCACACAAGTCTGCAACAACAAGTTCCCCACCTCAACTTCTTAATGAACACACAAATTCTACTGTCTTAACTACACATTACTCAAGAAAAACCCCATTCCCCAGGGAGACAAACTCAAGCAGAAAGGAGAGACCCAGAAGAACACATTTTACTTTCCTGAGATACCCTGTGAGCCAGTGGTGGGCCTGGTCCTCTCCATCCCCCCTGGGACAGCATCGTGTGTCCTCCCAAGAGGAGGCTGAGAAGCGACTGCCTTAACCACTCCCACACTGGTTCCTACTTCCCTGGAGATGATGTCATAATGTGGTATGGAATACAAAGTTACTGGCTAGAAGAGGTCAGCTGTTGGCTCAGCCCAGCTCAAGTCAGCTGACAGCTTCAGCCTAGTCCAGACTTCAGAGCCCAAATCTAGGCCCACCTGGGTGAACCCATAGCAGGTAGGGAAGTCCTTGATGCTTGAATATCAGAGAATATCCAGGGATGCATTGCTTCTTAAGGGAAGAGAAGCCAAGGTGACAGCAAGACCAGCAGAGAGTGGGGCTTCATCACCAGGAGTGGCACTCACAGCACTTGAATAAGGTGGGCAGACAAGTGTGTGGTGATATCCAGGGTCAGTCAACAGACCAAATAACCAGTGAAGGCCATGAATACAAAGCAGGTCCAAGACCAAGACAGAAAGCCAAATCTATGGGTCAGGGCAGCTTCTGGAGTGACAGTGCCCATAGTCAGGCATGACCTGCTGGAGACAGTCAGCTGTTGGGTGAATATAGCTTGGCATAGCCCAGCTGGATGTTTGGAGCAGATAGCCTGCATATGTCCCTCAGATCACAGAATCACAGAAACACAGAATGGGTCAGGGGAAGGGACATCTGTCCATTCTCCCTACTCAAGCAGGGTCATCCAGGAACATTTGCATAGGATTGTGTCCTGATGGTTCTGGAAAATCTCCAGTGAAAGAGACCCCACACCCTCTCTGGGCAATCTGTCCCAGGCCTCAGTCACTGCACAGGAAAGAGGTTCTTCCTCATGTTCAGAAGAAACTTCCTGGGTATCAGTTCCTGCCCATTCCTCTTGTCCCATTGCTGGGCAGCCCTGAGCAGAGCCTGGTCCATCCTCTGCCCCCTCCCTACAGGCACTGACAGACAGTGGTAAGGTGTTCTCTCAGTGTCTCTCATTGAGGATCAACAGGCCCAGCTCCCACAGCCTTTCCTCAGTTCCAAATGGTCAATATTCAAAGACTACCTGAAGGAGTTTACCCTTGACACAAAGGCTGAGGAAAACTGCAAGAAATTGTGAGATGTCTGTCAGGTACTCTGATAGGAAACACAGGACTAGCCATTCAATTCTGATTTGCTACTAATTAGTTTGAGCATGTCATATAAAGGCAAAAACTTAATTTTATAATGGATTTAGTACTGCACCTGCTCCTTCCCTCCAGTCCTGGAAAATTATAGTTTATGTTCTATTAGGGGCATCATGTCTTGTAATCACTCATGAAGATGCACAGGCACAAAATCATTCTGAGCCTTTCCAGGGGTGACTATTCAGAGCTTGGGCACTGAAGCAAACAGGTTTTTTGTTCTGAACCAAACAGGTTTTTTGTTCTAAAACTGATATAAATGGTAAAAGACTGGGTTTTTCAGTGCTAAAAGTGTTATAAGTGATTGGTGATAAGAATGACTGGCATGCTGCAAAGACTTTGAAAGCAACAAATAATGGATGTACAAGAGAATAAAAAGTTATGACATCTCCAAATATAGAAAAGATTAGTCTGTTATAGGGAAAATGCATTATTTGTCTTTGGAACTTGGGATCAGAGGGCACCACACAAAATAGTTTTCAAAACATTGAACACTTGCATAAATATGTCATGACAGAAATAAACCCCCACATTTTTAATTATGTCAGTAGGGATTTTACTGAGAAATAGAAGCCTGGGAAAGACATAAAGCAAAGGACATGCTACCAGGCATAAGACCACCACAGTTAATGAGATTAGGAGACAGATTATTTGGGGGAAAATTATTCAGATTTCTTTCTTGCTACAATCACCTTTTCAGCATAGATTTCATACAGCTTCATTTGGCTGCACTCAGAGACAGGGAGATGAACATGTGGGTTCATTGGGTGCACCACCAAGGAAAATCCAAATGGAGCAGATTATGTCTTGTGTTGGTGAAAATTGAATTATCAGATGCCTACCGATGATAACAGAGGGATCATCAAATAAATTCTCATACATGTCAAAGAGATCATAAAAAAGAAGGCAATTATATGATTTCCAAGGGGGATGGGATGGGATGGGATGGGAGAGGAGTAGCTGTTAGTCCTTCCTAGCTCCATGCACGCTTGAGAGAAATAAAGGATGATCTAACACGAAGCAGAACTGTTTCATCCTCTCCAGCTGGAAAATAGACATGAATGAGCATTTCCCCCTTCTAAGCAGCATCAAAGACATTGACTTCCAGAAGAAGTCACTCCAGAAGCTGCCCTTCCACAGAGTCAGAGGAACCACTGACCTGATTAAGCTCTGCCCTCATAAACACAGAATTTCTGAGAGGTTAAGGAGACAGCAATAAGCCCAGGTCAGAGTAACAGAAGGAAGAAAAGCCCAGGAACTGTATATTAGGCAGCAAAATCTTTTATAATGAGGGCATAGCTACAGCATAACATCTGAAGGGAATATATCTCCATGGAGAACTTCTATTCTCTGCATTCGCTTTTTCATTATCATTTTATCCATTAGTGTAATTTCTCTGTTATAGAAAATGAATGTCAGAAACCAGAATGCTTTGCTTTATTTGTACCTAAGCCAGTGCCAATCAATACCAGAAGTATTCCCAGTGCCCTGTCAATGCACTTCAACCCTACCTTGTTGAGAGTCCTTCTTAATTGACTCCAGTGAAGCAAATCCAATTTCCACAATCTCGGTCCTTGTACACATATGCTAAGACAGCTAAATTTAAACTATTTCTGCTGTTTTGTGGTGTCTACTCTGTCACATACGACAGAATGAGATCACCAGAATTTGCTTTATATCTTATTTTTAAGACCATTTAATTGGAATGATTTTATGCCATTGTTTCTGGGTGATATTAAAGTAATATCCTAGAGGAAAAAAAACAAATACATTATTCTACCCCATCATTGACTCTCTCTGAAACCACCTTCTTTGCTTTTACTGCCGGATGTGATTTATAGCCGAGACATAAGTGTCAATAACTTGTTTTTGATGGGCAAAATACTGCCAGAAAAAATGGATATAGTTGAACATTAGGCTATAAAGTGGGGTATGAAGTATAATTCAGATGGGCTTCATGACACTTGTCCCTCATATGACACACATCCTTTCATTTCCAATTTCATAGGAACAAGGGGGAAAAATGGTTTCCAATCTGTCCCACCTCATAAAAATAGACCTGTGTTTAATTCTTCAGGACCTAAAATTATCCTTTAGATATTGTCAACCAATCATCCAAGGAAAACGTTCATGGACAAAGTAATAGAGAAATCTTCTAGGTGCAGAGATGGCTAAAATATTGCTCTAGCTTCAGTTTTAATGACAGCACTCAAAGTATTAGTGCTAAATGCACTGATAATAGTGGGATCATCTGGCCTGTGTTTTTATATCTTTTAGTAAATGGTGTAGTTTTCTCCACATGTTGCTGCAATTTATACATATAAATGATTTCTCAGAAATAAATAGCTAAAAGAATTTCTTCTTTACTTCCAGTGGATGAACTGCCTGCTCTGAAAGAGAGCACCCAAGAACTACTTGGACATATAAGATTAAAAAATTAAAATAATAACCTCTTTTATGCAAAGATGTCTTGGTTCATGTTTGTGAGTAGCAGCAGTACAGGCTTGATGTACTCTGGGTTGGTTTTAATTGCTAGTTCTGAACCAGGGATTGAAAATGAGAAGGCAGTCAGAAGCAGTCCAAGGGCCAGCTGTGGTTCAGGTCATCTTCTAAGTGAGTTTGGGACATTATCCTAGGCAAGCTGCCAGTTATATCAAAGTAGAGTTTCTGACTTGATGAGATAAAGTATTTTGAGGCCAAAAGACTGGTGGCCTTCATCATGGTGGAGAGAACTTGAGCCAGAATTGTTGGAGATGGCGAGTACATGGACGTGCAGGAATGGAGGAGGGCAAGGGATCGCCGAACCGAATTCGACGTGGGGAAGGTCCAGGAGGACCCTTCCTGACCCGGATTATGTCCCTATACCAAGGACTCTGTCTGTCACTGCCTCCCTTACTCTCTTGGGTATTAACCAAGGATCTTCCCCTTTTTCTACGCCTTTTTTCTTGGGTTCATGTTGCCTCTCTCTTGTTCTAGCAGTTTCCCCAGGCGGGCGGGAGCTGTCACAACAGGGGCAGCTGCCATTGGCCAGCTCCCTCCAAGGGGCGGTCCTAGTCCTGCCTGTCCCCAGTTCACACCCCTTCAGTTCCTTCACCCAGTAGTATGTAGAGGATTTGCATGCTCCGCCCTAGCTCTGCCCCCTCTCCAGAATATTCCCTACCCAAGGTTATATAAATCCCTTGTTCTGTTAATAAAAGAAGACCAGCTCAGACCATCCCTGGCCTCCTAGGTGTTTGTTTCTCCCTCAAGGTGGGCAAACCTTACCTGGGGCCTGGGAACCTGCGATCGACAGCTCAGCAGACGGTCTGCGAACCCCCGTCGCTGGTCTGGTCCCTTCCTTAGCGACCAAGACTGCGACACAGAATCTCCAGTGTTTCTGTGAGGTTTGCTTTCTGAATATCAGGATCATATCATGGTGATCAAGTAGGTGTAGAAATCATAGAACAAGACAAAGGATCTTCATGGTTACTCAGCTACCTACAAAAATAGTTGCATTACAGAATCACAGAATCACAGAATCATTTAGATTGGAAAAGACCTGTAAGGTCATCAAGTCCAGCTTTTGACTTACCACCACCTTGTCAGCTGAGTGCCATGTTCAGTTGTTTCTTGAACACCTCCAGGATGGTGACTCCATCACCTCTTTGGGCAGCTCATTCCAATGCTCAACAGCCCTTTCCATGCAGAAATATTTCCTGAAAGAAGAATTCTGGTTTGAAGAGAACTACTTTGCAAGTAAGGATTCCAAACTGAGGTAAGAAAAGGTAGAAATTTTTTCTCCATGCCAGGAAAGTTGAGGAAAGTAAGGACTTGACTGAGACACATATCACTGACTCTCTTCTCAGGATTAAAATCCACTAATGGCCTTTATGTTTATGTCATTACAGTCCTCTCTGATGCTTTAATTCTGGTTCCAATACAATTATTGATGGTGGCCTTAACTTTAGCAGAAGTGCAGCTAGATTACCTTGGAGTATTTCTGGAAGTCTTATGAAGTTCATTTAATGCAGCAGAGGGCACAGCCACACTCATCAGTACCTATTTTTAATGTCTACGTTTGATACAACTGAGGGAGGACAATTATTATTTATTTGGACAACCCCTAATTACTGCATCAGCTTTTTCAGGGAACCAATTCACTATCCATTAGCAGACCTCTTTAAATCAGATTATAAAGGCAGATGACAGAACTGCAGATGGAAAAATCTGGGGTTTTTTCTGCAATTTCCATTTAGCACTTTAAATTTCAAACCCTATTATGCCATTTTCAACACTAGTAACGTGAATTCTTAGTAAATTCTGATTTTTAAGGCTCTATTTTTGTAGTTGACTGCCTATTTTTTCCCTACCTCTTCAGTTATGATGTTAAATTTGGCACTGGTTCTTATTCCAGTTATGAAGTAGACATTAAGCAGGAACAGAAGCACCTCATTTTGTTATCCTATTGAACAGTTGTGCTATTTACTTAAACTGTTCTGGAAACAATCAGCTCCACAGTGACTAAAGAAGAGTTGTGTAATTCTGTGTAGATACACTAAAGGCAGAGAAGTTATTCCATAGAAGCTGAGGATACAGTCCCCTGAGCCAATTGTATGCCTGATATAGCTCCACAGGAATGAATGGAAGCACACCAGAGATTAATTTAAGCACATTTCCTAAGCTAAATGAAAAAAAAAAATCTATGTATTGCCTGCTATAGCAGAGCTGAAAGTCCCCACTCTTGAGTATCAGCTTGCAGGGTAAAGGCAAGGCTGCAGATTTGACCCTGAAGGAGTTAGACCCAAGAATTTTTTCAGAAGTGCAAACCCTGCAGCACCATAGGATATAAATCAGCACAGGTCTTTTATCTTTTTCATTTTCAGGACCAAATTAAAAATGTAGGATAAACTGTGAAGAAATCTAGGTATTTTGCAAGATAGGTGATTTTATGATCTTCTCCGGGGACACCCCCTTGTCACGGGGGAGAAGCTTGTGTGCCCTCATGAGGCTGAGAGCTGTGCTGGAGGTGGTTTGTGCCGCCGGTAGGGTCTCCCATGCCAGACAGGTCTCAGCTGAAGGGTCAGACAAAGTGTGTCCATGGGCAGGATGGGCTCGCTGGCCCCCTGGCAACCATCCTAGGAGAAGGACAACTCCAACCCCAAACCTGGGCAGATGGAGCTCGTTTAGCCCTGTAAGGCCATCCATCTAAGAGAAGGATACTCCAACCAAACCTACGTCCTGAGGTATTCGCTGTCACCATCCAAGCTCGCTCGGCCGTGGCAGATGAACCTCAGGAGTAAAGGGTGGGGCCAGTTCTGTGCACGCTGAGCCTCACCTGAACAATCCATTGCGCAGCTTGAAGGGTTCACCCACATGGGTCAGCAGTATGGAGGCCATGCTGATTAGAACGCAGCTGAGCTGGGCAGGGCACGTCTCCAGGATGGAGGATCACCCACTGCCTCCCGAAGATTGTGCTCTGTGGTGAACTCGCCACCGGCTGCCACAAGAGAGGAGCCCCGAAGAAGAGATACAAGGACTGCCTGAAACAGCAGCTCAGCCTTGGCCATATTGACTGCCACCAATGGTCCACTCTGGCCTCCAATCGGGATTCATGGAGACACACCATTCACGACGCTGCTGCTTCCTTTGAGAATGCACAGAGAGTCAGTCTTGAGGAGAAAAGACAACGCAGAAAGAACCGTTCCTTGCCAATGTCACCCAGGGAGACGTTCCGCTGTGCCTTCTGTGACCGGACCTGCCTATCCCGTATCGGCCTTTTTAGCCACCAGCAGCTTGCAGCAAGCCTGGGTAGTGCCCTTCTCAAATCTTCGTTCGTGAAGCCTGGCCATGATGATGATGATGATGATGATGATGATGATGATGATGATTTTATGATTCTATGACTAAGCAAGATTATTTGTCCTCTGGAGATGCTTTGTTTCTCCTGTTACTGTAGGTCTTCCATCCACACACTGACTTTAGGCATCTAACTTAAAAATGTACACTGTTGTCATTGGCCAGTGAGAAGAGTGAGGATCCTTCAGAGCAGAGTCAAGGCACTTAATATGTATTTACTGGAATAATCCCTCAGAGAAACATTTTTTTCCATTTCCATTTAATGTATTTATTAAATCTATAGGGGTTAATCAATTATCCTTGGATTGTGTTAAACCTTTTACTGCTCACCATGGGAGCTGACCCAAAGTAAAATCATGTCAGGGATGAGGTTATCAATCCATTATCTTGGTCATGCCATGGTTCTCTTACTTTGCTAGTGTGGGTGTAGCTATGGACACTACAGATGGACACTTTCCTAAGTAGATCACTTGAATTAGATAGATAATATTATGCAATGGGAAGAGTTGCTCAGAAATGCTTGACTTGGTTGCACTGAAGTTAACGCAGGGATGATTTCTGTCTGCAAATAAATTAGAGCAAAAAAACCCAACACACCCTAATTGCCCTAATAGACTTTATTATTATGATTAGAAACCAAAACAGGCTGGGAAATGACAGAAGTTAACGACCAAAGCTGCAAGAATTAGCAATAGAGAATTATCCTGTACCCCAATTTTCAGACATTGAATTTTATCTTTTTAAGGTGTTGTTTTCAAATGTTTCAGATTGTAATGGCACTTTGTTTCCCCACCTCATCTCCAGTGTGTCATGTCTCAGTTTTCTTTCAAGCTGTCCCTCCAGCTGGCTCCTTGCCTTGTGATTTTACTCCTTTGGACAAATTGAAGCAAATTGCTCCCGGGACATATTCAAGAGTAGAAAAACCAAACAGGTTTGATCTTTCTTTTCTTTTTTTTTTTTTTCTTCTTTTTCTCCCAGGCTAAAACATGCTTCTTGACTACAGGTGCTCCTGGGTCGAGCTTGTTCCCAGTTCTCTGGCAGCTCTGAGAGTGAAAAAACACGTGCCTCATCAGTTACCCCAGGTGATATCATAAGGGGTCCTGTGTCTCTTCATTACAAGTTAAAATATCACAAATATTTCACATGTATCTTCTTTCTTTTACCAAGCTCCTACAGCTCAGAGCTGTGAGAAGATTGGAGCACAAGCCTTATGGGGAGAGGCTGAGGGAGCTGGGGGTGTTTAGCCTGGAGAAGAGGAGGCTCAGAGGTGACCTCAGCACTGTCTAGAACTACCTGAAGGGAAGTTATAGCCAGATGGGGGCTGGTCTCTTCTCCCAGGCACTCAGCAATAGGACAAGGGGGCACGATGGGCTCAAGCTCTGCCAGGGGAAATTTAAGTTGGAGATCAGAAAAAAATTCTTTCCAGAGAGAGTGCTCAGGCATTGGAATGGGCTGCCCAGAGAGGGGGTGGATTCACCATCCCTGGAGGTTTTTAAACGCAGATTGGATGTGGCACTGAGTGCCATGATCTGGTAAAGGGACTGGAGTTGGACCAAAGGTTGGACTTTATGATCTTGGAGGTTTTTTCCAACCCAATCGATTCTATGATTCTATAATCCAGAATTGATAATGCAAGATCTTTCATAACCTTTCCAGCATATGGTCCTCAAAACCATTGCCTAAAGATATCCTTTCCTGTCCTATCCTTCAACAGGCTGTGTATGGTAACAACTGAAAAAACTGTGCATTTGTTCCTGTTCAGAATTGTCTACACTGGAGCCTTTTAATCAGTCTTAATAGGAGGCTGAGAATCATAGAATCCATAAGGTTGGGAAAGATCTCCAAGCTCATCAAGTCCAACCTTTGACCGAATATCACCATGCCTATGAAACCATATCATGAAGTGCCACTTCCCGGGGTGGTGACTCCACCACTTCCCTAGGCAGCCTGTTCCAATGCTTAGTCACTCACTGAGTGAAGAAATCTTCCCTAACATCCAATCTGAACCTCCCCTGGCACAACTTGAGGCCATTTCTCCTTGTCCTATCACTAGTAACCTGGAAGAAAGGCCAATCCCCACGTTGCCACCAGATCACTTTAGCTGAATGTGGCTTCTGATTTCAGATGGCTTCTTAGTCCTTTATTTGGAAATCTCATTTCACTTTGTGGGTTGCTCTTGGAAAATATTTTTCAGTTGTTTTAAGTATTTCTGGTTCAAGAGGAAATAATCAGTGTGATTCAGATGTTTCTGTAAAGGGATGTGGCTCAAAATGCTACAGTTGATAAAATAACTCCAAATTTCTCTGTTCTGCCTCTGTAAATGCTGAAAGGAAAAAGATGACTGGGGTTTATGCTCTTATCCTGGCTGTATTGATCATTTTTATGTGTTAATGTAGGAGCATGAATGAATAATTCCTTTCAGCAAACTTAGGAGGGTGTGTACAGAGCAGTGCACAATCTACATGGCTGTGGACTCATGGCAGGTCAGATAGAATAAATTTTGTAAGCTGAAAAAAAGAGGAATGTAATCAAGTCACCATGTGTCATATTAGTAATGTTACATTTGTATATATGTGTGTGTGTATGAAAATGTTTTTGTGGTTCAAAATCCATGATATCTTGCTTGAGATGGTCATTAGTATCAATACTGTTGAGCTTATAGGTTTTGGTAAAAGGGAATAAAAAAATAGAAATTGTTATTATGAAGATGATATTATTCATATTTATGCAAGTCAGATGTTATACTAAATGGCTCTAATCATGCAGATGTCAGGCTGAAACCTTTAATTGAATTTTAAAGCAATCTTTCCTAGTGACTTGGGGAAAAGAATAATGTTTAGTCATTACATCTATTATTAGAAAAATTCCACCTCCTATTGTTTCTGTCAGAGTCTCAAAAATACTAGACCAGAGTCTGCCCCACACACTGTGAGTGGCAGATAGAAAAATGATAATTATATACAGAACAGAAACAGTTCCAGGAGAGACATATGGCCCTGGTATTTCTCTCTGTTAGCTGGGAGCAGCATCTTTATGGTTCAGTGATCTGTTGGATAATCACAAAATAAAATAAAAGATATCATTTGTTACAGAGAATAAGCCTCAATAATGCTGTTGAACTACAAAATGACTCCTCTGTAATCACTGGTTGTAACAAGATGTGAATGATCCCTGTGCCATACACTCCTCTGACATCACAGTATCATTTACACTCCTAAATGAATACACATTTATTTTCATATGAAGACACATTACCTGGGTCTCAGAAACAGCACTGTCAGAAATTTCACTTGTTATTTTATTCATATTTTCCCCTTTAACAGAAGTTATCCAGTAGAAAGCCTCTAGATTCCAGCAAAAAAAACAAGCATTGCCAATGGCTCCCTGGGATCCTCGGGGCTGGGCAGTGCAAATAAAATTAGCAATGGTGGACTTTGGCCTTACAGAAACTTGAGATATTTCAGTGGCATCACTATAACTGAGAATGGAGGTGGTTCTAAATGTCTCTTTGTATGTGCTGAACTGCCTTTGAAGATATTTCTTTGAATCACAGAATCATCACAGTTGGAAAAGACCTCTGAGATCGCCAAGTCCAACAGTGAACATAAATTGTGCATATTATCCTTCATCCTAGAAATCTAGGCTTTGGTCTGACTCTGGTTGGAATTCAGCCATTGGAAAAATATATCACCCTCATATAGAAAACTTTCCCTTTCTGCTTTAAAGCAACACTCAGTTCTAAGGTTGCCATCCAGATTGAAAGAAATTCTTGCCATTAATCCATATCATTAGCACAGGAATTTAAAGCCCTTTGCATTCATTCAAGATGAACTTCCCAGTGGGAAGACAGCCTCAGACTCTGGCTGAAGAGCACAGGTCTGTTCTTTAGCCCAGAAATGAACAGTTACCACATACCCATACTCAAACTCTTAATGAGCTCTGCATCCCAAAGGAAGATCACAACATCCAAGCTGGGACTAATCTCTGGATCATATGAATTTCTAAACCTTTTCAGGAAAGTGGACAGTATTTGCCAAGTGCCATGGACCATGCTGGCAGCTGAGTGCTGGTTTCCAGGGCCTCTGCCAATGCCCTGGACTTATTCAATGGACTAGGATGGATGTAGCATATGTGTCCTGATCATACTTCTGAAGATTGTGCAGATTCAAGCTGCTGTCAAGCTTTGCTGTCTGAGGCCTGTGAATGAATTTCACCCTTATTTATTAAAAACACTGAGCAGGATTCTCAAGTGCAGTTGCCCAAATTTCGGGTTCACTTTTATGCATTGAGAAAAAGAGTCTGATTTTCAAAAGCAGAGTTTTTGCTGAAATTTTACAGCATTGGCATAACTAATTTTTATTCTGGAAACTTAATTTACACAATATAAATTATTTGAACTCTATTTGTCTGGTGGATTTTTTTTTAACTGCCTTTTCAAAGCATTTGCACCAAGAACTACTGAATTTTGAATCAAGACCCCTCCAGATTTTTGGGTACATTTTCCTTTTGCAACAAATAGTAACTAAATGTATTATTTTTCATATAATGCTTGAGATGGTAAAAATTACAGGAAAAATATTGAAAGTTTTAGTTTGCTTTTGTTATGTAGCTATTTATTTTGATGAAATAGCACAATTTGATTTAATAGTGATATCTCAGAATAATACAGTTTATTAATTACATACTGATGCCATGAGTGACCCTTCCCCCCAAAAACAGGACTCTGAGCACGTTAGTGTAGGGTAAGATAAAAAGTAAAGGTCCTTTAATATCACAGGGCCTACAGCCCACAGGAATACAGGATGACATGCATGTGTCCCAGTTCTTGTTTCCATGGCTTTTATAATAAGATCCCTCCAATCATTGCTTTACACATTTCCCAGTCCAGCACCAGTCCCACCCCTGGTCCAACCCCCTGGAATTGGGTCTGGGGTCGTCAAGACCCTCTGTCTTCATCAGCTCTTCTTCCTCAGGCACACAAAGGTCTCTTGGAGTTCATCCAGTTCTGGCTTTTGGGTCACTCTGACCTGTGTTTATGTTTCATTCTGTGGGCCTTCTGATATCCTTCAGCTCTTCCTTGGAAAGGAGTCTAAACAAGATTAATTAACTAAAGGAATTTGAGCTCCCTGTTCTGGGACAGGGGTAGTGATAGAAAGGCATTAAACTTAAACTGTTAGAAATATTAACCCTCTAAAAATCCACAACTACTGTGTTCCTAAAATCTACAAAATGTGAAAATCAGAACAAAACCCCTTTGGCATCATATAAATTGAAATTAAAGATTTGCTAATATTCATGAATATGAAATGTTTGTTGCCGTTGATTTTATTTTCTGAGATTTCCTTCTTCAATAATCTTTGATTTTTTTGAAAAGTACATTTGGGTTTATTAGACTTACACACAGGCACATATAACAGTGTTCCTAACCTGTCATGTGTATGACTGGGTGATCAGTGAGCTGCAACACTCCCTCTGATAATTGGAACCAATTACTGCTCCACTTTTGTTCCACAGCAGCCAGAATACTTACCCTAAAAAGAGGAAGATATGTCAAAGGGCTTGAAACATTGTAAGAACACAAATATATAAAACATTGTTAGAGAATTTGAAGATGTGTTGTGAAAACTGCTGCTCATTGCTCATTCATTGATTAGTCACCTCCAAATTGCTCCATGCAATGTATTTTCCAGAGTTCCATCCAAAGGGAGTTGCCAATTACTGCTCAGTAGATCTTTCATAGATATTTTCTTTCCCACATTTTTTAGACTTTCTATGACTACCAAGACAATGATAACTCTGATTTTTTTATTATCTTCCTGATTTTTGTTACCTTCCTGATCAGCCATTCACTCTGTTTCCTGCCTTTTATGTAACCTTTTGTTGGGCAAATCTGGCTAAGAAACAGCAGAAAGACTTATGTTCAGTGTGGTGTTTGAATCCTGTGTGATGATCTGCAACCCACCAGATCTTTCCTCTACAACCAATTGAATCTTTATCCTCACTACCAAAGTAACCAAGACTTCAATGGTAACAGTTTGGAGTTATCATTCCAGACCTTCAGCAGACCTTTCAACAAAGAAGAAAGGACATTTTAATATCTGGGGGTCTCAACACAAAGTTCCCCAAATTCTCTCATATTTACCCATATTTTATCAACTCTTTGGATGCACAATATTGTTTTTTCTACATCCATGTATTACTGCTGGATATGATGGGAAGATCATCTTACCTACACTTATTGCAAATACAGAATAAATATCTGTATATTTAGATACATGTACATAATTGAAGATCTTAGAGGTCTTTTCCAAACTTAAAGATTTTATACTTCAAATTTTTTCACACTTACACATGTACAGGTATAGGTCGTGTGGATAGTTGTGTACAAACCTTTAGACATAAGAAAGTGCATTTCCACATCATCTAAAATGACAACTAGGCTTGTCACTTCAAGACCCCAAAGTTTGCATAAAATCGATCTACGGAAGCACTGAAATGTTCTTAAGTTGTTTAGAATTTCTTTCTTGCTTCTAAATTTAAAACTAGGCTTTTGGGGCACAGGCTGTACTTTCTCTGGGGGTGTAATTGTCATGTACATATTAATATATGCAAATAAAATTGGAGTTTCAACAGCCACTATTCCTCCAAAGGTTAGATTCTCTAATTAGAGCCAAGCAATTAGTTCTAAAAAGTTTCCTTTTTTTTTTTTTCCAGAAGCCTTACATTTCCTTAATGGTGAAATTACATCTCAGTCCTTCCTTTTTGTTTCAAGATATGAAATAATTACAACTGTACCTTCATTTCATCTTGCCCACTAATTGCCCCTTTTAACACAGAGTGTTTCAAATGGTGCCTCTTTGAGATTCTGTAGCTTTCTAATATGTACATAAGTATAGGTGTAATGTTAGAACAAATTGAACTGTTCTTTGTCATCCTGACACCTTAAATCCCATGTTGCTGACTGATGTGACTGGGGAACCAGCAATAACTAAGTCTCCAGGCTTAATCCTCCCTGCCTTTTTTTTTTGTTGTTGTTAAATAAAAAAAATAAATCTTGATTTGATGTAGGAATAGTATGACCCATTGAATGCACTCAAAGGTAAATGAATAGCTGAACTTTTTTCTTCCTTTACTATGAGATCTTTAATTTTAAAATAAACTGTATTTGACCTTAGCATGACTTTTTGATTCCTTCTTGTGAATGGAAGAATCAACAATGATCAAAAGAAAAGGGTCAGACGGTGAGAACAGCAAAGCTATTCATGTAACTTTGAATGATTCATGGGGCATGATCATTTTTATCATAAAAAAAAAAGAGTAAACAAATCAATGTAACACGCCTGTCAGTTTGCTGTCTGAAACAAGTACCCACATCCACAACATGTAACTGGAGGCAAAAAGAGTCTGTTCTTCCAGCTTCTCCCTACAGGGAGACACAGGCAGCTCCAGAGGGTAAGTCATCAACCCCAAGATACACATTCCCCTCCAGTGTGCTTACCTCTCTTTCTCCACTGATTATTTGGGGAGCTCACAGTCAGCAGGCTTGTAATGTAGATCCCTCAGCCAAGTGCCTAAAAATACCAAACACCCCGGTGAAGGAAGAGCAGTGAAGTGAATTCCCTGTGTGGCAGCCAAAAATAACTGTAAGCTTCTCATTTGCAGAAACTGGTGGGCAACAGATGGGGGCTTGAATCCACTTCCTCAACTCACAGGTGTCCCATCCACACACTGACTGAGCCAGTAGGGGTCACTCTGCAACCTTTCCCCTGTTTCATATCACAAACAGGGACATAAATACCTGTCCAAACAAGGTAGGGGAAAATTGGAGGTTGAGAGCCCTAAAGAGAGCTGTGACAGGGTTGAGGTGATAAAGATGTGACAGATATACAAACAAATCTACCAAGGAGTTGTCAGGTTGCTCTTGCCTAGAAAGAGAAATCAGATGTCTCCAACAACCTGAAGCAGCAGCAGAAGGAAGTGACCTGAAGGAGTGGGAAAGAGATGAGGAAGTTGGGAGCTAGTGAGGAATGGAAAGGATGAGTTTGTAGGGAGAAAGAGAACCTGGTGTTGCCAAAACATCTCATTACTTCTCTTCAGAGGTGTGGAGACACTCAGAAAGGGCTGGAGGAGAATTTTGCAATTAGCCCTTTTTTTTTTTTCGCCCTGTTTTTCCTTAGGGGAAGGAGGAGAAGGGAAGGAAACAAAGAGAAGGAAATAAAATCCAACCTGTTCTTTTTAGTTTATGCACCGTCCCTTGCTTAGGGCTGTGCCTTAAGGCACAATACAGTCCATACTGATTATTATAACAATTTTAAGCTTATTCCCACTTCCAGAAAATTGGCACACTTATACATGTGCATACATATTAGACATGATAGTGACTGTATTTTTTTTTTTTTTAAGAAACAGAGAAATAGATCCTGCAAGCACCATCAGACATTCATCATTCCATAAACTGACAAAGGTGGCAGTGTCAGCTTGAGCCAGGATCCACTCACTTGCCTGGAGGGAAAGGCTTTGCCTTAGGTAGTGACTGATGTTCACAATTTAAAGCCTCACCACCTTGAAGCCTAAATTGATCATTTGGTAAATAGGTAGAGAAAATACAGATGATTTTAGAGGATCCTTAAATATTAGACATAAAAATAATTTTCCTTTAATGAGATAAAATATCAAATTTATTGTGTTGATTGTATTTTTGTGGATTATAGTTTTCTCATGCATAGTAGCATACATTTGGTTGGTTGTACAGAGTAAACATCAAGAAAACAATCCTTCAACATGTTTTTCCCTGACATTCCCAGATGCACTGAGAGGGAAATACTCTGATTTTCATAGAATCATAAAATATTTTGGATTGAAAGGGACCTTAAAGATCATCTTGTTCCAAATCCCTGCCATGGGCAGGGACACCTCCCACTGTCTCAGGTTGCTCCAAACCCCATCCAGCCTGTCCTTGGACACCCCCAGGGATGGGGCAGCCACAGCTTCTCTGGGCAACCTGGGCCAGTGTCTCACCACCCTTACAGGGGAGAATTTCTTCCTAATATTCGCAATATTTTAAGCACACTATCAACATATGCCAACAATTTGAACAGTCACTGGTAAAGGAAGGATCTACTTGTAGTGGACTGATTTAAACTTGACTTTACCCTGTCATATGTTGGCATAGAAAAGGGTCCAGAGTACAATTATGTGAACAAATACCTTTCTCTGGCAAGATGCATTTTCAATAAGGCTTTAAATTCTTTCCCCCAAGCAGGTGATTCAGGAGAGACACTATTGCTACAGTCATTGCTTTATAGAAGCCATTCATGTATTTGGAAGACTGTGAGTACCTGACAAAGCACCCATAAGCAGCCTTACCTGCAGCTACAGTGTTGATGTGGGGGCTCAGCGTTTCAGCACATCCCTATAAAAATAAAAATAAATGCTTTTCTGCACAAGGACACGCAAGTAGAAACTATCTCAAAATCATGCACATGGGTGTACATGTAAAAGCCAGGAGCTGAAGCATCTTCATGGAGCAAAAGACCCTACCTCTTCCCTGGATAAAAGCCACAAGGAGCTCTTCTCCTACATTCATGATACTAGTCCATCTCTCATTTTTTTTCTTGCCTTTTGTAAGGTTGAACAGCTCCCAAAGTCTAATATTGTTTACCAGACTCCAATTTGAGAAAGAAAACTATTAACATCTCACCTTCTTGCAAAGATTCTCAGTCCTTAATTCCTACCTCCCTGCACATGAAGCCACACCCAGCTGACAGAGCCCCCTAAACTACGTTGCGTCAACCATGAACCTGCTGACGCCGGCTGGGAACAGGGAATGGATGGCATGGCCTCTTGAGGCCTCTCTCAGACTTGTTTTCCACACCTTCATGAAAGAAGCAGCAGGAGATGGGTTCATTCAGTTCAACCACATGGGATCTTCCCTCATCAGGTTTCTGTGGAGCCAAGGTGCAGCATAAAGCTGTCATCCCTTTGGGTGATACTCAGGGGGCAGGGACAAGGCAAACACCATCTGCTCTTCCTCCTTGGCACCGCATCTTCACAGGCTCTGGGAGGTGCATTCATACCTCCATGAGGAGTTAAATCAAGATCTCACTCATCAAAGGTATTGTAATAGTCGGCCAGAATTCTAATATAAATGTCAAGCAGTTGTTCTCTGAAATATCATAGGCGTTGTTTGCCATATTGCTGCCTTTACCTTCCTCATGTGAATTTAGTTAGAACTGGTAATAAAGTGTTCCAAAAGAACATGGGAGAATGCTGACTGGACAAAAGGAAACTTTCTTCAACAGCATTACGATTTTGTCAAAATTTTCAGGATAAAGTAATTAATTGTTTTGTTTCATGGAGAAAAAGAAAGTCTTGATCCTTCACTTGCACTTTGTCACGTTTTATGGATTATATCACGGAAGTTTACACAGAAAAAATGCAATATCAATGCCAAAAAAAGAGAGAAGATCAGCATAAAAAGCTCAGGTATTCTCAGAAAAACATGTTTTAAAATGTATTTTGTTTCAAAGTTCTCACACAACGAAAAAAGGAGCAAATGTTCTCCAGAAACTGATGAAACTCTATATTCAGACTGAAATACTGCCCAGGTGAAGTGTGGCTGTGAAGGTCATCTCCATTTTCTCAATGTTGAGCTACATAAATCCTTCTAAATCTTGCTAGAGTTCTTCACCTCTACAGTGTGGCTGCATAAAGTAGCGTTAGAGGCACAAACCCCATATTTATACATTCAGATGCATATCTGCCAAGTTTTGGAAGATAACGTACTATTGGGGTGTTTCTCAGGTTATTTAAGCCTTTCTGAAGCTCCTTGAGTTCCACTTTTATGCATGCTCAGAGATATTCCTGTCTGATAGCTTTGATACCAGCAACACCCCCCGAGGCGGTTGAACTGGCAGATGTTTTCAGATTACCAGTTTACCAGTTCAGACACACACATCATTAATAGAGCTACAGACACTTTCTATTGAGAAGAGTGACAATGTCCATCTTTCATATTATAATCCAATGGTTAGAGCCCAGACACACGTGGGAAAGAGGGCCATCTTCCTTCTCAAGGACACAGGTTCATTTGCTCTCCAGTCAGAAGAGAAGCCACAGCATCTGGTGTGTTCAAGCTGCTGCTGACTGAGCTCATTTTTTATTTCACGTGGTGACTTTTGCAATGATGTTTGATGTGAAGACAGAAACATTGAGGTCTCTTGATGACCTGAGCATGGCTGACCTCAAGTCCAGAGGGGAAAAAAACCCGTTTCCTACTTTGAAAGGAACACCACATCCAGAACTTTAAGAGGTAAAGGTGGGTGAAAGCATCTCTATATATGACAAGCAAAGAGACCACTGTCTTTGCAAACTGAAAAAATTGGAGAAGACTCTGGACTGTAAAAGAACATGTTTGACTCCAGCTCTACCCAGTTACATGCTCAGGAGACCAGTAGAATCTCTGAGGTTCCACTGCACAACCAAGCAGCTCCTCACCAAGGGATAGTGGTTATGTTTAGGTTCTCATGCCTGAGTTGCACAATCTTCCCTAGACACCATATAGGGAATTTCATCCTATAGGACACAGTTACAGATTGTGTTGCACACTCAGGATGTGCAAGGCAGGTGTCGATGTTCTGCTGGACTTAGCCCTTCTCCAGGTGCCTTCAGCTGCTGACTCCTCTGCTCACACCACCTATAGTGACACAGGGAACCCACCAGATTGGTTGCATGACTCCAATGAAATTTAACCTCAACACTAGCTCAGAGTGCACCACTTTTCATGGTGGGTACATTTAGGGCTGTTTCTCCAGCCACGCTGCTCATATTCCGTGGTGCTGAAACTTCAGTGAAGTTCCTCTCCTCATTTACATTGCATTGTAGGAGTTTAAAGCCTCTTTGAAGAAGTGAGGCTAGAGAAAGGATTTGGAAGATGAGAGAGTGGACAAGAGAGTATATCAGCCCTTTCATTCTTTAGATTTGAAGGGCATGTGAGATCAGTATTCAGTAGAGCCAAAATACAGTCACAGTTTTTGGATGAATCCACTCATGAATTGTGAATCATGCAGAAAAATTTTCCCCTCCAGTGACTAAGGGGAAGACTTCAGTGGTCTGATATTAAACTGGGGTAAAATTATCTTAGTTTCTCGGGCACCAATGAAGCCTTGACAGTTTACCCATGCTGCTCACAGATGTCGGTCGCCTGCAAACACTGCCATTGTAAGCCAAATTTTAACGGGTGACCTATTGATTAAAGGCTTATGTGTTTCTACTGTCCTGTTCCTAATCCCTCTATGAAAACTGTTTTGAAGAGAGTACTTTTTGAAGCAGGCAATATTAGCTTCCAGTAAAAAGAAAGCCAGCCATTAAAGAGGGGCTCTTAGTCATTCAGTAAAGATTTCTATTTTCAGCAATTTTGCTTGATTAAACTTCTTTAGGTCTTACCAAAAGTTACAGTAGATCATGACAGCGATGTCGAGGACTAGCTTGGAAATTGTGTCAGATCTTTGACCAGAAAGCTCCTGAATTGGTTTCACTGCTACTAAACTAACGGATACAGCTTTGTGTCTGCAGGAGATGTTTTGTTCCTCCCCACGTCGTGTGTTGTGGGACCCCTGCTGGGACATTATGTCCCCTTTTATTGTTTACAGTTTACATGTAGGTACTGGGCTGTCAGATGGAAGCGTGGGCTGGGTCAGACTGCATTGTCATGCAAATGACACTGATATTTACATATTACCCCAGACTAATATTCATTGTGATGTCTCAATAAGGTCATCTTTGATGGATAATAACTTTTCCAAGACTGCAGTCCCTTTTGAAAGTTCAGATTAAACAGAAGCCCCATTAATAGGATTTCAGTGGTCTTTAAATGCTGTCAACTGTTCAACTGCATTGTGGTGTTTCAGGGTCAGATTCTGCCACCTGAACTTATGGTGGTGATTAGTGACTGCTTTGCAAATAACCTACTTACAGACAAATAAACTATTACTTGGGGTGAGCCCAAGGTGCAACAACCTGATCTTACTGCAAACAGGGGAGAAGTAGAGATAATTTTGGTGATTTTTTCCCCCAGTTATTATAGTATGTAATTCAAGAAATAAGAACCAAATCCTGCAGTACCTTCCAAAAGTTCCATCAATACATTGAGTGCAATGCATAAGGAACAGGATATTTGAAATTTGTGAAGGAGGAGTGCTGAAGACATGATATTCCATGGTCTCCACACTAGTGAAATGTCAATATCCAGGCTTTCAGTGAGCTTTGGGGATGTAGAAATACCCTTCCTTAGCAGTCCCTGCATGACTATAAGAGCAAGAAGCACAAGGAAGGCTTTAGGAGAAAGACCTTCTACTTAATACATCCACTTCATCAGGAACTCTGCCCTTCATCCAGACCCCATACCTGACCCATGTTCTCAGTTTTATGTCCTTCTTTAATCTAGAGTTTCTGCAGTCACCATGCAGGTCCTGACATCTGGACTTCCATACCTGTTTAGAGGATTCTCTGGATTTCCAAGCAGGGATTTATTTTAGTTTTTTTTTTTTGTGCTGCTGAGAAAAGTGTGTTTCTGGGCACTGTCTGAAGTAAGTGTCACATTTTCCTCACAGGTTTCCAGAAATATTATTGTTTTTTTACTGAGCTTTTACAGAGTCACTCCAGTACACTGAAAAGGAAAGATAATGTCTTGAACATGTACTGACTTCTATGGAGTATATGGACAGGAATTCCATCATTAAAGTGAAAGACTCATTTCACCTGGGCACAACAAAAGAGAGACAGATTGAAACCTCTAATAAATGTCCTTGATTCTGAGATTTCATCCAAAGACAATTATCATTCATGAAGAGAAAACATCTCTGAGGGTGTTCCTAATACAGGGTACATGGTAACATTGGTCTGACCCAATTAAATGTCTGCAAATTATACATTTATATCTGGCCTAATGACCCTAAATTCTGATTATTAAAAAAATAAAAATTTGTACTCCTACAGGAGTTCTGTGTAGAAACAACCCTGTCCAGCTGAGTTACTTGCCATCTATGATTCTGTGATTCTGTGATCTAGACCCCACAACTATTATCTTTCCAATGCCTAAGTTCTAATTCCTATGTATGTGGGATAGCATGGTTTCTTTCCCATTTGGAAGTTAAATATCTAACATACATTTAGTATCACTCCTATGTGTGAAACAGGCAGCTCATTTTGCCTACATTAACATGAGACAAATTATTTTTTGATACTGCTAATCTCTTTTCTGACAAGAAACTCAGCTTTTAGATAACCAAGGCTGTGATTAACTAATGCATACCAGTGTATGTTATAATATTGGTAGAGTTATTTTCCTTCTTACTTGTTTATCCTGGGCAAGAGGCAGTCCCTGTTTCTGTGTCCTTTCCTCCTGAGAAACCCTAGAAATTAGCTGTTATCTGAGAGAATTCTATTATATTTCCTGAGAGCTAAACAAGGTGCACTGCTCTGTCTTCAGCACAGCAGAGATACAGATTTCCCTGGGAGGATTAAGGGTGTGAAGATCTGTGCTCTTCCTCCCCATGTAGCAGCAATTACTGTCTGCATGATGAAGTCCTGCCCTTGTGGAAGAGAGAGGTGAAGTTAGTCTGGATTTGCAGAGCATTAGGATTTCAACTGTTAGTAGTTTGGTGGAGGAGCAGAGAATTCTGGGTACCTGTAACTGGTGAAAAACCCAAGGAAAACACACAGCCTTTGATATAACTTTATCAATTGCAATGTTAACTTATTATTTTCCTTGGCTTCATTAATCCATAACTAATTTGAGTGGGTTCCAAGCTTGCTCTCTCTCATTCCCAATTAACCCAGTGGCAATTATCACTGGCTTTAGTCTTTAATATCTAAGAACTCTCTTTACCTCTTGAAAGAAGCTTTTGAAATCTGAAAATGCCAAACCAGCTAATGTTTTATTTAAGCCTAGAAAATGAACTTTAGGTTATTCCCCTTGCCATAGGTTAACTAATTATTTATGAAAAAGGGAATGAAAGAAAGAAAAGAAAAGAGAAGAAAGGAAGATGAACACCCAAACCCGTTTTGATTGTGCACCCTAACTTAGATGTGGAAAAGTTTGTTTCCTTTTCTGGGTATTCAGTGTACTCTCAATAATTGCCACTCCCAATTTTTGGTCAATATATTACACTTATGTTAATAAATTTACATTTATTGTAATAAAAGTAACATTTTCTGTCCCTAGGAGTGGCCAATATGGTCTCTCCATGCCTCTGTTACTGGAATAAAACAAAATGACTGGCTGTAAACTGATTCTGGGAACAGTTTTCCATCCATTATAAATCCCAGGACTCTTGGGTGTCTTCCAGGTCAGGCCTAAAATGTTCTATCTCTAACAGATCATGTATCAACAATCAAGTTCCAGTGCTTGTTCCCAAGATATCCACTCCTTCAAAGCAAAGTCATAACGGGTGTATCTGATGCCACTATAACAGTAAAATTAGAATTTAGCCTCATTTCTCTTAAGACATCAGTGAAAATCCCACATATATTTAGATCTAACCTGTTTTAAACGGGGATCCTACTTCACTTCTCCTCTTTTATTTTTTATTTTTATACTTTCTCAAGCACAATAGAATAAAGCCAGATTGTTGACTATTGCTTTGGGGATGTAATAAGAAAGTAACAACACAAAAGGTAAAACAAAGAGAAAAGTGTTTCAGTGAGAAAAGGAAAAAAAATTAATCACAAACATTAACCAAAAACCCATTTAATTTTTATTTTTCCATGACAGGAAAAATTAAAAGTAGTCAAGTTGGTTTTATGAGATTGTAATATAGGAACAAAAGCAAAATTAAAAAAAAAAAAAAGATGTTGAGCTCAGAAACAAGCAAACAAACAAACATACAAACATCAACAAAAAAAAAAAAGGAAAACATAAAAATTAAGACAGAGGAACCTTTGAGGAAGACAGAGGAATCCTCTTTGTCTCCTTGCTCACAGCCAGACCAGAAAAAGGTGAGAGCAAAAAGCTGTTCGTCTCATTTAAACTGGATATGATATTCCTTTTTATTTTATTTTATTTTATTTTATTTTATTTTATTTTATTTTATTTTATTTTATTTTATTTTTTATTTTATTTTATTTTATTATTTTATTTTATTTTATTTTTATTTTATTTTTTATTTTATTTTATTTTATAACACAATAAAACTGAGCAGTCTGGATGAGTGGAATGACCTCTTACCACCTCTTACTAGGACCTTCATGACTCCACTTGTTGGTGTTGCAACATAAGTTCTACCTGTCCAAGGCATTCATATCGTTGGCTGTTTATTGCCATGAGCTGGAGATTAAGGCCCTCAGTCCTGATGTCAGAAGGGAGTGTGTCATTATATACTAACCTGTGTCACAGCAAAGTCATTCAAATGAGCTAAAACCTGTTATTTTCAGGATTTATACCAAGCACAACTCATGTTGCACTGGAAGCAGGTGAGGAATATTCACACAGTGCTTTCCCCCATGTATGAAAGAGAATTAACCTCCAGCCAGGATCAATGACAGAGCAATCAGTAAATGACAGGGAGAAAAATTGCATTTATTATACACAAAGTGAACACAAGTCCAGTATCTGAATGTGGGAGCTTGTGTGGTTAGCAAAGGTTTAGTTTTCCTATAGGATCAGAGCCATTTCCATGGATAAGTGGAGAGATCTGAAATTGTGGATAATGTGATGCAAGGAAAAAATTGATTCAAAAGTACACAAGGCCATCAATATTTAAACACATTTTAAAGGGGAAAATAAGCACAAATTTTCCTGATTTAGCATCTTCTACATTTCCACTACATTCAATGATACACGTGCTAACAGAAAAAATATTTTAAAAAGCAGAAATACTAAGGAGTGGTAAGTACACAAACTAAAAAGGCTTTTCAGCTCCTAATAAAACTCACCTGTTTTCTCAGTTTCTTCATCTCCTAGATGATGTTAGGTAGAGATAGCGAGGGTACCAATATGGAAACAAAATTATAAAGTCATAGAATGGTTTGTGTTGAAAGACACCTTAAAGATCCTCTCACTCCAACTCCCTGCCATGGACAGGGACACCTTCCACTATCCCAGGTTGCTCCAAGCCCCATCCAACCTGGCCTTGGACTCTGCCAGGGATGGGGCAGCCACAGATTCTCTGGGCAACCTCACCCTCACCACCAAGACTTTTTTCCAATATATAATCCAAACCTACACAGTTTGAAGCCACTCCCCTTGTCCTGTCACTCTAGTCCCTTAAAAATAGTCTCACTCAATCTTTCTTGTAGGCTCCCTTCAGTTACTAGAAGGCTACAATTAGGTCATCCCTAAGCTGTCTCTTTTCCAGGCTGAACATTCCCAATTCTTTCAACTTTTCCTCATAGTAGAGCTGCTCCATCCTCTGATCATCTTGGTGACCTCCTCTGGGCTTACTCCCAACAGGTCCATGTCCTTCCTGCACTGGGGACCCCAGAGCTGGAGGCAGCACGGAAGGTGGGGCCTCACCTGAGCAGAGTAGAACACAAATATATATATTTATTTATGTACATATACACATATCTATCTATCTATCTATCTATCTATCTATCTATCTATCTATCTATCATCTATCTATCTATCTATCTATCTATCTATACACTAGGTGGAGTCCATTCCACCTTGCAGTTTGGCTATATATGTTCCCTTAAAGGAACAGAAATCCACAGCATCAGGAAAAAGCCAGTAAATTGTTTTCTGAATAATCTCAGATGATAATTTCAAAACTTGAATTTTTTTGCTGGGAAGGTAAGCTCTTTCTTTGAGGAGAACAGAAATATCAGGGAAAATTGTTCAAAAGAAAATAATTTGTTTCCCCCTTTTTCTTCTTTTGAAGAATGAAATGTATTTTGGGAAACATCTCTGTGAACTATCAATGTCATGAGGACAGGGGGACAAGAAGGGAGCCAAGCAAAGCCTCTTCAGAGAGAGCTTCAAAGAGATGTGTTCTCTCCGAGTTCCTTCCTGTGCTGCTCCCACTAACTAGGTCTAAACTGTATTGCAGGCTCAGAGAGCCAGCAGAACCATGTGGACAGCTGTAGACACGCTACAGGCATCCTGGAGGCAGCAATCCACAACATTAGAGCTGGGTCAGACAGCAGGCTCTGTCTGACGTGGCTTCCTGCCTCACACCCTCAGGCAAACCTCTGAAATTTCTTCCCTCCCAGGGTTTGAGGCACCTGAACCAGGTAAAGAGCAGGGAGAGGAAAGCAGGAAATCATCTGGCTGGGGAGAAGCCACAGGGCTGAGTTGTGAATAGGGATGTGAGCATTAAAGGAGATACCTGGAGGACAAGGTGCCACCAGGTTCCAGCTCCTCTTGGCTTGTGGCACATGGAGGTGGCCTCTGCTTTCCACTCCTGACACTCTAAACTCCTCCTCAGATCCCAAGTCAAGCTCACTGCCATCTAAAACACCAGCCATGGAGCAGAAGAGACGCATCAGTGTTGAGATGCAAATAAGCAGGAGAGGGAACATTCATTGGGAAAAACTGTGTAAAAGTGAGACAGGAGAACGTTGTTCTCCCTTGGCCTTTTACTGTTGGTCGGTGTAAAAAGTGCTCTCCCTCTTTTCTGTGAGTTCCTTGAAGTGCTGCTCATCATCTTTGCCTTTCCATCTAAAGTCTCCATGGCATTTAGATGGAGCAGGTGGAGGGTGGGGGCAGCTTCCTGTCTGGCTAAATCTTTGTAGAAAAATTGGCTACAAATCATAAAATCAGATTCTTTTACTCAACTTTATTCTCAAAATGGTCCCTTGGCTTTTATAGGGCAATGTTAGTCCTGGGAATGAAGTAGTATCAGACCCAATGCTGTGTCCCTGCAGCCAAACGTCCCAGTCTGATTATGTTTCAGAAGCATAAATATATTTTTAAATTTATAAATATATTTTTAAATGGTCATGGACTCACACCATTTTTGTTTGCTCTTTGTGATTATTTTTTTTCCAGCATGATTATTAAGTACTAGCAGAATTATTTTGATGAATAATTTTCAGACATTTGGTTGCTCATGAGCTGTTTGCTGCAACTATTTGATGTTTGTTATTCAAGCTGTATGATTAGCTCTGCAAGTCATGCATAATTCCTTCTGATTCTTCCTTCCAATATTATTTTTTTTTTAAGTGCATGGTGAAGCATGATGCCTTTTATAAATGTTTGGAAGAATATTGTGTTGTACTAACATTTGTGAGAACATCAGAATTTATGAGTGATTACACAGATGCTCATTCTGTGTCCATCTGAGCACTCACTGACTTTTTCTTTTTTAATGTTTCTGAAGATTTTAGCACATGCAGCTCTTTTTGCTTGATGCCCCCTGATGTCTCATTTAAGGCTCTGCCACAACCAAGATGGTAAAAAAAAAAACACATTAAGGAAAAAGGTGCAATGAACAATATTTGTAAATGAATTGTAAAAATTTCCCTTTCTCCTTATGAAAACATCCCCAAATTGGAATTTTTAATATTTCTACTACTCTGCTTTTCTGTGATGAGTTTGTTTGCTCAGTTTTATGAAGAGTTCCTTCTCTTAATTGGAACAGCTGGATGCTGGGCCAGCCACAAAGCTTTCCTAATTAACTGTATTTTCTTGCACTATTTGCTATCCTTTGATATTCCTCCTAGTAAGATTTCTGTAAAGGGAGAGAAAGAAAATATTAGAAATATGTTTCTACCAAGTTTCTTTTCATTATTTATGAAATGATTTTTCTTTTTTTATTTCAAAGGAAAATACTCTTTTTGATACTACCAGAATTAACGCCTGCAATAAAAAAAATATATATATTTAAAGGAGATAATGGTTTTTTAATAAACTTCAGAGCTTTTGAGTTCTCCAACCAGATATATCTGTGTTACTTTGGAGGGACAATCAGTGGAGAGCTACGAGGACTTTGCCAAAGCTCAAGTGCAATTGCCAGGAAACAAGGAGATGCACTTTTATTACTATTTCATGAAAGAGAAAGAGGAAGGTAACAGGAGATCTTGTCAGTCAGTGAGGTGGGTGATTCCTGCTTACAATTATCCTACCTCAAAATATGCCTTTCTGGGAACATATTATAATCATCACACCGTGCTGGTGCAAGAGGTACAAAAGCTCCAAGAGGACTGTAAGAAGATGCTGAAGCAATAAGGATTGGCACATACAAATTTAAGGCTCAATTTAACAATCCCTGTCAGATTTAGCAAGACCCAAACTGTAACAAAAGGACTTTAAATTAATATTCCAGGAGCATAAAGCCATTCCGTGCCTCTGGAAAAAGAGCAGCATCCTGCAGCTCATGACTACAACTGACAGCTCAGCTGGCAAATTCCTCAGTCATGGCAACTAAATTTGACAGGGATCATCAGTCAGGGTCTTTAGCAAGTCCACTTTCCCCTTTCTCCAGAGAGGAGCCCATTCCATCCACCTGCTTGTTGCTGTTTGCATCCCTATCACAGCACCTTCACCACCCCAGCTGCTGGAGGCTTCCAGGTGATTTTTTTCCCCCACTTCTGTCAAACCAACACTGCTTTTATTTTATATTTGCAAGGACTTAAAGTAGATAGTTCTACAGGGGAGCAAGAAAAGTTCTTACGTTTTATTTGTTTCCCCTTGATAGAAATATTGTATAAATATCAGCAGAGCCCAAGAGATTAAAAAAAAAGATGATTAAAGTTTCCATGTTCTGGCTCAATTTTTAAGTGTTAAACTCTCCTGGCTCTCAGTAGTTCAATTCTGTTGATTTGCACAAAAACTTCATAGAGTCACAGAATGGTTTAAGTTGGGTGGGATCTTAAAGATCAGCTCATTCCAACTCCCTGCCAAAGGCAGGGACACTTTCCACTAGACCAGGTTGCCCAGAGTCCCCTCCAGCCTGAAGTTAAAATAAAACTTGAAATGATACTTTAGTAAAACCCATCTCAGGTTCTAGTTCTGCTTTGATTTGTGGCAGAACAAAGCCAGGAATACACATATTTTGTGGAAGCAACTCAATAAATACAGGAATTTAAAAGTCCCATGAGTTATTGTTTGGTTTTATACTTTTAGATCCCCCTTGTAATTTCCTAGTTCTGCAGAGATGAGGCTGTGTGTTTGCTCCTCTGTAATGTCCTGTTCTACTTTAAGCTTTGAGAATATCTTGCTTTGCTTTGCCATATCCAAATTCATTTAAATCCTATGAGGCCTCCTCCAAAGTGAAAACTATTCAAAATCAAGGCCTGCAGTTGTATGGGTTTGGGTTTCTTTTCTTTTTTCTTTTCTTTTTTCTTTTCTTTTTTCTTTTCTTTTTTCTTTTCTTTTTTCTTTTCTTTTTTCTTTTTTCTTGAGTTGGGGGCCAGGAGCATCACACTATTAATTTCTGTGACCTTCCAAGTACAGACCAGTTTGCATAATTTACTTCAAACACTGACTCCATTTTCCTTCACAATTATTAATTTCACCATTTCTATTATATATTCTAATAAGTTTTGAAGACTGGCTTTGTTGATAGTACTTGTAATTGCAGCAAACACTGGAAAAGCCTTGTCCACATGGCAAAATAATTAGGAAAGGTTGAAGGAGGTGGGGAAGGGCAGGGGCAGCTCAGCCTAAAGAAAAGGAGGCTCAGTGAACCTTCTTGCTCTCTACAACTACCTGAAAGGAAGATGTAGCCAGGTGGGACTTGGTCTCTTCTTCCAAGCAAGTAGCTACAGAACAATGGGAAATGGCTTCAAGTTACACCAGGGGAGACTTAGATTGGATATTAGGAAAAATATCTTTTCTAGAGGAATGGTCAAGATTGGAACAGAAAGCCCAAAGAAGTTGTGAAATCACCATTCCTGGAAGTGTTCAAAAAAGGTAGACATGGCACTGAGGATGTTTAGTCATCCTGGCGGTATTCAGTAAAGGTTGGACTTAATGGTGTTGGAGGTCTTTTCCATCCTTAATGACTCTGACTGAGGGACATCAGGGAGATCTCCTTAGCAACTTTTGAATCCAATCATGGTATTAATAAAGTGCATTTTTATTGACCCTTTGCAGGTGGTTCCACACTTACTTCTAATGAGCTAATCTGAGACACCTAGAGCTGTGCACTTACCCCAGGCAGCCAGCATGGATTTATGTTGGACCTCTGTACTCACAGAATCACAGAATGGTTTTGGTTGGAAGGGACCTTAAAGATCATCTTGTTTAAACCCCCTGCCGTGGTGTCCTAGTTGAGCAGGAGGGACCAGCTAACCCTGTGTGGGGGTGATCAAAGCTGTGTATTCTACCCCCTCTATTCATTCCCCAAGGACAATGGACCATTAGCAGCAGCTGCCCAGGGAGTCATTATCACCTTCACACCCAGCCTGAGGGGGCGGAGCTGCCAATGGGCCATCAACAGTTCAACACCCCCTGGCTCCCAGAGTTAATCACCCATTGTGTGAGTCCCTGCCCAGGGGGAGGGACTGGGTGCTCCCTGAGGGTACATAAGTGGTGGGTAAGAAGACTTTGGTAACTTCTTGTTGGATCCAGAGCAGCAGCAGGACCTCGACAGGAGGAGATCACCGCTCTCCCCCAGACCACAGCCCTCGCCTGCACCAACAGGTTTTTCATTTCCTTTTGCTCTGGACTTGGGGGAACCACAGGGGTCTCAGCACAAGGGCAAACAAACCCCCTTGGGTTTGTGCCCCAGGACACTGGGTTATACTGCTGGGGTTTTGTGAGTTGAAAGCAATTTCCCTTTCATGTCAGTGTTTTTAGTGTAATATTATTATTAAATTTTAGCTCTGACTTACAATCTCTCTCGTGGTGAGTTCATTTCCCCTGCTGGTTCACCTTTAAACCAGCACACATCAGCAAGGGACACCTTCCACTATCCCAGGTTGCTCCAAGTCACATCCAACCTGGCCTTGAACATGCCCAGGGAAGGAGCAGACACAGCATAAGAGTGTAACATCTCTCACACCTAATGTATAAAGCCCTTACTGCATGTACTACACAACAGTCACCTACCGAGGGGAACATAAACTGAAGCATCACGTTCTCTTCCCTGCCTCAGTCAGAGTAAGGACAGGCTTTTAAACACTGACAAGCTGCACAGGCTGTACATCCCAGTGTAGTTTGTGCAGCACACAGAGGCTGAGAGGAGCACATTGACACATAACACACACACACACACACGAGTCGAACAGCCTTGAAAGTCTGGAGCAAAGGCAGCGCTAGAGAGGGAAAAGAAAACTCTCTGAAAACCAAGATCAGACTGGGAGTGAAACTTAAAACAGCTGAGGAACATTTCAGTGTGAAGTGCAGCTTTGACAGCAACTGGGAAGAAAAACAGAAAACTGTTTCTGCGTGGAGCAGAGCAGGAGTTAAAATGATGAATAATCCTAATGAATAAGCCCTGGAGGGGGGCTGAGTGGCAGTAAACCAGATTTGTGTAATCATTTCTCATTTAAGTTCTGCCACTAGTTTAAAGAAATTGAATGAATTACTCAGATTCCTAATGAGACAAGCCTATTTTTCTGGACATAATTGATATAGTAGCTCACAGTAAATAATAGTGACTTTAAATATTGCCAGTGCTAAATGCTATAAAGTTTAAAGTGTTTTCATCAGTCAGGAAAGAAGGGAGCTGGGGAGGGCAGACCTCTTCTTCTATGCATAAACAAACATAAGAATTGCTTGAATTCAGAACACTGGTTTTTTAGGAAGGAAAAAAAAGAAATGCTAGCTAAAAATATTCTCCCCTGAAAGTTCTGTAGATCCTACAGAATAAATGTTGTAAACAAACTTTGTTCCATGACTTTGAAGTCTTCCTAACCCGTTTCCCCCAACTTATAAAAATTAGACTATTTATAAAAGTGCATAAATTGTAATTTAAGTAAAAAGCCTTGAAATTTTTATCAAAAGCATTCAAATTAGTCTCTCCCCAGGTCAGCTAATGAGTTGTCATGAGCTGGCCTCTTACTGTAGTGCACCTCCTGCAGACTAAGACAGTGAACCATGTTTTCATCAAAGGAAATGCTCATTAGTAGAGCTTTCAGAAACTGATTTGATTATAGTTTCACTTGTTAAAGTGAAATATTTTCAGCTCATTAGGATGATTATGATTCAAGGTCATCTTTTGAAGCTAGTCCTGTCAATATGAGATAAATGGGCCCTCATCTTTCTCCCTTCTTTACGTCTGTGCTTTTTAAACTCTTCTGTGCAAAAGTTCCATAGCCATAATTAATTTTTAGTTCTTCTTTTACAAAGCTGCTCAAAAAAAAAAATAAAAAAAGAACAAAGATTTTGGCTACCAAAAAGGCATTGAAGAACTATTAAGAGGAGGAGGAGGCTATCTTGTTTTAGAGAAATCAGAGAAAATCCTTGAAAAGTTCAGCTTTTGAAATCCAGCTATTTTCTCCTTGACCTCTTCCAAAGTTTCTAAAAGGTACTTTGTACATATTTTTGCATGTATCTTTTAATCTCAAAAGTGTAAAACGAAACTGAAAAACCACCCAAGAAGTACTGGTGGCTTATTAGAGATCTTTTCTTTTATGGCACATGATAAATTTAACACCTTTTAAAGTTCTTTTTTGGTCTCTCCTTTTATATTCACCACTTAATCTCCAACTGGCTAAAAAGCCATTTAAACATAAAGGGAAATATTACTGACTTCTCTCCACATCCTGAGAAGTATTCCATTTACACAGGGCTTGCAACTTAAACGTACTTGGTCAGATATTGCCTCATGCATCAACTTAAAAGACGAGGTCAGGAGGCCGGTTTTTGTGCAGAATATACCAGACTTGAAAGCTGGATATTAAAATGGAAAATCAGTAAAAAAAAAAAAAAGAAAAGAAGGAAAAAAAGAGAAAAGAAAAGGCAAATTTGGTCTCTCCAATACCAGGCAACTGAGTTTAAAAGAAACACGGATCTCAATTCCCTACAATGAGTCTCCTATTGGCCCACCAGTCTGGATTATTGGTCCAGACTGGGGTGTGTGAGTGCTGGGGATGGAGGCTGGAGAGGAGGAAGAAGTGAATTAATAGACTTCCAGATTAACTGTCAAATGATAAATGATTAATCATTTTGTCAACAAATTATCCACAATGAAGCCTTGCCTCTACACCAAAGCACTATCAATTATACCAGTGTAATTGCATCAGGGCAGCCTCCCCAGCCAGAGCACAGTAATAGAACTGTTTATCCAATTGGTTTGCTCCCAAAAGGGGAATACTCAAGTTCAGCATCTCTGGACTAGTGTATAGCTGTGTTCATTCTTAGACTTAACTATCATCCTTCTGATTAAAAGAAATAAACTCCCCATAAACAAAATATATAGATGAGCACAGGTTATTCTTTCTGCTCACTCTATTCAGAGATATTTTAGTAGGGGCAGTTATAAAAGCTGGTAACAGAATCAAAAAATTCCCTGCCCTTCTTGTTGGATACATGCCTTTCTCACTGTGATTCCAGCTCTGAGGAGCTTTTTCTATGATTTGATTATGCAATAAACAGTTATACAGTTAGTGAACAAATAAAACTTGGCATCATAAAGATTTATATCTCCAGGCTGAATTCTCAGGTTGTGTCTCTATTCAAATCACAGACCTGCCTAATCAAACAGAACAATAGATATTTTGTTTATTTGTTTGGGTTTTAAGGGGTTTTTGGGTCTGTGTATGTATCTTTTTTTCAATTTTATTTTTACACAGGGGCCTTGATGGGCAAGGATATCTGCAATGTTGTACCAGCTCCCTGGTAAGATGGTTCATTCTACCTGGAGGCTTCTCTGCACTTTGTGTTTTCTAAATTGGGACTGAGTTCTGTTGTCATTTGTTTGTCCTGTACCTTTTGATAAATCACTTCATGTTTCTGTGTTTCAGAATTTTTTTTTTTAATGATTACTATTATTTCAAGGAAAAACCCCAGAAAATTATTTGCATTAGCCATTTACACTGAGCTATCCAAGCCAATCTACTGTTGTGGGTTCTGTTCACAGCCAGCAGAGGAAAGGTAGTCACTGTCACAAATAACTGCCTTTGGGATATGTTCACCTGGGAATTTCTAAATTAGAATTTTATTTGACAATTCTCCTCTTAAATCAGCTGCCTCGTTTGCAATCACTGCACTTTTCCAGGAAAAGCTGATGGTTTTAAGCTCAGGTCTCCAAGAAAGTGAACAATTTATCACTTCTTTTTGATGATTTGTCCCAGTGTTGAGCAAGTGAGGCTATTTCAGATCTCTGCTTTTAATTGCTTGGCTAATTTCCAGCTGATGCTTTACATTTTGTTTTTCTCTTTTCAGTTTCATGAACTTGAAACTATTGGCAAGACAGGACCACAGGATGCCTCCTTTTCAGAGATTTTATACCTTCCATACTCTGAGTAATTTTGCCCATTTAAAGTGTTTTCAGAGATTTTAAATTATTTAGATATTTTTAATGCACTTGACTGAGACTTATTCCAAGAAGAAACCCCCCAGCTGAACCAGTTGCTCTTGCCTCCTCCCTGTGTTATTAAAGGGAAGGATAGAACCTGGACTGACTTGAGAGAAACAGGACCAAACTGTTCTTTGCAACACAATGGGCTTTATTATATCATCAAATGAGCAACAGAGAAGAATATCTTGGGTTTATTATGACAACAAAAATGCCTCAAGTGGAAATATAAAATCATGAGGAAGGAGGTTGTTCTGATTTCTTTAACCAGACAGGTCGAAAGTTGCCAAACTCCGTGAAGTTGTTTCCTAATTTTTGGAGTCTGTGTGAAGCTCTGTTTGTGTGGAACCCTGCAGGCTCACTCCAGGGGAATCGGGTTCATGTCTGTCAAAGACCAAACAATGCACATGCTGAGGTGTATTTTTATTTTCTTCCTGTGCTCATATGGTGATGTTAATTTCCAAACACATCATTCAGGGGAAACCGAAGCAGGAGGAAGTATCCCTACTTTCATTGTATCAAAAGTAGCGTGGCCAGCAGGCCCAGGGCAGTGACCCTTCCCCTGGACTCTGCCTTGGGGAGGCCACACCTTGAGTGTTGTGTTCAGTTCTGGGCCCCTCAGTTCAGAAAGGATATTGAGGGGCTGGAGCGAGTCCAGAGAAGAGCAACAAGGCTGGTGAAGGGACTGGAGCACAAGCCCTATGGGGAGAGGCTGAGGGAGCTGGGGGTGTTCAGCCTGGAGAAGAGGAGGCTCAGAGGTGACCTCAGCACTGTCTAGAACTCCCTGAAGGGAAGTTCTGGCCAGGTGGGGGCTGGTCTCTTCTCCCAGGCACTCAGCAATAGGACAAGGGGGCACGATGGGCTCAAGCTCTGCCAGGGGAAATTGAAGTTGGAGATCAGAAAAAAATTCTTTCCAGAGAGAGTGCTCAGGCATTGGAATGGGCTGCCCAGAGAGGGGGTGGATTCACCATCCCTAGAGATTTTTAAATGCAGATTGGCCGTGGCACTGAGTGCCATGATCTGGTAAATGGACTGGAGTTGGACCAAGGGTTGGACTCGATGATCTTGGAGGTCTTTTCCAACCCAATCCATTCTATGATTCTGTGATTCTACAACGTCTCCACTGACACTGGTGTTGTCTCAGTATTCTACCAAGAAACACTTTTACTTACAGAAAAACTGATAAACCCCAACAAACTATGGTTACAAAGATAGAAACAATTCATTCATTGCTTAGTTTCTTCATTAGCAGAAATTTGAAAGATGAAGAACAGCTCAAGAAAATGAAGGAGAAAAAACAAATTGTAGCACTGCAGATGCAAAGTAATGATTTAAATCAGGATCTAATGGAAAATAAAACAAAACAAATACAGAAAACCCAGAAAACCAGACACTTTATAATCATTAATGGCCACTAGAACTTATTTTCTTGTCTTGCTATGGGTTTAATCACATGGTCTTGCTTTCTTTTGTTTACTGCTTAAAAATTCCTTAAAGAGGTTGGTAGGACAAGATATTTAAGATGCAGTTCATGTCACAAGATATGTCTAAATGTGTTAAGTTTTTACTTTCTCCAAGAGGGTGCCTGAGATATTTTATACATGCAAAAGGAAACCAAGATGAAGAGTAAGTTTTCCAGATGTTCTCTTTGACATGGGAATGTCCATTTCTGCCAGGATTTAAGCTGACTAATTTTCAACATCTGTATCATAATGCTTGAGTCTGATTAATCTCCTACTTCTCCCTTTTTTGCAGCCTTTTAAATGTATTGGAGAGAGAGATTGCCTTAAAATATGTTTACAAGATACTTAATTCTTGTGTTCAAAATTATCAGGATTTTTATTTTAGGATATTCTTTCTAGAAGTTGAACTCAGTGGTCCCTGTGGGTCCCTTCCAGCTCAGGATATTCTATGATTCTGTGATCAGGTCACTCTTGTGCAAGGTTCTTCATGATCCCCTTAGTTATCTATCAAAAATGCTGTGGCATTCAACCTTACCATCTGTAACCATCTGAGAGTTCACCTTTGATCTCAACCTGCCATTAAGTCTTGCCCTCTTGTCAAAGATTCAACTCATCTCGAAAATACTTGTTAGGGAATGTCCTGTAACATCCTTCTGGAGATGTTTGCTTCATGGGCAACTCTTTCAGAGTGAACTTTAACCACCTAAAAGTCAAAAGTTAAGTGAGATGAATTCCTTTGTGTATGAGGCTGAAGGACAAAGTGTCTGAAAACCCCACCATGGAAAAGTGAAGTAAGAGAAAGACAATAAATGTTATTTTACCAGCACAGAAAGGAGAAGCTGGGGAGGGATCATCCATTTTGGTTAAAGGCAGAGTATTTTCTTGCCTTCTGAGTCACAGGGGTCATACAGGGTCTCCTGAGCTCACCAAACTTTGCCTGAAAAGAGCTTTAGCCATAAGGAATGTGTCATGTATTACATGATTCTTCAAGATATGGGGACCTGCTCCAGCTTGAGAGAGTACTTCAAATGTGATGAACAGGTTTAACTCTGGCACTCTTCCCAAACTGCCCTGTTTTCCTCAGACCTGTGTTTCAGCCTAAGCATCATCAGTGGAGGGCCCTGAACTTTGGCCTTTGCTTCCCCCACTTGGCCCAAACCTGCTTTTAATCTCTCGAGTTGCAGGGCACCGCATGAAGCTCATCTCTGCTCTCAGGTTTTGCCTGAGGGGTTGGAGATAGGGAACATGTCTAGCTTATCCTAAGAGAGTCTATTTAAGGCAGACATTAGTCAGCATGTTTGCATTTTGTATTTAAATTATGTAAATGTGCTCAGAGACTGGTGGGGGCCTATCTGACAAACCCAAAACCGAGTAAATAAGAGTAAGCGAAGCGTAGTGATATGAAAGTGGAAAACCCAAATGAAAATGAGTTTTCAGGGGCTTTATGCACACACAAAAAGACAAAACCACAAACCCGAGAAGCTGGGGCAGGACAAAGTCACAAATGAACCTTAGGCAGGATGAAGAGGGAGATTTTTTTTCCTCATCTGTTCCCTGGTTTGCTCATCCTGGAGCCTAAGGCACCCAGGAGTACAACAACCACAGGGAACATGCTCCCTCAAGGAAGCAGCAGGAGGAGTAAATGCTTTAACTGGTACCAAGGGCTTTTATATGCATTGCTACTCAGCACAGATCCTTACACATGGTTTTTTCTCCAGATTAGGAAACCAGGGTGACAAATGTCATGGGCCACAGCATAGGAGATGCAGTGGGAGCAAGACACAGAGGCTGAGCTCAAGTTTCAGGAAAGTTTGGGACGACTCTCCCAGTCTTGGCTTTTGGTCTTATTTCACCTGCCTGTGGCCAAATACTGACTAATGTGTAAATCCTGATATACATGAAGGAAAGTGTGGTGGTTGGGATGACCCTGATTTCCAAGAGAAGTCATTTGCCTCAAGCTCCTAACATCAGATAATAATTTTTGAATTCGAGATGATCCAAGAAGACTTGAAAGTGACACTTGGGGCTAAAATAAAGAGGTTTGATTGTTTCCTCCTCTCTCAAGTGCTAAATAACATTTTGACAGAACTGAAGCTACATCTGAATATTCTCACTTGATAGGAATTTTCACAGAGAAATTCTAAACCAGGAAATAGTCAGGGTTTGGCATCTAAAAATTGGAATATTTTGAACACAAGAAATGCAAGCCAAAATCAAATGTTTAGAAAGTTTAGGGGTTTTTACAGGCTATAAGAATGAAAAAATCTTATTAAGAAAATTATCCTAGGAGAGGTGAATTGGATTCTGATTGGCTACCAGATGCATTTTGCAATGACTATTTCTTTAGATTTTTGCCAAAAATATTCAGATGGCTAATTGCTAGGTGTATTTTTGAAGTTACTTGGTATTTATTATTCTCTGCTTTTATGTTTTTATTGATTTCAGTCAGAAATTAGGAAAAAAAAAATTAAAAAAAAGAAAAGAATCCTGGTGACTCATGGCTTACAACAGGAGCATTGGAGACCCCAAAGAATTGACAAAGTCACATTTTGCATTCCAGATTCATGATAGTTGTACTAAGTGCATTTGGTCAGGCTGAAAACATATGAGCCTGCAAAAAGAAATTAACTTATTTGGTGGAAAAGAAATTCAAGTCCCAATTTCTATCATGTTATTATTATTTTGCAATCTATAACATCACAGAGCAGATCAAGGCAGCCTCGTGTCCTTTAATTTGTAAGCTCCTGGTCCATAATTATGAAAAACTAAACTCCAGTGAGTGATCTTTCCCCCTTTTCAATATTGCTTTGTCAGTATTGTTATTTGCATATATTTGCATAAGAACATCCCGGGATCTGCTTGCATTAACTCATTTATTTTATACACCATATACCTGGCACAACCACTCAACAGCAAGAGAGTTACTCCCAGGAGTAATCCTGCACCCACCTTCTCCCTCTCCACCCAACTCCTGTGAACTACAGGCAGCAAATGATCCTTGTTGAAAGGGAAAAATAATCAGGCAACAAAGGCTGGTAATGACTTTACCAATTCCTAATGTTCATCTTGTTCCCTACCTGAATGTAAGGATAAAGCAGGGAAAAAGTGTCACTATTTTCTGACCTGAGTGTAAACAATCTTGTGTAATGGGACTGAAGATGTAAAAGGAAAGTTTGAAATTAAACCCATGATTTTTATAACTACCAAGGTTCTCAGCCCATGTCATTGCCATCAATCTGTGTGTTGCTTTCATGCAGAGCTTTAATTTCACATTGCAGGTTCAATGCAGTGCAAGAAATCAATTTATTTTTAATATTCAAATCAGTATTTCTTTTGCTCTTGTAAAAGGTGAATAAAAGAAGAGAAATGCAGAATTCTGTCCTGAAATCAGTGAAGCAGAGTGAGCAGCAACAGGGAGATCACAGGTATTTTGGGGGGGTATTGCCTCAAACGCAGCGTTATGTTTGCTCTGGAATGGGAGTTTTGTTCTGATAATGGAGAAATTTCAAAAGTTGTGGATGAACTTTCAAGCTGTTCTATTAATAATTAACTTGGACAGAAGTCGTGTAGTTCATTTGCCTGCTTTAAATCTCAAATATTCCAATAGCAGCCTGCTATAAAGTTACTGTGTTACAGAACAGGTCCCTGGATTTGGAGGTCAAAGAGAAAAGGAAGTTTGGGGGTTTTTATCATGCCCTTTTAAAAGTGCATCTTAGGGACTGGCAGCAAACACTTCTGTGTTTTGGGGGGGTTTTTTGCTTGTGTTAAAGTTGAATAAAACCTCCAAATCTTATAAGTGTTCATCAACTAAAACTTTTAACGAAAGGTAAATTTGGGTAATTTTAAATATTTCACTAAAGTAATTTGAAATTAAAAGACAATCTGTCACTGAACATTCCTGAATTAGTGCCTTTAAATGAAAAGTTATTTTAAGATAAAAGCTCACACAATCGTAAAATCTTTAAGGTCAGAAAAGATCATTAGGATCAAGCCTAACTCTCAGCCCAGCAGCATCACCATGTTTGACAATTTCTGATGAGATCAAATTTGACAATTTCTGATGAGATCAAATTTGACAATTTCTGATGAGATCAAAATACATTTTCACATTTTCTAGAATTCTTTAAAAAATTTAATTAAAATTAAAAAGTCATTAAATCTGCTTTCCCGCAGTACGTTAGTTTGAATTTGCCCACAATACATCATGAGGTTTGTTATCAGTGTTATTTCTTGTGTAATGGAAAAATTATACAGTTGCTACTGGAAAAAAGTGACAGCTGAGGTTTTAAAATTGCTTTTGTTGCCAGCAGCCAGGGCTTCAGAAGAACAGTTTTACCAATGTGGGAGTTGGTTCCTTTGAAAAGAGAAGGTTTTCTTCAAATAGCTCTCTAAAAGTCAAGATATGTATTAAAAGATGCCCAGAGTGGAAGGAAACTATATTTAACTAATATTATATAAATACTGTGTAACCAACTCTATAACATTCTTTCCTTGGTTTCACCAATCTGTCTGCAAACTCCTCACCTTAATTTGACACAATTAGTCTGAATTAATTTAAAATCCTGCTTTGGGGTGGGTGGGGCAGAGGGGTCAGCAGAAGTTCTTGGGGCAAGAAAATCTTAAATATCGGAAACTAGCATAGGTCTATTGTAATTATAATGTGTCTGATTAAATTTTTGACACTTTTTTTTTCCTCTAGCTACAATCCCAAGCATCACAGTACATGTTTTTTTCCTAATTTTTACATATTTTTTCATCATCTTTGCCTTTAGTCCCAGCTAACAAAAAAATGAGAGCAGAAAATAGAGAAGCAAAGCAACTTAAGAAATATATCTTTGAAATGCATTTTCAGACAAAGAAAGGTGACAAAATACTCCATTTCTTACTTTGTCATCCTTCTGCTTTAATATTTTTGAATCTGGAAATTGCTCAGACATTTTTATCACAACAGAATATTGTTTATTGACTCTTCTTTTTGTTGTGCTGCTTTTCTGTTTCACCCCACATAAAGAATTTGCTGCTCCTGTCTTTCTGGGAGAAGCCACGAATGGGAAGACAGTGTGGGAACAAGAATGTCACACTATTACATAGACAAGGGGTTTTTGCCTGGGGGCAAGCAAAAAAAAAAAAAAAAAAAAGGAAGGAAAGAAAAAAAAAAGAAAAAGCAGAAAAAACTTGAAGGAAAATATGACATTTCTAAAAATCTTGAGTGGCAAGTTAAAAATGAGGATTGAGGTGCTGGAGCGAGTCCAGAGAAGAGCAACAAGGCTGGTGAAGGGACTGGAGCACAAGCCCTATGGGGAGAGGCTGAGGGAGCTGGGGGTGTTCAGCCTGGAGAAGAGGAGGCTCAGAGGTGACCTCAGCACTGTCTGGAACTCCCTGAAGGGAAGTTCTGGCCAGGTGGGGGTTGGTCTCTTCTCCCAGGCACTCAGCAATAGGACAAGGGGGCACGATGGGCTCAAGCTCTGCCAGGGGAAATTGAAGTTGGAGATCAGAAAAAAATTCTTTCCAGAGAGAGTGCTCAGGCATTGGAATGGGCTGCCCAGAGAGGGGGTGGATTCCCCATCCCTGGAGATTTTTAAACACAGATTGGCCGTGGCACTGAGTGCCATGATCTGGTAAAGGGACTGGAGTTGGACCAAGGGTTGGACTCGATGATCTTGGAGGTCTTTTCCAACCCAATCGATTCTATGATTCTATGATTGTTCCTTGACTCTCCCAACACAAGGGGGCATCAAATGGAATTGTCAGGTAACATGGACAACACAAACAAAAAGGGTGTTTATTTACTCAGTGCAGAGTTAGGTTGGGCAGCTCTTTGCCACAGGAAAAAGATGCTAAAATTGTATGTGGGTTGAAGGGAATTGACATCCGATCCCGTCAGATCTCGGAAGCTCAGCAGGGTCAGCCCCAGATTAGTACTTGGATGGGAGACCTCCTGGGAAATGCCGGGTGCTGGAGGTTCTAGTCCTGAGGACTTCACTGGCACTGTCCAAGCTCGCTCGGCCATGGCAGATGAACCTCAGGACTGAAACGGTGGGGCCAGTTCTGCGCAGGCTGAGCCTCACCTGAAATCCACTGCGCAGGCTGGAAGGGCACGTGGGGACAGCCCTGCCCAAATCTGCGTTCCCGAAGCTGAGCCACACACACAGGTCTTGAAGGGAATATGGACTCCAAATCAATGACAGACATTGAATTTAGAAAAAGATCACCAAAAAGCCCTCAAGGACAAGAACACCAAGACCCCACCAGTTTGCTGGAACTGATTCAGAGCAGGGATTCAAACCCTGATTTGTTGTAGATTGTTATTTGCTTTCACTGAAATTAAAGGGAAAAAAGGGTATGATCCTTTTCCATCCATGATTTTAGAAAACTGACACTGGTTCTTGAGTTTCTTTTTGCTTTTATCTTTGATGTGCAGCAGGAGCTTTGATCTACACTTTTTGCCTTTTGATGTCACTGGTGTAAGAAGAGGTAAAAAAAAGGAAAAGGCAAGATATTCAATATGTACAAATGGGCGTAGCTCCTAAAAGGAGTTACTGAGTGGTTTGTACAAGTAAGAATCTGGGTCAACACACAGAAATTTAGTTGAAAAGGGTGGAATTCAACTCCCTTAATTTTATCTTTTTATGAGAAATTAGGTGTCTGCAACAAACGTCTTTAGTTGAACTAGTATATCAGATGTCTGCTTCAGAAGAAGATGAATCACAGCCTGATTCTAAAGAGAAGTTCAGGATGTGCATTTAGCAGATTTAATTCCCCTTAAGAGGACACAAAGTAGGATCTGTAACCTTGAACTTATATCAAATATGTACCTAACAGTTGTTCAGTCTTTCTGTTTGCACTTTGTCTTTAGGTGTTCATTCTTCTTTAACTAAGATTGCAAAGAACACCTTTTGTCTATGAAAAGGGGCAGAGATAATTTCTTACTGCAGTGCTACAGCATTCAACATCCAAAGGAAAATTCTCTATCTGTTAAAAAAAAAAAAAGTTTTCAATAGAACAATGTAAAATTCCAAATCTGAGATTAAGAAGGAAAAAAACAAACTGGATTTTAAATTTTGTTACAGGCTTGTAATTCAGCTGAGGGGAGTCAACAGATTGAAACTGTTTATTGCCTCTTGCAATAAAATGAAGCTGAAAAGGAGCCTGTTTATTATGAGTTTATATGGAATATGTTTTGTGACTGAAAGAAGCAAATTTGGAATTATGACAGAAATAAAAGACTTTTTTTTTTCCCCTAAGCTTGTCTTAAAAGTATAGCATAGCCAGGATAGGTCCTCAACACAATCTTTGAAAGGAGATTTTAAAAGGGCATAATAATTATTAAGTAAAACAAAAATTATTTAAAGACTGAATTTTTTTCTACTTGAAGGTGTCCCTGCCCATGGCAAGGCATTGGAACTAGATGATCTTTAAGGTCTTTTCCAAACCACTCTGAGATTCTGTGACTAGTCACAGCCTAGAGCTCCAAGAATCCTCACATCATTTCTGAAAAGCAGCCTAAAGAAATGGACTTTTTGTCAACTTATTCCCCGCCCTTAAAAATTTAACTCACTCATCTCCCAGCCTAAAAAATGCAGCTGCCTGCAAATGGAAAGATCATCACGACTGCAGCATCATTACAGTGTTTTGTCCAGCCTGTTTGGGCTCAGTTCTCTGCCAGGATCAGGAGGAAGTCAAATGCCACACTTGGTGATATGTCTTGGTTTTACCTTCTATTTGAGTTGTTAAAAGCAAATCAGTTTGATTCCACTGAGCTTGAAAAACTAGAATTATTTGGAGCTGCAGTAGATGTTACCCAGGACAATTAGGGCATTTTTACTCTGTCAGGTTGAGTGGCCCTGGGGCTCCTTCCCTGAGATCAACTGTAATTTTCTGACTACATCCACACTGTTGAGCTCTCTTGCTCTCCAAAACAGGTGGGCACATCCTAAATGCTTATTGGAAATGGTCATTGCCCAAGCTAATTCCTGAACACTGACTGAAAACTGACTGGGAGACATGGAGTTGGAAAGCCAAAGACACACCAGAGATTTTCTAATAATGAAAGGGTGCAGACAGTCTTATTTTGGTGCTGATACTGTCAGGCACACAATAATTTATGAAAAAGAAGGATATTTGAATGCTGAAGTTGGTCAATGACCAGATTTTGCTGTGTATTTGATTACACTGAGCCAGGACACAGGGCATGTGGGAGTGTGTGGTGACAAAGTATCACTCAGTTGTAAATACTGGACTTGACAATTACTGTATTGAGGTATCAGGGCTCTTTCTGCATAATTTATATGCAGCTGAAGCAAGCAGCCACATTAAATTTCCTACCAAACTCAGCAAGATAAAAAAATAGAGAAAGAAACCACCACCACCACCAGTATCCTAACACTGCTCTGATTTTTGGTAAAATACTCCTGAGTGAGAGAAGGTTCTTTGCTTTATGGGACAACTGTTTATAATGCCAACTTGGAGACATATTACAAATTCAGACATTCAGGGGGCTTTTCTAATCCTCAGTTGCAGTTTGTCAGTGCTTGAGGAATATTCCCTTGCTCCAATTGTTCATCCTCAGCAGGAGCTGGCTTAGCAACATCAGAGTCTGCAGATGTGTATTGTTTCCCATTAGTCTCAGCTTGAGCCTGGTGTTATGTCCTTTTCATCAGGAACCTCCAACTCTAAGTCAGTGAACCAGGACTAATGATCTCAGCCTTCCTGGGAGACATCAGAGTCTGTGCATGTAATGTCCAGAGCTTTGGCTTCTGCTGCTGTGAGCCATTTAATGTGCTGCTTAAGCCTCAGACCACTCACTCCCACCACAGAAGCTGCAGCCTCCTCACAATGTTTCCAAGAAAACACCCACTTGAATATCATTTTCGCTTCATCCCTTTGAATTTTTTTATAGTTGCATCTAGCAGGAAACAAGGAGTAGGGGGGAAAAATGAGAAAAAGGATCAATTTGCAAACACTTAAATGCTGATGGCCAAAATTTGCAATTTTTCTAGCACACTACCTGCAAATAAGAATAATTTACAAATCATTATGTGGCAGAAATGGGGGAGAAAAATGCCAGTGTTCACATTGATGAATAATATTCGAGGAGGATTATTCAGCCAAGTCTACTCAACAGTATCAGATGGAGAAGAGCTTTGTAAAGGTTACTTCTGTCCTTTTTTCTCTCTGTTTTCTTGCTAACCCTGTTGGCCTCTCATAGATATCAAATTCGTGTTTCCATCTCAACACAGCGAATAAAGAGCTCCCTTTAGAAACAGACTTTTTTGATAGACACGGGGATATTTCTGTAATGGAACCAGTAACCTGAACCTTCTGCTCTGGACTTTAATATGAACATATAAGACTTCCCCTGGCTGCCCTCCTTTTATAACCAGCTGCCTAGAAAATATTTTTCATGCTTTGTGATACTAGGTGTACTTTTTAATGAAGGTTTAAAGAATTTCCTCCAAAGTTCCTCTGAAACCTGCACACCATAATATTTCAGTGAAGTCTGTTTCTTGATTTGCCAGTCTGTTGCAGAGGCTTGTAAGACAGTGTTACAGCAGAATTTCACTTTAATTGGCATTGCTCCTAGCTATTTAAGCAATGTGCTGAACTGTCTATCATCAAACCTGGGCAGCCAGAATCGTTTTTTACCACCAATTTGATATTATCTAGAGTCAAATACTCTACTCAGAGCCTAGATAGTGATGTTTGGGCTGTATCGAGGACTTTAGAAATCATTGTCAGTAATTGCCCCAGGTAAGTTTCTTATTCTAAATGTTTTGGCTCAATATAGACACCAATATGACAAAAAAAAAACAACCAACAACAACAAACAAACTTTGGGTAGCTGAGATTGTCACTTCTGGCATTTATTGCCATTGTGAGTTTTAATTAAGAATCAAGATTTTCTTTTTTATTGAGTACTATCACATTTCCCAAAAGGAGATTTACTTCCTGCTCTAGAAAGGTTGAGATAAAGGAGAAGTTGGAATGGGCAAAAGGTTTCAATGAATCAACCGTAAGACCAAAAATTGGGTTATATTGGTTTTGTGGACTGAGTTACTTTTGAAAGTTTCTCTTCCTATTAAAGAGGGAAATTCTAAGTTCTCTGGTTTTGAATAAATGAAGTTAGTAAGATGGAACCAACTTGTTAAGAGACACATTAACATCATTGTTAAAAAATCTGGACTCTTCAGCAATGAGCCAGGACTTCTGAAAAAATGGATGCCATAAGGTGACACCCACCCAGTGATGTCCAGGCTCTCTGCAGGCAACAGTGAGAAAAAGGCACTCCTAGGGTATGTTTAGCACCCTGCAGAAGATATTTGGGACCTGTCAGATGAGTTATCCTCTAGAAATGCTTGTGGTTGGTTTGTTTATTTCTTTGTTTGTTAATGAATGTTCACTGAGTAAGTGAATCCCCTCTACTTAAATATAAGGTTTTATATTTTAGATGGCTAATATTGGGTGAAATGGATCATGTCCAGAAATTCTGACCTATTCCAAGAAGACAACTATAGCATCCCAAATAATTTGTTATCAGAGAGATGAAGTTGACTCAAGAGAGGTGGTTAATGGGTCATACTCAACCTGGAGGCCAGTGAGTAATTCACTTTCCCTTCTGGGGCTTTCCCAGTTTGATTTCTGTGTTGATGCCCTGAAGGAGGAGATGGAGCAAGTTGTCAGATGACACCAGGCTGATGGGACCAGTTGATACAGTCCAAGGCTGAGCTATGACCAAAAGGATTCAGACAGTGGGGATTAATGAGCTGATTAATGACCCTGATGAAATTTAACATGGACAAATGCCCTGCACATTGGAAGGAAAAAACATTTGCAGTGGTATAGGTTGGGGACTGACTGCTTCAGGAGCAGCTCTGTGGCCAGTGCCCTTGGTCACCAGTTAGTGGTGAGCTCTGGCAACAAGAGTCAATAGCCTCCTGGGCTGTATGAACAGGATTGGAGCCAGCAGCCCAAGAGAAGGGATTATCTCCCTTTACTCAGCACTCACTTTACATCTAGACTATTGCAGCCAGTTTTGGGCCCCTAATACTTAAAAGACTAACCAACCATAATTTGTTCAGTGGAAGAACATACTATAGCACCAAGGTGCTCAGGGAGCTGGAGTACCTGCTTGGTACCAGAACAACAGTGTGGTTGTTCAACCCAGAGAAGTGGCTGTTTTGTGAGACCTAAGGCCAACCTAGAACCTATAAGAAGTTCAACAAGAAGATCTAACCAGGCTATCCACATTGGTGGATGGTGAGAGGATGAGAAACAATGGGGGTGTGACCAGAAATAAGAGGGACTCCAACCAGAAAAATGAAAGAAAATTTCCCCCATGACAGTCAGGTGTTGGAGCAACTCATCCTGAGAGGTTGTGAGTCTCCATCCTGGGAGGCTTTTCAAACAGAACTGCACACTGTAACCTGGTCTGAACCCCAATGACCCTTTGTAATGATTTGCCCCATGGCTTCCTCAGTAACCATTGTATGTAAGGAAGTGACAAGTATTCCACACGGGTCTTCCATGTAGCAGTGGGGGAGTGGTTTTGTTGCTTCTTCCCTGTCTGGCTGAGGAGCTGGAGGGAGGTGGTTGCAGTCTGGTCCCTCCGGTCCCTGGTGTTTCTCCTGTCCTGGGTGAGATTGTTTCATTCTTGTTCCCCTTCCTTGAGGTTTTTAATTGTGTTTGTTTTGATTCATTCAGTTTCTTTGGGTTGGGTTGGTGTCTTCCCTATTTTCTGGCTAATCAATCCCCTTTTCTCCCTTCCCCTCTCCCCTGGGGGGTGGGATCCTCTGTATTGTGTATACAGTGTGGTTTGTGAATGTTAGAAAATATAATTTATTCTTTTTATTCAGTTCAGTTTCTTTAGAGTGCATGTTTTTTCTGATTTTTTTTTCCTTTTCCCTTTCCTTTGCTGGGAAGGTTCTGGGAGGGGGAAGGGGGGCCAGTCCAGGGTTGGCAACAGCCAGGCCAAACCTGTGACACCCTTTCTTGAGCAGCTGGTTGGGATAGAAACATCCTGATGTCCTTTCCATGTTAAATTATTCTATTATCTTCTGATTCCATTTTGGAATGGGGAAGAGAACTTGGCTCAGGATTCGTAGGCCATTGTTCTAATCTAAAAATCAAGGAACTCACCAGAAAAGACTTCTCTTAAAATCTAGTATGTTTTGGATTGCATTCTGTGGGGATTGTGTTTTGATCTGGTATCTCTAGGTGATGGCCACTGAAAGCAGTCTTTGCTGTAAGGAAGCAAAATCATATAGATGACAGGATAAAAAGGTATTTTCCATAAAGGGAAAATATTGTTATATTGATAGTTATTCCCTCTGAAAGTTATTTGACAACAGAGATATATTCAAATTATTTCCCCCTCACTGCAAGTACCAGTTTAACCTGCTCTTCATAGACATATTCTTTCCAGGGTTATCACCCCTGGAGCCAGAGTAAGCTACACTTAGTGCAAAAGTGAAATAATTTAGAGTCTGGATATCATTCACTGCAGTGAACCATCACTAGCTATTTTTCCTCCACTCATTAGTCATATAATTTCTTCTAATTATAATGTTGATTTGCCTTTGATGAAACTTTTCTTAGTTCATCTCTGAGAGCTTCCCAAAACCTAAACACAGCAGCATCGTTGGCTGCCTGTATCTTTTCTTCATGACATATCTTTTGGTCAACTCTGCCTTGCCAGGACCTCAACAATAGGCCTGAGAAAGTCTCACTATGAGGACACATCTCTACTAACAAACAAAGAAATATCAGGACTATTCCCTCTGAGAAGCCAACTGGCTTGTGTCTGGCTGTGGTCCTACTACCAAATCCTGTTACTCTCTAAAATAGTCCCCTGCTATTTCAATGCTGACATCTATGTCTAAAAGACTTTCAGGGAATCCACTTTGATATAACCCAAGCCTTACACAAGTCTAGGAATAGTTTCAGGCCATGGTAGGTGTCCTGGATAAATCCTATGGCAGCACACACTCTGGCAATGCAGCAGGATGGATGGGCAAACTTCAGTTCGTGTCTCCAGACCCAGATTTTATACTCAGGCTTTACAGTTTTTCTGTGTTTACTGGTGTGATGTGCTGGTTTAAAGGTGAACCAGCAGGGGAAATGAACTCACCATGAGAGAGATTATAAGTCAGAGCTAAAATTTAATAATAATATTACAATAAATACACTGACACAAAAGGGAAATTGCTTCCAACTCACAAAACCCCAGCAGTATAACCCAGTGTCCTGGGGCACAAACACAAGGGGGTTTGTTTGCCCTTGTGCTGAGACCCCTGTGGCTCCCCCAAGTCCAGAGCAAAAGGAAATGAAAAACCTGTTGGTGCAGGCGAGGGCTGTGGTCTGGGTGAGAGCAGTGATCTCCTCCTGTCGAGGTCCTGCTGCTCCTCTGGATCCAACGAGAAGTTCCCAAGGTCTTCTTACCCACCACTTATGTACCCTCAGGGAGCACCCAGTCCCTCCCCCTGGGCAGGGACTCACACAATGGGTGATTAACTCTGGGAGCCAGGGGGTGTTGAACTGTTGATGGCCCATTGGCAGCTCCGCCCCCCTCAGGCTGGGTGTGAAGGTGATAATGGCTCCCTGGGCAGCTGCTGCTGATGGCCCATTGTCCTTGGGGAATGAATAGAGGGGGTAGAATACACAGCTTTGATCACCCCCACACAGTGATAGCTGGTCCCTCCTGCTCAACCAGGACATGTGGGATTTCATTTCTCTCAAGTTTTAAGGACCTGTGCTTTTAACTCTGGGTAGCTGAATCTGCTGTTGATTGTTCAGTTTGACAAATCAGATGTATCTTAAATCTGGGTCTGACTGTGTCTTTTCATCAGCACATTTGAGACCAAACACATGGTGATTCTCCAGTACTTCCCATGTAATTTAATTTTATGTATTTTTTCCCCCAAAAAGCAATTTTAAGTGCTGGTGATTTAAGTCAGTGTTGCTAGAATCCCCTTATCAATCCTCAAAAACATTTCTGTTCTGTTGCTTTCTGATGAGTTTTTAGTGTAGTGCAAAGTACACTCTATAAGTTCCTCATCATCACCTCCTTTCACCTCATCTACACATAGTTCCTTTTCTCTTTGGGAAGCATTTTCAATGCAAATGCTACAGGCTTTTCTGGGCTACTTGGTATTATGTGAGAAATCACCACTCCTGACCTCATCACGTGAAGCATCAGTAGTTTAACAGATTGGCAGCGATGGGACAAAGTGCACTAAACCCCTGGAGGATATAAGTGTCTGTTTAGCCAACTTGAAAGCATCTTGACATTCTTTTGACCATTGCCACTATTTATTTTTCTGTAATAGCTCTGTCACAGCTCTAACTATAGCAGACAGGTTTGCTATGAATTTCCCTTGGTAGTTTATCATAGCCAGAGAGAAAGTTAATTTCCATACCTTTCCCTTTGTACATGAGCTTGTGTAATATACAGTATCCAGATGCTTTTCTGAAAGAAGAGTAAAATACCCCTGCAATCTGAAACCTGTCTGCATCCACAGAGTTTTCTAACCTCAGCCCTTATTTTGCCAGAGCCTCTATCACACCTCCAACAACTTAAAACCTTTCTGATGTCTCCCTTCAGGACATCAATGCCTTGCACTCCCCATCTTACAGACTTCAAGAACTGAAGAAGCAACTGGATAATGGAAACACAGTGGGGAGTTATTTGTTATTGCAATTATCCCCAATATTTAAAAAGCATTTGGAGTTTTAATGAGTGAGCCTCTGTTTTGTATGTGGTGTTAGTTCAGCACATTGTCTTAAAATGTAATGTTATTCCTTCTTGCTGCTGATCCTCAAGAGACTGCAAGGTGCTCTGCAAAGGAGATACTTAGCATTGCCTTCCTTTTCCAGAGGATTTAACTTCCAGACATAATTACATCTGTGTCATCTGGCTAAGCCAGGAAAGAATCCATAAATCAGAGGTCTTCAATTTTTTTCCCGCCTAAAAAATCACTTGAATGCTCATACTAAGGGAGAAACACAGTCTGCTTAAATGCAACAGCCTTTATCCAAGCATAAATCTGTGTTTATGCTTAAAAAACAAGCTGCTTCTGTACGATCTAAGCACAGATTTTCCACGAAGAACACAGAAATAATATTTTTGTCAAAAGACAATACTCATGGCATATGAAAACCGTAAGTGATAGACACAGCACATGAAAAAATAATACAGATGTCCACCAGCCCTTAATCTTATTTTCAGAGAATATCTCTTCAGTTGTATTGGTGTCCTGGGTTGAGCTGGCAAAACACCAACTGTCCAGGACAGAGTGAAAAGGGTTCTTCATCCCCCCAACTAGCCAAGGGAAGAGAAGAGGGAGAGGGGAAAAAAAACCCTTCCAAAGCCAGGTTTATGCTGAAACTAACTACATGTATTTATACAGAAAGGAGAAAATTAAGAGGAAACTACAATATAACACACACTTACACAAGTTATATATAACAAGGCATAACTTCCCACTCCCCAATTAATACAAAGTCTATTACAGTAGATCTGTAAGTACTCTGAGAGACACTCAGCAAGAAACAGAAAGAGTAACAACAAAAATGTTTCTACTTCCCTGAATGCAAACAAAATGCAAGCAGAGGCAGCAGGAGCAGGGCCTGCTCCAAGACAAAAGCTGGATCACATCTGGCTTGTACCTCGGCATGGCAGAACTGCCCAAGCCACTCCCACACACTGGATTTTACCCCCTTTGAGATGCTGTAGTATGGTATGGAATACAAGATTATTGTCTGGAAGGAGTCAGCTGTGAGCTGGCTCAGCCCAGCTTAAATCAGCTGACAATCCCAGGCCTAGCTGGACTTTAAAACCTAAGTTTAGGCCCACCTGGCTAAATCCATAACAATTGGGAAAAGATTTTAAGGCAAAAATCACAATTAGGTTTCCAATTCCCACTGAAGCTGTGAAAGTGAGTCAGTTAAGTTTCTCTTGGTATTTTCAAAACCTACCCATTACTTTTAGTATTTTTATTGTTCTCTTCTGATTTAACACAGAAGGCTACAATGACCCTGCCACAACATTCTGATACCTTTCTCACATTTTGATATTATAAACCATAACCCCCCAATACAATGATTATTTATATGACTATTACAAATATCCACCCACAAACAAGAAGTCACACACACTGTGTAAAGCAAAAGATTAATAATGCCCCATTCTTCCTAAGAAGAGCTGCTCCAGTTTAACTTTTGCCTAATTACTGACAAATAAGTAGCTCAAAACTACATTCTTTGCTGTTTTCCTCTCCAAAGCACTGGGATAGTTCTGGTATTTCCCAGGTGCTCTCAATGCATGTAGCAAAACATTCATGAGCCTTGGTTTTCAGAGAAAGACAATAATGAACAGTATTAGTCTCTCCTGTAACCTACAATAAGGCAGCATTGGGGTTTAGTTTGCTTGCTTGGTTGGTTGGTTGGTTGGTTTAAGATTTGACCATGCTGGATAAAGTAGCACAATTCCCTAGCAACAAGTGATGATACTGCAAAAATGGTTTTGGAGACTGAAACACTGATCTAAGACCCTTTGGGATATCTCCAAAAACCTTCTGTCCCAGCTGGCTTAGGACATAGAGGCCTTACTAGCAATTCCTTTCTGCTCACATGAACCCAAATACACGTAGGCTGAGTTTAGAGCCACTTTTGAAAGGGTTTTTCTTTCTTCCACCATAATGAAGAGGAATGTACCAATGAAAGTTGTTGGTTTCTAGAAGGGGATGTGTTTTAGTAATAATTGACAATGGCTGGACACATATATTTGACCTGGACTAAGGGCACAGAGCAAGAAACCTCTTTAGCTCCTCAGTGGACAACAAAGAAATAAAAGGGGTCCTCCTTGAATTGTTTCATCAATTTTTACAATCTCACACTTCCATGCTGTGGTTCAGAGATGGACCTGTACCTCTCACATCTTGCTCAGCCACTGCAATACTGATAAACTCCATGCTTGGACTTTTTTTCCATAATGGATCTCCATTTCTCTGACAACTAAACTTCGCCTCCACATTTCCATTCTTCCATCAAAGTATGTAGTTGAAACATAAGGAAACACAAATCCACCTGGGTTTATCCCCTATTTAAGGCTGGTTTTCCCAGGAATTTTTTCATGTCAGAAAATTGCAGTGCAGCTTGACACTTTCCTCAAAAGGAGTGATCTTTCATTCAGACATGCAATGGCACAATCCCAGAGGAAAGTTGAGAATAACAGATTTACTCACATATTAATTCATGGTCTTCTGTAAAGTTCAGCCATTCCCCAGGATTTGCAGTTCAAAACAGGGTGAGATATTTGAAAATGTTTGATCTTTTCAATCAAATAAGTCAGAGAATTCCTTTTTGTTCTGAATGTATACAAATTCTGTGTAGTTTGTACACAAATTAAGGAGCAATAGAAGGGTTTGGGTTGGAAAGGACCTTAAAGATCATCTAGTTCTACTCCCTGACAAGGGAAGGAACATCTTCTACTAGCCCAGTTTGCTCCAAATCATGTCCATCCTGGCTTTGAACATTTCCAGGGATGGGGCAGCCACAACTTCATCTCCCTGATTACAAATTATTTGGGATGCTATAGTTGTCTTCTTGGAATAGGTCAGAATTTCTGGACATGATCCATTTCACCCAATATTAGCCATCTAAAATATAAAACCTTATATTTAAAACCTTATATTTAAGTAGAGGGGATTCACTTACTCAGTGAACATTCATTAACAAACAAAGAAATAAGCAAACCAACCACAAGCATTTCTAGAGGATAACTCATCTGACAGGTCCCAAATATCTTCTGCAGGGTGCTAAACATACCCTAGGAGTGCCTTTTTCTCACTGTTGCCTGCAGAGAGCCTGGACATCACTGGGTGGGTGTCACCTTATGACATCCATTTTTTTAGAAGTCCTGGCTCATTGCTGAAGAGTCCAGATTTTTAAAAAATGATGTTAATGTGTCTCTTAACAGGTTGGTTCAATCTTACTAACTTCATTTATTCAAAACAAGAGGACTTAGAATTTCCCTCTTTAATAGGAAGAGAAACTTTCAGAAAGTAACTCAGTCCACAAAACCAATATAGCCCAATTTTTGGTCTTAAGGTTGATTCATTGAAATTTCCCCCCTGTTTTTTCCCACTGATTGCAGAGTGGAAGGAGATGCCTGTTCTAGACACAAAGCCTAGCAATAAGGTCCTGGCAGATGTGAATCAGGATATTGTGCTTCACATATTCCCATCCTAAATCTAAAAACAGGAGGAGTGAAATCCAAGTTGGAGATATCTATTCTCCCCCTTCACTGCCGAGACAATCTTCAGTAGACACTGAGGTAATGATTTATTGTATAAACCAGGTGAGGGCACAGGTTTTGTGCCTGATGATCCAGCCTGCAGTGTATCAGCACAGCCAGGGCACAGGCCAGGGTGAGCAGAGAGCAGGGAATGTTCCCAAAAGTCAGGCTGGAGGCAGCTGACCTATTTTGGAGGCTGAGTTTGGCTGTATGCAGGGGTGTGAACCAACCCCTCCCAGCAGGACCCAAGGGAGCAGTGCCTACCTCATTTTATTTGCTGGCATAACCACAACCTTCAAGAGCACGAGGTCACAGGAACACCCCTCGCAGACACCCCCTCCATTATTCATTGTACAAACCTGGAGGAAGGGATGCTGATTGCATGAAGAAAGCAACACCACAAGCCTGAACCACAGTCCAGGTGTAAAGGTACTGCCCTCATTGTGGTTGCTTCAGAGCTTTAGTGAGTGGGAAAGGGAGCAGGAGGGAGATGGGGCAGGGAGATAGCCCCCTATCAGAGCCTTGCTGGGTCTTGTCGCAGGTTTGGCCTGGCTGTTGCCAACCCTGGACTGGCCTCCCTTCCCCCTCCCAGAACCTTCCCAGCAAAGGAAAGGGAAAAAAACTGAAAAGAAACGCACTCTAAAGAAACTGAACTGAATAAAAAGAATAAATTATATTTACTAACATTTACAAACCACACTGTATACACAATACAGAGGATCCCACCCCCAGGGGAGAGGGGAAGGGAGAAAAGGGGATTGATTAGCCGGAAAATAGGGAAGACACCAACCCAACCTAAAGAAACCGAATGAATCAAAACAAACACAATTAAAAACCTCAAGGAAGGGGAACAAGAATGAAACAATCTCACCCAGGACAGGAGAACCACCAGGGACCGCAGGGACCAGACTGCAACCACCTCCCTCCAGCTCCTCAGCCAAGGACCGGGGAGTAAGAACCAAACCACTCCCCCACTGCTACGTGGAAGACACGTGTGGAATACTTGTCACTTCCTCAGATACAATGGTTACTGAGGAAGCCATGGGGCAAACCATTACAGGTCTCCTCCTCACTGTCCACTCCAGAAAGCAGTAACATCCATAGGAGGACCATGTTCCCACCAGACATATCCATGTCCCCACGTGGGTGTCCACTCTCAGTTCTAAACAAACCCAATGACAGTGTTGGCTTTTGAGCCATTATACCATCTGGAAGTTTAAAGAGCCTGGGTTAGGGCTTGAAGGAGAAGGAATGTTATGTTCAGTGTATAAATGTTATGTTTTGAAAACATTTGGCAGGCAAATTTTCAGCTTTCATTTTCTCCCTTTTCTTCTCTGCCCTTTTTTTCCTTTTGTGCCCTTTTTCTTCTTTTTTTTTGTTTTTTTTCAACTCAAAAACAAAGCCTGAGGAAGGAAAAATAAAAAGGCTTGGGATATGAAACCTAAAAGAGCAACGTAAAATAAAATAAAAAATGTTTGCTTTTCTGAGAAGAGCAACAGAAGTGTTTCCTTGGAGCAGGGAATTGGCTTATGAAATTGTGATATTACAAAAAAAAAAAAGGCTTAACTTTGTTTTTGCCAGCCTCATTATTCACTTGTTAAACATACGCAGTCTGACTGGAGAGATGTGAGACAGAGATCAGAGATGGAGACAAAGTTTGCACCCCAAGGTTTATAATCACAGGAAAAGTTGTTTTCAGCTTGATCCATAAATGTTAACTGGTTACTATCAGCCAAGAAAAATGAAGAACTATAGAACAGAGACATATTTAAAGGCATGGAGGGAGCCAGTGCCAGACCTCTTTTCTGTAAAGAGCTCAGGCAGTTACTTAAATTCCTGTGCTCTGCTGCGAGATAAATACCTTATTATGCACATGTGAACTTATCTGGGACAGCTGTTGAGCTTAAATACAGCCCTCCTCAGTCCCAGGGTTACCCTCTAAATAGAGACCTACATTTCTTCTTTCCTCCTGTTTCACAGCCTTTGCATTAGCTGAGGCCTGAGAAAAGCAAAAACAGGAGGGAGATAGTGGTGTGCAGTAGGAGCACAGGTCTTGATGCCTGGACATCCCACAAAGTTCAGTTTGGCATCCCCAGGCTCCGTTTCTGCAGAATCTGAGCATGCGTTTCACAGCAGGGGTAGTTTCTTAGTATTTGGACAGTGTGTAGAAGAAGCTATAGAAATCATTATCCCTCATCACAATGTGGTAACAAGTCACTTATAATAAAATTACGTTCCTTTCTGACTAATACTAGGAAGGAAATGAGAGATAACCAAGGCAGAATCAACCTTGAAGTTTCCTAGAGAAAAATTTCCAAACTTTGGTCCACATATAGCCATTGTGTAATTGTTTTGGACTGATCAAATGCTGCAACAGTATATAGATTTTTTAAAAAATTAGTTCCCATCCCTTAGCTTTTTCTCCCCGAGTTCCAGGCAAAGCTCTCTGTTCAGCCAGGCCAGTCTTCCCTGACAACTTGTGTTTCAGCAGCCTGCTCCTGCAACTTTAAGATGTCCTCCTTGAAGAGTGTCCAGCCTTTCTGGGGTCTTTTGCCCTTCAGGAGTGCTTCTCAAGGGACTCCCTCAACCATTAACTAGACCAGCCAAAATCTGCCTTCTGAAAGTTGAAGGTAGTAGTGCTGCTGACTCCTCTCCTTACTTCCCCAAGAATCAAAAACTCTCTCATTTCATTATCACTGTGCTCCAAACAGTCTATGACCATCACATCACCCCCAGTCCTTTCCTGTGCACAAACAGCAAGTCCAGTAGGCACCTTCCCTGGTTGACTCCCTCATCAGCTGTGTCAGGGAGTTCTCCTTCACACACTCAAACCTAGATCTTTTCTCTCTGCTCTACCATGTTTCCAGAAGAAGCTAGTAAGGTGTGGTCCCCCACAAGAACAAGGTCTAGAGATTATGAGACTTCTCCAAACTTGCTATGAAATATTTATATAGAAATATACTCTTCCCTTTTGAGTGCAACCTAAATTTACTGAAGTTATTCTTAATAATAATTTCTAATTTTTTAAGATGGATGAAAAACAGTCTCAGAACAGATCCCATCACATTGTTCCAGTCAATTTTGGTGTCTTTTTTTTCCCAGCCTTAGCTAAAAGTGTATAGTGGAGACTTTTCTTTGTGATGAGACAAGTCACCTCTTACCATCAACCCTCTTTTTTTCTCATACTAAATGTTCAGTTAAGCTTTGCAGTACTTTCTATCAACCATCTCTTCCTTAAACACCCAAACCAAGACCCACCTCTTGTAGGAAAAAAAAAGTTACAAGCGTAATAGTAATAATAATAATTTTTTTTAAAATCCAGTCCCAAGCTAATGAATAAGAGACAAAACCTTGCTTGGCCAACATATGCAACTAATTCTCAGAGAGGTTTTCTGGAAAACCAGTGACAAGATAGGTACTGTGGGCTAGCCCCGGGCAGTCAGCAGTGGCAGAACGCTTCACACAGCCTCATGTGTAAAGTTTCTGAACTGACACAAAGCTTAATGGAAGTGAACCCTGACAACTGTGGCCAACCGACTGTAAGTGACATTCCTGGTGCCTTATCACTACTCATGCGTTCTCCTTCCCCTGCCACCCCCCCTCCCCTTCTACCTCTCCGCCTTGAAGGTGTAATGCCTCCTGTGGGAAGCCTTGATGCTGAAACGCCACCATCCTGTCAGATGATTTGCCGACTGCCGGCTCCCGTGTCACAGCCCAGATTCCTTAGGATGGGAGAGCGCCTGGACTCACTTTTGGAAGGAAGTTAGTCAACAGGCAGAGGGATGCTGTGGCAAAGGGCAGGCTGAGATTGTGTCTGAAAGTGCCATCTGCTTACTCTGGCATTACTAAAGCCAGATACTAAACCCAGAGAAGACTGTTTGGGGAAGCAAACCCTTATGATAAGCATTAAGGACATCTAAAAAAACTCCCTCAAATCAAGGCTTTTTTGCACTTATCCTTAAATCTAGGGTTTAAAATTTGAGAGGTGACAGGAGCTGTCTCACTTCATCAATGAATAGATTTGTGTGAAGTATTTTATTCCTGACTCTACATTCCTGACTCCCTTTGTGTGTGTGTGGCTCGGCTTCATGAACAAAGATTTGGGCAGGGCTGTCCCCACGTGCCCTTCCAGCCTGCCCAGTGGATTTCAGGTGAGGCTCAGCGTGCGCAGAACTGGCCCCACCGTTTCAGTCCTGAGGTTCATCTGCCACGGCCGAGCGAACTTGGACAGTGCCAGTGAAGTCCTCAGGACTAGAACCTCCAGCACCCGGCATTTCCCAGGAGGTCTCCCATCCAAGTACTAACCCGGGGCTGACCCTGCTGAGCTTCCGAGATCTGACGGGATCGGATGGCAGGGAGGCATTTCACTGCCTTGACTCCCTTGAAAGGCAGGGAAATCAGCCTGTTTGTATATAGCAAAGTATGGATCTCTCTACAATGCTAATGCTTTGTAGCACACTGATCACCTCTCCTCAGAGGGTTTTAAAGCACTTTGCAAATACTGGGAATAGCAGTAGTTGTGTAACAGAAGTCTCCCTTTGTTAGGTCTTGCACAAATACAGCATGAAAGAAAAGCCCTGTCCTGAAAAATACACATCCTACATGGATAAGATAAGGAAAGTTTTCAGGGAAAAGAAATGTGGGAGGGTTAATAAAGGCTATTTTCATGTAGGTGGTGGGATTAGAATCAAGAAGAACTCAGCTCTCAGGAGTGAAGCCTGAAATTCTTGCTGCTAAGCCAAGGTTTGCCCTGGCCCTGCAAATCCTACACAAAATAGTGATGTGCCATTGTTATGGGTTTAGCCAAGTAGGCCAAGAAGTTGGGCTTTAAAGTTCAGATTAGGCCTGAAAATTGTCAGCTGACTTGAGCTGGACTGAGCTAGCTCACAGCTGACTTCTAGCCAATAATATTGTATTCCATACCATATTGCATCATCTCAAAAGGGGTAAGAGCTGGTGTGTGGGAGTGGCTTAGGCAGTTGCTTCACAGCTGTGGTGCCAGCAAGACACTCTGCTGTCCCAGGAGGGATGGGGAGGCCCAAGCCCAGAGCACTGGCTTAACATCATGTTATCTGAGGGAAGGAAAATGTTTGTTCTTAGCTTCTCTCTGCTTAAGTCTGTCTCTGAAGAATTGACTTCTCTGGAATGATTTGTAGTTAAAATGGTAGAATTTGTGTTTACTGGGAAGTGGGAAGTTATTTCTTGTTATACATAACATGTGTAAGTGTGTGTTATATTGTAGTATCCTCTTAATTTTTTCTTTTCTGTATAAATACATGTAGTTAGTTTCAGCATAGACCTGTTTTGAGGGTTTTTCTTTCCTCTCCCTCTTCTTTTCCCCTTGGCTGGTTTGGGGGGAGGAGGAACCCTCTTCACTCTGTCCTGGATGGTTGGCATTTTGCCAGCTCAACCCAGGACAGCCATTTTCACAAACAGCAAAAACAAAGGCAAACAGGTAAAACTGCTCCTTTATGAGAGGAAAGAAAACCTACTTCACTTCTAATTGTCCATCTAGTCCAGCAGCAGAATTTCATCACAGTTCTATTAATTATTCCATCATTTCACAGCAATGTAATGGTCTCAACACTTGGGAGTGGTTTAATTAGGGTAACTGTTCCTAGACATATACACTTTGTATGAAGAACCTCAATATTTATTTTTTATTTTTTTAATGGTAGACACTCACTAGGACAGGCAGAAGAAACATGAAAATCTGAATGTAAGGAACTCTGAAATTTTGAGGAAATATATTAAAATCTTTAAATATGATGATGTCAGGATCCAGGTCAGCTGCTTTAAAGGTGAGCATAGGCCACAGCTGCCACTGTAAGGGTCAAACTGGGAAGGATTTTCTCCCTCCAGGTATGGGTTTGGAGGCAAATCTGATTTTAGAATAAGTCATATTTACTTGTCCATATTCAAAGACAGGCCCCTGCTTTTGGTCTGAGGAGCAAAGAAAAATTGACAAAAGGAATATAATCATCCATTGATAAATTATCCTCTTTTCAGTCAATGTAACACTGGTTTTAATATATTGTTTGCTTCACTTCTCTGCTGATACACTGTAAGCAGCATTAATATGTCCCAGAGTTCAGTGTAATGATTAATAGCTTATTATATGAAAGAAACAATCAATCAATAAATTTGTAATGACCTTGGGCAAAATTTAGATTGTATCCCTCCAGGAAAAAGTGGTCTTAGATATGAAATTACCAATGGGAATTATCTGTAGAACAGCTATTTGAGAAGAGAGAAAGTCATAGTATACACTAAGTATATACACAATATATATCCCACCCTGAGTGCTGCCTCTGGGTCTGGGGTCCCCAGCACAGGAAGGACATGGAATGGTTGCAGCGAGTCCAAAGGAGGCCACAAAGGTGATCAGAGGAATGGAGCAGCTCTTCTATTTTTTTCCTCTTCCATTTTTTTCCTCTTTCCAATGAGGAAAAGCTAGGAGAGTTGAGATTGTTTAGGCTTGAGAGGAGAAGACTTTGGAGTGACCTAATTGTGGTCATCCAGTACCTGGAGGGAGCCCACAGGATGGAGAAGGACTTAATACGAGAGCCGAGAGAGAGAGGACATGGGGTAAGACCCTGAGATTAGCTCAGTTGGTTAAAACTTGGTTGTGTAATGCCAAGGTCATGGGTTCAATCCCCTATATGGGCCATTGACTTAAGAGTTGGACTCGATGATCCTTGTGGGTCCCTTCCAACTCTGAATAGTCTGTGATCTCTGTAATGACTTCAAACTGAAAGAGGGAAGGTTTAAATTAGATATAGAAGAAATTCTTCCCTGGGAGGGTGCTGAGGCCCTGACCCAGGTTGGGCAGAGAAGCTGTGGCTGCCCCATCCCTGGAAGTGTCCAAGGCCAGGTTGGACGAGGCTTGGAGCGACCTGGTCTAGTGGAACATGTCCCTGCCCATGGCAGAGCATTGGAATTAGATTAACTTTAAGGTCCCGTCCAACCCAAACCATTCTGTAATTGTACAATTCTAGACCCAGCTGGAATGAATAAAAAAATAGAGAGGGAGGCTTATTGGAGGGCTTGAAAACCTGCAGCTCATGCTTGCTTGCTTTCTTGCAGCTTTATTCCTGCAAGGAACAAAAAAATTATGGCAAAAGTTAGAGAAGAATCAGAAATTGCACATCAGCACTGAAAGACTTGTTTCTTGTTTATGGTTTAGAGGTGAGGGGTAGATCCTGCACCATAACAGTGGTTTTTGGTGTTTTTTGGTTTTTGTTGCATATTGGACAATAATTTTTAAAAAGAAGCTCCTATACCCACTAACAGTGCATGATTTTGGATACCTCAGACACTGTTGGGTTCCTCCAGGTACTAGATTCCTTCTTCCACACAAAGGCTACTCAGGGGCAAACATGAAAACTATGCAAGTGACTGTGTGAACAGAACTATTTGTACTCAAAAATCTTTGGAGATGCAACATAAATGTTTTACCCAAGGTCACATAACGAGTCGGTAGCAGAGATTGAAATTCAGCTCAAGTCTGCTGAGTCCCATTCAAGTGCCCAAGCAACAAGACCACCTTTTCCAACTGATGCTGAACCTGTCACCTGAGACTTAAAATGTTTTGAGGTGACAGCAACTGACCCCAAACCCCCAAGTTTTATGTGAAAATATTTTCCAGTCTAAACAGTTATGTTAAATGAACCATTAAAAATTAAGCATTGAAATGAACTGACCTGAACAACGAACTAAAACATGCCTGAGGCATCAAACAGGTTTCTATTTTTTTCCTTTTATTTATGATGGGTGATGTGACAAAAGAATTCACTAAATCTTGAATACTAAATAAATTAGTCATAGCTCAAATGCCACTTCAATAGTTTTTCCAGAGAACAACCACACAGGAGCTTTTCCTCACTTGTGCCCCTTTGGCTCACCTGGTCTGTAAGATGTCTCAAAAATGGAGAAAACTGCAGACACTGAAATATAGAGTCCAAATGTCAAATTCCCCAAAATACTTCTCCATCTAAGATACAACTGTGTTAGAAGCTGGGCACAAATGCCTGGAATTACAAATACAGCCTTGTACCACCACAGAAATAGTGAATCAAATCCAGGTTGGATGGGGCTCTGAGAAATCTGTTCTAGTGTGAGGTGTCCCTGCCCATGGCAGGGGATTGGAACGAGATAAGCTTAAGGTCCTTTCCAACTTGAAATGTTCTGTGATTCTGTGATTTATTCTATCTTGGATGCACCTCAGTCCAGGAGCTTCCCATGTGTGCACATGACCAGCCTCTTTTGGAGGGTAAGAAAGCTGAGTATTATGAATGGAGTCAGAGGATGACAGCTGTATTTGGAATCAGATAATTGCCCAGATGTTAATTACTGCTGGAGATAGTCTGGTTGTACTGTCTGTTGGTCCTAATCACAGGGGACTTTGTCTTTATGTAGCATAATTAATGCCTTAGTATGGAATGTAGACCCTTGTATTTTTGCCTTATTTTTTTCTGCAATAAAAATATTAGCAGCTATGAATACTTTCTTCTGTGACAGATTTCCCAGGTTTTTTTTCACTGTGAAATCAAGCAAACCCAAAAGAAAAAGATATTCAGAAGAACTGTTCAAGTTTCTGCATATGCCCTAAATCTCTTCTGCTGCTGATCAGTTCAGTAGAGAGACCAGTGTGAGTCTGTGAGTGAGGAGTTGCTGCAGGGAGAGAGACAGGTTGAAGACTAGAGAAAACACAGTCAGAAAAGAGGAAAATAAGAGGATAAAAAGCAAAGAGCAAACAGGAAAAAATAAAGAATGAGATGTGAGCAGATTCTCCCTTTGGGGTACAGATATTCTCACTGGTTATAAATAAAGAATTGAGTAAGTGAATATGCTGAAAAACATGAATTCCTATAAAATGCCACATTCATCCCTTGATGCCCTTCCTAAGTACTCCAGACATGGAATTATTGTAAGGACATGTGAATGGAGAGGCATCTGTAATCTGACCTCTACTTTGTGGGTATTGCAACCTTGGATCTCCTCATGGATCCAGAAAAAATATCTGTTGATGTACAAAAATTGGGTGTCCAAAGTCTATATCCTGACCTGAAAAACCTGGCTAAACAAGGATGTTAACTTGTATATTGGAAATTTTGACTAAAAGAGTCCCCTTCTGATATCCCTCTTTCATAGTGTAGAAACTTTTACATATTTTCCTTGGATATCATATCCCTGCTTCTGCCCTTTCTTCCCTGGAATGAAAGAAAACCAATTTTCTCCCACAGCTCTAAAACAAAATGGCAAGTGAGTTTCAGAGGAAAGATAAATAGGCAGATGAAAAATTTTCTAAGTATTTTGGTAATTCCTCACTGTCCATCTTTTCACTTCTTAAGGCTCTAAGAGTTTTTTCTGTCCTTATCAGCCCTTTATTATAGTGCTGAGGGGTTGGAGACAAGGCTTTGTCTCATTTTATGGAATCATGAAATCACTGAGGCTGGAAAGGACCTCCAAGATCGAGTCCAACCTTCAACTCATTTGCTTTGCAGCTGATCAGTGTGGAGCACTGATTACAATCTTCCTTCTGGAGCAATGCCCATGGATGTCTCATCTCCAACAGGCACTGATATGAAGGTGAAAACCTCCCATCATGGCTAGACACAGTACTTTACCTCTATCCCCAAACCTCGAAGCTCCAGAATTAAAGCTGATGTTGGTTTTATCTAACTACTACAGTGGAGGGAGCTTTAAAATGCTGTATCCTCACCTTTATTTAATTACTTTTAAACTTGCATCAAAAGAGAAGTGACTCATCACAAGGCCTTGCCTGCTCTAGACAGATGAGTTGCTCAAAGCCCTTTGGTGGGTCTGAACTCCTTTCTGTTTTGTTCAACTGGGAATCGTTTGAAGAGCTCAGAGTATAAAAGGACCATGATCCCGTTTGCTCTGCATTTGTCAAATGGGAAGAAGATAAAAGAAGAGAGTTGCTCCACAAGGATCTTTTTGGTGGGAAAAATGAAAAGCTAATGGAGAGTTCTATCTTCCAAAAGTTTTACAATAATTTTCAGGTTTTGATAAAATATTGCACTTCAGCTTTTAATCATAGAATCATATTATCAGTTGGGTTGGAAAAGACCTCCAAGATCATCGAGTCCAACCCTTGGTCCAACTCCAGTCCCTTTACCAGATCATGGCACTCAGTGCCACGGCCAAGCTCAGCTGAAAAACCTCCAGGGATGGGGAATCCACCCCCTCTCTGGGCAGCCCATTCCAATGCCTGAGCACTCTCTCTGCAAAGAATTTTTTTCTGATCTCCAACTTAAATTTCCCCTGGCAGAGCTTGAGCCCATCGTGCCCCCTTGTCCTATTGCTGAGTGCCTGGGAGAAGAGACCAGCCCCCACCTGGCCAGAACTTCCCTTCAGGTAGTTCCAGACAGTGATGAGGTCACCTCTGAGCCTCCTCTTCTCCAGGCTAAACACCCCCAGCTCCTCAGCCTCTCCCCATAGGGCTTGTGCTCCAGTCCCTTCTCCAGCCTTGTTGCTCTTCTCTGGACTCGCTCCAGCACCTCAATATCCTTTCTGAACTGAGGGGCCCAGAACTGAACACAACACTCAAGGTGTGGCCTCACCAACGCAGAGTACAGGGGAAGGGTCACTGCCCTGGGCCTGCTGGCCACGCTATTTTTGATACAGGACAGGATCCCATTGGCCTTCTTGGCCACCTGGGCACACTGTTGGCTCATGTTGAGCTTCCTGTCAATTAGTACTCCAAGGTCCCTTTCTGCCTTTAATTTCATTTGGCCTCATTGCAGAAGATTGCACCTGTTCTTTCTTTACCCTTTTTCTTCCAAAACCTAAGCAAAACAGAGCTATTTTCCAGTACTTTCCTTACTTAAATGCCCATTTTTTAATAAGATGATTTACATTGTTGATTTTTCAGTATTCAAAACATTCAAAAGTCAACTGGACATGATCCCATGCAACTGGCTCTAGGGTTTAGACAAATTGATTCAACCTCAACCATTCTTTGATTCTAGAAGTGTGTGATTCCCAGCTTCAGATTTCAGTATTCATATGTAATGTTGCCGTTTCCAGTTGTTAGGCTGTGTTGTAGAAAGGGCTTTCTGGAGAAGTGAAGATATTCTCTGGCATATTACAGGTCACAAATAATCCCACTTTGCTTAGACTCACCCTGCTGTGAGGTGGATATACTTTGTCTAAGGAATGGGGCTGCCAATTCCCTCCCCATGCTGTACAAAGGCAAAAGGCATGTCATGGGCTCACCCAGGTGGGCCTAGATTTGGGCTCTGAAGTCTGGACTAGGCTGAAGCTGTCAGCTGACTTGAGCTGGGCTGAGCTAACAGCTGACCTCTTCTAGCCAGTAACTTTGTATTCCATACCACATTATGACATCATCTCCAGGGCAGTAGGAACCAGTGTGGGAGTGGTTAAGGCAGTCGCTTCTCAGCCTCCTCTTGGGAGGACGCACGATGCTGTCCCAGGGGGGATGGAGAGGACCAGGCCCACCACTGGCTCACAGGGTATCTCAGGAAAGTAAAATGTGTTGTTCTGGGTCTCTCCTTTCTGCTTGAGTTTGTCTCCCTGGGGAATAAGTCTTTTCTTAAGTAATGTGTAGTTAGGACAGTAGAATTTGTGTGTTCGTTAAGAAGTTGAGGTGGGGAACTTGTTGTTGCAGACTTGTGTGAGTGAATATTTGTACTCTCTTCTAATTGTCTCTTTCTTTCTGTAAAAATATATGTAGATTTAGTATAAATGCAGTTTGAAGGTTTTTTTTTCCTTTCCCCTCTCTTTTCCTCCCTTTCCCTGGTGTTAGGAGGGAGGCTTTTCTCTCTGTGCTTGGGGGGGTTGGCAGTTGCTTATCTCAAACCAAGACAAGGCAGCAGCAGCCTTGGTGAGCAACTTTTGGTGGGCTACAAATTGTGACAGCTGCCCCCACTCCAGGGAGGCAAAACAGACTCAAAGAGAATGAGAAATGCTTGAGGTCTCCTTCCCGAGCCTGGAAATGCTTCTGCTAACTCCAGCCACCTTCCACCAAAAAAAGCTGAGTGTCTTGACAGAGAAATTTGAAATCTTGGCAACCTTCCATGGAGGAAAATAATCTTTAAGGAGCCTCAAAACTGCCCTTGGGCAAATCCTCTTTTCATAGTCAAAGTAATAATAATTAATGAAATTCCACAGTATTCAGAAAAAAGCCATTGCTTTTAGAAAATCTCCAGGCTGCCATTTCCAATTATAAATTGCCATATCCAGTAACATCACCCTGATAAAATGTAAGGCTGATCTGTACAGGCAATTGAGGATGCATCTAAAGTTGAGATAATATCAGCACCTCTCCCTGAAGATATAAAATAAACTGCACCATTTTATTAGATTAACATATTAAAATAAAACTTAGCATCCCTGCCACTTCATCCAATCTAATGCAAGGGAGCTCAATATTTGATTATTGGGGACGGTTGATTAATTCTTCCCAGTGAAAAGACACCTGATATTTCAGTCTAACTGCCCAACATATGCTTGGTAAAAAAATTATTTTATTGAAAATAGAGACAAAAAAGGAAAATAAACAGCTAAACATTGACATGCAAAGAGTGAGGTGAGGTCAGAGGTTTTAGAACTCACTCCTCCACTCCCTAATTGCTAATCTACAATGGTATCATTCCATAGGGTCAGAGTAGGTCATCACTCAGGATTTCCATGACAAAGGCCAGTGTTGTTCATGTGGATTCATTGAGCCCAGAACACACCACAGATTAATTTCACACCACTGTAAATTTGATTTATGTAATATTTTTTAATAACTGCATATGATGTCCTCACCATCAAACAATGGAATGAATTGGTTGGTTCTTCTCATGTGACAGATTGAAAAAGTGACCATATTCATTTAGGTATAATATCTGAATTCAGACAGTTTGGTTTTGTGCAAAGAATAGAAAAGCTTGTCTAATGAAAGAAAAGATGCAGTTTGTAGAATTGAAATATCTAAACTGAAATTTAAAATATTTTCATGAAACTATTAGAGTTTGGTAACTTTTTCTGCTCTGTTTTTCCTATAATTTTAGAAGGATCACTTGTGCTTGTAAACTGCCTTGTTGTCTGTCTACCTTTATTCTTCTGCCAAAATTTTTGCACCATAACATTTTTTTTCTCAGGGAATATGCCCACAACAGCTAAACATATACTGCTGTGATAATGACATTAGGAATCACAAGTTTAGTCCTAAAGTTGGAAAATCAATGGGATTTGGTTTTACAAGTGTAGGTAAGATGAGGTGATAAGAGAAAATTATACTGATCCTTTCTGGATTTTCAGTAACAATTATTCCAGTTATTATCATGGAATAGTTTGGGTTGGAAGGGACATTAGAGATCATCCATGGGAAGGGACATCTTCTACCCGATCAGGTTGCTCCAAGCCCTGTCCAACCTGGCCTTGAACACTTCCAGGGATGGGCCAGCCACAACTTCTCTGGGCAACCTGTAGCAGAGCCTCACCATCCTCACAGGGAAGAATTTCTTCTAATATCCAATCTAAACTTGCTTTTGGAAGCAGTTCCTCTCCACGTTTCTTACTGGACCCCTGGCCTAGTGCTCAACTGGAGAACACTCACTGGCCTCACCCTATTTCAAGGTATCCCCTGCTCTGTCCTCTGCATCAGAATTGCAACTTAAAAGGTGAACATTTGCCTCTGGGATGGCAAAAGTTGTCCCATAAAGGTGTTTCCATAGAATAAAAACTCTTGCCAGTGACACGGAGGGAGGATTTGCCCTCTGTGAGATTAACAGTAACTAAGGATCAACTCCAGAAGGAATCTACCCTAATGGAAATGAGAAATGTGTTGCTTTTAGGTACTTAAACTAAGCTGACATAAATCCTGCCCCACCAACATGAAATGATCCCGTCAAATAAACTCTTTTGTTTTAAACAAATCCCAGTCATAAACAAGCATTTTCTTAAAAACATCAAAACTAGACGGTTTTGTTTCTTCTTTTAGAATGAACTGAATTCCTGTACAATAGAAAATCGAGCAGAATAAAATGTTTATTAGCAGTTCTGCCCTTTTGTCTGTTTTCTACTCATTGGAAAAGCAAAGAAGTAACACTCCATTATACCCTTGTACTCCAGCTGCTGGTTTTGTCTAATATACATGTAAACAGGGATTTTTCCAATTCAAAAATAATTTTAAAACCAGTGGAATGTCCCCATCAATTGTAATGTGGAATTTAAACATGTCTTTGTGTCCCACCTTAAAATATATCACCCTCTGTCTCATAGAAATGTGCTTCTAGAGGGATGATTTATGAATCATTCAGTAACAGATGATGTTACAACTAAAGCAGTGGGAGTTTTGAAATACCTACATCAGATTAGGCTTGTGTTTATTTCAAAAAAAGCTCTGATCTACTTTGGATTTTTGGCAGGCACTACATGAGCCCAACATGAACTACTGTAAATCAAAGCCTTTTTTGAAAGTCAAACTTGGAATGCTTCCAATCTCAATTAAAAAACATTTGATGTCTTTTGGATGTCAATTTTTAAAATATTTTTTCTTCTCATTTACAGTGTCCAGACCTGTCCAAAACAAAGATCCCACCAGGAACAAATGAAATTGCAAATATTTTTATATTTCCTTTATTTGTGGCTCTTTTTTAAACGTATTTTTTCCCTGGGGTAATTTTTTAATAAACAAATAAAAAGAGAAAATCATTCACAGCCATCCACTTAAATTAGTCAAGATTAACGTTTCATATGCATGGAATACTTTATCTCAGATAAAATTGACATTGGAAAAGATAGAAATTAGGCAGTATTCAAAATCATGAAAGCTTTCATGAAAGTTTTCGTGCTTTTCCTCCCTCATTCCTCCAAGACTGTGATACACAAATCACTTATGACTAACTCAGCTGCATTTGTGTGGTCTAACCCAAATCCACTGGCAAAAGAGCTGCCATTTAAAGTTAAAGAAACCCTAATACACCAACCTTTTTTGTTAGGTAATAAATATAAATATCAGTGGGAGATACTGACATTTAATCAATTTTACATGTGTTATGGGCTCACCCAGGTGGGCCTAGATTTGGGCTCTGAAGTCTGGACTAGGCTGAAGCTGTCAGCTGACTTGAGCTGGGCTGGGCTAACAGCTGACCTCTTCTAGCCAGTAACTTTGTATTCCATACCACATTATGACATCATCTCCAGGGCAGTAGGAACCAGTGTGGGAGTGGTTAAGGCAGTCGCTTCTCAGCCTCCTCTTGGGAGGACACACGATGCTGTCCCAGGGGGGATGGAGAGGACCAGGCCCACCACTGGCTCACAGGGTATCTCAGGAAAGTAAAATGTGTTGTTCTGGGTCTCTCCTTTCTGCTTGAGTTTGTCTCCCTGGGGAATAAGGTTTTTTTTCTTAAGTAGTTGTAATGGTTTGCCCCATGGCTTCCTCAGTAACCACTGTATCTAAGGAAGTTACAAGTATTCCACACGGGTCTTCCACGTAGCAGGGAGGGGGTGTGGTGGTGGTTCTGGTCTTCCCTTCCTTGGCTGAGGAGCCGGTGGGAGGTGGTTGGAGTCTGGTCCCTCCGGTCCCTGGTATTTCTCCTGTCCTGGGTGAGATTGTTTCATTCTTGTTCCCCTTCCTTGAGGTTTTTAATTGTGTTTGTTTTGATTCATTCGGTTTCTTTGGGTTGGGTTGGTGTCTTCCCTATTTTCCGGCTAATCAATCCCCTTTTCTCCCTTCCCCTCTCCCCTGGGGGTGGGATCCTCTGTATTGTGTATACAGTGTGGTTTGTGAATGTTAGTAAATATAATTTATTCTTTTTATTCAGTTCAGTTTCTTTAGAGTGCGTGTCTTTTCAGTTTTTTTTCCCTTTCCTTTGCTGGGAAGGTTCTGGGAGGGGGAAGGGGGGCCAGTCCAGGGTTGGCAACAGCCAGGCCAAACCTGCAACATTATTGGAGGTTCCACCGAGATCCTGACCTTGCATTGTTTTCTAAATAGCTCTCTGTTTAGAGAACAGTGTCAGGGAGAACTGCCAACTGAAGTGGTATTATCAAAACAATCACAGTGAAGGCAGCCAAGAGTATCTTGTTGATGTAAACAAGGTTTTTGCTTGGGAACAGAGGACTCAGGCATAAGGTAAACAATAGAAAGTTATTCCTTGTTATATATATGTAACTTGTGTAAGTGTGTGTTATATTGTAGTATCCCCTTAATTTTCTCTTTTCTGTATAAATACATGTAGTTAGTTTCAGCATAAACCTGGTTTGAAGGTTTTTCTTTCCTCTCCCTCTTCTTTTCCCCTTGGCTGGTTGGGGGAAGGAGGAACCCTTTTCACTCTGTCCTGGACAGTTGGTGTTTTGCCAGCTCAACCCAGGACAGTAGTGTGTAGTTAAGACAGTAGAATTTGTGTGTTCGTTAACAAGTGGAGAATTTGTTGTTGCAGACTTGTGTGAGTGTATATTTGTACTCTCTTCTAATTGTCTCTTTCTTTCTGTGAAAAATATATGTAGTTTTAGTATTGATGCCAAAGGGGTTTTTGTTCTGATTTTCACATTTTGTAGATTTTAGGAACACAGTAGTTGTAGATTTTTAGAGGGTTAATATTTCTAACAGTTTAATGCCTTTCTATCACTACCCCTGTCCCAGAACAGGGAGCTCAAATTCCTTTAGTTAATTAATCTTGTTTAGACTCCTTTCCAAGGTAGAGCTGAAGGATATCAGAAGGCCCACAGAATGAAACATAAACACAGGTCAGAGTGACCCAAAAGCCAGAACTGGATGAACTCCAAGAGACCTTTGTGTGCCTGAGGAAGAAGAGCTGATGAAGACAGAGGGTCTTGTCGACCCCAGACCCAATTCCAGGGGGTTGGACCAGGGCTGGGACTGGGGCTGGACTGAGAAATGTGTAAAGCAATGATTGGAGGGATCTTATTATAAAAGCCATGGAAACAAGAACTGGGGCACATACATGTCATCCTGTATTCCTGTGGGCTGTAGGCCCTGTGTTATTAAAGGACCTTTACTGTTTATCTTACCCTACACTAACGTGCTCAGAGTCCTGTTTTTGGGGGGAAGGGTCACTCACAGCATCAGTATAAACGCAGTTTGAAGTGTTTTTTTCCTTTCCCCTCTCTTTTCCTCCCTTTCCCTGGTGTTAGGAGGGAGGCTTTTCTCTCTGTGCTTAGGGGGGTTGGCAGTTGCCTATCTCAAACCAAGACACATGTCACCACATTTACAAATAGTAATTGAGTTTTTCTATTTACTACAGAATCACCTTTATCTTAACACATGTCAGAGAAGACCCCCCTGTTAATATATGATATGATAATATGATATGATATGATATATGATAATGGGTTTATGAATTTTTACACCAGGACAGGGCTTCATGACAGAAGCTTCTCCCTCTCAGTCTGCTGAGGGTCAAAGAATAGGCCCAATAGGTATGAAAAAAACCAACAAACCAACAAATGGAAAGGCTCAGAGGAACTCATTGTTCTGGAAATTCAAAAGTTCACAGTGTTCACCACCTGATGTAAATAACTTAATGAACTCAAACCCGTGAGATCTCCTGCAGGTGAAAAATACAGCCCCATTCTGCAGAGTAGGATTGTGCCAAGACTGGTACTGAACCTTCCTACGTTAACAGTTCCCAACAATGCTTAGTATTGATTCTACTTGCACTGCTGAGACAGTCTGGATTGATGTGCCCCTGATCTAATTTAATTGCCTACACATTTACTAACTACCAAGTGAAATCATCTTGGTATATATCTCGTAGCCAGGATTTTACTTGTGCTTTTTAGCTTCACCTGCTTTAGGTTGGGCTGTTTCCCCATGATCACCTGCAGGAGGTGCCTGATTGAACTTGTTCTCTTGCTGCAATGCAGCACAAGAAAAACCTCAAAGTGACCACTGGGAAAACATGTGCCATCCTAGCAAACATATTCAGCTGTGGCTTCAGGCTCTCAGAGCACTGTGGTTCATACATTTTGCTACAATGACCATTAGTATTTCCATAAATGTTATTTCACGGGTGCAAAGCCTCAGCCAGTCTTCACTTAAATTGTGTTGCAGTGAGATATGGACTGCAATATTAAACATTCTTCAACAGAACTAAAAGGTATTTACTTATGGATTTGATCCATATCTATCAGCATTTTGTAACTTGACTTGCCACTTTCAGTGACATTTCAGTAAACACCTCAGAGAGGTGAATGTCACATAATTTCAGAATATGTTCTTGGCTCTGAGCAGCCCAGAATACCTAAGCCTTGTCACATCTCTGTCAAATTTCAGAACATGACACATTTTGGTGGTAGATCTTGCAGAGAAACCTACAGTGGAAGGAACTTACTGAAACTTTCCTACTATTTCTGTTGATTATTTGCTGAGTTAAGGAAGCAAAAAAGAGAAGTTTTCAAAATGTAAAGGGGAAGTGGGACACCCAAGAATGTGCAGTTTCATGACAAGGTATCTTGGCTTCAAAAGCCTCAGTGTAAATGCACCTGCATTTGTAAGCCAGCACAATATGTATTTTAAATCCAAGTGCTTGAACTGCTCCAAGAGAGGTGAGCAGATTTGTTTGGTTTTTTACCCAGTAAAATTATAGACATCATCACCATGGTTAAGCTTTATGAATGAAGATTTGGGAAGGGCATTCCCCACACTTGCTGCCAGCATGCTGGTGGCTAAAAAGGCCCATGTTGGAAGCCTGGTAGCAAAAGGCACAGCAGAGTCTCCTTTGGCAATATTGCGAGGAATGGTTCTTTCTATGTTGTCTTTTCTCCTCGAGACTGATTCTGCACTTCCATCAGCGCTGCCTCCGTTCAATCCTGAACATCCACTGGTCTGATTACGTGCCCAATGTGTCTGTTCTTGAACAGGCAGGGTCAGCAGTATCGAGGCCATGCTGATGAGAACGCAGCTGAGCTGGGCAGGGCACGTCTCCAGGATGGAGGATCACCCACTGCCTCCCAAAGATTGTGCTCTATGGTGAACTCGCCACCGGCTGCCACAAGAGAGGAGCCCTAAAGAAGAGATACAAGGACTGCCTGAAACAACACCTCAGCCTTGGCCACATTGACTGTCACCAATGGTCCACTCTGGCCTCCAATCGGGATTCATGGAGACACACCATTCACGACGCTGCTGCTTCCTTTGAGAATGCACAGAGAGTCAGTCTGGAGGAGAAAAGACAACACAGAATGAGCAGATTTGTAGCAATGCCACAAAAGTGGGAATCAGTTGAATTCCTGACTTCCTTCCGAGTTTTGTGATTCTAGACATGGTCTGTAGCACTCAATGCATCTCATCCAAGTTTTGCCAACTAAGGTTTAAATGTGAAAAAGTGGCACATGGCTCCATATTGAGGAAGCTACATTTCAGTGTCTACAGAGGAGCAATGCAGGTCTCTGTATTCAAACCAGGTGAGTAAGTTCCCTTTACAGTCAATGGAGACCACATTAACACAGACAATAAAGATTCATTTCCCTTAAGAGCATGTTAAGGTGTCCTTCCTGACCTTTGGCTACCTTTCCAGAAGAATTTGGGTCTCACTTAGTTCCTTCTTCCTGATGATTGTGTAAGGCTGTATTGTGTGCACTATGTTCCTATTATTAGGAAAATAAAACACCTGCAAGTAGGGAAATAAAGTCCTACTATTGTTTAAGATCTCTCTGAACATTAGCCATTTTATGCCTCATTTTTTTTCTCCCTGTCAATGGTTTCTGCAAACAAGATCTAAATTTAAATCTCCTGTCCGGATTTCCAGGAGATAAGAATCAGTATCTCCAGGTCAACAAATCTTTGGCTACTTACTTGTGTGGACAAGCAGAAGGAAAAGAGTCACTGCAGAATCAGAAATGCCATAATGGCTGAAGTCCTGCAGCCATGAGTTATGCAGTTGGGTTATACCATAACCTGACACAGACTGTCACTCACAGCTTTGCACTGTTTTCCCTTGTCCTGTTTTCCTGGCACTTCCTCAGCCCTACCAACCACCTCTGTGCAGTGTCACCAAACCTGAAAAAGTCCATGTCATCTATTCGCCCCTAAACACATTCCAAGGACTTCAAGTTGAAGCTTTCATAAATTGGGGTTTATCACCACAGTCATTGTCTTGGTTTGAGATAAGCAACTGCCAACCCCCCCAAGCACAGAGAGAAAAGCCTCCCTCCTAACACCAGGGAAAGGGAGGAAAAGAGAGGGGAAAGAAAAAAAACCACTTCAAACTGCATTTATACTAAAACTACATATATTTTTCACAGAAAGAAAGAGACAATTAGAAGAGAGTACAAATATACACTCACACAAGTCTGCAACAACAAGTTCCCCACCTCAACTTCTTAACAAACACACAAATTCTACTGTCCTAACTACACATTACTTAAGAAGAAGCTTATTCCCCAGGGAGACAAACCCAAGCAGAAAGGAGAGACCCAGAACAACACATTTTACTTTCCTGAGGTACCCTGTGAGCCAGTGGTGGGCCTGGTCCTCTCCATCCCCCCTGGGACAGCATCGTGTGTCCTCCCAAGAGGAGGCTGAGAAGCGACTGCCTTAACCACTCCCACACTGGTTCCTACTGCCCTGGAGATGATGTCATAATGTGGTATGGAATACAAAATTACTGGCTAGAAGAGGTCAGCTGTTGGCTCAGCCCAGCTCAGGTCAGCTGAGAGCTTCGGCCTAGTCCAGACTTCAGAGCCCAAATCTAGGCCCACCTGGGTGAACCCATAACATTCTCCACCCCTTATTCCATACCATATTATGTCACTCATATCTTAGGTTCTCATGCTTAAATACTCTTTATTTTTCCAGGGCTGTTTCCCACCCCTCCATAATGTGGCTAACAGTCCATTAGGATGGGGTAGATATTTCAGATGGGAACACAGCAGTTTGTTTGCTCTTTTGTGGGAGCTCATATGTAGGAGGATAAAAAATTTTATGGCAGTCATTATAAGCTCATTAGATCTCATTAGGAGGTCAGCTCTTTTTATCACCCTTATTTCTGAATTTGTTGCAATCTTTGCAGTGTTAATCTCCACAGTTCCAATAATGTAGACAGGGAGATGGCGATATATAGACAAGGTGAGAGGGATTAGTCTACATCATCCATAGCCTAGAGTAAAAGATGCCCCACTAGACTCTCCTACCTTTCCTTTAAGCTTGAAGTGAAACCTGAATACTGTCTTATGTTGTTATATGTTGGCTCTTTTTTCCTGTGTTATCACCCAATACTTCTGAGTCTCTTTCCATTGTGCTTCCCTTTCAATATGTCTCTGCAGCATTCCAGCTACATATTTGAATATTGCAAAAGTTGTGAGTAAAACATTAGAACAAGAGAACACCAGATAAAAAATCCCATTTGTGGATACAAACCTTCTTAAATTACCATTATATATTTGGATGATTTTTAGCCTGTGGGTGCTATCACTATAATTTGCAGTGTGTAAGTTTTAATAAGTCAATTATAAATGTAATGTATGCTGCAAATATCATCACAGCAGCAGCTTAATAAACAGAGCTTTTTTTTAATCTTATCCTCAAAACAGAGTTAATGTACCGTTCTTCTAATTTATAATCAAAATGCAAAACAAAATTCAGCTCAACAGTTATAGTGTAGCTGAGGTGCTTCATATCATTAAATTGAAATACCTGAAGGCAAACTTATTCTCTAACTGGAAAAGACACTAAAAAACTACATGTGTATATGGGGATAATACACACAGTTGTGTCTGTATATGCATGTATCTACATTTACTTCTACCTACATTTTAAATGGAGAGGAAGCATATATACATATATTCCTCTGGAGTATGTGATTTCTCAGCAATGCACAAAGTTTATACCAGAATGATTTTGTCATATCCACATTGCTCTAGTGCAGAGAAGGCATTTTGCAGAATGTATGTTGCAATCTTGTTCTTAATAAGGTACAAAAAAACCCCAAGGAAACTCACTCAGAGAGTCTCAGCCTCATACAAACATTATTATTATTTTTCTAATTCCCAGAGCAGTCAGACTTACATTCGTACTGGGTATTACAGTCATAACCCATCTTCCTAAAGTATCCAAATTCTCTACATAGTCAACACTTCTGCCTTGGGAAAGGCCAGGTGTGTGCCTGACAGCCAGGTAATTGGAATAACAACCTTTTTGCAAACCTGAATCCTTGCTGACATCTCTCATTTTGGAAGGCCAGTCATCTAACCATTAGACATGTGGTCTCTGTTATTTATCTAAGCTCCATCTCATCAGAGCAGAAAGATAAATATTTCCAGAAGAGAACTCATCTCTTCTGAGAAACCTGAAAGCTGGAGTTGCCTGGAGTTCTGAACTCTCTCTGTTAATTACATGAGAGTCTTTGGTGATTAATGTAAAGTACGTGCTTAAAACTGAAGTTGCTGAACTCCTTCCATTCCTTCATCCAGCCCAGTGTTGCAGGGATGATCTGCTATGTGGCAGGTTTAGAATATTGCAGGAGTAACCCTTTATATTACATACATGTGAGCTTATGGGAAATTAGGTTTTTTGTTGTTCTTTTAGTACTCAATATACTTGATAAAAATTTGTTTTCACTGATGTCTTCTGAAAAGAAAACAAACCAAAATTGCATGAATGCACAGGTCACATGGGATTGCTCAACCACCTTCAGTGACTTCCTCAATGTTCTGTGTAACACAGGCACATACATATATACACCATTCACTGAGAGGCAGAAGTGAAAAACAAAAGATGCATCATGTGTTCTTCACAGAAGTTTTTTTTTTCCTCCTTTGTTCTGAGCCCTGATCGTATTCCCATTGTTATCTAATCAGTGACCACTGTGAGTCCAGTGACATTGGATTCTTTCGAATGTTACTTGCATTTAAAGGATTGCGTGGGAAAATTTGAACTTCAGGGCATGTAAGAAGGTAAGACAGTGTAGGGAGGAGGCAACTGAAATTGATGTCACTGATTCAGGTGGTGACATTCCAAAGCCATTCAGAAAGGCCTGGCTGCTTTCAATTCCAACTTGGTTTGAGGGACAGGGCTGTATCAGGAAGGGGAAAGCAACAAATCCCTTCCAGCTATGACCACTTAGCTGGTATCTCTTCCTATCAGCCTGACATCTCCTAAATCCTAAAGCTAGGATTCCTAGAATCATGGAATTGTTTGGTTTGGAAGGGACCTTAAATATCATCTAGTTCCAACCCGCTGACATGAGCAGGAATAAAGTGATCTTACATTACACACCTATATGATAATTGTCAGCTTTTAAGCAAACTACATTTTTTATAAAGTTTTTTTTCCTTTATAAAGGGAAAAAAGTACGTTCTTTTAAGACAGGATTCATTTGATGTATTTTAGAGGTCTACTTTAGGATAAGATGAATAGCAAACCGAAAAAGCCAATTTCTCTCTTTTATAGGAGAGACAGTTTAGAAAACCCTCAAGCCATCAATGCCTATACTCAATCCCTCTTCAGGGTGTAATTTGTCAGATTCTTAGAATGCTTTTTTATCTGCAGTACAGTCTAGCTGCTTATGCCCACCTTTTCTTAGATAAAACTGTGATGTAGAAGTAGAGAGGTGTAGCACAGCATGCCAGTATTCTGCTGGGAATCACTAGGAAGTTGGAGGATCCATCCCCTGCTTTTGCTTTCTAGAAAACTTCTGAAATACATCTCATGGACTACATCTCCTTTTTGTTTGGAAAGTGTTCAGAAGATGACCAAGATTTGGACGTGTGGATAATTTTCCTTATATATAACAACAAATAGAGAATTAGTTGATGTTGCAGGTCAGAGGGAATACTGTCCTCACTTAGAAGGCTGGCCATGAACATGACCAGCATTGCCTCCCTTCCATCAGCTTTCAGCATCTGAGAGAGACACAGGACATTGGGAATTAGAGTAATATCCCTCTACTACAGCGAGTGTCTGAGCATCCAGTGTGACTAAAACCAAGTTTTTTTCATGAAAGTGAGACAGGTTTTCTGACCTACTCACAGTTTTGGTTGATGTTACATGAGGAAGATACAGTAGATATATGTTGACAGCCCCTGGCAGTCTTCTCAAGCTGCACAGAGATATATTGAATTGATAAAACAATAAATAGTTTTGAATGGAGAGTAGATTTAGGAGTTGCAATGGCAGAATAGAAGGACCATATTTCTTATATTTCTTCTCTATCTTCTGAAAAGATATTTTAATATTTGGCTATTTTTTTATTTAATTGCCTTTACTTTCTTTTTCCACCTGTACTGGTTGAATTTGATCTTTTATGTGTCATATGAACAAAGTGCATTTCAAACTGACAATACCATTATCCAAAATATGTTAAACTACAAATGCTACTGATGCCCTGTGCTAAGCAGCAAAACATTTTTCAGAAAGGCTGAGGAGAAAACCCCAAATATCTCACACCAGAAATCATTTGCTCTGATAGATCAGAGAAATGAAAAGGAGAAGTAAAAGACGACACAAACTGCAAAATTCAAAACCTATAAAACGTGGGGTTGGGTTCAGCTGGGGTAAATCACCATCATTCAGTTCCCAGTTTCCAATTCAAAAGCCTTGAATAGTAACCCAGGACTTTCCAAATATTGCCATCAGGCAAACTTCTGAAGGCTCATTCAGCATATTCTGGTGAGAAGTTTTTCTCTCAGATGGACAAAACTCCTATGAAAGTCAAGGAAATTCATTGAGGTGCTTTATTTATTGTTAAGACTAGAGGCAAAAAGTGGAACTCACTCATGAGAGGGTTAAACACGGGGGTCTCTTGAGGGTTTCTATGCCTTGTGTCTTTTGCCTCTAAAAGTCAAACAGCTTGAATTGCCCAGACTTTTCCTCTCAGCCATGCCCTCAGCAGAGGCAGCAAGCCCAGAATCCTGAGTCCTCAGTCTAGATGTGTCTTATCCTCAGCTTTAGGAAATCTTTGAGTTTTCTTTATGCAGTTGAGATAATTTTATTCCATGATAGTCATAATCTCAGCCTACTTGAGTCAAAAAAATAACCTGCTAAGAGATAGGTGAGGACGTGTACGCTGATACTCACCAATCGTTACTTTTCCTGTCTGCTCCTCTCCTGCTCTCAGCTCACCTTAAGCTTACATGGAAACCTGGAGAAGTTAATAAGAAATACCAGGCATAATGTTTTCCGACACTTGCAAAGCGTGCCTTGCCTTCCAGTCAGGATTTCCTCAGTCTGCTCTGTTCTAGATAGGGAACCATCCCTCGCTCTGCCACTACCACTCAGGCACAACAAGAGAGAAGGGGGCATTACACACTACAATTTCCACTGCCTTGCCGTATCTCATTTACTCTTCCTACTGAAATACACAACCTCTAATTAGCTGTCCGGTTCCACTTTTTATTTTTTTTTTTAATCTGAGATAGAAAAGCAAAAAAAGTCATTTTTTACTGACTAACATTCATTAAAACTTGTAACTAGTTTGTTTATTGAAACCAGACAGCATTTCTTACCCTTCCCAACCTGTCACTGTGTGGTATATTCACATATAAGGCATCAATAATTATACAATGCATTACAAATGAGCTTTTAAAGCCAGGATGCAAATTAGGAATGTAAATGTGGCTTCTAAATTGGCTATGTTAATATGAAATATGATTCTTTCTAAAAGAGTGGGAGTGAGCCCCAGCGGTATTGATCTTTTCCCTTTTCTGCTTCAAACCCCCCCAGTTAAGCAGCAGTGTCTTTTCACCTCCCCTCGCTGAGACTCATCTGGTCAAGTCGAAGTCTTTCCTCTTATTTGCCTGTGCTGAGCCATGAGCACTAAATGAAGCGAGTAATTTGGTGCATTGTTGGGGGGGACGGGAGGAGGGGGACTGGGGAAGGGGGGCAGCTGACAGTGAATGGTGTCAGCTGCAGAGGCAGCAGAAAAAGCCGACATCTTAATAAAACAGCCTCGGGCAAAATCCCATTAAAGCCTTCAGAAGCTTGTTTCCCTGCAGTTGAGCAGGTAGGCGTCGTGCACTGCGTGGCAGCCCTGAGTGCTCTCTGGGAGCCCAGTTCAAAAAAAAAACAAAAAAAAACTAGGGAAAAAAAAATTTAGTGCTTCCCCCCCGCGCCTTCTTTCCACCTCCCTGATCTAAATCATCCACCAGCCTCTGCTCCTCAGAGTCATTTGCAAGGCAGAGAGAGAGAGGGAGGGCGGGCGAGGGAGCACGGAGAGCGCGTGTGTGCCTTGATGTGCGGGGACTAAGTGCCTATGCAGTGGCAGGAGTTGCTGGCGAGCGCTGCTCGCCCATTAACGCTCCAGCGCAGACCTCGGGCTGACCTTTGGAGAGGAAAGGGAACGGGGGGACACGGGCAGAATGACAATGAGGAGATGGGGCACCGGAGCCGCTCCCCGCGCGGCCGCCTCCCAGCCCGGAGCTGAGCACATGGGCACCCTTCACCCAGTGGTGGTGAAAGGAAAAAGAGGGAAAAACGGGGCAGGACGGTGGGAAGGCTGTGGGTTTAGAACAATGGGAGGTGATAAACTCTCCCCTAAATTTCTGCTGTTCTAAAATTAATTCTTGCTATGAGTTGCTGGGGAGAAATCACCCCACACATATTTTGCTTGAATGGGCAATGGGTGGACTTAATTTTGTTTTGATGAAAGTTCTGTGCAGTCGGGTACTGAGGGCCAGGACACCCTGGTGTCAGGGACTGTACAAGCACATACTGCCAGGGAAATTGCCCATGTCCTCCAAAAGTCATGCCTTCAATAAGCAAAAAGACCAAATAAAATACACAAAAATATTTCATCCCATTTGCAATGTGGACATGTGTCCTCAGTCTCACACACATCCCTCTCTTGATGATGCTTCCTCCTCACAGGTGAGTTCTGAGTACATGGACTTCTGGAGCATTTCTAGACACTATTTATACATGAGTTTATATTGCAGAGGTCTGGTAGATACTGACAGTTCAATGCACAGGGAGGAACAATTCTGTCTGACTCACACCATCATGTAGCTGATCTGACTCTAATAAAGCATGTCAGCCTCCTAAACAGATAGATAATGCACTTTGTACATTTGAAAGACCAGTCAGGTCTCTTTAGAGAATATGGTCTGCTTTGGCTCAAGATCACTGTACCTCTGCATTGTATATTTTATGTTTGAAGGGTGTCTGGCTAAAATAAAAATAAATGTGGCTTTCTTAAGTGAAATCAATTCTATCTGTTCTGTCAAAACCACTTGGGCTTATGAATGACCCTGTGCTGAAAGAACATCCTCAATGCACCTGGAACTTGGTGCAGCAGCTTTTGTTCAGCTATCAATCATTTTTGCTGAGGGCAAGGAAACAAGAAGTCTGCTTGGCTCTTAGTTTAGCCAAAATCTATGGTTAAATATGTACCCACTTTGGCTTCTCTTCCCTATCTGTAAAGCAGCAAGAGTAAGAGCCAAGCTTTTGCTTTGCCCCAGGTCTGCTGTCTCTGCCATAGGCTGTAATATTCAGGAAAGTAGCAGAAGGAATAATCACATCTCTGACATGGAGAAGGCTTATTCCATTTTAGCTAAATTGCTGTAGTTGTGCCAGTGTCATGAGACCACTTCAAGCCACCAGTAACTGGCCACAATTTTGTGGACTTCAGTAGAACCTTCTCTACATTTTGTTTTTTTCCCAGGAGCTCAGCTAGAAAATTCTCAAGTCATTCCTATACTCTGAATTCCTACTTCTTTTTTTCCCCTCTGTTCTTTTCTATCTTTATTCCCTCTTTACCAATTCCTCATTTTTCCCTATTTCCTTGCCTTCCTTGCTTTTTATTTTAAAATCTCTCTTTCTACTCTGGAAAGTCCCAAAGCATTTTCCAGCCTGCAATTTTAAAGTTTGATTCCCCCACATGTGTGCATCTACTGGCAGCTGAACGAATGGGATTATTCCCTCACCTCTGAAATGCAGCCACTTCTGATGTAGAGCACTGCAACCATTCTGTCTTCAGCATGTGCCTTGGGTCTCTGGAGAGGGAATGAAGAATAACCTTTTCACCTAAAAGTACCTTTCTAGGTAAGCTGAATATAACTTGGAATTAAGCCAGAATACCACAGTTAACTCTGTTTTATGAGCATAGTTTGGGATTGTGACCAGAAATGTCAGAACATTCCTTTGATATCTTTTTGTTGGACCAGTAAATGGAAAGTGTGAAAGTATCATCTTTCTCTTACATGTCTGTGTATATATTACAACTATATGAGTGTGTGTCTGTGTGTGAGTGTCATGGGCTCACCCAGGTGGGCCTAGATTTGGGCTCTGAAGTCTGGACTAGGCTGAAGCTCTCAGCTGACTTGAGCTGGGCTGAGTTAACAGCTGACCCCTTCTAGCCAGTAATTTTGTATTCCATACCACATTATGGCATCATCTCCAGGGCAGTAGGAACCAGTGTGGGAGTGGTTAAGGCAGTCGCTTCTCAGCCTCCTCTTGGGAGGACACACGATGCTGTCCCAGGGGGGATGGAGAGGACCAGGCCCACCACTGGCTCACAGGGTATCTCAGGAAAGTAAAATGCGTTGTTCTGGGTCTCTCCTTTCTGCTTGGGTTTGTCTCCCTGGGGAATAAGCTTCTTCTTAAGTAACGTGTAGTTAGGACAGTAGAATTTGTGTGTTCATTAAGAAGTTGAGGTGGGGAACTTGTTGTTGCAGACTTGTGTGAGTGAATATTTGTACTCTCTTCTAATTGTTATTGTCTCTTTCTTCCTGTGAAAAATATATGTAGATTTAGTATAAATGCAGTTTGAAGTGTTTTTTTTCTTTCCCCTCTCTTTTCCTCCCTTTCCCTGGTGTTAGGAGGGAGGCTTTTCTCTCTGTGCTTGGGGGGGTTGGCAGTTGCTTATCTCAAACCAAGACAGTGAGTCCAAAGTTTTGGAAGCTGAGCCTCCTGGAAAGACAAATAGAAGTAAACAACCAGTGGGGAGTGTTTCCATAATGGTAATCCTGCCAGTGCATTGATGTTCCAGTGGATCTCATCATATTTGCAATGCTTTTTAATACCTCTGAGAAAAATTAAATAAAACTATGGTATAGCCCTAGAAAAGGACTTCTTTTTCACAGTATTCTGCAGTGAGATATTATTCTGCTGATGTGACACTAGGCACACAGCACCTCCATCTCCTCTTTTAGGCTCTTTTGTTGGTCATGGATTGTTTATGCAATTCAGTCTGGCTAAAAATCATTTTATCCTCAATAAATCTACATGGTCTCCATGTCTGTTAATCCTTCATTTGAATTCACCAAATCACTTTGCCCTTATGTGAGCTCCCCAGGTCTCTTAACTTTAGCTACATCCACGTGTTGAGAAGTTCAGCCTCAGAGGGAATTTTTCTGCCTCCTACCTGACATGGCCAAGACAACCAGATCAACTCTTTCAGGTTTGCAGAAGAAACCATCAGGAATGCACTCAGCTCAGGGAAAATGCCACCTTAGGTCACAAATCTCGATGCCTCACTTGAACTTAAGAGATGCCACTTCTATGCCTTGTACTTTCTGGCTGAATCACTTGATCAGGTCACCATCTCATGCATTGTTTTGACTGATGCTGATTAAAAAAAAAAACAAAACAAAAAAACCAACAAAATCTCTGAGGTTCTACAAGTTTGTAACTGTACAGTGAAGAGTTTTTGCTGAACCAAATAATATCTCCCAAGTTTGTAACTGTACAGTGAAGAGTTTTTGCTGAACCAAATAATATCTCCCAAGTTTGTAACTGTACAGTGAAGAGTTTTTGCTGAACCAAATAATATCTCCAGATCTGGCTTTCTCAAATGCAGGTAAAGTTTGCCCCAGACAGCCAAGCTACAAGAATCAGGAAAGATCCTATTGTCATCCTCCAGACTTTTTTTGTTTTTCAATATTACATGAGGAGTGGAGAAATAAATCTATCTCTGATATATGGTTGGATGACTTTTAGATTAAACTCAGCCTTGTTTAGTTCATCTGTCCTCCAAAGAGCACAGGAAAATGCAGTTAACTGGTTTATAACTCCTGTAAATAAGGAACCTTAATGGTGGATAAGGTGTAAAAAGGACAAGCAAAATTTGGGTTTTTTTCCAGTTTTATCAGTGTAGCAACATGTTTACTACTGAGAAAAGACCTGAAACAGCAAAAGGAAATCTGGCATCAACAGAGGGAACAACAATGGAAGAGTCAAGGATATGAAGCCTTATTTTTCCTTAGATCTGTCAAGCACACTGTTGTGTGTCTGTGTGCACATGCATAAATACATATATATGCAAAAATATGTAATGGCCTGTCTGTTATGTGTTTGTATACATTAGAATCAGGTGTAAACACCAAAGCAGCAAGGCTACATTTGCATATTCAGGCACACTCATTTTTTGAATAGCAACCTAAACCCTTCCTCTGTGTCTATGTTCATACTTTCACGTTGACGTGCAGACAAGCACATCCTTCTCCTCCTGTTTTGCCTTGTCACAACACTTTAAAAGAAAATATGGATTTTGGTATTCTATTCTAGCATAACTTAAATCTGTAGTGCTATATTTTTTCTTTTTTTTTTTATTTTCTAAGAATAATCAATGAAGAGAAACTTATCTTAATTTCTGTGATGATTTATTTGAAGTGTGTGTAACTGGGTGTCTCTCAAGTGTGTGCTCCATCACAGAGTTACCTCCAGGGCTCTGTATGTGAGTGACATGCAACAGAGAATCAGTCCAGCCCTGTACTGATCCATCAGAGACAGGAGAAGGAGAAGAATATCCGAGGGAAAATTGTTTATAAATTCTTGTGATCTGAGTGGGTAGGTCACCCAGAGAAACTGTGGCTGCCCAATTCCTGGAAGTGTCCAAGGCCAGAATGGACAGGTGTCCTGGGTCGAGCTGGCAAAACACCAACTATCCGGGACAGAGTTAAAAGGGTTCTTCCTCCCCCCAACCAGCTAAGGGGAAAAGAAGAGGGAGAGGAAAGAAAAACCCTCAAAACCAGGTTTATGCTGAAACCAACTACATGTATTTATACAGAGAAGAGAAAAATAAAACTACAATATAACACACACTTACACAAGTTATGCATATATAACAAGGAATAACTTCCCACTCCCCAATTAATACAAAGCCCATTACTCTAAATTCATAAGCACTCCCAAAGACACTCAGCAAGAAAGAGAAAGTATAACAACAAAATATTTCTACTTCCCTGAATGCAAACAAAATGCAAGCAGAGGCAACAGGAGCAGGGCCCAGCATAGTAGAGGAGCTGCTGGATGTCCTCCTCTTAGTGCAGCCATGATGGAACTGCCCAAGCCACTCCCACACACTGGATTTTACACCCTTTGAGATGATGTAGTATGGTATGGAATACAAGATTATTGGCTGGAAGAAGTCAGCTGTGAGCTGGCTCAGCCCAGCTTAAATCAGCTGACAATCCTAGGCCTAGCTGGACTTTAAAACCTAAGTTTAGGTCCACCTGGCCAAACCCATAACAACAGGGTATTGAGCAATGTGGTCCAGTGGAAGGTGGTCCTGCCTGTGGCGGGGGGTTGGAACTGATTGATCTTTAAGGTTCCTTCCAACCCAAACTGTTCCAGGATCTTGAGAAAATTGGTATCTCACAACTAACAGCACTTAAGGCAATTACATGTCATCATGTTGATGATACATTTGATGACCAAACTCTACATATAAAGTTCAACACTTCACGTGCATTAGAGGGACCACCAGGAATGTGCTCTCTCTTCTGCAAATTACACAAGGAGCAAACAAGAGGAATATCTTCTAAACTTTAACAGACTGGTGAGCATCAAGGGAATGACAGGAAACTGAGTCAAGAGAGGCTGAGGTTGGATAGCAGGAAAAAATTTTTCACCCAAAGTGTATTTGAGCACTAGAACAGTCTCCACAGGGAAATGGTCACAGCAGCAAGTCTGTCTGAGCTCCAGAAGCATTTGGACAATGCTCTCAGGCACAAGGTGTGACTTTTGGGGTGCAGGGCCAAGAATTGGACTCAATGATTGTGTGGTGTGGCTTTCAAGTCAGAATATTCTATGATTCTAAGATTATATGATCTCTTACTGTTCTACAGGTATTAAAAATACAAATGAAATATCAGGTTGCTAAAGAATGAGCAAATAAAATTTCCTGCATCACAAATACTAAGTATTTAATTTGCTGCATGAATTTCAAATACATTTTTCCATGGTCTATTTCCACTGAAGTCAAAAGTAAATCTTTCACACTCTTCTGTATTTCTCAGCATGTAAAAAATCCTATTGAATTCACAGGATGTGTATGAGCAAATACTTAAGCTTCTACATGCACTTTTTTTGCAGGATCAAAGCCTAAGGTCAAATCTCATTTCCAAAAAGCTTCTTGCCTTGAAAATCAAAGCTGATTTAGTGCAAAAGAAATTCTCCTTATTGCCTTCTCTTTCCATTCAGCCATGAAATAACCCACATCTCTTGGACAAAAAACCATTATTGGGTATAGAAAGCTTCCAGAAGAAATTAGTTGAGGAAACAGGCCTGTCTGAGATCCTGTTTGTCTCAAGACAAGATAATGAGTCTGTGATTTCTTCATAGTAGTGTAAAATAGTATATTTTAAAGACATACACCTACAACCTCTCAATCAAAGCATTTTTATACCATGCAACCTTATTTGCTTTTCTGTCTTTAAAATGTGCTTTTAATCTGATAGTCCTTTAACCTAAGAGACTTTATTCTGAAAAACGGTCAATATTTTCTCCAGTTTTATCTTGTCTTCTTCACCTCCCACTTTCCATATATTTTAAGATGGGATTTTTCAAAGGAAGCCTGGGCAAACCCTTTCCCACACTGGATCTCCTGGAGTGTGTGTTCTGAGTAGCACAGGAAGGAACTCTTCACACCATTCTCATCACATTGAATCAATCTTGGGTCTAATGCCTGCTGGTCATTCCTTTGCTAACAAGTTAGTGTCATGAAAATAGACTCAGATGCCAAAAATTAACTGTTTATAAAAATAAAGTATAAGAGTAATCCCTGGCATCTTTTGGGATGGGACAGAGTACACTCACTCCTTCCAAATACTGTGCTTGGTCTCCACACTATTCCAGAGAGGCAGAAGGATGAGAGCAGTCAATTTTGAAAGACAAGAAATGTTGTTAAACGTGGCCAGAGAACAGGCTCTGGAAGTTTCAGTTTACTAGAAGACACTCTGTGTTAAATTCCAGGTGCTTTGAACTATCCTCAGACTGCCTGCCAGAGGGTCTTTGGCTCAGCTCCTCCCAACCTCTGCTCAAACTCCCAAGTGCAAATCAGAGCCCAGGCTTTGCTTTCCTGGGCAATCTCCAGGATGGTTTTTGAAGACAGACAGACATGCATGAATCTGTGTGCCAACATGGATGCAAACAGGTTTACATAAATATGTCCTCATCCAGAACTGGATCTTAGAGTGCAACACTCATGTAAAGAAAGAGAAAAATAAAAAGGGGAAAACTTTGTGACATTCACACTGATTTTGGGTACAGGGGATGTTTGAATGAGAGAAACCTGTATTAGCATTTATAAATTTCAAGCAGCAACTTTTTGGAGTGTTTTCCTGGTTATACCACACTCTAAGCACACGAATTCATCCCCCCCACTGAGCAATATCTATACAGTTGCCATAGAGCAATTTTTTCTTTGAATTAGTTAGGGGTAATTCTATATTGGTTTATAAAGTCAATGGAGCAGAACATTGTCACAGGCTAGTGGTCTCCCACTGCTACCTCGTTTAAGCAATCAAGCAAAAATAAAGCACATGTTACACCTTGTAATGTATTTCTCATTCTTGTGTCCTTACACTCATTTCATTGTCATAATGATCCAATATATCTTCATCTGCTTGGACTTTTATATAAGTTAGCTGCTCTCTAAGGTCTACAAATTAATAATTTAACCAACAGCCATGTACTATATATCATTTTTTCACCCAGAAGCACAACCTTGCTGAGTTCCAGTCCACAGAAGATAGTTCAGCTACAAGAGAAGTGGCCTACATCTGACAGCAAACTTCCACTATTGTTCTGTGCCCTCTGCCTAATCCGTGCTGTGTTAGGTGAGCCTCAGTCGCCGTGCTCTGCTCACAGTGACTTCCACAGACCAATTCGGACACACACGAGAGCATTAAGGCACCTGAGGCTGGTGGATGAGGGGAAGGCTGTGGATGTGTCTATCTGGACTTCAGCAAGGCCTTTGACACTGTCTCCCATAATATACTCCTGAAAAAGCTGGTAGCCCATGGCCTGGACAAGTGTACCCTCTCTTGGATTAGGAGCTGGCTGGAGGGTCGGGCCCAGAGAGTGCTGGTGAATGGAGCTGCATCCAGCTGGTCACCAGTGGTGTTCCCCATGGGTCTGTGTTGGGTCCAGTCCTGTTTAACATCTTTATTGATGATTTAGATGAGGGGATTGAGTCCATCATCAGCAAATTTGCTGATGACACCAAGTTGGGAGGGAGTGTCGACCTGCTGGAAGGCAGGAGGGCTCTGCAGAGGGATCTGGATAGACTTGAGAGATGGGCTGATTCCAATGGGATGAAGTTCAAGAAGGCCAAGTGCAGGTCCTGCCCTTTGGCCACAACAACCCCCTGCAGCGCTCCAGGCTGGGCACAGAGTGGCTGGAGAGCAGCCAGGCAGAAAGGGACCATGGAGTACTAATTGACAGGAAGCTCAACATGAGCCAACAGTGTGCCCAGGTGGCCAAGAAGGCCAATGGGATCCTGTCCTGTATCAAAAATAGCGTGGCCAGCAGGACCAGGGCAGTGACCCTTCCCCTGTACTCTGCATTGGTGAGGCCACACCTTGAGTGTTGTGTTCAGTTCTGGGCCCCTCAGTTCAGAAAGGATATTGAGGGGCTGGAGCGAGTCCAGAGAAGAGCAACAAGGCTGGTGAAGGGACTGGAGCACAAGCCCTATGGGGAGAGGCTGAGGGAGCTGGGGGTGTTCAGCCTGGAGAAGAGGAGGCTCAGAGGTGACCTCATCACTGTCTAGAACTACCTGAAGGGAAGTTCTGGCCAGGTGGGGGTTGGTCTCTTCTCCCAGGCACTCAGCAATAGGACAAGGGGGCACGATGGGCTCAAGCTCTGCCAGGGGAAATTGAAGTTGGAGATCAGAAAAAAATTCTTTCCAGAGAGAGTGCTCAGGCATTGGAATGGGCTGCCCAGAGAGGGGGTGGATTCACCATCCCTGGAGATTTTTAAACGCAGATTGGACGTGGCGCTGAGTGCCATGATCTGGTAAATGGACTGGAGTTGGACCAAGGGTTGGACTCGATGATCTTGGAGGTCTTTTCCAACCCAATTGATTCTATGATTCTATGATTCTATGATTCAGCAGGATTCTGTGGAAATAGTGTGTGACTCTCTTGTAGGAAATGAGAAATGGTATCAACTCTTCTCCCACCTGGCTGAAAAATGTGAAGCCATGTTTATAGTTGAAGTATTTGTTGTAGATCAAAATAACTCTGCTAAATTCTTGGTTTAGCCATGCTGTCCCTGTAAGACTTTGGTGTAGAGGCTCTGCTTCAAAAGCACTTAGGCTTATGCTAAAACATGTCAAAATCTATGGAACTTTCTTGAAGTCTAAAAGCCATTTGGGGCTACAGTCCTTATTAGTTGCCATTTCACTTTATTATCATTAGAAAAATTTGTTAGGGGGAGAAAAACATAATTTTGCTGTCTCTACTTTTTCTATGAGCTGGAAAACACTGTTGCTAACACACTTCATTCTATTATATATTCATTGTAATATCACAAGCAGCTCAGAAGGATGTTGCTGAACCAGTATAACCAAGATAACAGGAATCTAAATTCACAGTTTTAGTGCAATGTTAAAGCTGTAGAGTCTCAGTTAAGTACCTGAAACATCATCCCCTCTAACAAGATTTTAAATACCCTGCAATATCCTACCGCTCTTCCATTCATCTGTGCAGAAAAGTGTAAAACTCCTCTATGTCTTGCATCACAGCTGTCACCTTGATGCCGTGAGTGACCCTTCCCCCCAAAAACAGGACTCTGAGCCACGTTAGTGTAGGGTAAGATAAAAAGTAAAGGTCTTTTAATAACACAGGGCCTACAGCCCACAGGAATACAGGATGACAGGCATGTGTCCCAGTTCTTGTTTCCATGGCTTTTATAATAAGATCCCTCCAATCATTGCTTTACACATCTCTCAGTCCAGCCCCAGTCCCAGCCCTGTCCAACCCCCAGAATTGGGTCTGGGGTCGTCAAGACCCTCTGTCTTCATCAGCTCTTCTTCCTCAGGCACACAAAGGTCTCTTGGAGTTCATCCAGTTCTGGCTTTTGGGTCACTCTGACCTGTGTTTATGTTTCATTCTGTGGGCCTTCTGATATCCTTCAGCTCTACCTTGGAAAGGAGTCTAAACAAGATTAATTAACTAAAGGAATTTGAGCTCCCTGTTCTGGGACAGGGGTAGTGATAGAAAGACATTAAACTGTTAGAAATATTAACCCTCTAAAAATCTACAACTACTGTGTTCCTAAAATCTACAAAAGGTGAAAATCAGAACAAAACCCCTTTGGCATCAACCCCATGTTTGTTTGAACTGGTCTTGATCTTCTCAAATGGCACCAAGTGCAGAGTCAGTTGCATCAAGCCCTTGGTGTACTCTCAATTGCTCATCAGCAGAGCCAGTTAGACTGAACATTTTCCTGAACTTTTAATATAATTTATCTTTGCTCCTGTCTGCTGTTGGTGTCACTGATGAGTTATCATTTCAGAGATTGCTTTTAAAGTGCTTAGTGCTATTTCTCCTGACTTTGCCCCTAAAGCTTCAAGGAGAATAAAATGCCAAAATTTTGCAGTGAGGGTGGTGAGGCCCTGGCACAGGTTGCCCAGAGAAGCTGTGGCTGCCCCATCCCTGGAAGTGTTCAAGGCCAGGCTGGACTTGGCTTGGAGTAACCTGGAAGGTAAGTAGTGGAAGATGTGCCTGCCCATGGCAGGGGTGTTGAAACTAGATGGTCCTTAAAAGGTTCCTTCCAACCCAAACTAATCTGTGACTCTGTGACACTCACCCTACTCTGTGAAACAGCAGCAATAGTAGTAGATTTGCTGTTGGAATTAATTCTTTTAGCCTGGATGGAAGTGGGCAACCTGGGAATTCTGAAATGTCATTTGAAGTTCTGTGATGTGAATGGAGTGAACTTTTGTTTTGCTCTTTATACAGTGCATTGCATGTCAGGATCTTGACCTGTGACCAACACTCTTGAGGAAGGGAGGGAGAAGGGTAATGAAAAAACACTAACTTGTTGCAAACTATATTTTTATTTCAGTAATTTGGTGTCAATAGAATTGTCAAATTCTGCTTCAGTCCATCTGCAAAATGCTTATTCCTTTCAGCTGCACCAGGATGTGAGGCATCATGGAACTTGACAATCAGATATAACTTCAGAAATTTTCCTTCTGTGAAGAAGAATCTGGTCCAAACGATATTCCAAGATTCCTTGCAATCTAAATGGTTGTGTGGCTGAATTATTTTGATTTCTCCACTCCCTAGTCCTGCAGAGAATTAGCATATGTGTGGTATTGATGATCTAGAGCCTGAGCCTTGAAGCAAAACAAAGAGTCAGTCAAATTAACTGCAGCATTTAGATGAAAAAAAATCCTTTGTCAAGTTCACTGTTTTCTTTGTACATCTACAACAGCATTGCCATAATTTGATCCTTTTTTCAGCTAAGAGCTCAGTGGAGGTCAGTGTAACTCAGAGCTGTATTACAAGGGCTTTAACTCAGTTTCCAAGGCTAACTATATATGCAAGTCACAGATTTGATTTTTTACTGAGAAACCCAAGATTTTTTTTTTCCTCTCTCAGAAGCCAGGACATTAATCCTAGAAAAAGAAAAAAAATATTGATCCCTTACCTATTAATTTAAAAATACGTGGGTTTGAACTCAAGCTCCCTTTGGGGATGCTGTAATGAATACGAGTCACGATCCAGCATACTTGACTTCTTTTGACTAATGCCCTTTTCCATAGGACCTGTGAAAGGAAAAAAAATATCTTTTTTTTTTTTTTCAGTTATTCTTTCTTATTTATATACACACTCTGGGGCAAATGACTTTCCTGTCACCGGAGGGACATCAAAAAGGAAAGCAGTTGCAAATTTCTCACAGAGTTGAACTTCCTGGAATACTTTACTTGGCTTCCAGAAAATATTATAAAAAAAGTGGTTTCTTAGTTTCACTTGCTCCTTGAGGCAGGTGGAACTGAGAAATAGCTAACGGGTGGTTCCATAACTAAAGAATTGTCTAGAGTATTTTATCTTGATTTTTTAAACTATTCAGATCTGTCTTTTTAGTCTCATTTATTATGAGTTGAACTTCCTGCTGACATCTTTTATATATATTTTTAATTACTTGCTTGAAACAACATAAACGAGGCTGATTTTCAGGGAGGTATTAAAGCTTCAATATTTTGCATTGAGCATTTTGAGACCAACATTTTGAGACCAACATTTTGAGTTCATCAGTAATTTTGGGAAATCTTAGGTCCACAAGAGGTCTTAGGAATTTAGATGTGAATGTTTGGCCTACTACCAATTTCTATTCACAATCAGAGGTTGGGAGAGGGGGTTTTATTTGTCTCTATTTCATCCTCTGAATTTAACATCAGACCCAATTTGTCATCTATTATATGATAATTCAAGTGGTGAAAATCCATTCAATATTGATTATAAAAGATCACCAGTAAATTGGGTGTGATTTTTTTCCACAAAGGTTTTCTAAAGTTAATGTTAAGTAAAAAAATGATGATATTAAATAGTACCACTGGAGAATTGCTACAGCAGACGTAAACATTTAATCTCACAGATAGAGACATGATTTCAGACCAAACTTTTTCCCCTAAGATATATTGTTTAATAAAAAATGTTCTGATTAGAGGTAATTCCCCCCAGTTCGGTGAAATGGTTTGGAAAATTCAGAAGAAAATAATAAATTTTTCCCAGAGATAAATTTCTTTCTGTTCTGGAAGAATATTGCATGGCCTTATGGGAACAAGGGGGTGGGCATTTCAGGAGTCCCATTCTCCCTTTGGAATTGTTGCTGTGAGTGACCCTTCCCCCAAAAACAGGACTCTGCCCCACGTTAGTGTAGGGTAAGATAAAAAGTAAAGGTCCTTTAATAACACAGGGCCTACAGCCCACAGGAATACAGGATGACATGCATGTGCCCCAGTTCTTGTTTCCATGGCTTTTATAATAAGATCCCTCCAGTCATTGCTTTACACATTTCTCAGTCCAGCCCCAGTCCCACCCCTGGTCCAACCCCCAGAATTGGGTCTGGGGTGATCAAGACCCTCTGTCTTCATCAGCTCTTCTTCCTCAGGCACACAAAGGTCCCTTGGAGTTCATCCAGTTCTGGCTTTTGGGTCACTCTGACCTGTGTTTATGTTTCATTCTGTGGGCCTTCTGATATCCTTCAGCTCTACCTTGGAAAGGAGTCTAAACAAGATTAATTAACTAAAGGAATTTGAGCTCCCTGTTCTGGGACAGGGGTAGTGATAGAAAGGCATTAAACTGTTAGAAATATTAACCCTCTAAAAATCTACAACTACTGTGTTCCTAAAATCTACAAAATGTGAAAATCAGAACAAAAACTGTTTTGGCATCAGAATAGATCACATTATCCATAAAGTACTAAAACACTTATTTCTTGGAAAGTGGTGATGGGATTCCTGTAGCTTCTCAGAAGATAAAGTCCCACTCTTATCCCAAGTCTTGACAATAAGTCTGGACATTTTATTTGGATCTTATAATAGGGTTTCTATACAGTCCAATCCCCAAGTCTGGGGTTTTCTAGTCTCTCACTTCAATAGAGCTTGAATACATTACCTTATCCTTTTTCCACCATAATTGCAACCTTGCCCTAATCTTGCAGGACCATCTCCAAAACATATTGGCTTGAGTGTCCAGGTGAAGCAAGAGTTCTTTCATTTCTGCTAGATGTATAAATACTGGTCTGACAGTAATATTTCATATATGTATATATAAATATATAAAATACTATTGATATTGAATAATACAACTGGTTTACAGGTTATATGTCTGTGTGTGTGTGTATATATATATACACACATATATATATATATATACACTCTGTTTTAGTGCTGGCTCCATGCAGTTGAGGGAAATTCTTTCTCAGATACTGGAGTTTGGATCTCCCTGTGTTATGGGTTCACCCAGGTGGGCCTAGATTTGGGCTCTGAAGTCTGGACTAGGCTGAAGCTGTCAGCTGAATTGAGCTGGGCTGAGCCAACAGCTGACCTCTTCTAGCCAGTAACTTTGTATTCCATACCACACTATGACATCATCTCCAGGGCAGCAGGAACCAGTGTGGGAGTGGTTAAGGCAGTCGCTTCTCAGCCTCCTCTTGGGAGGACACACGATGCTGTCCCAGAGGGGATGGAGAGGACCAGGCCCACCACTGGCTCACAGGGTACCTCAGGAAAGTAAAATGTGCTGTTCTGGGTCTCTCCTTTCTGCTTGAGTTTGTCTCCCTGGGGAATAAGCTTCTTCTTAAGTACTGTGTAGTTAGGACAGTAGAATTTGTGTGTTCGTTAAGAAGTTGAGGTGGGGAACTTGTTGTTGCAGACTTGTGTGAGTGAATATTTGTACCCTCTTCTAATTGTCTCTTTCTTTCTGTAAAAATATATGTAGTTTTAGTATAAACGTGGTTTGAAGTGGTTTTTTTTCCTTTCCCCTCTCTTTTCCTCCCTTTCCCTGGTGTTAGGAGGGAGGCTTTTCTCCCTGTGCTTGGGGGGGGTTGGCAGTTCCTTATCTCAAACCAAGACACCTTGCTTAACAGTAGTCTTACCAAATGCATTTTCTTACATGAATCCAGCATAGTTTTATTTCCTCAGTGAAAGTTCTTCAGAGAGCTTTTAAGAGCATCTCTCCGGAAGACAGACAGAGATAGCACAAGCATTGAAGAATTAAGGCATCATAATTTTAACAGCAATCATTCTTGGTCAAGAATTTTTCCCCAAGGAAGGTAGTAAGGCCCTGGCACAGGTTACCCAGAAAAGCTGTGGCTGCCCCATCCCTGGAAGTGCCCAAGGCCAGGTTGAACAGGGTTTGGAGCAACCTGGGATAGTGGAGGGTGTCCCAGCCCATGTCAGGGGGTTGGACCACCTCGTTTTTAAAATGTTCCTTCCAACTCAAACTATTCTATGACTCTGTGATTCTAAATAATTGTACTTTTGGGTACTTGACTTACTTTTATTGAGTGTTGTCACACTGCTCCTTGCTGGTAAATAAATCACAAAGATTTAACTACACCTTCACTGCTCTGGCTGTAGCTGTTGCTGCAACACTGACAACAAATATATACTATATATCTATATAAATACACACACATACACATCTATTTTTGTATATATATACTATATACATTTGTATATATATACATATATATACACATATATATACACACACATATATATACATATATATACATATATATATACACACACATATATATACATATATATACATATATATATATATTTGGGGGTGTGTATATATATGCATACATATATATATATACACACAAATACAATGTATTAGTGAAAGCACTTATTTTTGTAATCAGAGCAAACTATTAGTTTTAACCTAATTTCTGTACAGATGTCACAGACCTCTAGTTTTACTACAGCAGAGTTCTACCCTTGCCCTCATTTTACTCAAAAACCCCTCCTTTAATTCGAGAAAAGTCCACATTTATTTTAGATTGTCTGGCCATTTTTACCAGATGCTGTTGTAAAGGGGGAAGGGGAGGGGGCTCTTTCCAAGGGTGACAAGCTGCCAGGCAGCAGAAATTCAGTTTTGGTCGCTGAGGTGCTGGAGCAATTGAGCCTGACTGAAATCTCTCTAAGGCAGCTCTGCAATGATGTAAATATGAGAAGCCACAAAGGTGACCTAGAGTTGCCTTCCTCCTTCCCATCTCTGGGGTGCCAAGTTTTCTGCCGTCATTTCTAGATGTGGTTTCTGCCAACCCTCTCTCCATTTTCATCTTTGCCTACAGAAGTCTCCGTGGGGGCTGGTAGAAAGGGAAGGCTGGGCACTGAGAACTTGTCATATTTACTACTTTATCCTCTACCAGTCTGTAGGGGGAAAAAAAGTTGCTATGAAAGGGGAATAGATGGAGCAGGAAAGTGTCTGACTTTGGAAAGGAACTTTTAGTACAGAGACTTTCACACTGTATAAAATTTCAGCTACAGCTCTCTTCTCCTCCCCATACACAGACAAAACCCAGCCAGTGTCTCAACCAACCTTTCAAACCTTTTTTCTGGCTTGAGGCTAATTGCAGCTTTGCATTCTGGGAAATACAGAGGGTGCCCAAGTCATTGAAACGAAGCCTTAACTTGGACCTGCGTCCCCTCCTTATTAAACTGTTGGTAATTTGGTACATGACAGGGCTGCTCCTGCAAAACAAGACACACGGCCCCCTCTCCATCCTCTTATACTACAAAGCTTGCATTTTTCACAGTGGATTAACAAGTCTAGACATCCTATAAAATGTCAATGAACGTATGGATCTTTACTGTACATTTCTCAGGAGGGCTCTCCTTGTTTGCAGTGCCTCTCTCCCAGCCTGATCAATACGGCCACAACAGCCTTTTGCATTTTCTGTCAGAAAAAACAGAGCCCCACTCATTGGATATTTTTTATTCTTTTTTTTTTCTTTCTTTCCAAGGCACTTAATCAAATAGTGGAGGCAGAGAAAACTGGGGGTGGGTGGGGAGTTGGACCACATGCTGAGCACCCAGGGAAGTTGTGAATAAAGTGTTTTATTTTAATTATTATTACTAACCATGAAGGCACGATAAGAATTATCATGAGAAAAATTGTACCTCAGGGGCGAGACAAGGACTGGGGAAGGGAAGGGAAAGGAGGAGCAGCTGAGTGCGAGAACCCCCACGGGATGTGATTATCTCCTGATAACAACATCTCCAGACTTATTGCTATTATGAAATTTCATTTTTCCATTTTTTTATATACACAGATACAAATATAAATTATTTAGGTGAAGCATTTCAATTCCCTGCAAACCACGAGTTTGCATTAAAATGCTTCAACAGTGAGATTCCCAGGTATAATAATTTCTGCCCTTTGAGGATGCTGAGCAGTCCATCAGAATAAACTCTTCAACCTCAGCTGTTTTATGATATTATTACAATGTATTTTAGTTGGGGAATGGTGGGTGGAACAAGTTTTCAGAGAAATAGACTTGTTTGGGTTCCATTTGGTTGCTGGAGGGGAAAACTCCACATAAAACAACTCTGGCTGTTCAGTAAGGCATCCTGATTTCTTCTTATTATTATTTTTTCCCCAGTGCAGTTCAATTTCTTTTCTCCTTTTTTAGAAGTCCCACATCTCCTTCCCATCTACTTTAATAAGAGTGAGGGGGGATTGCAGTCACAAGACACAGGGACCTCGAGGATTGCATTCATCTGTGTCTTTTGCATGTTGAGTTTTCTGACAATTATATACAAAAATGGGGGAGGGACTAATGCTGTTATTAAAATCAGTTCCACAACTTCATTTGTGATTTAATGATTTTTACTGCTGATACTTAAAAAGCCTACCTCATTTTTTTGTTAGGCTTGCGCAGATTGGGTTGACTTCTTGCGAATCTCTTTTTAACATCCTTAATTCTTCCAGAAATTTTTATTCCCATTTAAGACCCTGACTGTAGCTCACAAATGCCATTTTTGATTAAAGTTCATAAACCCATGGAATGGGTTGGGTTGGAGTGGATCTTAAAGCTCATCTTGTTCCAATCCTGCTACCATGGGCAGGGACACCTCCCACTATCCCAGGTTGCTCCAAGCCCCATCCAACCTGACCTTGAACATCTCCAGGGATGGGGCAGCCACGGCTTCTCCAAGCAATCTGTACCAGTGTCTAACCAGCCTTGTAGGGAAAAATTTCTTCCTAATATCTTATCTAAATCAACCATCTTTCAATTTAAAGCCATTCCCCCTTGCCTCACATGCTCTTGTCAGAAGTCCCTCTCCATCTTTCTTGTAGGGGCCCTTTAGGTACTGGAAGGCTGCTAGAGGATCTCCTTGAAGCCTTCTCTCTTTTCCAGGTGAACACCCCCAGCTCTCCCAGCCTGTCTCCACAGCAGAATAGCTCCAGACCTTGAAGCATCCTCATGGTGTCCTCTGGACTCACTCCAGCACCTCCATGTCCTTCTTATGTTGAGGACCCCAGAGCTGGAGACAGCTCCTCAGATGGGGTCTCACCTGAGCAGAGCAGAAAGGAATTGTCTCCCTCACCTGCTGCCCACACTGCTGGGGATGCAGCCCAGGACACAGGGACCTTTCTAGGCTGCTGGTGCACATGGGCAGCTTGTGTCCAACTTTTCATCAACCAAAACCCCTGAGTCCTTCTCCTCAGGGCTGCTCACAATCCATTCCCCACCCAGGTTGTGTTTGTGCTTGTTGTAGAAGCAGAAATGACAATGCCAACTCCATTCTACTCCTGAATTTCTCAGGAGTTGCTGCAAATCACACTTTGCTTGTTGGGTCATCCTTAAAGCCCTTTAGCAGTGGTGAGAAACTCTGTAGCAACTTTCACATAAGGGCTTTGTGTCAGTCACATAAGGAGTTGGAGGATATTTTTATTCCCTACACAATAAATTCACAAGTTCCTTTATGAATCCCCTTGTTTGGTTGTTTTGGTTTTTTTAATCCCAACAATTTAATACTGGGGGAAATACTGTGGAGTTTAATTTGGCCAAAATCTCTAGTTCATAGAATACCAAAGATCCTGCACAAGGATCTCTTGAAACCAGTTCTATCAGGTGAGCTAAATCTTTTCCCATAAACTTTGACATTCTTTTCCTCCTTTTTTTCCCTTTCTATATGACCCCCTTTTCCATGTTATTCCCTATGGAACCCTTTGGGAAACCTACAGGTAGATTTGTGGAAAGGATATTATCCTAAGCCAGCATAGGTTGAAAACCTTAAGGCCTCTATGCAAATGCAGTCACAACAGGTTCAAGAACATGATGTTGTTTTGATAGTCCAACAAATGGGGTTCATAAGAGCTCTTACCTCTAAAATTTAACAAATCACCTCCAGTGGATAATAAAGTTAATAAATTACTTTTCTGGGCTGCACTGTAAGGCATGGGAATCCTGCAGGAGAATTTCTATTGCACATCCCATATGTTTAATGGAATGACATCTAGTCATGCTGCTATCACTCAAGATGTTTTTTCTCAATGAGAAAAATCAATCAGATGAAGTTTTGCTGTTCTAAGAAGTTGTTGTCCTTTACATGCCCTAGAAGAAACACCAAACAGGTACACAGTCAAGTATCACAGAACCATTTAAGTTGGAACATACCTTGGAGATCATCAAGTCCAACCTTTAAAGGCTGGAGTAAAGTATTAAATGTGCTCTTATTTCAGTTATCTCATGGACATGTAAATATTTTGCATGACTATACCACATAAATATTCAGTGCAAACACCACAAAGAGATCTAATTTTGTATCCCTAAAAGGGGTTCAGGCAATTTGAAGCTGGACAGCGGAATGCTGTGGCCATAAACAGAGCAACAAGGCTGGTGAAGGGACTGGAGCACAAGCCCTATGGGGAGAGGCTGAGGGAGCTGGGGGTGTTTAGCCTGGAGAAGAGGAGGCTCAGAGGTGACCTCAGCACTGTCTAAAACTACCTGAAGGGAAGTTCTGGCCAGCTGGGGGTTGGTCTCTTCTCCCAGGCACTCAGCAATAGGACAAGGGGGCACGATGGGCTCAAGCTCTGCCAGGGGAAATTTAAGTTGGAGATCAGAAAAAAATTCTTTCCAGAGAGAGTGCTCAGGCACTGGAATGGGCTGCCCAGAGAGGGGGTGGATTCACCATCCCTGGAGAATTTTAAACGCAGTTTGGACGTGGCACTGAGTGCCATGATCTGGTAAAGGGACTGGAGTTGGACCAAGGGTTGGACTCGATGATCTTGGAGGTCTTTTCCAACCCAATCGATTCTATGATTCTGTGATTCTGTGATTCTATGATTCTTTCCTTAAGAGGGCATAGTTAATTTTCAGGAGAATAGGGATACACTACACAGAGTTCAAAGGAATGCCACAAAACTGATCCAAGGGTTGGAAACAAGTTCTGCAATATCAGGCTTAAGGAGCTCAACTCTGATTATCAAAGAGAAAGTGGAGAGGTGAGTTGACCACTGCATAAGGCACTTGGAAATGTTTGATAGCAGGGAGCTTGTCACCCCTGCTAACAAGAGCATAACATGATCCAATGTCTGCAAGCTGAAGTTTACACAAATATAGCTTTAAAATAAGGTGGAATTTCCTACCACTAGGAGGATGTGGCTTAATGGCAACTGACTAGTGCAGATATACTTGGCTTCTGGATTTTTTAAAGTGCAATCTGACTTCTGTTTATCTACATATTTTGATTAATCTGTTGGAATAATTATTTAGTCTGTATCTGCAGCAGTAGGAGGAGGAATCTAGAAGCCTCAGTTCAATACCTGGAAGGAATTAATGGTGGTATGTCCTTAGCTTGCTCAGGAGGCACACTCTCCTATATGTAGGCAATGTTTACACTCCTATTTCATGTTTATGAACTTTAGCCTGATATTTGTTGTGAGAGAATTTTCTTTGGGACAATAATTTGGCTGCAGATGATTTGCCTTCTTCTGAAGTGTAAGAGGTTGTTTGCAACTGGAAATGGGACAGAAACCACAGATTTATTTTGATCTATATTCTCTACATATTTGCCATCTACACTGAGCCAGATATTTTGACTGAGAGGGTAAAATTTGTTCAGTTCCCATGAGCTCTTGAAGGCTCTGACCTTCCTGAAGTCTGTGGGATTTTTAGCACTTAAACTCTTCTCCCAACACATTTTGTCTTCCGCTTGTCTGTGTTGAATTTCATCTGCCATTGTGTTGCCCAATTACCTACATTTAGTCTGGTCCATCTGGAGTTCCTACCAATCCTCCTGGGCCTGGATAACCTAAATAATTTTATGTCTGTGTCATAATAGCCATAAAATAATTCTGTGTCAAAACAATTTTGTAAATTGGTGTTTCAACATTTGTCCTGAGTGCAGCTGAACAAACCCCTTTGTGTATAGCTCCAGTCTTTGCGCCTCAAGGACTCCCCTATTATACACCTGTTCTTGACAGATTGAGGCCTAAAACAGGAGAGCTTAGTCACATATTAACCAGCAGGAAGAAAGTCTCTCCTTTTTATTAATGCCTGCCTACTAGTTCAGTGTTTGGAATTCAGTCCTACCTATAAATCAACATCAGAGACTACAACCCAGTGTGTTCAAGAGCTTTGTTTAAACATCAAAAGAAGAACACAGACAAGCGCTATGGTAGAAATATAACTAATCACTTGCAAATACATCTTCCCTGTCAGTGGGAGCTTAACCTCTTTGTTTAATGTTACTGCAGGAAAATGCACTTATTTACAGTCTATCTATTTTCTTTAAAGCAATAGACAGGTTTGCTATGAAAAATGATCATATTTATTCCTAACAAAACACAAAAAGGTTTTTAGAAGTGTTCAGTTTTCAAGAAGATTTATGGAATCTTGGCAATCTCAAGGCTATGCAATGATTAATAAGAACAGAAATTACTGAAATTGCTGAACATGTTTGGCTGACCCATCACTTGATAAAACGATAGTTTACTGAGGAGGAGAAATATATGCAGAGCTTTAGCTTGTTTGTTGACTGGTAATGAACACAACGTGATTGCATGTGGCACATTGATTAGATCAATTTAACTTCACACTCTTCTCCTGGCTTTCTTAGCTCATATGGGACTCAACTAGGATTTAGCCACAGTGTGCAGAAAATCCTAGAATCCATAGACCATTCCCTTTAATTTGAATGCTGCAGATTATGGATGAAAGGTTGGTCACCTCTAGGATTTAAGACTTCAAAGGAGAGGAAAATAAAGAGAGACACAGAGGGGAAAAATACAAACAAAGAGCTCCTGTGAGAAAGAACTGGAAATGCAGCCTCCTACAAGATGTGGGGTTGGGCTCAATAATGCTTCTGAATCTGATTTTCCACTTACTTACCAAAACTCCACTGAACTCAGTGGCATTACTTCTTATTTACACATTGGGAAGGGAAAGCTGAATCAACCCCATTTTTCTATTGTAGCATAGTTCATTGCCAGCAAACACAAAAAAAGATCACTAGATTGTTGGTTTACTTTCATCTTTTGGGCTTGATGGTTTTTCAGTCAATACAAGTTTGTCATTGATCAGCAGTACACGCTTTGTCAGCGGGATCAGCACCTCTGTATTCCTTGTAATCTGTTTTGTAGATAACAAAAAGTGCTCCTCCCAAAGGCGTGGGATATAATGCAAAATTAAATGCAAAAAAAGAAATAAACTGGTAGTACATGGTATATAGGACCTTCCTTTGGGTGATACTTATAGCTCTGTGCAGATACAAATCCTCAGATATGGTTGGTCAACTCCAGAGTATTCAGCCCCAGCTGGAAATCTCTGGTTGCATTTCATTGCACTGCCTACCTGGGTAAGCCAAGATCTTAGCACCTGTCATGGTTTAGCCCCAGGGGGAAGCTACACCCACACAGCTGCTCATTCACTTCCCTCTGGTCTGAGGAGGGAGAGAATCAGAGGGATAAAAATGAAGAAACTTACTGGATGAAATAAAGACAGTTTTATAGGTAATGAAAAAGCTGGGCAGGCAAGCGAAGCAAAACAAGGAATTCATTCCCCACTTCCCATGGACAGGCAGGTGTTCAGCCATGTCCTGGGAAGCAAGACTCCATCACATGTAATGTCTATGTTAGAAGACATATATGATAACAGTGAATGTCCCTCAACCTTCCTCCTTCCTTCCAGCAGATTTTATTGCCAACCGCAACACCGCCTGTCTGGAACATCCCTTTGGTCGGTTGGTGTCAGCTGTCCTGGATGTGTCCCCTCCCAAGTTCTTGTGCACCCCCAGCCTCCTCATTGGTGGGGTGGATTGAGGAGCAGAGAGAACTTGATCCTGTGTGAACCCTGCTAAGCACTACAGAAAACATCCTTGTGGTGTTTGTAATGGTTTGCCCCACGGCTTCCTCAGTAACCATTGTATCTAAGGAAGTTCCAAGTATTCCACTCGTGTCTTCCACGTAGCAGGGGAGGAGGGGTTTAGGTTTCCTTCCTTGACCGGGGAGCTGGTGGGTGGTTGGAGTCTGATCCCTCTGGTTGTTGGTGATTCTTCTGTGCTGGGTGAGATTTTTTCATGTTTGTTCCCCTTCCTTGAGGTTTTCAATTGTGTCTGTCTGATTCATTTGTTTCTTTTAGTTCGGTTTTGTGTTCTCCTCAATTTTCCAGGGTCTCAGTCCCCCTATTCCCCTTTTCCCTTTGGGTGGGATTCTACGTACTGTGTATACAGTGTGATTGTGAATGTTAGAAAATATAATTTATTCTTTTTATTCAGTTCAGTTTCTTTTGAGTTCATTTATTTTCATTTTTTTTTCTCTTTCCTTTGCTGGGAAAGTTTCTGGGAGGGAGAAGGGGGGCCAGTCCAGGGTTGGTAAAAAGCTAGGCCAAACCTGTGACAATGTTAAAAACAGTTTTCATTTTCACCACAAATCCCAAACACAGCCCCATACCAGCTACTATGAAGAATATTAACTACCCCAGCCAAAACCAGCACAACATGCCCCTTATGCTCAGGGCCAGCAGCCTTGCATGATGTACCAGGGGTGTCCCAGCACATGATGGAGCTGCCTCCACCCTCTTTGTGGCACATACAATCAGCATTTATTCCTCTCCTCCATCTCAATCCTGTTATGGCCTCAGTAGATATTTCCTCCTGTCCCCCAAGGGACTTTGCATCACTCAGCTCGGTCTTCTCACTTCAACCCCACTAGGAGTCAAGAGCACTTGCTCATTTTTAGAGGTTTTTACACCATCTGGAGCAGAAATGGAGCCCAACCGCCTACAGCAGGAACCCCAACCTCCATTTGAACTCAAGAGAAGGACTAGGTGTCTTCTGAGACTGACACACAACTAAATAAAGTAACAGCCATGTCCTAAATTGTAGGCTATGAATTCCCTTATGTTGCCCACCTTTAAGACTTTATTTTTGAAGTTTTGCTTTCTCTACTCTGCCCTGTTTTCTCTCCATTCCCAATACTATCAGGTAGCAGAGAGGTCTCTTCTGTCTTTCAGTCACTAGTTTTTCTCTCTTCGTATCCTCCCACCTCTACTCCACTGTGCATCTCAAAACTGAACTGAAAAGTAAAATTATGACCTTCTATGGGCCTGTATTTCCTAATTTGGGTTTTTTCTAGTGTTTTGGCCTAGTAATATATTGTTCATTCTAATCCTATAGACCACTTCAGTCTCTAATTTAAATGAAACCTCCCTTGCCAAGTAAGACTGCCTTGAATTGCCCCTGTCCTAATGTAAACTACAGTGCTTTAATTTCCAGGAGTGCTAATGGTAAAAATACAGCACTAGTGAGCATCACAGACTGTACAATACATTATAAATAAAGTATTCAAGATAAAAGGTATTAAGCTTACTGTAGGGGTACTGTAAAATTTAGTGCTCTGTAGAATATGCTAGTAGTTTCTAAAACAGCAGTCAGATCCTCACCAGGCACAAAAACAAAGCAAATTTAGGAAAAAAACTGTTCAATAGCACAAGCTCTAGAAACCTTCAAAGAGTTCTGGTCTGATCTATTTGCTCTTATTCAGTAAAACTTTTTTTCATGAGCTGTTTCATTGAAATCATGATGTGGGGGATGAAAAAAAAGTCTAGTGCAATGCAAGAAAAGTCAGGGTCTGTAAACTCTCTAAAGGACCTCTTGCCAAAATTGTGTAGCTTGACACACAGCCAGGTTAAATAATGCTCTCACAAATCTACACTCTTCTTGGACTGTAATCCTTCCTGAAGTTTTGGCTCTGGTTGGTCCAGGACCTAACACCCCAGGATCCTAAGGAGCATGATTTTCCAAGCAGCTACAGAAAATCAGTGTTGCCTGTGGCTTCAATTTATCAAGTGCAAATTTTATGAAGTTCAACAAGGCAAAGTTCTGGGTCCTCCACTTGGGTCACAACAACCCCCTGCAGCACTACAGGCTGGGGGCAGAGTGACAGGAATGTTGCCTGGTGGAAAAGAACCTGGAGGTGCTGGTCAGCAGCAGCTGAACATGACCCAGGGTGTGCCCAGGTGACCAAGAAGGCCAGTGGCACCTGGACTGTATCAGAAATAGTGTGGCAGCAGGACCAGGGCAGTGACCACACCCCTGTGCTGGCACTGCTGAGGCACCTCAAATCCTAAGTTCAGTTTTGGGTCACATATGGCAAGAAAGATTGACATGCTGGAGTTAAGTCCAGAGAAGGGCAGCAGAGCTGAGGAAGGGTCTGGAGCACAATTTTGATGAGGAACAACTGAGGGAGCTGGTGGGGGCTCAGTGTGGAGAAAAGGAGGCTCTGCAGGGACCTTATTGCTCTCTACAACTGCCTAACAGGAGGATGTACCCAGGTGGGGATTGGTCTCTTCTCCCAAGTAACAAGCAATAGGGACAGAAAACATGGCCTTGAGTTGCACTAGAGGATGTTTGGATTGGATATCAGGAAAAAATTTGTCGCTGAAAACACAGAAGTTGAAATCTAATTACACCTGTTTTTTTCACAGCAGACAATGAAGTCCAGCTTCAGAGGACTTTCCTTCCAACAAACTCACTTGGTTTTTGTTCTCTCATGCTGAGATCCACAGCACTAGTTGCATGAACAAAGCATTAGCCTTTTGAATTTCCATCCATGTAGCCTCATAGAATTTGGTTCTGCTTAAAGAGTAAGAATTGCAGATCACTGTCTGCACCCTCATATGTCATAACTTAACTCTAAATTTCTTTTAAGTTACTGGAAGTTTACTCTTTGCTCTGCAGTACTCTGCATCCCTCCTGTCACTTTTCCTACATGCCATTAAATCTTCAGGCCTATTCAGATGGATTATTTATATACTCCTTGCTTCCAAATGCAGAATATAAGATACATCTTAGCTGGGCCTCCATCTAGCAAAAAAAAGGTAAATGTGTTACTCTCAACACCTGAGCAGTTGGAAAAAAAAAGTGAAGAGAACCCTTATTCCTAAATTGTGCACACCTGCATGTAGGGTCATGGCTGCTATCAGTAAAAGCTGAAATAGCAGAGTTTTTTGGGCTAATTTATTGCTTCTTTATTATTCCCTTCAAAAATGTAAGTTGATGTGGAAATAAATCTCCCTCAGAAATGGAACATTCAGACATTTAACTTAAAAAGAAAAGTCTATGCCAAGTCATTTAATTATTGCTCTTTTCTAATGCTCTATTTCAATGAAACTATTAAGAAAGTGTGGTTGAAATTGTGTATAGTCTTGTTCCTTTCAGCAATATGCAGTTGTTCAGTTCCTACCTCTAATCTGCTCAGCTACAAACTTGCACAAAGCCCAGGTGTTTATAAAACAAAAATAAATGTAAAATAATTTTAAAAAATAGACTAAGTGGGCCCACACTAATACAGAGGGGTTTGGAGTTGCTTGTAACCCTCTAGTACATCCAGGTCATCCAGAAGACTGGCCAGGTGTGACATGAGGCTACAGGTTGCCCATCCCTTTCTGGAGTAAAAGGTCAACAGTGGCATTTCAAGTATCATGAAGCACCCATGAGTAGCATCCAGCACACCTACATGACCATCACTTTATTTGGTTACTAACCCAATCCTCAGCTTGCAGACCAAGATCTGGTCATGGGATCATAGAACAGAATCATTTAGGTTGGAAAAGACCTTTAAGGCCATTGAATCTCCAGATGGGGACATTGAGTTACCTTCTGGGAAAGGGCCATGGTGTGTCATTTGGTGAAGGTTTAGCATTAAGTTGTACTCTCTGTCTGATTGACACCATTGTCTCCATCTCATACACCAGATTCTACTGATTCCTGCCTAAAAAAATCATGCCAACTGCCTGGAACAAGGCAGGGAGGTCACACACTGGAAAAAGTGACTGAGAACTGAGGTGTAATGGTACAGGACTGAATAAATACAGAACATTCCTAGAGCATGGGATTTGACAGGTCTGAGCATGTGGTGATCCTCAAAACTGGGGAAAAATGCTGGAACTCCAGATCTCTGATAAATTTCAACACCAGTGAAGCAAAAAAGAAATACACAAATATACATACACTGTGCCTTGATTTTGATGCTAAAGAGAAAATCCTACTTTTTAATCTGTGTCCTTGGAGTTTCCCAATAACCAGTTCAGGAGCTGCGAGCTAAACATGCTTTCCAATGGTCTGAGTGCAGCAAGGAAAGCTCCAGCTGAAAGTCCTGAGCTGACACTGATCATATTAATAAACTGCAGCACACAAGCTGGAGCCCTTCGAGTACAGCAGCATGTCTAGAGACATGGGCCACTTGAACAATATGTGCCTGTGCATAAATGCACCTTCCACTTCTGTCTGGCCATGGGGCAATTGCCCATCCATTGAGAACAGGGCAGTCCCTGTCATTCCAATTACCTCTTTCCCTGTGGCCACTGTAGCTCCAATAGACTCTTGAACTAAGGCACTGGTTTTATATGAATCAGAGCTGATGGTGCAGAGGCCTTTGGGAAATAATCAATTACCATATTGGAATAGTGTGTGGTGCTGATGGAGATCTTTGCTGACTGAAGTCCTGCTCTCACAAGTTGCTCAGTGCTGGCTCCTCGCTTTGCCTTTCACGCCTTGCAGGACAGGGCATCCTGGTACAAATAGACCCAGAAGAGGCTTCAGCTGATCTGGCCTTCACAGCAAATACCCTGATTTACAGCAGAAATAGCAGGATTTGGCATCACAACCTTAACGTGTTCCATTTTGGAACTGAGTTGGACCAAACATGCTTTGATAGGCTTTCTAGTAAGGAAAACTATGTAATTGCTCATAAGCAATTTACTAAGTATCTTTTTATGCAGATTTAGCTTTTTACTTTTTTTTTTTTAATTGCTGGTGATTCTCTTATTTGTGTTTCTTTAGCTGAACTCCCTGATTGGAATATAAGGGCACTCTTTGTGAGGCTTTTGAAACAAAATCCACAGTGGAGCAACAACAATACAGCCCTAAGCCTTTTCCCATTAGTGATAATAAACAGTAGCTAATCCTTAGCAACACTAAAGGACGCTTTAGTTTGCAGACTGTCATATCCTTTCAATGTGTTCTCCGAGCAAAAGCGAGGGGGTTATTAACACAGTGCATCTCCTCCTAGTGGCAACGCAAGGGACATCACAAATTCAAGGGATTCTACCACTGTGACAGGATGTCATTTCAATTGCCTTATTAACCATATGAAAAAATACATCACAACAGTGAGAAAACTTCTCAGTTATCTATATCTTACCCCTAAGGCTATTGTCATGAGCCAGTGGCACACTAAGGGAAGAGTACTAATTCAGTTGTCAGCTGCCTTGCCTATTAAACAGGAGGAAAAACACCAGCAACAAAATTGAAACAAGTAATAAGGGTAAGAGAAAGGTCTGGATACCCCTGTCCACTCGATTTCTTAAATTAAACAAATACAATTACTTCTCCTGTTTGCCCTGTCACATAACATTGTACTGGGAGTATCATGCTGCTTTCTAATTGAGTATTTTCTCTGCTTAAAATGCTACATGGATTGCACTTTAAAAACGTAAGTGCTGGAATATTATACTCCAAGTTCATGACCTGCATTGTAAACCATAAGAGGATGAGCAATGATCAGCTGAACTGAAACATGTTCAGGGCTTGGAAAGAGCAGGCTCACTGCTAAGGATTAAGCAAATCTGTTGGCTTCTCTATAGATAATCTGGGTCGTTTGATTAACCATAGACAAACTCTTCATAGCAGGAGGTGAACAGTCTCCAGGTACTTGATCCACAGAGATCAGAGAGTTTTCTAAGACAAATGTAATGTCATCATTGTCTGTGTCCCTGCTCTTTCTAGGGACACTGGAGACAGTTTCCTTACTTCAGTGTCATTTGGGAGGACTCTGCAGCTTGATAATACACTGATCTCCTGTCAACCCTGTGCCAGGCCAGCCCACACTGTGTATATATCTCAGGATATTTCAGACGTCACTAATGACCATATTCAGACAACTGAAACCTACCATAAACCCTAAATGTATAAACAAATTTGTTAACATTTGTGACTGGTAGTGTTTCACTCCAGTTTTGGAGCGCTGTGTTGGTGTCTAGAGTGGTGCTGAAGGAGGTGTGAATCTCAAGAATGTTCTTTTCAGAAGACAAAATGTTTTTTTCTCTACAATTTTGGCGGCTCATGTTTGCTGCTGGGACATTTGGGAAGGGTTCAGTTTAAAACTGGGACACTCAGTGTGCAGTGCATCTGCCCAGCCAAGAGTGACTACATCTGTCAGAAATACCTCAGAATGTTTGCCTGGAGAAGGTGTGGCTGTCCCATCCTGGAAGTGGTCAGGGCCAGGTTGGATGGGGATCTGAGCAACCTGGTCTAGTGGAAGGTGTCCCTGCCCATGGCAGGGGGGTTGAAACTGGATAATCTTTATGGTCCCAACCCAAACCATTCTGTGATTCTATGATCCCTCCTTGTCTTGAGCCACATTTCCAGAAGGATCCAGGTATGCCATATGTCTCAAGGCCCATACATTTGGGCAGCTAAGACACTCTCCTTCCCTGACTTCCTCTCTGAGTCCACTTTGCATCACCTTTACTGTCTTTTGTCATTTGCACATACACCAAGTATGTGTGGAGTTCTACACCTCTGTTCTGTTGGAATCTTAAAGGGAAAAGTGACTATGCCAACTAAGGGGAAATAGTCCTTTCAAATGACAGAAAACAGTCATTCCATGCCTAAAGGAAAAGGATGGAAGTATTTTTGGTGACATGAGTAGGATTTCTACTCTTGTCCCTGTAACTACTGGTAACTATTTGTTTCTGTAACCACCAACTACCTACAGAAAGTGCACTGTGAGTAATGGGGGATGTTAACTAGGGGAGGAAGAAGTTCCAGTGAAGGCTGATGAGTCTGTCACCATTAGAGGACTGGTTTAATTAAAGTTCAACTATGGAAAGAAGTTATTATGAAGTGAATATTATTTTCAGGTAAAAGGGACAGGATTTCTTTCCTGGTCATATCCATGTTAGCACAGCCCTGGCTCCAAGTCATGCACACTACCCTTCAGTAGCACTCATCACCTCCACTCCCTCTGGAATATCTTTATTGTTTCCAGCTCCAGAGCTGAGGACAAGGGAGACAGACTCTTATTAGTACACAGTGACAGGACAAAAGGCAACAGTCACAAATTAAAACACAGGAAAACTATTTTTCTTCTGGGAGGAGTCAACCTGTGGCACAGGTTGTGCAGAGAAGCTATGGAATCTCCATCCCTGGAAATACTCAAAGCCCATCGGGACATGGTCCTGGGTGACCTGCTCTAGGTGGTGCTGCTTGAGCAGGGAAAATGAATTCCAGAGGTCCTTTCAATGTCAACCATTCTGTGATGGATGGAGGAACAGCTGTTTTGGAGGCCTCTGGCCAGAGCTCAGTTTTAGGGCTCTTGTACCTTCTTCACCACCTGAGTCCTGTGAGGGTCTCATTCTTGCTGAACACCCTCTGCACCAATAGTCCCTTTCTCTCAATAGTTTTCAAAATATTTTGGGTTTCTCAAACATCACAAAGCAGAAACCCCTGTCTTGTGACCCACTGGCTTTCTTGGGGCACACCCTGACAGGAGTCCAAGAAGAAATCCAAATAGCCCCTGCTGTAGCTGGCCCCAGGGGCAGAGAAAAGGCCCTCATACTGTTCAGTCTACCAGTAGGAATGTCACCTTTAGCCTCTGACGTGTTGTCATCCTTATTATAATCATAGCAAATAAAAATATGGCACACCCCACCCACTGGATTGAAGCTATTGGGAGGTAAGATAATTGATATTTCCAGACAGCAGAAAGCCAGGATGGATAGTTCTGTTCACATTATACCATGGTTATGCCACTATCATTCATTCAGAGCACTGATATCCAGTAACATCAGCCTGAACAAACTTACAGCTGTGAAAATAAGTTTAAAACCTCTCCATGGAGATATTTCACTGAACAGTTGTTCTCAGTATTCATGAGAAGAAATATTTATTTGGGTGAAAACATAGATCCAATTCCTTTCAGTAAATTAGTAACAAACAATGCAGAGTCAAAAGGGTATCTTTTTTCCTCTTTTTTTAATTTTTTTATTTTATTTGTAGCAAGCCTTCAGCAATTTGTAATTAGATCTTCCATGCTGAGAGGAAAAAAAAAGAGAAAGAGAGGGAGAGAGACACCCATATTTCTGAAAAATCATTAGTACTTTTGGCAGCAGAAGGCTGGATCCTCCTGTGTTGTAAATTGGAGGTATCTGTACTGAAGCAGGGAGATGCTCATTGACACTGATATCATTCCTGCTGCCCTCAGGAGCCAAGGTGGAAGCAGCAGCAAAGTGGGATGAGCCAATATTAGATACAAAATTAGCATGTTTGAGGAGAACATGAAGTTTAAATAGGAGATGTAATAGGGAGAGCAAAGCAGGGTGCAAACTTGTGGGGGGTCCTGGGGAAGTCAGGCCTGTGAAAAGGCAGGAGAAAACAGAGGAACTGGAGAGAAGGTCTGAGAAGTTTGATGGTCACAAAATGCTGGCAGAAATCTGAAGGGAGTGGCAGGAAGGTACTGAAATCTCATTTTTCAAACTACTCAGTACTTAATAACAGGTGTTTGAAAGAGTACTGGGGAGAGATAAATTATTTTAAGCCTTTCAACTTTGACAGGTTATAATCAATTACCTGGTGGATCAGTCAGTGGAATGAGCTACCAAAAGATTTGGCTGAAAGACCTCTCATATTTGTTGCACTAATACAGTATCTTCCGGCAGTTCTGATTTATACCCATAAAACTGAGTCAGACAAAGAGGTCCAACAGTTCCTCTGAACTTCCTAAGGGTGATGGAGAAGAAATGCAATTATTTAGATATTTAAATCTTTGGGGAGAGGATGGTCTCACTGTTACTGTCTATATATAGAATCATAGAATCATAGCATCGATTGGGTTGGAAAAGACCTCCAAGATCATCGAGTCCAACCCTTGGTCCAACTCCAGTCCCTTTACCAGATCATGGCACTCAGTGCCACGGCCAATCTGCGTTTAAAAATTTCCAGGGATGGTGAATCCACTCCCTCTCTGGGCAGCCCATTCCAGTGCCTGATTACTCTCTCTGGAAAGAATTTTTTTCTGATATCCAACCCCTGGCAGAGCTTGAGCCCATCGTGCCCCCTTGTCCTATTGCTGAGTGCCTGGGAGAAGAGACCAGCCCCCACCTGGCCAGAACTTCCCTTCAGGCACTTCCAGACAGTGCTGAGGTCACCTCTGAGCCTCCTCTTCTCCAGGCTGAGCACCCCCAGCTCCCTCAGCCTCTCCCCATAGGGCTTGTGCTCCAGTCCCTTCACCAGCCTTGTTGCTCTTCTCTGGCCCCGCTCCAGCACCTCAATATCCTTTCTGAACTGAGGGGCCCAGAACTGAACACAACACTCAAGGTGTGGCCTCACCAACACAGAGTACAGGGGAAGGGTCACTGCCCTGGGCCTGCTGGCCACGCTATTTTTGATACAGGACAGGATCCCATTGGCCTTCTTGGCCACCTGGGCACACTGTTGGCTCATGTTGAGCTTCCTGTCAATGTATAGAGATATATTACAGGATGGAATGTGAAGCAGGATCTTTGGACTGGCCTGTGCACTGGAACTCAATCAAAGTTGAATGAATGAATAATGGCCTGGCTCTGTTTAAATTCTCTGCATCTTATCACAGCATATTTATCATGACAAAGGCTCCTCCACAGCCAGGTGTTAATGAAATGCTCCAGTTTCTGTGCCACAGAATCATCACTGTTTATTTTTGTTTCTTCAGGGCAAATGGCCCACCTGGTACCATTCCCAGGAGAATTCACTTAATTTAAATTGTCTCTCATCTCTGCCCCTGTGCTTTCCTTTTCTCTGCCATGAGACTTCAGCAGCACAAATGGGAATATTCAAAAATGGGAATATTTGGGAAAATTGAGGGAAATTTGGAAGAAAAAAGGGAAAACTTAGAAAATTTTGGGGATATTTGAATAAAAGTTGGGAAAAAATGGAAAAATTTTACGAAATTTGGGCAATTTGGAAAATTAGGAAAAAAAGAAAATTTGAGGAAAAAGTGTGAAAAAATGGAGAAGAAATAATGTTTGGGAAATTTTAGAAATTTGAGAATTGGGGATAATTGGGAGAAAAAGTTGGGACAAAGTAGAAAACAATTCGTGGAAACTGGGAAAAATTTGGGAGAAAAAGATGGAAAAGTTAGGAAAAAATGGGGCAAAAGAAGAAACATTTAAAAATTTGGGGAAAGTGAAAGAAACATCGGAATTCTCTACAGCCTGTGGTGAATCACAGATCTTAAGATTGCTAAAGCTGTCCCTGACCAGTTGGTTTGGTAGTCTTTTACTGGGATCTTGGAAAAGATAGTCCTTCATCCCAGCTAGTCATCTGGATTTTCTGTCACGGTCAGTGGAGGCAGATCTCTCCAGGGGGTATTTCATCCTTCTATTGAGGTTCATTTATTCAGTGTGTCTCAATCTCATCTATATTTACCTCCCAGCTAAAATTCCTACTTTTCAGGGTGGAAAAGGGATTTTTTCTTTTGAGAAATAAAACTTTGTGTGTCACACATACATTTGCTTCCCAGCCTACACAAGCCTGTCTTGGAATACCAGGTTCCCACTTTGAACTCTTACCCTTTACAAGCTATAATCTGTGTTCTCTGAACATCCTTCTGAACTTGCTCCAAGTAAACTATTTCTGCACATCAAGCTATCAGTCCGTCTGTCCATCTGGCTCGCTAATCTTCTTCCCAGCTTATTTTTTTGGGGGTCTTTTTGCTGTTGTATCCCTGTGTCTTTCTCAGGGAATGAAAAAAAAAAAAATCTGCCTGCAGGTTAAATTGCCTGGAATACTCGGGTGAACAACAGGTCTGAGGACAAATGGAAGATATTTTTTGCTTTAAAAATATCAAGCAAACGTCTGTGGGAAAATGCTGCTGGTGTGACCATCTGTGTATTGACATATGTTTGCTGTGCAGGGCTGAATCCAACATTCAGTGCTTCAGTGGGAATCTTGAGTGCCCAAGGAACGGAGGGCTCAGCCCTCTGTGCCTTACACAGGTCTGGGGGAGCCTCATTACTGAGTTACACAGGATGACCTAAACTGCTGCAAAGATGGGACAGAAACTCTAGAGGGCATTGAGTGAGTTCTGTTTGGAGTAACAGGTGATTCTTGTTAAAAAATAAGAGCAAAAAACCAGGCCAATATAGAAATGAAACTAAACAGTGATTATTCCATAATACCGTTAATAAAATCTCAACAATATGAATTGAAGGGTAGAAAGTCTCATTTTGTCCATGAAAGAAGATTGCAACTCACTTCATAACATTGCAAAGCACTTAAAATTAGAGTCAACACCCTCTTTTGATTGAGCAACCACTTTAAATCAACTTGGCATGTAATCCAGCAGAATTTATGGGTTTGAGAGGGGCAGGAAGGGTAAGGTTTTTCCTTTAATGAGTCTGGGGAAAGTTGTGAACTGTGCAGCTTCTTATTTGAAAGACTGAACATCATCATTAAAAAAAAAAAAACAGTTCCTTAATTTTTCTTCATTTAATTACTGTTTTATGCTGCACTGTGGCATGAAACTTTCCAAGTTATTGTGTCACAGTGAACAGCTTTCTCACAGCCAATTTTACCCTCACAGTTGTAACAAAAAAGAGTGAGGCCAAGATTAGCCTGGAAAGTCTGGTTTTGATGCAAGAAGCATCAAGAAAGGTGTCTTTCACTGTAATGTGTGCCTTTACCTCTCTGAAACTGAAATTACAGTAGGTAGAACTGCATATCAAAGCCATACATTAATGTAGCACATAGTCAGTCATATACATCAGGCAATTTAATCCAACTCAGCAGTCCCCAGCATAGGAAAGACATGGACCTCTTGGAGCAAGTCCAGAGGAGGCCACCAAGATGATCAGAGAGATGGAGCAGCTCTACTGTGAGGAAAGTCTAAGAGAATTGGGATTGTTCAGTGTGAAAAAGAGAAGTTTCAGGGTGATGTAATTGAGGCCTTTCAGTACCAGAAGGGAACATACAAGAAAGACAGGAAGAGGTTGTTTACAAGGGCATGAAGCGGCAGGACAAGGGGGAACAGCTTTAAACTGAGAGTAGGTTTAGATTAAATATTAGGAAGAAATTCTTTACTGTGAGGGTGGTGAGGCCCTGGCACAGGTTGCCCAGACAAGCTGTGGCTGGTCCATCCCTGGAAGTGTCCAAGGCCAGGTTGGACAGGGCTTGGAGCAACGTGGGATAGTGGAACATGTCCCTGCCCATGGCAGGGGGTGGAACGAGGTGATCTTTAAGGTCCCTCCCAATCCAAACAATTCTGTGATTCCCTGATTCAGTGACTTTCATGTGCTTATTTGAAAAAAGTGTGCACTGAATGCCAGAGCACTGACAACTCCAGGGGACAATTGCAAGCACCTTAACCAGTATTGCTGGATTTGCTCTTCTTCATCTCATTTTTTCTGTGGTATAAGGGTAAATAGTGGGTTATTTTTCATTGTAAATAGCTAGAGTTAGACCATTCTTCATTTTCTCCTTCCTACATGTGTTTAATTCAGACATCACATCATATAGCAGAGCACCAAAGTTGGTTCCCTGCGTATCCTTCAAAGCAGACACTTCTGGGCACAGCCTGAAGGTCCCCTTGTCACCATTTCAGTTCAGATACAACTGTGTTTAAAAGTTTTCATGAATTGGTGTTTCATTAAAAAAAAAAAGAAAGAAAATGTCATTTAAAAGAGGAGAAAACATGTCTTATTTTGTTTTATTTTATTTTTAAATCTCCAATATGTATTTTTAATTATCTGCATTGAAACAATCATAGAGATATTCATAATGGTGGGGTTTAGTTTTAATAAATGAAAGCAATTTTTTAAGTCATGGTTTTTAGCAAACACCACTGTCTACCAAAGCATTTCATATAAATATCAGGGAGAAAATTATTAGTGGGAAGGAAGCTCAAAGGCAGTAGTGGAGAGAAGTCCCTTTTTGAAAAGTCAAAGACAAATGAAAAGATTTTCATGTTCCTGCTAGAGGTTTTCCAGAGAGTATGACATTTTTCAGGGTTGTTCCAAAAGCTCTAATGATCCATTTGACTTACCCAGCTCCAGGATTTCAGACTGGGCTCATGTGCTTATTTTCAGCCTTAAATTTCTCCACTGGGGTTCTTCCTAGGGAATTCAGTTAAGAATGTAGGAGGGAAATCATGCAGGAATCACAAATGGGTTATGCAAATAAAGCCCTGTGAGCTTTAAAATGGCTCTCTTCAGTCATATTGTCTTCCCTGAGTAAGGAGAAAGGACATTGCTATTCCCCACCTTTTTAATCTGGGAGTTTGGAGTCATTAATTTCAGAATTACCGAGGAAAAGGAAAGTCTGGAGGTTGCTGGGGTATTTACTTGGCTTTCACTTCACGTTTTGGTGCCTGGAAGTGTAGGGTGGTTTCCAAAAACAATTGAATTTTTAGCCACATATTTCAGCATCCAACAACCTTTGGAAATTCACACTAGGACATGGCATGAGAAAAAGAGATCATACAAACATTAATTCCTTAGCACATGTTCTCACATCCATGTCCTGGTCAGGGACATCCTTACTTCTAATCTGTTAACTGAGCAGAGGAACATGGAGAATATAATGGCAAGAATGTGCTTTTGCAAACTTGCTGATATGGTGTCCTAAAGGGAATTATGGGGAAATAAACCTGTTTGGAGAGGGGGATGGTGGACACATCCTCTTAATTGTCATAGCTGATGCTTTTGAAAATGGTATGTCCGGTTTATTCTTTGGGCACCGTTTTTTTTTTTTCACTGACATTACAATTTTCTTTCCAAAAATTTGCATTAAAAAAGAGGAAGAACAAGTGTTTTCTGCTGGTCTAGGCAATTTACCATGCCAGGAGCTAATGAGACATGAATAAAGCCAGAAATGCACATCTTTTCACTTCTTTAAACTTTCCACCTTTCAGCTGCTTCTGATTTTTCCTCAGATATCAGCACAACTTCACTGTGCTGTCAAAGCCAATGTATGATCACATTGTTAAAATCCAACAAAAACCCCTCACTCCATCCCTTTCATCACTCCAATCTAAATAGGTGGCTCTGAATCTGGAAAAGAACTGCTCTATTGGTAATAGTAATAGTAGTAGTAATAATAATAAGAATAAGAGGAAGAAGAATAAGAGGAAGAAGAAAAGAAGAAGAAAAGAAGAAGAAGAAAAGAAGAAGAAGAAGAAAAGAAGACAAGAAGAAGAAGAGAAGAAGAAGAAGAAAAAGAAGAAAGAAGAAAAAGAAGAAGAAGAAGAAGAAAAAGAAGGAAGAAGAAGAAGAAGAAGAAGAAGAAGAAGAAGAAGAAGAAGAAGAAGAAGAAGAAGAAGAAGAAGAAGAGAAGAAGAAGAAGAAGAAGAAGAAGAAGAAGAAGAAGAAGAAGAAGAAGAAGAAGAAGAAGAAGAAAAAGAAGAAAGAAGAAGAAGAAAAAGAAGAAAGAAGAAGAAGAAAAAGAAGAAAGAAGAAGAAGGAAGAAGAAGAAGAAGAAGAAGAAGAAGAAGAAGAAGAAGAAGAAGAAGAAGAAGAAGAAGAAGAAGAAGAAGAAGAAAGAAGAAGAAGAAGAAGACGAAGAAGAAGAAGAAGAAGAAAGAAGAAACAACCACCACCACCACTACCACCCAACCTTTTCTTGTCTCCCTTCCCACCCTGTAATGGCATATTGAGAAAACAAACAAAATCCAAATCCATAAAACTCATCAGGACTATTAATTATTTTTTGGATGTTACTTATTTATTTATTTGTTTGCACTATATTTCTTTATCATCAACCAGACCATGGATTTCCCCCAAAAAACAAGAAACCTGTATTCAAATAGGTAATGTCTCTGCTCTGACACACTGCAGGAGAGTGCAAGGATTAGGGATGAGAAGGAAAAGGTGGTCACATAAGACAAGAGAAAAGCAGGAACCCTTTTAGGGCAGCTCTTGTCTTGACAAGTTTGTATCACTTGGGAAATCAGGACCTATGAGCTGCTCCAAAAAGCAAACCAATTTCACCCATAGTAGCTAAATTTACATCCTAGTGGAAAATATTCTAATAGCATTTTTTAAAGAAAATATCTATATAAACAGGAGAATTCCAAAGGAAAATGTACTTGTCTTTTGGATCGGCAGCATGACTCATTTTTTCCCACTGCAAAACTTCAAGAAAGTCTGAATTTAGCATTTCAAGTACAAACACATGAAAAATCCTCACACATTTGGGTGCACATATTCATGCAAAACTCTTATGAATCCATGGATACACATCCATTCATTTTCTTTATTTATTTTTACTTAGGCTTTTATATAGAATAGAATCGTAGAATCCCTGAGGTTGGAAAAGACCTCTAAGATCATCAAGTCTGACCATCATATAAAGTATATAAAACTTTAAAGACATTTTAGGACCAAAATAATGAAGATGAATCTTTTCCTCACCACTGGAAAGAATTCCTGAGAGCAATTCTAATGTCTCCTTAGTACACACTGTGAGTGAGACCTGTAATTTTCACCTGTTCTTCCAGTGAGATAAAGTTCTATCTCAGTCCATTGCAAAATTGCTGCTTTTGCAGTATAATTAATACTCTGAGGAAACTCATGCTGTGAGAATCTCTTGTACAAGCTGACCTGGCAGATGACCTCCATGTAGGAGGAGAAGAGCAGCACCCACTTAGCTGATCACTAAAGCCAATGGAATAAGTAACTCTGACATAATATTGGCCACAAGCAGCAGCAAAGGATCCAGACTGGCCAAATTAGGTGGGTGATTTAGACCCTTGTCCCTGCCACTGCTGCATCTTTGACTCTTCCTGAGCTCTGTTGGCACCACCACTGTGCATCCCTGAGAAGCTGCATAAGGAACTGTTCTCTTGTAACTCTGGTGCAGCCCAAGGTACTCACACCATGGTTTAATTTAACACTCAACGTGGGACCCAGCTCTTCACAGATGAGTAGAAATGCAGAGCTGTAGGAGTCCTGAGAGATGGTGCAGCACAAATCCCTTCTCTGGGACATAGGAAGGGGTTTTCTGCACTGTGAAGTTTTACTTTTGGCCACAAGATCTACTATAAACAGGATGCAGTTTTTCTTAAAAATAAATGAAAAAACTGAGGTTTGAGTAGTGATGGAATAAACAGAACAGTTTCCTGTCCTGTTGGTACCTATTGATACAGTTCACACAGTTTATGACAATGGTAAATTATATGAATTAAAGTGGATTAAAATAAATACTGAAGGTGTTCAGAGACCCCTCAGAATCATGATGTGATAACACAGATCAATTGTATTAACTTGCATTGTACTCAATTATGCACAATTTCTTGCTGTACTGTCCTGAACTGCTTGTTGTAGCACACTTGCCATTGCTTTTTTCTCTTCAAAAGCACCAATCTTAAAAAAAAAAAGCTGTCCACACCTCAGATTTCATACACAGGAATACTGTCTTTGATTTCACTCTAGTACATAATGAAAGAAGAAGGTAGAAATAAAGGCTTAAGATCTCACCCACATTATTAGGATCAGACTTGAGTTTTCAGCTTCCCCTGTCAGGCAGCTGAACCCCCAGCTGGTGGGACTGTCAGCTCATTCCTACAAGTTCCTAATCCAATACTTCTCATTCAATATTCCCTGCACCCACTGGAGATTATATGGGGAAGACCAAATTTGTGATCAGTGTTAGGTCATAACCTTCACTTGCTTTATATTCAAAGTGGAAACAATTCAACCATTCAGAGCTGGCAACCAAAGTCATAGAATCATGGAATCATTTAGGTTAGAAAAGACCTCTAAGATCATCAAATTCAACTGTTAAACCATCACTGCCAAGTTCAGCCCTAAATCATGTCCCTGAGCACCACATCTGTACATCTTTTAAACACCTCCAGGGATTTTGATTCCACATCTTCCCTGGGTAGCCTCTTCCAATGCTTGACAGCCTTTTCCATGAAGATTTTTTTTTTTTTAATATTCAACTTACACCTTTCCTGGCACAATTTGGGGTCTTTTCTTGTTGTCTGGCTACAATCTCCTTTCAGGAGTTTGTAGAGAGCGAGAAGGTCCACTTGAGCCTTCCTTTCTCACAGCTAAACACCCCCAGCTCCCTCAGCTGCTCCTCACTAGACTTGTACTCCAGACCCTACCCCAGCTCTGTTCCCTTCCTCTGGACTCACTCCAGCACCTCAATCTCTTTTTTTGTACTGAGAAGCCCAAAACTGAACAGAGGATTCGAGGTGCCTCACCATCATTGTGCCAAATACAGGGGGACAATGGAAACGATGTCCCGAACCGGCTGAAGAAGTGGTGGCAGTTCTCTGAGCTTCTGCACAGGGTGAGAAGCATCGCTGGAATCTGGTGTTTTACGGAGCTGCTGGAGTTTTCGCTGTAACAGCATTGCCACCTAGTGCTCTTATGGTACAGTTCAGCCACAGCCTGGGAAATTGTTTTAGCAGCTAAAACAAGTACAAAACAAGTTTTTTAAACCGAGTCTTACTATTTTAGAAGGCAGTTAAATGCCTCCCTGCCATCCGATCCCGTCAGATCTCGGAAGCTCAGCAGGGTCAGCCCAGGATTAGTCCTTGGATGGGAGACCTCCTGGGAAATGCCGGGTGCTGTAGGTTCTAGTCCTGAGGACTTCACTGGCACCGTCCAAGCTCGCTCGGCCGTGGCAGATGAACCTCAGGACTGAAACGGTGGGGCCAGTTCTGCGCACGCTGAGCCTCACCTAAAATCCACTGCGCAGGCTGGAAGGGCACGTGGGGACAGCCCTGCCCAAATCTGCGTTCGCGAAGCCGAGCCACACACAGACACAGACACAGACACAGACACACACACACACACACACACAGACACACAGACACACAGACACACACACACACAGACACACACACACACACACACACACACACACACACACACACACACAGACACACAGACACACACACACACACACAGACACACACACACACACACACACACACACACACACAGACACACAGACACACACACACAGACACACACACACAAACACACACACTATTTTAGAGAACTGGACAGGTTGCAAGAAATACTGTGGGGTTTTTGGGTGATCCACCTCTGTCAAAGTGCATGTAAAGTACTCGCAAAAAGTGAGGAAGTGTTGCTGTAGTCACTGTACATTTCTGAAAATAAAATTGCATTGAAATCTGTCTGCTCTAAAACTATAAATAAAGCCTAAACTGGTCATCTAAGCCCCTTCTGCTGTAAATATACACAGGTGCCCCCTCAAGTGGTAATACGTTCAACCAACATGAGAATATGTTTATAAAAATCTTGACTTGGTAATGTATGGCCAAACTTTGGGAACGCAGATTTGGGCAGGGCTGTCCCCACGTGCCCTCCCAGCCTGCGCAGTGGATTTCAGGTGAGGCTCAGCCTGCGCAGAACTGGCCCCACCGTTTCAGTCCTGAGGTTCATCTGCCACGGCCGAGCGAGCTTGGACAGTGCCAGGGAAGTCCTCAGGACTAGAACCTACAGCACCCGTGTAATGGTTTGCCCCATGGCTTCCTCAGTAACTATTGTATTTAAGGAAGTTACAAGTATTTCACACGTGTCTTTCACGTAGCAGTGGGAGAGTAGTTTTGGTTCTTCCCTTCCTTGGCTGAGGAGCTGGAGGGAGGTGGTTGCAGTCTGGTCCCTCCGGTCCCTGGTGTTTCTCCTGTCCTGGGTGAGATTGTTTCATTCTTGTTCCCTTTCCTTGAGGTTTTTAATTGTGTTTGTTTTGATTCATTCAGTTTCTTTAGGCTGGGTTGGTGTCTTCCCTATTTTCCGGCTAATCAATCCCCTTTTCTCCCTTCCCCTCTCCCCTGGGGGGTGGGATCCTCTGTATTGTGTATACAGTGTAGTTTGTAAATGTTAGTAAATATAATTTATTCTTTTTATTCAGTTCAGTTTCTTTAGAGTGCGTTTCTTTTCAGTTTTTTTTTCCTTTCCTTTGCTGAGAAGATTCTAGGAGGGGGAAGGGGGGCCAGTCCAGGGTTGGCAACAGCCAGGCCAAACCTGCAACATTATTGGAGGTTCCACCAAGATACTGACCTTGAAGTTTTTAATTGTGTTTGTTTTAATTCATTTGGTTTCTTTAAGTTGAGTTGGTGTCTTCCCTATTTCCCAGCTAATCAATTCCCTTTTCTCCCTTTCCCTCTCCCCTGGGAGGTGGAATCCTATATATTGTGTATACAGTGTAGTTTGTAAATATTAGTAAATATAATTTATTCTTTTTATTCAGTTCTGTTTCTTTAGAGTGCGTTTCTTTTCAGTTTTTTTTTTTCCTTTCCTTTGCTAGGAAAGTTCTGAGAGAGGGAAGGGGGGCCAGTCCAAGGTTGGCAACAGCTAAGCCAAACCTGTGACAACCCGGCATTTCCCAGGAGGTCTCCCATCCAAGCACTAATCCGGGGCTGACCCTGCTGAGCTTCCGAGATCTGGCGGGATCGGATGTCACTTGGTAATAAACACGTGTAAATTGATAAGCATGTGCTTATCAATATTCATCAGAATAAACAAAATAAACATCCACTCTGTGTTTTCATTCTCTCTGCTCGCCATCCAGGGAGCCACCATAATTTACAGGTGGGTAATTTTGGGTCAGGTGAGTGTAATTACAACAAAGCTGAGAAAATATTCGGAATCTTTATAACCCTGTGTTTTAGGCACATTAAAACCCCTCTTGTGCAACTAACTTTTAGTGAGAGTGAAGGAACACTCCACTTCTGAACTAAATCAAAGCTTCCTTGCTTGTTTTTGCCGTGGTGTGTGAGTGCAGTTCCACACTGCCTTTTGAGAAATTTGGGGTTTTGAACATTTTAAATTGGATCCCAGTGACTATGCTACTACAAAGAGAGAAAGGAAACCTGGAGGGGAGAGGTAGGATTTTATTCCCAGAAGAAAACAGCATAAGAACATCTATTCTAGACAGTCTTGGGGACAAGGTTAAAAGTTTTGCTGGCTGCAACTGTGTTGATTTGAGTTTTTGCCAACTGAAATCACTGCCTTTTCTGCAAATTTCCAGGTCCACTTCAGGAGGGAGATTTCTTGCAGGAAAGGTGTGGATTGAAATGGACTGGCTGCAGAATGTGTTCTCGAATAGTTCCTACCCAGCAAGATTTTAGAAGTCACTTAAGTTACCTGTACATTTTTGCATGAGATCTAATTTTGAGCATCAGTCTGGTAGTTTTCATAGACTCACAGAATTGTTTAGGGTGGAAAAGACTTTTAAGATCATCAAGTGCAATTATTAATCTAACACTGCCAAGGCCACTACTAAACCACATCCCTCAGAGCCATATCCACATGTCTTGTTAGGCTGGTGACTTCACCTCTGCCCTGGACTGCCTGTGCCAGGGCTTGACACTCTTTTAGTGAAGACACACCCACATGGGGTTAAACCAAAGACATGGTGCTTTAACATAGTCATACGAGTCTACCAAATGCTCTAAGGCCACATAAATAACCTTTACTAGACTACACCACCACATGTTCCTATTGTTCCACATGTTCCTATTGTCTCACTGTACACTAAACTGGGGACAACATTTTGGTGACTATCTCTACCACAAAATTTAAGCAAAATAGAATCACCTTCCCCTTGTGTACACTTGCTCACTGTCCTATTGGTTATATGACAGTTAACTGCAAAACCAGCACAGATATAATGGACAACTCTCTTGGAATGGTTCCTTTAACTGCTACCATTTATCCCAATAAAATCCACACAAAACCATGTTTCTTGCTTCTCTAAGGCAAGATCTGTTTGTACACTGGTAGCTGTCTTGGTTTGAGATAAGCAACTGCCAACCCCCCCAAGCACAGAGAGAAAAGCCTCCCTCCTAACACCAGGGAAAGGGAGGAAAAGAGAGGGGAAAGAAAAAAACACTTCAAACTGCATTTATACTAAATCTACATATATTTTTCACAGGAAGAAAGAGACAATTAGAAGAGAGTACAAATATTCACTCACACAAGTCTGCAACAACAAGTTCCCCACCTCAACTTCTTAACGAACACACAAATTCCACTGTCCTAACTACACATTACTTAAGAAGAAGCTTATTCCCCAGGGAGACAAACCCAAGCAGAAAGGAGAGACCCAGAATGGCACAGTTTACTTTCCTGAGATACCCTGTGAGCCAGTGGTGGGCCTGGTCCTCTCCATCCCCCCTGGGACAGCATCGTGTGTCCTCCCAAGAGGAGGCTGAGAAGCGACTGCCTTAACCACTCCCACACTGGTTCCTACTTCCCTGGAGATGATGTCATAGTGTGGTATGGAATACAAAGTTACTGGCTAGAAGAGGTCAGCTGTTAGCTCAGCCCAGCTCACGTCAGCTGACAGCTTCGGCCTAATCCAAACTTCAGAGCCCAAATCTAGGCCCACCTGGGTGAACCCATGACAGTAGCAAACTCAGGTCTTTAGAGTTTTGGTTTGAAATCTGCTGTAAAAGTCGTTCCATCAAAACCTCTAGGGATGAATCCAAATGCAGTGCTCTCTGTTGATGTGAGGTTTCAGGATCACTCTATTGGCAGTGTCCAAGTTGCAGGGGAACTCTTTAAACAGGAACTGCCTGGCTCAATAACCCACGGAGGCAAAAGTCCTAGTATTTGTCATAGTCTACAGTGATATGCTGAGTATTCTACAGCTGTATGTAGAAATGTAAAGAATTTAGCAAATCAGCAAATTTTCCTTGTGGGTCTTCTTGTTCTTGAACTGGAGAAGTATTCCTCTGTGTCTCAGCTGTCATCACATGCTTGACAGGTTTTGGAATGGGATGTAACAAGGTGTCCAAAACCATCAGAGACAGATTTTTGTCCCATACTAAAATAAGCAGTAAGTAGTAACTTGGTCTCTTTAGCAGGAATCGTGTGCCTTGGAAAACTGGTAAGTGGGTGGCTGGGAGCCCCCAGGTCTACACATGATTTACTAGATACTTAGAGAAAGGGATTTCTACTCCTTTTAATGATTTTATGAAGTGTTTTCCCCTTTTTAGAAAGTAAGAGATGTAATTGCACAGAGACTGATCTCTGATAAAATGTGACTTCTCAGAAATGCATCTGGTGCTTTAAAATGTATTTTTATAGGTATGACACTGATCTCATACTGGTTCTCCCTGTCATAAGTAGGTGATCTTTGTCATTATACCATAATCTGCATTTGTGTAAATCATAGATGAAAAAGGCTTTGTTTTCCAGACAAACACGTGAAAACCTGTGTTTAAAGAAAACCTGGAGTGCTCAGGCACATTGCACCCAACCTTGCCATCAAACTATACAGAGCAGGCCCCAGTCTCAACCCATATCTGACTTTTCAATCTGAATATTAAGCAAATGCAGAGAACAGTTGAATATATTCAGAATAGAATTCCTCACTGCCAACTGAAGGGGTTTATCACTGAGATAATCACACTCCCTTTCAATGGGGACAAATATGTTCTTGTGGAGTGCATTTTCTTACCTCTAGAAAAGAGTATTCACCTTGGCTGTGCTGGTATTTCTGACACGGATTTCAGTACTGTTGAAGGGGTCTAGCTCAGGTTTAGATCTGCAGTGCTTAGGACAATGAAGACACTCAGAGAAGACAGGCTGGGAGAGCTGGGGTTGTTCAACCTGGAGAAGAGAAGGGTTTGGGGAGATCTTATAGCACCTTCCAATATCTAAAGGAAGATTACAAGAAGGCTGGAAAGGGATTTTTCACAAGAGTGCATAGTGATAGGACAAGGGGAAATGGCCTTAAGTGTAAGAAGATTAGGTTTAGATTAGATATTGAGAAGAAATAGTTCCCTGTCAGGATAGTGAGGCCCTGGCACAGGTTGCCCAGGGAAATTGTGGACTCCCCTTCCCTGGGAGTGTTCAGAGCAAGGCTGGATGGTGCTCTGAGCAGCCTGGGAAGATGTCCCTGCCCGTGGTAGAGTTGGAATTCCATGACCTTTAGGGTCCCTTACAACCCAAACCATTCCATAATTCTATCATTCTCCAAGTGATGGCATTGTAGCATCAGTCCCACTCAGAGCAGGTACTGCTGTGAATGACTTCCTGCAATGTAAGGCAGGGATGAGCTCATCCATCTTATTTCCCAGAGTCATTCTGTGACTCAAAATCATTCTTTTCTAACCTCAGAGTTATGAATAAAAATTCCTTAATGTCAATGGTCTGATTGTTCCTTAACTTCAGACACCTCAGTCCTGCCAGCCCAAAGCTGTTCAGAAGGAAGATGTCAGGCAAAATGACATTGACCATCAACAACTCTGTCCTATTTCATAGGATCATATGATGAATAACTTGAATTAAACTGTTTTATAGTTATAGCCAAAAGTGGAAATGCTAAAATGCCAAGTTTATGGCAAGTCTTACTAAACTAAAAAAGAAGTCATGAAAATCTTAATCAGTGCAATTAATAGTTATTCTTGAACTTGTACTTTTATGTAGATTCACTGGGAATATTTTTACATAGACACAAGGTCTGCAGAAATGCCCTGACTACTAAAAAATTCAGCTTGTATTACACAAGATGCAGAAGCAAATTCCAAGCTGTCAAGCCCTTCACTCAAAATAATTTCTTTATCACGGTCACCAAACAAACACATCTCTGTACAGTCTGCTGTGTTGTCTCATGTGCACTGATAAGGCCTCTGGGGTACAAGAGATTCGGGCTATCCACCAGTTAGGGTGCCATTATAACCAGTGCACCACTAAAATGAGGTGTAATTCTCCATAGGGAGGAGAAGAAACAGAACTCCCAGAAATGAATCTGAAATGGATATTTTACTGAAGATGATGCCAAAGGGGTTTTTGTTCTGATTTTCACATTTTGTAGATTTTAGGAACACAGTAGTTGTGGATTTTTAGAGGGTTAATATTTCTAACAGTTTAAGTTTAATGCCTTTCTATCACTACCCCTGTCCCAGAACAGGGAGCTCAAATTCCTTTAGTTAATTAATCTTGTTTAGACTCCTTTCCAAGGTAGAGCTGAAGGATATCAGAGGACCCACAGAATGAAACATAAACACAGGTCAGAGTGACCCAAAAGCCAGAATTGGATGAACTCCAAGAGACCTTTGTGTGCCTGAGGAAGAAGAGCTGATGAAGACAGAGGGTCTTGATGACCCCAGACCCAATTCCAGGGGTTGGACCAGGGGTGGGACTGGGGCTGGACTGAGAAATGTGTAAAGCAATGATTGGAGGGATCTTATTATAAAAGCCATGGAAACAAGAACTGGGGCACATGCCTGTCATCCTGTATTCCTGTGGGCTGTAGGCCCTGTGTTATTAAAGGACCTTTACTTTTTATCTTACCCTACATTAACGTGGCTCAGAGTCCTGTTTTTGGGGGGGAAGGGTCATTCACAGCATCAAGCTGGTAAACAGTAGAGTTCCTCCAAGATCCCTAATTCCCCAATTAGGAAGCACAACAAACTGTTATTGTGCAAACCTGCTTAAATTCAAGTGCAAATGACTTAGGGACTAAAATAAGTAAAGCAAATTTTAACTTTGACTGCAAATAACATATTGATCAATTTAATGATGAAAAGAAAAATACAAGTCAGTTTGAATCGATCAGAAAGAACAAAGTTGATGACCTTTTTCCTTCTTATTTTTAAATTTTGTGTGAAAAAATATATATTTGAGAGTGTAGGACTGGGAAGACAAAATTTCGCATGTTGCAACACCAAGTGAAATGTGTTGATACTTAAGAACAAAAAGTGACTGTGCTGGATCAGACCAGTGTCCTCTTTCCAGTAGGAGCCAGAAATTAATGTCTATGTGTTATGGGTTCACCCAGGTGGGCCTAAATTTGGGCTCTGAAGTCTGGACTAGGCCCAAGCTGTCAGCTGACTTGAGCTGGGCTGAGCCAACAGCTGACCTCTTCTAGCCAGTAACTTTGTATTCCATACCACACTATGACATCATCTCCAGGGCAGTAGGAACCAGTGTGGGAGTGGTTAAGGCAGTCGCTTCTCAGCCTCCTCTTGGGAGGACGCACGATGCTGTCCCAGGGGGGATGGAGAGGACCAGGCCCACCACTGGCTCACAGGGTATCTCAGGAAAGTAAAATGTGTTGTTCTGGGTCTCTCCTTTCTGCTTGGGTTTGTCTCCCTGGGGAATAAGGTTTTTCTTAAGTAATGTGTAGTTAGGACAGTAGAATTTGTGTGTTCGTTAAGAAGTTGAGGTGGGGAACTTGTTGTTGCAGACTTGTGTGAGTGAATATTTGTACTCTCTTCTAATTGTCTCTTTCTTTCTGTGAAAAATATATGTAGATTTAGTATAAATGCAGTTTGAAGTGTTTTTTCCTTTCCCTTCTCTTTTCCTCCCTTTCCCTGGTGTTAGGAGGGAGGCTTTTCTCTCTGTGCTTGGGGGGGTTGGCAGTTGCTTATCTCAAACCAAGACACAAAGTATGTATAATATTTCTTCAGAATCCTCTCCCAGCCTGCAATATGTTACATCTTATGGGTTTCATGAGCTTGAAATCATGCTTTGAACTTAATTCAATGAACTTTTTGTCTAAGAAGTTATATAAGCAGCACTTGAAATTATCCAAAGTTCTAGGACTTGCAATATCTCATATCAGGGTCTGGAAAGAGGCAGAGGCACTTTCATGGTCTGACTGCATGTTCTGTGATGAGAGACTTTGCCTAATTTAAGTCTTTCTGTTCTTTCATTGCAGCTACCTCCCTGTTGCACCAGGACCACGAACATTCCTTCTCCAATGTATTGAATTTATTTAATAAAAAAGTATTATTCCCAAACATACATAGTTTGCTGAATCAGTGTGACTCATTTCTTGCCACAATATGGGAAGTAGAAAACGCTTGTGCCAAAACCAGGCTTTCATCCAGCTGCTGGAAGATGCCTAAGACTGGACATCCCCTCTGGCTCCCATGGCTCTCATGTTTATGGGGCAACCTTTTTGGACAGAAAGCCCCATTGTGAGATGAAAACTATTTTGGCATCACAGCAGACAGAGAGCAGAATTCTGGTCATGGCAGCTGTTGCTGGATGGGCAAAAGAAAATGAAAAAGAAAAAAAAGCTCTCTCTAACATTGTTTTCTGGGCAATGATGCCAAAGTTGGAAAAAACTGTCTCTGTGACTGAAGTCTTCCTGCATATTTCCTCTGGCTTTGCCTGAGGTCTGTGATTTGCTTTCACTTGTCTCACTGTTTTTGTGGTTACAATTTGTGTTATATTTCCTATCTGAACCTAACTAGGAACACTCTTGTTTCCACAGCAAGATCAGTCATAGATGTGCTTCACAGCTCAGATTTGGTAGATCTGCAAAAATGATGAAAAATACTTCTTAATAATTCTTTTCTCTCCCAGCCACTAAAAACCTGTGTTTCAGGCCACACACATGCAAACAACTCTGAGAGTGTCTTAAATAAGATCTCTGAATCAGAGAATCACAGAATGGCTTGAGTTGGAAGGGGCCTTAAAGGTCATCTCATTCCAACACCCTGACACAGACAGGGACACTTTCCACTCTCCCAGGTTGCTCCAAGCCCCATCCAACCTGGCCTTGGACACTTCCAGGGATGGGGCAGCCATAGCTCCTCTGGGCAGCCTGTGCCAGGGCCTCACCACCCTCACAGGGAAGAATTCCTTCCTAATATACAACCTAAAACTCTCATGTTACAGTTTAAAACCATCCTTCCTTTTCCTTGTCTTGGTCTCTTCTGAAGCTCAATGTCTCACTGATCTGGAGTCAGATGTCAATGGGTAGACCAAGGTAAGAAGATGAGAAGCTGCTGTGAGTGTCAGTGTTGATCCTTGTCCATTTGGAAGAGGAAGGAATACTCAAAAAAAAAAAAAAAGAACTTGTTGGTTCACAGAAAGTCCCTGCAGCACGGATATAAACTTCATTTAGATGTTAATTAAGTTCTGGGCCCCTCAGTTCAGAAAGGATATTGAGGGGCTGGAGCGGGTCCAGAGAAGAGCAACAAGGCTGGTGAAGGGACTGGAGCACAAGTGCTGTGGGGAGAGGCTGAGGGAGCTGGGGGTGTTTAACCTGGAGAAGAGGAGGCTCAGAGGTGACCTCAGCACTGTCTGGAACTACCTGAAGGGAAGTTCTGGCCAGGTGGGGGTTGGTCTCTTCTCCCAGGCACTCAGCAATAGGACAAGGGGGCACGATGGGCTCAAGCTCTGCCAGGGGAAATTTAAGTTGGATTATCAGAAAAAAATTCTTTCCAGAGAGAGTGCTCAGGCATTGGAATGGGCTGCCCAGAGAGGGGGTGGATTCACCATCCCTAGAGATTTTTAAACACTGATTGGCCGTGGCACTGAGTGCCATGATCTGGTAAAGGGACTGGAGTTGGACCAAGGGTTGGACTCGATGATCTTGGAGGTCTTTTCCAACCCAATCTATGCTATGATTCTATGATTCTATGATTCTATGATTCTATGTTGAACACTCTGGATAAATTGAGACTCTACTTCAGGACTTGAAGGCTTTAGGAATGCTGAACAATCCTTTTTGGTGTGATTTCTAGCAGGTAACCCTCTGGCCTCCCAGGACCTAGAAAGCTCCTGGCCACTGTGTAGACATGGACTTCAGTGGTGCCACCTTACAACTAAGAGCATGACTGTGGAGGAGGTAGAGGAGAACAAACTCCCACCTGGCCATGGAACACCTCTCTGTTCAGAGCAATCTGATGACTTAGCCGTGGTGTTGACTAAAACCATCAGCAAGGAACTCTCCTGTGAATTTACAGAAAGCATATTTCTTGGGTCAGGCATGAAATCAAAATTCCTTCAAGGAAGATGAGACTTTAAACACTTGCTGTCGGGAAAAAAAAATAAGTCTCCAAAGGCCTTATCTCACACATGATACAGTCACAAACATCTGCTTCTGCTTCAGTTTTTCCTTCTGTTGAAAACTAAAGAGAGTGTTTCCAGATCCCTGGAGCAGCTGTCCCTTTTAAGCCAGAGACACAGCAATATGACACACACTGTTGGCCTGTGGATGGGAAAAGGCTGTATTTATCAAAACAGACAATTTTTATCTCTTATTTTCAGGCAATTTCTAGGCAAAGTAGTGGGAGCCTATTACCAGATTTTTCATACAGTAGTTTGAATTCTGAATTAGAAACTGGCAAGTGTATGGGGCAAATTTCAGGAGAGTCTCATCCATAGCAAATATGAGATGAAAATTCAACTATAGCCTACAGTTTAATCCTCATTAAGGGACTCATTGGTGTCCACTTTATCTGGATAATGAGGTAGAAAACAAGAGTCCCAAGGGAGACCTTAATTAGGAGTTCTGGCAGGTCTGTTAAAATGGTTGTATGATGACTGATTCAAGGGGTTTGCTGTCATTGCATTCTGCTGCCAATATGCATTTGCAAATAGATCTTAGAGTCCTAAGCCTTAAAATGCATTTGGAGTCTAATTCAAGTAGCTCTCCTTATTCTGTGATTTTTCAAGTCCTTCCTCCAAATTCCCTTAGGTCTTCAGTCCCTCTGCCCAGTCAGACATTAGGTCACAGGCTTTCTTGCAAGGCTCCTTATATATTTTTATGTGTCAATAGTCAATGTGTGAAATAGTTTGACTCTTGCAAAGCTGATTAAGGATAAACTTAGGGCAAAAACAGTACAAAGTTCTTGATCAGGACACACATACCCTGTTCAGGGTGGGGCAAATAATTTATTCTTGTAATACCTCTGACCCCTGACTATAAATTGTGAAAAAATATTATTTCCTTGCTGGTGTTACTTTTATTATTGTTTCCTATTTTAAGCTTCCTTAGACAAAACCTTCTCTTTACTGTGAGTATATAGACAACAAACTCTCCAGTGCTGATGGGGGTTATTGGTTGATCCTGTCACATCCTCATCACATCACATTCCTGTTGAACTGCAGCACATCTCCCTTCTCTGCTTTCTCCACAGCTAAAGTACTACCCAGCCATTGCCTTGGACTTGGCTGCTACTTTGGCCAATTAAATGTTATTTCATGGACAGTCGAATTTCCAGAAGCTGAAGTGCTCTGACCCCAGAAGCAAGGAAAGATTTTTCAATCAGCACAGTCAGGGGGTCAGGAATGCCCCAGGCCATCAGCTGCCTTGGTCTGGGGTGTGTACTGGAGAAATACCTGTTGTCCCAGCCCTGTTCTTGCTCTTTTCACCATGACTCTTTCAGCAGTCACTACCCAGGAACAGATTTTCAAACTATATGCACATTTGGTCTGACTATACAGTAATAAAATAAGTTTAACCTTTTATTATTATGCTAGTAATTAATTTTAATAACAATTTATTACCATACTATGCTTTTATTACTATAATATGCATCTGAAACTTTTCCCTGATCCAAGACAGAGAGTTCACATCAACACACATCATCCTTTTCATCCTCCACAACCAATGACCTGAATTTCCTACCAGCCATGATCCCTGTGTGCAAATCACCAGATGTCATGGGGTTTTGTTGCTGGTTGGAATGGGCCAAAACCCAGCAGTGAGTCCAGGAGCCATTCTAGCAATGAGCAGTTCAGTTTACCAGAGGGCAGTGCTTGGACCTGGGGCTGGCTCTGCTTTAGCAGCACAGCTGCAGCTCAAAAACATTCTTCATGAAACTTCTTTGAAATCACTGATGCCAGCTGTACTTCTTGTTGCATTGTAAAGAATGCTCTAGCAAAGTTTTTGATTTTTTTTTCCCTTTACAACACAAAATTCATAAGAAAACTGAGAAAACTTGAGTAACTAGTTGAAAATCTAGAAGACAAAATGGCTCCTTAAGCATATTTACTGAGACTAGACTAAAAGTTGTTTCATTTCCTCTGCACAGATAAATACAGTACTTAGCACTTAGTGCTGTATAATCTTCTTGAAGGAAGTAGTATAATGTGAGCAAAAACTGAATTAAATTCATGCAATAACCCTTTCATTATTTAAAATGTACAGGACTGTATTAAAGTTCTACTCCTAATGTCTGAACTACTGCTATGCTGGCAGCACAGATAATCTTCAGAGAAATGTTTTCTGGAGAGGACTGAGGGAAATGACTGACATAATTTGACTGTCATTGTTCTATGGGAAAGGGTGCCCTGATTTGGGAGAGGATTGGATTGTTTGCAATAAGAATGTAGAGAAAAATAAGTAATTTCATTGCAAATGCATGGTAGAGAGCAGCCAAAAGGAATGGATATTAGGAAAAATATTAAAAGGGTGTTCAGGAATTGGAAGAGGCTGCTCAGGGAAGTGCTGGAATCACTATCCCTGGGGGGATTTGAAAGACATAAAAATGTGATACCTGGGGACATGGTTTAGTGGTAGCCTTGGCAGTGCTGGGGGAACCATCGGAGTTGATGATCTCAGAGGTCTTTTCCAACATTAATGATTCTGTGATTCCAGATTCACAGCAATAGTTATCCCATGGCTGAAAAAAAAGAAGTGATTATGTAGGACACATTGGGTTTGTTGGCTTTGGATGATCCTCTCAGGCACAGGGTGTGACTCCTGGGGGTGGACCTCTGCAGGGCTGAAGGTTGGACTCAGTGATTCTTGTGGGTCCCTTCCAACTCAGCATATTTTGTTATTCCGGGTAAAATAATTCACCTCAAGGTACCACAACTTGTCCTGCTGACTGAACAGGAGCCTTGGGGGCTCAGTTCTGCCTGGGCAATACCTCCTGCACTGCTGGGAATAGCTGGCTTGAGGTTCCACCCTGGCTGTGAGATATTGTGTTTAAGACAGCAGCCCTAATTTGCAATGCAGTCCCTTGGATGAGGATGGTACATTAGGTCTCTGCAGGCATATCCTAACTTTTTTTTCTTCAAACAAAAAAGTTTGAGATACCAAAGAAAAACAAAACATTGTTCCATTTTTCTGGCAAGGCTCCAATTTGATAATTACAATTTCACCTTTATGTATTCCCTGTGCAATTTTAATTGCAAAAGCTTACACATGCATCCCCCTTGGATTCATGGGCCATTGCTTAATTGTGATTCATATTTGCCACACTGACTCCCAAAATAAAGGGAATCCTGCCAGACCTGGCAGAGCAGAGGGATGTATACTGAAGTTTATCTCTGTCTTCCACACAAAAATGAAATGCTGTGTCCCCAAGTGGCACCTCCAGAAAAGATCTTTGGCACAGTGATGATCTCAGATCACAGTAAGGCCTTATGTCTTCTAGACATTTATATCAGCTCAACATGATTAATATCAAGTGAAGATATAACTTATATCAATACCCTATTGCCATGGTGCCTAATACAGGTTTCAATTAAATTCCATAAAAGGTCATTTATAATTTTATAGGCTACTTTTCTTCTTATTCATAATTCTGAATGAAAAAAAAATAATGTTGTTTCCTAATATTAATTTGCCTTACTTTTAATTCCAGGTTATATATCATGAGCTTTCCTCTATAAGACAGAAGATTCTTATGATTCTTTATATTTTGTGCATATGAAATAGAAACTCAGAGTTGTCACTGTTTAGCCTTGGAGATGTAGTAAAAGTGATGGAACTCCTTCAGTTTCCCACCACAAGATTTCAGTACTGACAGTAGCTTTCCAAGTGTCTTTAGTTTTCCAACATCCTTTTTTAATGTCTGGAGATCTGAACTCAACCATCATCATCATCATCATCATCATGGCCAGGCTTCATGAATGAAGATTTGAGAAGGGCACTACCCAGGCTTGCTGCAAGCTGCTGGTGGCTAAAAAGGCCGATACGGGATAGGCAGGTCCGGTCACAAAAGGCACAGGGGAACGTCTCCCTGGGTGACATTGGCAAGGAACGGTTCTGTCTGCGGTGTCTTTTCTCCTCCAGACTGACTCTCTGTGCATTCTCAAAGGAAGCAGCAGCATCGTGAATGGTGTGTCTCCATGAATCCCGATTGGAGGCCAGAGTGGACCATTGGTGGCAGTCAATATGGCCAAGGCTGAGGTGTTGTTTCAGGCAGTCCTTGTATCTCCTATTTGGGGCTCCTCTCTTGTGGCAGCTGGTGGCGAGTTCACCATAGAGCACAATCTTCGGGAGGCAGTGGGTGATCCTCCATCCTGGAGACGTGCCCTGCCCAGCACAGCTGCGTTCTCATCAGCATGGCCTCCATACTGCTGACCCCTGCCTGTTCAGAACAGACACATTGGTCACGTAATCAGACCAGTGGATGTTCAGGATTGAACGGAGGCAGCGCTGATGGAAGCGTTCGAGAAGCCGCAGGTGGTGGCGGTAGAGGACCCAGGATTCAGACCCATAGAAAAGAGTAGACAGTAAAATGGCTCTGTAGACACTGATCTTTGTACTTTTCTTCAGGTGTTTATTGGACCAGCCGCTTGGACGGTGACAGCGAATACCTCAGGACGTAGGTTTGGTTGGAGTATCCTTCTCTTAGATGGATGGCCTTACAGGGATAAACGAGCTCCATCTGCCCGGGTTTGGGGTTGGAGTTGTCCTTCTCCTAGGATGGTTGCCAGACAGCTGGCGAGCCCATCCTGCCCGTGCACACACTTTGTCTGACCCTTCAGCTGAGACCTGTCTGGCATGGGAGACCCTACCGGCGGCACAAACCACCTCCAGCGTAGCTCTCAACCTCATGAGGGCACACAAGCTTCTCCCCCGTGACAAGGGGGTGTCCCCGGAGAAGTGAACTCAAAGTATTGATATCTTCAGTGTTATGCTTGAATCCAAAATCACTGCTATTCATTACTGACCCTACGTTACATATGTAAGAATATTATTAATTGTCATCTCTTCTAATTTTTTTTTGCTCGCAGATCATGATCCCACTCTTTAGAGCATTCATGTTTGGAAGTATGACTTTTCTTCTAGTAGTTTTTAATATTATTTATTTAGTGTTATTTCATTTTGTATCGTTACTTATTATTTATTACTTCTAAAAAAATATTAACTGGAAACCAAACATTTTAAACATATTGTCATTGAACAGACATGTTTGATTAAATATTTCAAGTCACTATATGAGCAACAGCCAAGTTATTTTTACCTCTGAACAATTTACAGACTTCTCTATGGTGTATCTTTGCTTCCCACCCAAGAGCTCGCTGGATAGTGGCTTTGTTTGTTTACAGGTTTGAGGATTTATTGCTTTATTTGGTACTTCTGGGCATGCAGTAGGTAGTTAGTCAACTGTAACAGCTCCTGAATCCCAGCTGTGCCTACTAAGCACTTTGAAACTTGAGAACGTTGGATCTGCTGCAGACATTTATCCCGAAAATCCCTTATCAGAAATCCCTGCGCTACCCTGTGCCTCTGAAAACTCTGTTCGTAGCAGATGAGTTTTATTCAGCCCAAACTAGTTTTCCTCTGCACTACAAGCCACCTCTTGACATAAGCAGTTTCTCTCTGTCTTTAAACATCCCCATTTGAGGGACAATATCAATAAGGTTATGGAAAATCAAGTGTGGAATCACCCAGACATTTCAGATTTCCTGGAGGGTTTCCAGCAATGCTCTGCCTGTCTGAACAACGTTTGACTCCATGGTACCTGAACACCAAGCTGAGTCAGAGGAACTGCAGTCGCTGATGTTTTTTATCTCTGAGAAAATACACTGTAGATGATTTCAGAATCGCCTCAGGGTCTTATTCGTGAGGTTTTAGTGTGTATCGGTTACAAGGGGAAAACAGTATTAACTAGAAACCAAACAGAAAATAAACTGGGTCATTCCACAGCCAGTTATTATAAGGGCTTTCAAATCTCTCAAAGGCTTTCCTATTTCTGTCCAGACACTGGTTTTATAAAGTGTCCCTTTGGAGAGACAACTTGCATCTTCATTTTCCACTCCTGTCTTTCACCCTTCCGTGAAAACCTTCCCAGTCGTTAATCACCAGCTTGCAGCAAAACAAGCAGAACCTCTGAACCTGTCTCACACCAGAGTGCCACTAAGAAAAACAATTTATCATTTAATTCAATGTTGTTCACATGTGAGGTTTATCTCTCCTAATGAGATGTTGTTCTCCATGGGTATTTTTCCCCCCCGTATTTCATTATTATGACTCCCTTTAGGCAGGTTTCCCTTGAGTTTTAATTATGAAAACAACACCTGTTTTCAATGCAACTGTTGGAGTTTTCATCTGCTCCAGAGAAACCATTTGCCTCTCTGATATCTCCAATGGCTTCCACTCCCTGCATTGATTTCCCAGAAAATACTGCATCAATTTTTTCTTGCCATTTCAGTGAATGCCTCATCTTCCTCGTTCTTCCTTCTTCTGAATTTCAGAAAGCTGCACTCTCCCTTGTTCTCCATAAGCTTCCAATTAGGGAATACCTGTGATTTTCCTTTTTGTTGTTAAACCCCCGTGTGATCAGAATTTTGTTGCTATGCCCTGTGCTTTTTAAACCTGCACTCCAGGTCCTTGGAGAAACGGAAGGAATTTTTTTCTTGGTCTTTAGTCAAACCTTAAGACCTGCTGCAATGTTTCTAAAAATTGCTCTGCTTTTAAACTCGACATTAAGAGTTGATTTCATTCGTCACGTTTCTGTTGGTTGGGAGTGAAGAGTCTGGTGTTCAGTACATCCATCAAATCATCTTGTGCTGGTTTAAAGGCGAACCAGCAGGGGAAATGAACTCACCACGAGAGAGATTATAAGTCAGAGCTAAAATTTAATAATAATATTACAATAAAAACACTGACACAAAAGGGAAATTGCTTTCAACTCACAAAACCCCAGCAGTATAACCCAGTGTCCTGGGGCACAAACCCAAGGGGGTTTGTTTGCCCTTGTGCTGAGACCCCTGTGGCTCCCCCAAGTCCAGAGCAAAAGGAAATGAAAACCCTGTTGGTGCAGGCGAGGGCTGTGGTCTGGGTGAGAGCGGGGATCTCCTCCTGTCAAGGTCCTGCTGCTCCTCTGGATCCGACGAGAAGTTCCCGAGGTCTTCTTACCCACCACTTATGTACCCTCAGGGAGCACCCAGTCCCTCCCCCTGGGCGGGGACTCACACAATGGGTGATTAACTCTGGGAGCCAGGGGGTGTTGAACTGTTGATGGCCCATTTGCAGCTCCGCCCCCTCAGGCTGGGTGTGAAGGTGATAATGGCTCCCTGGGCAGCTGCTGCTAATGGCCCATTGTCCTTGGGGAATGAATAGAGGGGGTAGAATACACAGCTTTGATCACCCCACATGCACACAGTGTTAACTGGTCCCTCCTGCTGAACTAGGACACATCTAATATTAAATTATGCCTGTATTGGCTTCAAAATCATGGGAAAAATGTTTCTCCTAAAGTATTCTGGAAAATGAGGTATCAAAGAGGCAAGAAGGTTTATTTTCACGATACAATAACAATAAGCAGCAGTTCATGTTTAGCAACTTACATTGAAAGAACAAAGAGAGCCTTCAAGCACTGCCAGGATTATAATATTACTCTAAAGAACTGGATAGAATTGAGTACTAGACAAAAGATCTATGGAGAAATTTCTGGATTTTCCTTAAAGAAAGTGATTTATCATCCCAGCCACCATGTCAGAGCCAAACAATATCCTGACCTCCAGCCTTGGGAAAAGGAAAGCAATGAGGAAGATCTATATCCCAAAGCACAGCCATATATGGAGGGAGTCTGGGATCCATTTTATCCAACACTAACCATCTAAAGAGTGAGTGACTACTTTAAACTAGAGATTCAGTTTCCTTTTATAGCTTACAAAGATAAATAATTGAGCTATCAAGAAGCTTGTTCTTAGGAGAGGATGGATCCTGCCCAGATTGGCTCTTTCAACACAGCATTAGAAGAGTCAAGCTTAGACTAAAAGTCTAATTTTTAAGTAGGCAAAGGTAAATTAGGTATTTTCCATTCTAAATCCTACTAACAGAAGTAGTTTCAGGTATAATACTCGTGTTCCAAATCTGATCACTCAGCCTTGCACCATAATTTAATGTCTGAAATTTTAATAGAATGCACATTATCACCCCTTCTTCCACTTCTCATGTAATGGTTAAGAGTCACTTGTCTGTCCTCCCATCCTGAGAATCCAACAACTGTGATAAACCCCCCCAACATTATTTGCAATGTCTACTGTGTCCATTTTTAGGCTGTTTCCAGATGAAAAAGTTAAAAATTATGCCATGACTCTTTCTTTCTTTCTTCTCTGGTAGAGGTCAGTCAAATCAACTCAGTCTTCACTGTGAATTTTTGGATAAGTGTTACTTCATCTTTAGATAATTAGAGACAAAATCCATAAGCGTTTTGCACATTGATTGGAAATAAACAAGATTGAAATTAATTCCCTTTTAGATTAAAAATAAAAAATAGATAGAGAAGCACTGGAAGAATATTGTAATAAAAAGTTACATTAACCTCTCTCTTTCCCTCTTCACGTTTTCATCTTCCTTCCAGACCTTGTCTCTTTTGAAATACATTCAATGTTCTATCAGGACAGATCTTTAATTTTGGAGATGATCTGCAGAAAACCTCCCTTTGAATGTTTGCATATGCATATTTGTGTATGTGTATATTTTATATATTTATATAAATCATTATTTCTGGGACCAGCTAAAAATATTTTTAGCTAAATTAACTCTCCATGTAATTAAAATATTCTGTCAGTAAAAAGAATGGTTTCATGGTTTTTCATTTTCTTCTGAATATTTTGAAGACCTAGAGGAGTAAATATGAGTTTAAAGAAAGAAATTTTCACCAGCATCTACAATGCAAAATTCACAGATAATATTTTAAAATAAGTATATGTGGGCACAAGTTTAATGGAGAAAAGTATATTTAAATTATTTGGAAAATACAGGATCAACAAAGGAAATACTTTGTCCTAACTCTTTGCCATCCCAGTGGCAGATGGTAATTTCAATTTAGAAATGGTCATGAGCAGCACCTTTGTATCTTTGCTGTCACTTGAAAGAAATTTGGCAAGTTCCTATCAAAGGACATGAATATAAATTTAAGCTTCATTCTGATTTCTTTCATGGTTCTTCTGAGATCTTCAGGTAGCAAAAGCAGTACAAGATTTTCCTCAGCCATACAAGGTTTCCTGAGCACCACATCACTATTCCTATACTGGTGGGGCTTTTTCTGAATTGTCCCAGGTTTCCAAGCCCAAATCACAGAGCAACATGTTCCCTTTCAAGGTGTTTAGTTGGCAAAACTTTATTTGGTACCACAGTTTTTATGCTTTGTTTTGTATTCTGCCAGCAATGATACTTGGGGGTAAAATCTATGGTATATCAGGATTATCACTAATAGGGAAGGGACCAAAATCTGTGGTGTATATTAGATTTATCACTAATTAGGAGGGGCAGAGTATTACTGCTGAAAAAAAAGTCTGAGGCTAAGGGTTTTCAGGATAAAAGAGAAGCCTTAAATACGGGGGGAAATTTCAGATACAGTGAAAAAGTATGAAGAGTCTTAAGGGCCATATATTGCAGTAAGTGTAATAGTAGATTACATGGAAGAAGAATTTATGTAGCCAGATGATAAAGAAGGAGCTGAAGGACCTTACAGTGGACAACTGACTTTTTGGAAGGCATTAGAAGTAACTTTTTTCCCCCAAGAGGTTCACAGCTTGTCCTGTAACCCGGTTCAGGTTTTTCCTAGAATCTGAAAAACAGGGATGTAGTAAACAATGAAGTGAAATAGAAGGCAAGACAGGAAGAAGCTTTGTTAGTCTTCTAAAAGTTCTGCAGTCTCTGAAGAATTCACTGTAAATTCACTTACTCTTTTAATATGAATATGAAGCTGGTCTAGAGGAAGCTGTCCCTGCCCATGGCAGGGAGGTTGGAACTGCATGATCTTTAAGGACCCTGTCCAACCCAAACCTTTCTCTGTTTCTATGATTCTATTAACAGTCTATTTTGTTACAGAGAAAGCCCACAGCTTCCCATTGATTCCGAAAGGGTTTTTGTTCTGATTTTCACATTTTGTAGATTTTAGGAACACAGTAGTTGTAGATTTTTAGAGGGTTAATATTTCTAACAGGTTAAGTTTAATGCCTTTCTATCACTACCCCTGTCCCAGAACAGGGAGCTCAAATTCCTTTAGTTAATTAATCTTGTTTAGACTCCTTTCCAAGGTAGAGCTGAAGGATATCAGAAGGCCTACAGAATGAAACATAAACACAGGTCAGAGTGACCCAAAAGCCAGAATTGGATGAACTCCAAGAGACCTTTGTGTGCCTGAGGAAGAAGAGCTGATGAAGACAGAGGGTCCTGATGACCCCAGACCCAATTCCAGGGGGTTGGACAGGGGTGGGACTGGGGCTGGACTGAGAGATGTGTAAAGCAATGATTGGAGGGATCTTATTATAAAAGCCATGGAAACAAGAACTGGGACACATGCATGTCATCCTGTATTCCTGTGGGCTGTAGGCCCTGTGATATTAAAGGACCTTTACTTTTTATCTTACCCTACACTAATGTGGCTCGAAGTCCTGTTTTTGGGGGGAAGGGTCACTCACGGCAACACCATTTAATATGCATTAGTATATTCTGGCCTTTAACAGGTTGTCAATTTAGTTTATATCTTTGCCTTATTTTTTTATTTGAAAAAAATATCATATCAAGGTCCGAACAAGGAGATTTCAATGGGTTTGTTTTGGTTTTGTTCTATTGTAACATTTTCAGCTATCCACGCTCCCAACAGTTCAGATGCCTCACATCCACAAAGTATATTCCTTGAAGCACTGGCTGATGAGCAACTTTGCTAAAACAACCAACCATTCATCAAGAGATAATTGCCAGCATTGGATGAACTTGCAGAACCCAAAGAAAGCTGAGGGACTTTTTATGTTTCCAAAGCCCATTATTCATCGGAGGCAGTTGCAGCTTTGGAACTGCAGTTGCTGCTGCACTTTGTTAAATTCGGTATTCACAACAACAACAAAAAAATCCACAAACAACACGAAAATGTAACAAAAGCCCTGTTAATGTTTAAATTTTATAGTGAGATACAGCCACCAGGCACTAGCAGAGAAGAATATTTCTGATTGGCTACCAGCTGTTGGAGCTGAGCAGATGAGCTGGAAAGCAGCAATTTACAAGCTATTTCATATTTAAAACTGTTAAGTCCTGTGCAAAACAATCTTTTCTTTCTGGGAAAAACAGCAGGAAAAAAATAAAGATCCCCAGAAGAAAGAAAATATCCACTGAGAACAGATTCTCCCAACACAATGAGAAATTTCAGGTTTCTCTTTATTCTTTCAAATACTTTATTTCTTTCAAGCAAACACTTTATTCTTACAAATGAATTAGTGTTGTTTAATTATGTTGAAAATCAGACTAGTCCTTAGAAACATCAATTACTGCTGTGTTTTACAGTGTCACCCTTTGACTTACAGCTCACTTTTTAATCATTGCTGTTATCAGCAGAGCTATTTTAATACAAAGTCTTCCAAAATTTCTGAATGTAGCCCCATAAATCATGATTAACTAAGAAAGATTATTGCACTTAAACCATAATGGAAGTAATAAATGTTTATTTCAGGAAAAACGTAGAAGATTTGTGCAAACCCATTGCATTCTATATATAGTCCTTCATTTAACAGCTCTACAAACCTGCAAAAGTTGGTTCTTGTTGAAAACTGCCAGGCTACATACAATGAAATCTGGAGTAATAACACCAGAGAGCTGTCAGTCAGCCATCCATCCATCTAATTGGCTTCTTACCATCTTTCCATCATGTTTTTTTTATAACTGGTCGCCTCTGGCTAAAATGCAAATGATGAGGAAGAGCCGTCTAGAAAAAGCTGCTGCTTTCTTAATTATCTGTCAGAGTATGGACCAGTGGACCCTGGGCCGTGGAGCAGAGTTATGCTAAGCAGAAAGGCATCATGGGAATTGGAGTGACAGCTCATTTTCCTCCTGTGTTTTCTGCAGCGTTCGAATGACAATGCAGAAATACGGGTTTTTCCCACACTTTCTCTGAACACCTGGGCCAATGCTCAGGGGAACACAAAGCCAAAACTGTCACATTTCCAGACATGGTCTTATTGCTGTCACTGTGACAGGATTGTTGACAAATGCCAGCAGTCATCTCAGCATCTTGGGAAATGTCTGCCGTGGTTGTGTCAACAGCCTGACAGAAATTGTTAATGTTTAAACTTCTTCCACTGACAGAATCCTGTCTTGCTGACAGTATTTGTCATATGAAACTCAATCTTTGTCAAACTTGCTTAAAAATTAACACTTCCTCCATTTCTTTTGCAGCTAACTGCCTGTGTGCTGGGTTTTTTTCTTCCTTAAGTAATAAGATTTCAACAAGGTAATATTCCACAGTCCACAATGAGTCCAAGAGCATAAGCACGTTATGAACTTATGGCCAGCTTGTCCTTTTGACCTCTGCTACAATGATAATTATGCTTTTATTCCTTGCCCATTTTTTTTGCCTTAGGAATCAAAGTTCTGAATTATTCAAGAGCCATAAAAATCCTATTTCTCAGTGTACAATGTGGAAAATCAATTAAACAGAGTTAGCTTAGCACTTATATAAAAATCAAGTTACAAGTTTGTAGACATACATTAACTGAGTCCTTCTCCAACTTTGGTTTTGAAGGTCAGTCTGAATGGATAGAGAAACAGGGTCAGGTAAGTGTTACCTGGGAACCTTATTCCAGCTCTAAATCTGAAAGTTCATCAACACAGAATCTTGGAATGGTTTGTGTTGAGTGGGACCTCAAAGATCATCCATTTCCAGCCCCCCACCATGGGCAGGAATGCCCCCCACTAAATCAGGGTGCTCAGAGCCCCATCCACCTTGGCCTAGGATGAGCATTGGTTTGTACCAGTGAAAAGACAAGCCACATAATCAGTGTTCTGTATCTTCCAAAAGTGGCATGGGAATGTCATGAATCACTGAAATTATTGGAGTGCTCGTGGTTGCACCCAAGAACATCTGAGCTAATTGATATCCATAACTCATTGGATTCTAAGAATGAATTAATAGCATGAAAGGCTTCTGCTTATTTTTGTGCTGAAGTGGGAAAGTTTGAAGGGCAAATGTGCAACCAGGAGTGTGGAGGCCTTCAGAATGTGCAAGGCATGGTCTTTGAACAACATTAAGAGTTTTGCCAGTGATTCCCTACTGACACCCAACCCATGTCCCCTGATGGCATTATGGAATCAATAGTTAATTGGATATTGCTTAATCACTTAAGAAAACAAACCCTGTGTGTTCACACAGATTGCAGATTTATCAAAAGTGAAGTCCTGGATACATTTCAAAGCTGGATATTTATACATTTTCATCCATTGCCTTCACAGAAGATATTTAGTGGGTACCTGTCTAACCTTTGGGGAAGTGAATCCATTCTGTTAGCAATCCTTGCATAGGCCTGAAGGTTTCATTCAGGTCAAATATTGTTCTTCATTTACCTTCTTAATGTGCTTCCTCCATATTGTCATTCTCTGGCCACTGTAAAGGACAGAAGCAAGACCTGGGAAAGCAAAGAGTTACTCATTGATAGAAAAAAATCTATATAATCTCATATACTGAACATGGGCCAGACAGCTAAGGCTGCCTTTTTCTTTACTGACTCTACTTTTTTGTATGATTTTTTTTTACAGTTTTGTAGGACAAATTATTAAAACTTGGATGCCTAAAATTAAATGAACATTTGTATACTTTGTGTCATCCAGAGATCTTTGTGCTTCCTGGTGGATTAAGTGTAACCAAAAAGAGAGGTTGGGGAGTGTGTTTTCTGTGAAATCCTGGGATTTTAGATCCTGAACTTTCCAAAATCATGATCTGAGTAGTTTGTATTCACTAAAATAAAAGTTGTCTTCCTGAAGATCTAAGGTGCCAAGGAAAAATGGACTCCTCTTACAATTAGGAAGCAGCTGAGACAACATTCTTCATAGTCCCTTTATGGATTTAGCAATTCTTACTTGAACTCAAGAAATTATTTAAGAACAAGGCCTCACTTTGCCTGTATCTTTTCCTTCACACTTACCAGACTGAGCTAATTATATTCAGCCACTCTGTTGTATCTAAGAAAACAAGTATTACAAGACAATAAATTGATCTGGTGTTGCTATTTTTTGTGTTGAAGTGATTTTTATGTTAATGACCAAAATGTAGTAATGATACAAGTTTGCTCTTTTTTACACCCTGGAGAGTGAAATCAGTCTGAATGTGTTTGAAATCTTGAAAATTTATAGAATTTTCAGCAGAAATTAGAGATATTGACTACATAACCATAACCTGCTTTGAAGAATGAACTTTAAACATCTTTAAATTAGGACATATAAAATATTACCATTATTTCCTGAATTTTGCTTTGTTTAATTTCTCAAAGATTTTCTTATGCTACTGTATTTGAAGCTGATTATCAAGAGGAATTGATTCTCTTTTTCCAGTGCACAGGAATGGGGTCGGATAAACATAGCAGATGGTAAGATTTCATATTGCCAGTATGATCTGTAATTCCAAGGAAGTTTCAGTTCAGAGATTTGCTTTATAAAGCAATGCCAGCCCTATTTACAGGTAAAGAAACTCAACAGTAACAGATCAGCCAGAGCTACTGTGCTGGTTTAAAGGTGAACCAGCAGGGGAAATGAACTCACCACGAGAGAGATTATAAGTCAAACCTAAAATTTAATAACAATATTACAATAACAACACTGACACACAAGGGAAATTGCTTTCAACTCACAAAACCCAGCAGTATAACCCAGTGTCCTGGGGCACAAACACAAGGGGGTTTGTTTGCCCTTGTGCTGAGACCCCTGTGGCTCCCCCAAGTCCAGAGCAAAAGGAAACGAAAACCCTGTTGGTGCAGGCGAGGGCTGTGGTCTGGGTGAGACCAGTGATCTCCTCCTGTCGAGGTCCTGCTGCTCCTCTGGATCCGACGAGAGGTTCCCGAGGTCTTCTTACCCACCACTTATGTACCCTCAGGGAGCACCCAGTCCCTCCCCCTGGGCAGGGACTCACACAATGGGTGATTAACTCTGGGAGCCAGGGGGTGTTGAACTGTTGATGGCCCATTGGCAGCTCCGCCCCCTCAGGCTGGGTGTGAAGTGATAATGGCTCCCTGGGCAGCTGCTGCTAATGGCCCATTGTCCTTGGGGAATGAATAGAGGGGGTAGAATACACAGCTTTGATCACCCCCACACAGGGTTAGCTGGTCCCTCCTGCTGAACTAGGACAGCTACAAAGGCAAGTACATAAATAACTCGTATGGGTGCATAGACATATTTATGTCAGAGCCATAAAGTAAATTGATTTCAGACCCAAGTTCAAAATCTCATGTGCTCAGAATCATACCCTTTGCATAATAGAAATAATCCCATATGTGTCTGTCAGAAAGCATGCTAGGGAGTTTGAAACCAATCCATCCTGCCATTCCAGAGTTAGCTCTGGGTGAAAGTTTTGTGTATCTGTACAAAACAAAACTCTGCTCATGAATTTGTTTGGGTTTTAAGTTTTCTCTGTCAAAAAGAAAAAAGTTTGAAGGTTTAAACTCGATTTCCAGTTTTCAATTTATGAAATATTAAATTTGACTGGGAAAAAGAAAAGATTTTCACTGATAGAAAGTAAGAAGTGCTCAGCAGCTCCGTACCAGACACCACCAATGGAAAGACCAGAGCTACGCAGATGGGGCCCTATCAGATGTGAGATGCAAAACCCAGCCCTGCAGTGAGAGATTTTGGATCCACACAGGGTTTATCTGGAGGCTGCTTGAACTGATAGATATTGAAACCTTAAACTGGCTCTTTATGTTCCCTGGCCAGCCTTGCAGCAACCTGTTCTTCCCCCAGCCACGGCACATCTGTGCTCAGCTTCTGTGAGCGATCACCTGCTCCGAGAGAAACTGGAAATCCTTCATTCTCCTTGACACAACGAAGATGATGTAAAGAAGAGAACAGAGTGGAAAAGCCTATGAGAGCAGAGCATAGAATATACAGCCTGAGTCCTGGGCTAAATAATTATCTCCGGGCATCGTATTATTTGCATAATTAAAAAGTTTGGCTGAATTTCCGACACGCTGTCTCCTACATCAGGGAGGTGGTGGGGGCGAGTTAATCAGCAGGAGGAAAGTGAAGGTTAATGAATTGTTATTCAGATGGTGCAGGCCCTGTGAGATTTGTGGATAATTGATACCATTTGGGAGCTGAGGCGGAGTGGAAGACGAGAGAGGAGCTGCTGCAGCAGCTAGACTGGAAAAGAGCAAGCAAATAACTTAGCAATTATCATTTTGATGGGTTTGTTTGTCGTTTTTTCTTTGTTTTTTAATCCTCTTTCTCTGTCTTGCTCTTTCTCTCCCTCTTTTTTTTTTTTCTCCCTTTTCTCTTCCCTCATGAGTTGAGTAGAATTAGGATGGATGCAAAAGAATCATTCAGAAAAAAAATTAGCTATCTGGCAAAGGCACTGGCCTTTGAAATCTCATCTGGGAATTCATCATATGGAGGGTGGAAAAGATAATTTACTGTGGGCTGGATGTGGGGTAACAGTGTCAGGTTTACTGCAGCCTGGGCTTTTCCCAGCAGGTGAAATTCCCCTTTTGCAGAAGTCCAGGATGAGCCATTATCCTGTTATCACTTACTATTAGTGGTGCAAAATCATCTAGAAGACATAAAACCAGTTTCATTTTATTAATCCTTGTCCAGAAAGCTCATATGCCGTGGATTCTACTGCTTTAATCAAGAAATCCTATCATGATGTGACCTGTAGTATGGAAAGCTGAAACAGGTGAGTAAATGGAGCCACATGTCTTGAACTGGGTCATTATAAATCATAAACTTTAAACCTTCCTTCTGAACCATCTGCCTGCATTTGACATCCTAAGCAAGATATGAGAAAGACCACTAAGAAATTCCTCTGCAAGCGCAGCTTTCAGATGACTGGCAAGAAGTTCTCATCCATCTTGGACAAGTGTCCTGTCCAAGAAAATTATTTATACTTTAATTCAGATAGAGTTATTTCTAATTTAAGCTATTTATATAAAAATAAATATAATTTATTTCAGGTAATATCCTAATGATGGAATTCCTCAGGGACCCAAAAAACCCTCAAAGAGATTCTTGACACTGCCTACCTGCTAATAACACTTTGAGACATTTCACAAACACGTTTCAAATGCTTATTTTTGGACTCCAAACAAAACCATATCAACAAACATGTTGATTTTTTGTCAGTCCAAAGACAGAACAAAAAGGTATCTCAGCAGCTGTGCTGTTGTTGGATAAAACTTGGAATTTTAATGCATAGGACAGTCTCATATTTCAAAAAAATCATTGTTGTGGATCCCAGGTTGCCTGAATGGAAATCTGTCCATTCTCTGCTTCTTCCTTTCCCAAATCAAAAGATTTGGAGTGGAATATTTGCTCTTGGGTGAGTGAGCATTTTGTGAAGAACTGAAATCAGTGCTGCACACAGAAAGGTGGATAGGAAAGGATGCTCGGAGCAGAGTAGGGATGAATTGCTTCTATTTGCTGCTTCTTATTTAGATAGAATCAGATTAGCTCAGCTGGTTAAAACTTGGTTGTAATAATGCCAAGGTCATGGGTTCAATCCCCTGTGTGGGCCATTGACTTAAGAGTTGGACTCGATGATCCTTGTGGGTCCCTTCCAACTCAGAATAGTCTGGGATTCTGTAATCAAGGAATGGTTTGGCTTGGAAGGGACCTCGAAGACCATCTTGTTCCAATCCCCTGCCATAGGCAGGGACACCTTCTAGTCAATTTGCTCCAAGCCTAAAGATTAATGGTGAAAAGCCATCCACTGGAAATAAACTAAAAATTATTTTTCTCTACTTCTAAGACATCTCAGTGGTTGCTGTGGTAGAAACATGAGTCCTGTTGACACAAAGACATGAATTTGATGTTTGAGTCCAAAAGGTTTTGATGTGATGCCCAGTATAATAAAGAGGTTATGCCTTCAACATATGGGACTAGGCAAAAGGTGGGCAAAGCATTGATCAGCCATTGGAACAGGCTGCCCAGGGAAGTGGTGGAATCTCCAATCTCGGAATTGCTCCAAAGGCCTGTGGAGGTGGCTCTTGGGGATATAGTTTAGTGCTGAACAAGGTGGTGCTGGGTAATTGTTTAGACTCATAATCTCAGAGGTCTTGTCCAATTGTATTGACTCTGTGATTCTATGAAAGCACTGAAAACTCTGAGATTTAGTCTGATTTTAGGAAAAGCTGATGTTGATCTGCTAATTATGCCTAAGGTTTAGTAGAGCCTATTCTGCATTTCGGCTAAGAGGAAGAGGAGTTCAATACAACTGCATCTTACTGGAAGGAAAATGATATTTTTCTTATAGTATCATTAATTACTGCCTTCCTGGAAAATCTGTATATTGCTACCTCAGCATTTTAGTTCTTATTTTAGGTTTTGTAGCAAACTCACATGACTTTGACCCAAATGCAGAAGATCAAGATGACATTTATTTGGAATTTATTAATATTTCCAATCCCTTCCACTGACATTAGTCTAGAACAGCTCCATTTTCCTGTCATGTCCCACTGAACTGATATTTTCCTTTCTACCTTGCCTGGCTGTCTTTGAACTCTTTTTTATTTCCTTTTCTTTTTTTTTATTTTTTCGTCTTTTTTTTTTTTTTCTTTTTTTTCCCCCCCTTCATATTACAAGTTCCTGCACCTTTGAGACCTTAGCAACTTCAGGAAAGTTTTATTTATTTATTGAATAAAAAATTCAGTGGGAAAAGAACATACACTAAGACGTACCTGTATGGTGGGAAGGGGAGGGGGTGCAGAATGTAGGGCACATCTTGCTGGGATGAAAAAGATGACAGGTGCCCCCCACTGCAAGCGTGGGACTGAGAGAGCGTGGATTGAATTTAAGGAGGATGCCAGTGACTTCAGGGAGAAACCTACCTGCAATATTTCCTTGTAGTTGAAATACACAACACACTGCTGCAGCTACTCACAGAGACAGGCAAGTGTGAAAATTAATTTAAGAGGCAGTTACACAGATTTTGGGTGAAGGTCTGAATAATGAAAATAGCACTGCTAGGGACATATTTTTGGCTGATTCCAGTGCTGAAATACACTGTAATGTTGGCTGATCTCAATTTAATACAATCCTGCAAGCAGGTGTCCTTGATGGTGCTTCAAGACTTCTTGCAAATAACTCCTTATGTTGTCACTTTTAAAATATGTGGGCAGTATTGTTGGACACAACTCATAAAATACAAAATAAATGAAGAGGAAAAAAAATGAAAAAAGAAGACATGGCGCTTTGCACTGAGGAGTGAAGCATGTGAAATAACTGGGTTATGCTCTAACAACGAGCATGGTGGGAAACAGCTCTGCAAATGTAACAGGGGGACTGAAATAAGAGGTAAATTAAAACTTTCTAGATTGATAAATATGCTCTGCATTGCACAGGTGGTACCAGCAGTCAGAGAGAAAGGCTGAATGTAGAGAGAGATTTGATGACTTCTTGATACCTGCCTGTTGTTCATCAAAATATTGCTGGTCCCCTTCTGTATCTTCTGTTCCTACATTTTTAAATTATTTTTGTCAATATTTTGATGCTGAGGCCTTTGATTGAAGAATTACCTCCATCCTGGTAGCAATTCTGGACATAGTTAAATTGAACAGGCATCTCAAATCCCTGTGCTCAGAACCTGAAACCTGACAAACAGAAAGAGAAGGAAGATATCTGAAAACCAGACTTACTCAGGCACCATTACCAAGAGGCTGGTTGAACCCTTGTCACTTCAGCTCAGGAAATCCAATCACACTGGAATTTTCACATCCATGGTTAGACTTCTAAACCTGTGTGGTCAGTTTAAGGTAGTCATTGATATTTCCTCACTTTAATAAAATGGGAGAGCTTCAGGGGTGTATTCTACATTAGACATTAAGTCTTATTGAATGATAAATAACTCTTTCAAGATGGCTTTTATTTTTCCCTGCTGATGGCCTACATATTCAGCTGTCCTAGTTCAGCAGGAGGGACCAGCTAACCCTGTGTGGGGGTGATCAAAGCTGTGTATTCTACCCCCTCTATTCATTCCCCAAGGACAATGGGCCATTAGCAGCAGCTGCCCAGGGAACCATTGGCACCTTCACACCCAGCCTGAGGGGGCGGAGCTGCCAATGGGCCATCAACAGTTCAACACCCCCTGGCTCCCAGAGTTAATCACCCATTGTGTGAGTCCCTGCCCAGGGGGAGGGACTGGGTGCTCCCTGAGGGTACATAAGTGGTGGGTAAGAAGACCTTGGGAACCTCTCGTCGGATCCAGAGGAGCAGCAGGACCTCGACAGGAGGAGATCCCCGCTCTCAACCAGACCACAGCCCTCGCCTGCACCAACAGGTTTTCCATTTCCTTTTGCTCTGGACACTGGGTTATACTGCTGGGGTTTTGTGAGTTGAAAGCAATTTCCCTTTTGTGTCAGTGTTGTTATTGTAATATTATTATTAAGTTTTAGCTCTGACTTATAATCTCTCTCGTGGTGAGTTCATTTCCCCTGCTGGTTCACCTTTAAACCAGCACATCAGCTTAACTTTTAGGCCTCTATCATATCAAGCACTTTGAATTAGATAAGGTTCCTGTATACATGATTTTTAATCATTAAGAATATGTAGGTTAATCCTTCCATTCTACCATCTTCAGTTACAAATATGTACATTTCTTTATCACTCTCTGTTATTGCTTATGGTAGCAAATGCATTGTTTGGAAAAGAAGCAGAATTTGATGAGATCCTAAGCCTTGATTTCTCCCACATGGAGTTCTGTAGCAGCAGATGCCACCACTGACCACTGAACATAGAAACTTTCTACTTTGTGGGTCTAGTGAAAGATCTAATCCAGTCTGTTTGATTAGCAAAACCCAAGCAGTTTATAAGCACAGTCATCTGTTCTTGCAGTATTAAAATAGAAAGGGTTTCTGTGTCTGGGGGAGCTGAGCTGCCAGGAGCCACCAGGGATATCTGTCCTTCTGACTATGTAGGGTAGATAATCCTGTACCATGACAATTTCTTCTGTCCCCATTGGTGGAAAAGCAGGAGTGGAAGGGATAGAAGCCTTCACAGGCTGATTTTGCCTAGTGTTGTGCTTTACCCCAAAGAATATTTCTTCTGCATCGACAGCTGCACAGCAGAAGCAGCTCCGTCTGTTAAAATATGCAAATGACCAGCACGCATCTTTCCTCCCTGTCCTACTGGGCAGGGAATTCTGAATCTAAATTTATGATGGAAAAAAACCCAGAGAATCAGAGTGAAGTGAATCTCAAACCGAGGGACTGCAGCACGTTTGGTTGGATAATGATTTCAGCAGAGGGGAAAAAAAAATGAACAGGGACACGTAAACTGGTTCTGGTAAAGGAATGTTTCTGCTTAGATTGGCAGAATCAGTGGACAGAACAAAAAGTCACTGAATTAGGGTAAAATTAACAAGTCATAACACAGGGATCTTTGAAAGAAAATTTAATTTGTAGTTATGGATAAAAGTACATTGAAAGAGAATAAATGTAAACTGGTCAAATTAACTGGTTTGAACAAGAAAATTCAATCTGACCTAGAAGACAAGCAGATTTTATTTATTTCCTTAGCTCAAAGAAGAGGGCAAAGTTGGCTCCACTTTCTGTTTGCTGTGTGTTCATCAGTTTTGCCTTTTGCTCTATTTGGTTATTGTTAATGCTACCAATGACTTAGGCAAGGTGAGGAGACCTGGTCATGCCTGTTCAAGACACCCAGTGCAGGCCTATCCTTACAGCCACTGAGGATGGTATCTGACCTCAGTGCTTATTCAAAACAAGACTCTATTCAAAGTCTTAGCTATAAATTTTAATATTTTCTGAAAGGAGGGAAGAGTAGAGATCTATCTCTGAGACAGGTGCAGTGCACAAAATAGGAGGGTTTCAAAAGAAAATGTGTGAGAAAGTGTGTTGTAACATGTGAGCATAAGATCACTGAGGAGCTGAACCATGTTGTTAGAGGTGGGGTAGCTGAGATGCCCATTTATTATACTGTGTTTTCCACATAGTGTTCCCTCTACAATTCAAGTGTCTTATTTTTTCATACAGGACTTGTCTCACTGTTTTATAAACTTAGTAGGTGAACAACAGGGAAAGCTAATAATCAGATTTCAGCAGAGGGTTGATGAGAAATGAGTGTCTCTTAGAAAAGTCCCAATCATCCTATGCCAAATTACAGTTATGAGGGAGGTTTGGTCTCTAATTCAGATTTTTATGGACTTAGCATTATAAATTCAGGTCTTTATTCAAAGAATAATAAATGAACAGGATGAAATAGGATTTAATACATCTGACCATTCAGAAGTTACATCACACTTGGCTTCATAAATAAAGAACTTAATTTTCTACTGTTCCTTATTGGATCGTTCAGAACTGACTCCTAAACCCTCCAATAAATGAATCTGGCTCAGGTTCTTTCCCTCTTTAGTCCTAACTCAGAACCAGCTTCCAGAGCCACCTTTTCCTGCCAGTCTCTTTTTACAAAATTGACAAAGAAAATCCAACCTGTTTTTCTTGAAGCCAAACTACACTCTCCTTATTTTCTGTAATTGTCTTTTTCCAGTATCCTCCAATCCCTCTAAACTTTCCCTCAGCAGGATTTTTAAAGTATTTTTGTCTTCCAACATTTTAGACTATTTTAGGTCTCAGTGGGGGAAGAGAGAAATGCCAGAAGGTTCTTCCTTTGTGTCCATGGTCATTTAGACAGAGGAAAAGAATATTGCTACAGAAATATTTGATGCTTTCCCAAAGTAGTAATCTAAGGCACATATTGCTCCCTGGATGTATCACTCCCTGAGAGTGCTTTGTCTCAGTTCCTTAGATGATTGAACACAGTCTAGCTCATGTTCTGTCTTTGGGGCATTTTCTTTCCATGACTCAGTAGAGTTCTAGATCAGGATGAGAGTTTCTGATCCCTAAAGTAATAAATGGACTGACACTGTTAGTTTGCACTTTCTTGGATTTGTATAAAGGAAAAGCTAGAAAGACAACCTGGCAAAAATAATATTAAAGTTCTTCTTCTGAGGTACATGTCATGCCTTTTTTTTATGCCCCTCTAACAGATTTCCTTTTAACTTCAGTCCAGTCATGAAGAATTGGATTTATGGGCCTGTTTACCAATGGAAAAGCAATGGCACATAATCTATACAGCTGTGCATGTCTTCTACTTGCCAGCAAGCCACATTTTTGGCTGGAAGAACCAAAGTTTTTCCAACTTTGTTGGCCCTAATCACACCAGTAGTTCTACATTGTAGTGATTGGTGCCAAAGTCATTTCATTCCCTAGCAATCCCTTTGTGATCTGAATTCATTGTCCTAAGAAATTATTATGTGTACAGTGCTGATGAAAAACTTTGCTGACATGTAGAATTTCCCACCAGCACATCTCAAGGATCTTTGCAAAAGAGGTCAGGACTTTTATGCCTGTTAGCAAAAGGGGAAACAAACATAAGCAGGTGGAGTGTGCTTACTAAGGTATATTTTTTCTAAAATATATATTAAAAAAACCCAGCAAACCAGAACCTAATTTCCCAGACTACATCTATGGAAATAAACCATCCAGCTCCACAGCACAGACTTGAGCTGGATCCCACAGTCTTCACACCATTTGTTAAGAGGTCCCTCAACAGTTCTTTGGCTGGTGCCAACTATCACTCCACAATGCCATGTCCCTCCAGTGAAAGGTCCATCGTCCACTTTATTTGCTGGCACTGATTCATCCCTTGATGCAAATCCATGCCTCTCCTTATGATGATCCCTAATTTCTCTACATAAGCAATGTAATTCTTTTGCTTGGTGTTAAATATGTACAACAATTTTACCAACTCTCTTATTCAAGGAATCGTTGAATCACAGAATGCTTTGGGTTGGAAGGGACCTGAAAGATCATCTTGTTCCAACCCTCCTGTTTGACTTTGCTAAATATGGTTGTGTTTGCCAATGCTCTAATGCCTTTTTTTTTTTAACCCAGATTTTAACTCATAATAATGACTTTGAGTATAGGGACACCAAAAGGAAAGAAAGTAAAATATACACTCTTATTCTTGGCCAGTGTGGAAAGAAAGAATAAAAGACATCAGATCTGTGAGGTGAGACCCCATGAGAACTCAGCTCCCTGTTTTGCTGACAGAGAAAGAAGCATGTGTGAATATATCTTCCATGTGGGAGGTAGACAGCAGGCAGCCTTAGAAATGAAGATGGAATGCCCGAAAACAAGAGCAGAGTTGACTCCTGATAAATCCAAGTGTCCTCTCCCTGACAGTGGCTAAACCAAAACCGGGTACAAACATGAAGAGAAACCACTGACATCCTTACCTTTCCCCCACCTTTCTAATAACTCTATTTTTTGTGATACTGATCAGGAATCCAACTGAAGCTTTTTAATCTTTTTCCCCTCAGCAGAATATTAGAATATGCCAATTTTGCAGAAACAAATCTCTCAGTGTGTGAAAAAGTATCATTTTCAAGGATTTTTCTATCTCAAGAGCATTCCAAACTGTGAGTTAATGTGCCACTTAAGAATGTGTAAAAAACACCTAGTTTTGAAACAAAATGCTTTAAAATTATGAAAACAAACATTGGTTTTGACCTGATCCAAACCAGTCTCTATTTTGCTTTATTTTGTCTAGTGAAAATGTTTGTTGTTTTACTTTCTCATCTTGCACCAAAATTGGGAAAAAAGTGTGAAAATCTAAAATTGTCAGGGCTTAGAGGCTCTTTTCTGCCAGTTCTGATTCTGAGTCATTCACCTCTACCTCAGTGCAATCAGAGAGAGCATAAAGGAACTCCATGCAGTCTTAAACAGTACAAATATTTTACATGGACTTAGGATGGTGCAAGTCCATGTCCTGGGGACAATCACTCCTGGGTTTGACATGGAGGTGTCACTTAACAGAGTGGGGGTAAAGTCCACTGAAGTAGAAGCTTCATTCATGACATCATCAAATTATCCCTAAGTAAGAGAGACAAATAACCCTGAATTTGTTCATCGAAATGTGGGGGTATCTAAAGAGACCAAGCAGCCTCTCTGAACATCTATTTCATTTTTTTTCCCCTACTGACCTGCATGGAATATGAAATTAATTTTCCAGACCTGAAGGATGCTCTCCAATTTGTCCTTCTTCTAAGCCTTGATTTTGTACATATATAAGATAGCAAGGCTGAGAGTTTCTTGGTCTTACCCAGTGTTTGTATTTTCCATCCTAAGAAAAACATTATCATAAGAGCTGACCTTTGACAGTTTCCCAGTCTCAAAGACACCAATACAAATACAATCACAGAAGTGCTCGATTATAATAAAGCAAAATTTACAGCCTCAAAATTATAACAGGAAAATATTTGAGCATCTCAATGTTAGGACAAGATTACCAGGCTTAGTTGATTAAAGTCATGTGTTTAAGTCTACAGAATGAAAGGTCGAATGAAAGGTGGCCCTGCCCATGTGTTATGGGTTTAGCCAGGTGGGCCTAAATTTAGGTTTTAAAGTTCAGATCAGGTCTGGGATTGTGTCTTGGTTTGAGATAAGCAACTGCCAACCCCCCCAAGCACAGAGAGAAAAACCTCAACTGCCAACCCCCCCAAGCACAGAGAGAAAAGCCTCCCTCCTAACACCAGGGAAAGGGAGGAAAAGAGAGGGGAAAGAAAAAAAAATAACACTTCAAACCGCATTTATACTAAAACTACAGATATTTTTACAGAAAGGAAGAGACAATTAGAAGAGAGTACAAACATTCACTCACACAAGTCTGCAACAACAAGTTCCCCACCTCAACTTCTTAACGAACACACAAATTCTACTGTCCTAACTACACATTACTTAAGAAGAAGCTTATTCCCCAGGGAGACAAACCCAAGCAGAAAGGAGAGACCCAGAACAACACATTTTACTTTCCTGAGATACCCTGTGAGCCAGTGGTGGGCCTGGTCCTCTCCATCCCCCCTGGGACAGCATCGTGCGTCCTCCCAAGAGGAGGCTGAGAAGCGACTGCCTTAACCACTCCCACACTGGTTCCTACTGCCCTGGAGATGATGTCATAGTGTGGTATGGAATACAAAGTTACTGGCTAGAAGAGGTCAGCTGTTGGCTCAGCCCAGCTCAGGTCAGCTGACAGCTTCAGCCTAGTCCAGACTTCAGAGCCCAAATCTAGGCCCACCTGGGTGAGCCCATAACAGATTGTCAGCTGACTTGACCTGGGCTGGGCTACCTAACAGCTGACTTCTAGCCAGTAATGTTGTATTCCATACCATATTATGACACTACCTCAAAAGGAGTAAAATCCAGTGTGTGGGTGAGGCTTAGTCAGTTCCACCATGCCTGAAGTACAGAGAAGAACATGCTACAGCTCTTCTATTGTGCCAGGCCCCTGCTCCTGCTGCCACTGCCTGTATTTGGTTTGAATTCAGGGAAGTAGAAACATTTTGTTATTACTCTTTCTGTTTCTTGCTAGGTGTCTTTTAGAGCACTTCTAGATCTAGAGTAATTGTCCTGGGTTGAGCTGGCAAAACACCAACTGTCCAGGACAGAGAAAAGGGTTCCTCCTCCCCCCAACCAGCCAAGGGAAAAAGAAGAGGGAGAGGAAAGAAAAATCTTCAAACCAGGTTTATGCTGAAACAAACTACATATATTTATACAGAAAAGAGAAAATTAAGAGGAAACTACAATATAACACACACACAAGTTACATATATATAACAAGGCATAACTCCCCAATTAATACAAAGCAAAGTCTGTTACAGTAGATCTGTAAGTACTCTGAGAGACACATAGCAAGAAACAGAAAAAGTAACAACAAAAATGTTTCTACTTCCCTGAATGCAAACAAAATGCAAGCAGAGGTAGCAGGGGCAGAGCAAGGCCTGCTCCAAGACAAAAGCTGGGTCACGTCCGGCTTGTACCTCGGCCAAAGTCATGGCTTCCAGCTCCTCTTGCTTGTTGCCCAAAGTGCATGCATTAGTGTACATGCACTTCAGCTGGGCTGATTTCAGTCTTACCTTGGGCTTTCCACCCTTAGGCTTATCTCTGGCGAGCCCAGTTTCAATCCCCTCCCCCTTCAAACATAGTTTAAGGCCCTCCTGATCAGCCCCACCAACTTATGGGCTACAGTCCTTTTGCCATTCCTAGATAGAGGAAGCCTGTCTGATTTGAGGAGACCAGGTATCATGGAGTTTTCCCCATGGTCAAAAACCCCAAAATTACCATGGTGACACCAGTCCTTTAGCCACCTATTGATAATATGGGCTTTCCTACTCCTCTCCTCATTCATCTCCTCATTCATTTGGGCTAGTACAGGACTTGAGGCAAATAAAAGCTGTGCTCCTGTCCCATGAACTGATTGACCCAGTGCCTTGAAATTGTTTTTAATTACCCTGGTACTTCTTCCATTAATGTCATCACTCCAAGACTGGACTACCAACAGTGGATAATAATCTGATGGCTCAATTAGCTCAGGAAGCCTCCTACTAACATCCCTCACTCTGACCCTGGGAAGGCAGCAAACCATCCTGTGGGATGGGTCTGGTCGACATATAGGGCTCTCAGTTCCCCTCAAAAGGGAGTCACTGACTACAACTACCCTTCTTTTTTTCTTATTAGTACAGTTGTAATTTGTCTGGTAGATGGGGTGCAACCAGGAGACCCTTCAGACAGATCTTCCTCTTGACTGTCCTCTACTTGACTTTTGGCTAAACCCATAACAGTAATACACTTTGTATTAATTGGGAAGTGGGAGGTTATTTCTTGTTATATATATATATAACTTGTGTAAGTCTGTGTCACATTGTAGTTTTCTCTTAATTTTCCCTTTACTGTATAAATACATGTAGTTAGTTTCAGCATAAATCTGGTTTGGAGGGGTTTTTTCCTCTCCCTCTTCCTTTTTCACTCTGTCTTGGACAGTTGGTGTTTTGCCAGCTCAACCCAAGACACCATGGCAGGGGGTTTGGAACTCAATGATCTATAAGGTCCTTTCCAATCTAAGCCCTTCTGTCATTCTGTAATTTGATGATGTTATGAGTTTAGCCAGGTGGGCCTAAATTTAGGTTTTAAAGTCCAGCTAGGCCTAGGATTGTCAGCTGATTTAAGCTGGGCTGAGCCAGCTCACAGCTGACTTCTTCCAGCCAATAATCTTGTATTCCATAACATACTACATCATCTCAAAGGGGGTAAAATCCAGTGTGTGGGAGTGGCTTGGTTAGTTTCCATCATGGCTGCACTAAGGGGAAGACATCCAGCAGCTCCTCTGCTATGCTGGGCCCTGCTCCTGCTGCCTCTGCTTGCATTTTGTTTGCATTCAGGGAAGTAGAAATATTTTGTTGTTATACTTTCTCTTTCTTGTTGAGTGTCTTTTGGAGTGCTTATGAATTTAGAGTAATGGGCTTTGTATTAATTGGGGAGTGGGAAGTTATTCCTTGTTGTTATACATAACATGTATAAGTGTGTGCTATATTGTGGTTTTCTCTTATTTTTCTCTTTTCTGTATAAATACATGTAGTTGGTTTCAGCATAAACCTGGTTCTGAGGGTTTTTTTCCTTTCCCTCTTCTTTTTTCCCTTAGCTGGTTGGGGGGAGGAGGAACCCTTTTCACTCTGTCCTGGACAGTTGGTGTTTTGCCAGCTCAACCCAGGACACCATGGCAGGGGGTTTGGAACTCAATGATCTATAAGGCCCTTTCCAATCTAAGCCCTTCTGTCATTCTGTAATTTGATGATAACACGATTTGTCAGCACTTTTCAGGACTCCATGCAAGGCAAAGGGTTTCCCTTGTAGCACTTCTGTTTTGGTTCAAATCATAGCTTTGTTTTAAGATCTACTGGCAGTATAGAGTAAAATGTAATCAATGTAAATTGTTTGACTAGTATATAATTTGAAATGCTTGAGGTTAAAAATCCAAATGGCAGCAGAAATAAATCCTAGTGTCATCCCTTGCTTTTTACCCTACTTCAACATTCTCCCAACTTTGTTCAGAATTGCAGGACTAAATAAGAATCTATTTTAGAGGCTTTAAAATAATGTAACTCATGCTCAAGAATATAGAAGGAAATTTCACTATTTATACAGTAATGAATACTGATTTGCATAAAGCAGGCATGAATTTGTACCTTAAATCTTACAGCTGGCACCAATTCCTGTTCTGCATCAGGAGCATCACCATATTTTTTATTTTAGATGGTGTAAAATGTGTGTCAAATATTGAATCACATAATTTCAACTTTCTAAACTGTATCAAGGTTCAGATTTTTAGGAACAGAGTTCACTGTAAGGCTTTTATAATTATTACTGGGTTTGATTTAATCTCATTCAACAGGCATTTTGCCACTGATTTCCTCAAGCATCAGATTATCCCCTGAAGAAATAAGGGTGTGTGATGTCCTTTCTGAGATTAAGCCAAACCTTCCATTTCTATGGCCTATTAACCACAGGAAAAATAAACAACAATACAAGTCCATCTCACAGCCCAAAGAATTTCTTACACAGGAGTGATTTTACAGAATCTCAACTGCAGCTAAATGCACCATGAGATTAAGAGAAGGCTTTGCCAGAGCAGTTGCTGTGCAGGTCCTTCATCCAACTGTGACTTTGCAAACTTTGCTGCAGGTTTACACAGTCCATGGCTTTAAGTATTTCTGAAGTACTGCACGGCAATAATTAGCAGCCAGAGGCAAAATAATCACTGCTAGATTCATTTAATGCTAAAGCCAAAACTAATGTATTTTCTGTTGGTTGAAATGTCAGACCTTATCTGTATTATTGTAAGATCAGATGGAAAAAAAATGTGATTTTAAACATGGTTTGGAATAAGACTCCAGTTTGGAAATGTGTTAATCAGAATGGAAGGTGTGCCTTCTAGTGGATAGAGAGGGACATTTGGAATGAGCAGGTTCAGCTAATATATCAGCATCACTGATTTACACAGAAATGCTAATAAATAAATCAGAATTAAAATTAATAAATTGAATTACTTTTGAATTAATTTAGGTAAATATTAATATTTCATCTCAATTACATTTGTGGGAATTCTGTAGCAGGAAGAGGCTGATAATGGTTCAGAGTAAAATTTGTAAAAGAGCAAAAATAAACCAGAGAAGCTCTTTTCTTAAGGATCTTGACTTCATGCGAACCACTTAACTTTTCAGAACTTTCCCAAAGTTAAACCCTCTTTTTGCATGTAGAGAGTCTTAAGCTAGTTTGTAACTCTTGTATGAAACCTGAAGTCTCATCCACGCACATTAGGGAAGGTACAAAGTGCAAATCTTCCCCCAACTGCTTGTAGCAAAGTGTATGACTAATTTTCCACCCCATCACACCACAGGAGCAACTTCATGGAATCATAGGATGGTTTGGGTTAAAGGGACCTTAAAGATCATATAGTTCAATCCCCCCTGCCATGGGCAGGGGCACTTTCCACTAGGATTTGCCACCTTCTGCTTACCAAGCAGGGTCTCATCTGAATTATGGTAAATGGACAGTGAAGGATGTCAAACAGCCAACTTCTGCTTTGTTGCTTTGGTTGTTTGCAAAGTTGGAGTATTGGAAGTGGTTGAAGAGATCTGACTTTTTTTTTTCTTTAAATTTAGAAAAAAACAACAACAAACTTGTTCATCTCAGACCTTGTATGCCAAGTTTCAACAAGGAGTGAATTTTTTATGGTCAAATTACAAGCCCCTGAAAATAGGAGTTTATAATGGAAAGGCTGATACAACCGTAACTATGGTATTGCAATTGCATCACTATAAGAAAATTGGTTTAGATAATATACCCTTCTGGAATGACTGCAGTTCTAAATGATCCTGCATCTCCATAAATCTCAGCTAACTCAGTAATTCAGAATTACTAAGATTTAAGTTTAGTACCAATATGCAATAAACTTATGGCTATTGCTACAATAACCGCTGGTCTGTGCTCCTTTATTTCACAGCAGGTGGTCTTCGGGCTGGTTTGCAGCCTGAATGAAAATACTTCCAACTAATTCAAAACTAATTCCTGAACTTGAGTGGAGGCACATTTCCAAACTTTCATAGAATCATAGAATCATAGAATCGACTGGGTTGGAAAAGACCTCCAAGATCATCGAGTCCAACCCTTGGTCCAACTCCAGTCCCTTTACCAGATCATGGCACTCAGCGCCACGTCCAATCTGCATTTAAAGATCTCCAGGGATGGTGAATCCACCACCTCTCTGGGCAGCCCATTCCAATGCCTGAGCACTCTCTCTGTAAAGAATTTTTTTCTGATATCCAACTTAAATTTCCCCTGGCAGAGCTTGAGCCCATCGTGCCCCCTTGTCCTCTTGCTGAGTGCCTGGGAGAAGAGACCAGCCCCCACCTGGCCAGAACTTCCCTTCAGGTAGTTCTAGACAGTGCTGAGGTCACCTCTGAGCCTCCTCTTCTCCAGGCTAAACACCCCCAGCTCCCTCAGCCTCTCCCCATAGGGCTTGTGCTCCAGTCCCTTCACCAGCCTTGTTGCTCTTCTCTGGACTCGCTCCAGCCCCTCAATATCCTTTCTGAACTGAGGGGCCCAGAACTGAACACAACACTCAAGGTGTGGCCTCACCAACCCAGAGTCCAGGGGAAGGGTCACTGCCCTGGGCCTGCTGGCCACGCTATTTTTGATACAATTCCCTTTCACTAACAAAGAGCTCGGTTGTTTGGGTGGGTTTTTTTGATTTACCCCTTTCTCTTTAATCAGTGCCTAAGCATATTGTCCCTTTTTACACTGTTTTATACTAATATATTATATGATGACAGCTGACTCACTGTATTTCTGCAAACTGTCAAGGGAAATGCATTGAGGAACATGAAAGTTCCTCCAAATACACTGTGTCTCTTTACATCATCCTGCTTCCCCTCCATGTCCCCTACACACCTAATATTCCAAGTGCCAAAATCTCATGCCTCGTTCTCCTGTCAGACTGATCAGCTTTATGCAAGCATGACTTTAGTGACTGATTCAGGCCATCAGTAAGTGAGAAGAAAATGAGGTTAATTACGTCTAATTCCCCAATTTAACAGAGTTTGAAAACTTTGGGCTATTTCTGAAAGACATGAGGTGCTGGAGCACGTCCAGAGAAGGACAACAAAGCTGGGAAATGGTCTGGAGCACAAGTCTGATGAGGAGCAGCTGAGGGAACTGGAGATGTTTAACTTGCAGAAAAGAAGGCTCAGGGGGGACCTTCTTGCTCTCTACAACCACCCAAAAACAGTTTGTAGAAATGTGGGGGTTGATCTCTTCTTCCAGGTAACAAGCAACACAAAGAGAGGAAATGGCCTCAAGTTGCGACAGGGGAGGTTTAGAGCAAATATCGGGGGGAAAAAATCACAGAAAGGGTTGTAGAGTATTGGAGCCCAGGGAAGCTGCTGAATCACCATTCCTGGAAGTCTTGAAACGTGTGGATTTGGCACTTAAGGACATGATTTAATGGCAAACATGTTGGTGGTGCTGGGTTGGCAGTTGGACTTAATGAACTTAAAAGTCTTTTCCAACCATAATTCTGATGATTCTATTATATCAGTGACACCTGGCCTTTCCCAACCAGGTGAGACATAAAGTCATGCAATTACAGAACAATGGGATTGACAGGGACCTTAAGGACAATTTAGTTCAAATCCCCTGCCAAGGGCAGGGACACCTTCCACTGGAACTGCTCAGAGCCCCATCCAAACGGTCTATGAACACTTCCAGGAATGGGGCATTCTCCTGCTGGGATCCAGCAGCAAACTTTTGATTAAACTGTCTCAGCTATTTAATCCTTGAAGATGCAAAATTTAAGAAAAATTTAAAAAAATTTGAAACAAGCTCATCCATTCATCAAACTCCTTTTTGTTCATTCTGTAAGTCCTTATTGCTCTGTAGCCACAAGACAATCACACAAGAAGGAAAATGCTAGTCAGAAGTCTTGACAAAATTTTCTGTTTGCTCCAACATTTTAATTAGACTCTGTGAAACAAAATCCACGTGGCTGTGTCCCATGAGGTCGAGGAAGGTGATGCTGCCCCTCTGATAAGCCCTAGTGAGGCACATCTGGAGTGCTGTGCCACTTCTGGGCTCCTCAGGACAAGAGAGACACGGAGCTCCTGGAGCAGGTTCAGTGGAGGGGGACAAAGATGATGAAGGGACTGGAGCATCTCTTTTACAGAAAGGCTGAGGGAGCTGTGCCTGCTCAGCCTCGAGAAGAGACACTGAGAGGGGACCTCACCCATGTCTGTCAGTGTCTACAGGGAGGGGTCAGAGGATGGACCAGGCTCTGCTTGGGGGTGCCCAGCAATGGGGCAAGAGGAACAGGCAACAACTGATGTCCAGGAAGTTCCACCTGAACATGAGGAAGAACTTCTTTGCTGTGACCAAGTACTGGAACAGATTGTCTAGAGAGGGTGTGGTGTCTCCCTCACTGGAAGTATCCCAGAACTGTCTGGACACAGTCCTGTGCCATGTGCTCTGAGATGGCCCTGCTGGAGCAGGTTGGACCAGATGACCCACTGTAGTCCCTTCCAGCCCGACCCATTCTATGATGCAATAAGCCAGCAACTGGCTTCTGCCAGAAGGCTGCCACCCAGTGTATCTTGAAAGGGCATCCCTAACTAGATAGAAACCCAGCAGGGTCATTAATATTTCTTAGAATCATAGAATCATCCTGTGAAGGGACCCACAAGGATCACTGAGTCCAGCTCCTGACCCTCCACAGGACACCCCAAGGTGTCTCAGGCATCCATGTGCCTGAAAGCATTGTAGAAACACTTCTTGAACTCTGTCAGTCTTGGGGCCATGACACTTCCTGGGAGCCTGTTCCAGTGCCCAACCACCCTCTGGATGAGGAACTTTTTCCTAATATCAATTCTAAACCTCCCCTCACGCAGCATTATTTTGTTCAGTAGAGTCAGAGTAACCCTTCCAGATGCAAAACAAAGTCTTACTGAAAAGACTTATTTTTAATTTTAAAGTACACATATTTTGCTTTTAAATTGTTGACAGAAGAGAACTAGGCAAAGTCACATCAAAATGGTAGAAACCCATCAATCCTCATCTGCTTTTTCTGAGATTGTTTTTTAACAAGCAGATGATAATCAGGGAAAAAAAGGCATAAATGTACATTTGGGGTATTTTTACTGCAAGATCATAACAAAAATCTGCATGTTAACCTATTTTGAGTTCCTTTCCACTTATCCTGGCACCCACTGTTTCATTCTGTGATTTCTGGAGGCAAAGAACTGCTGAAGTTTGGCTGCAGTTTGATTCCAGTGTACAATATATCACCCATCACAATGTGCTGGCATGAGGGAGGATGAGAGTGTAAACGAGATGAGGGATAGGATGTTCTGTCAATAGTGTTGTGCTGAGTAAATGAAAGTGATCATGGAGTTTTCAGGTGATTTTATCATAAAAACCTTGCAAGGGAATTTGTGCAATCTAATGGAGCAATGGGAATGCTCCAGGCAACAATTTTCTGGAGAGAATTTTCAAAGATATACAATTTTTTTGTTTGTTGTGGATAAGGGTTAATTCCATTTTCAGAAATCAGAATATCAGTCCATTTTCAGACTTTAGCTTTTCAAAGCCTCTGAAGGCTTAGGTCTGCTCCTCAGGGGTATATGTGAATGTACCTTGTGAGCTGATCTCTGCAGAGAGTTGACAAGATAACAGTTATCATAGAATCATAGACTAGCTTGGGTTGGAGTGGGACCTCAAAAATCATCTTGTTCTATCCCTTCTGACATGTGCAGGGACACCTTCCACTAGAACAGATTGCTACAAGATCCATCCAATCTGGCCTTCAACACCTCCAGAGACAGGGAATCCACAGCTTCTCTGGACAACCCATGCCAAAGCCTCACCACCCTCACAGGGAAAATAGTCATCCTAATATCTGATCTAAACCTGCCTTCTTCCACCTTAAAGCCATTTCCTCTTGTCCTGTCACTCTATGCCATTGCAAAAAAATCCTTCTCCATCTCTCCTGTAGCCCTTTTAGGTACTGGAAGGTGCTCTAAAGTCTCCCTGGAGCCTTCTCTTCTCCAGTCTGAACAGCCTCAAGTCTCCCAGCCTTTCTCCATAGCAGAGGTACTCCAGCCCTTTGATCATGTTAGCAACTTCCTCTAGACTTGTTCCAACAATTCAGCATCTTTCTTGTGTGGGGGCCCCCGAGCTGGATGTAGCACTCCAGGTGAGGTCTCACAAGGGCAGAGCAGAGGGGAAGAACTGTTGGGCATTAAATGGGAAACACTACAAAAGAAGACTCAATTCTCTGCGCCTGTGCTGCTTGTCCTTGTTGCTGAACTACAGTAAGACTTTGTCCATCTCTCAGTGCCTTTTTTCCCTCCTCTAGAAGGATGAAAAGCTGGGAGGGGAAGGGGCGGAGTTTAAATAGAGAAAACATTACACAATTTAGAAGATCAGTGCAAAAACACAAATAGGAAATTTGTGTAGAAATGGAAATAAGAGTCTGCAGAAGAGCCAAGGTGAATGGCAGAGAAAGCCCTAGGCTGGGATACACTCCCGTGCATCATCTTCTCATTCTCAATTGCAAGGACATTTGCAAAGCCCAGCTGTCAGTGCCTAGCTGGTGAGCAAGGGAGTCTGAATTCATCAAATAAAAGGATGAATTCTCTACCAATGGAAAACCATAACTCTGCTGACTTCAAGTCAAAATGTGCCAACTTGTGAATTTATCCCAAACTGCTAGCTCAGTTCTCTTTGGTAATGACCCTGAATAGACTCAGACTGGTGTGAAATAGATGGAAAATGGTCCATAGCTTGTTATCAGTGCATTTCCCCACTCCCAGCCTTTAATCCCATGAGAGTAGCAGAAGTGAAAAGGTTTCAAACTTCTTATGAAAATATTTTTCCACCATGCCTGTTCCGTAGCCCTGTCTGTTCTCCTTTCTCTCTGCATAAGCAGTTTTAGACTTTATTTAATTGTCGCATTTCCAAGTGTTCACGACTCTGTACAAAGCTCGTCACACATCACTCATGCCTTATTTCACGGGTTGAGCTGGTAATTAGCATATTTCACAATTAGCCAGTGTATTTGCTTTGCTAATTTCATTCCATGATGAAGGTGCTAACTTGGCGTGAAGCTGTAATGTACTGGTTGATTTATTAAGCTTCCTCTGATGGATGAAAATCACATGCTGTGCCTTTACTGTCGGGAAAAGTTAACAACATCCATTTCTAAGAGATGGTATTTGAAAAGTGATGTTGGTGTGATTGAATGTGTGAATCTGTAATGAAGCCAAGTCAGATAGCTCCTTCCCCATAAAATAGTATTCTACTTCTGTGGTGGCTCCTTTTTGAAACTGGGCTTTTCTGCCCAGATTCCTTCCTTAAACTATGCAAATATGAAATACTCAGCAGGTATTTAGCACTCAGGTTTCTGTTTCCAACTCCTGATTTCCAACATCTGTAGAGGAGTCAAGTGCCTAAACTGTCTTAGAGTCTGAGAGTCTGTATGTTATATTGAGTGCTGATAGGACAATGCTGATAGCATTTGTTGTTCTTTTCTTAGTGAAGCTACACTTAAAAAGGGCAGTTAATGCCTCCCTGACATCCGATCCCGTCAGATCTTGGAAGCTCAGCAGGGTCAGCCCCGGATTAGTACTTGGATGGGAGACCTCCTGGGAAATGCCGGGGGCTGTAGGTTCTAGTCCTGAGGACTTCACTGGCACTGTCCAAGCTCGCTCGGCCGTGGCAGATGAACCTCAGGACTGAAACGGTGGGGCCAGTTCTGCGCACGCTGAGCCTCACCTAAAATCCACTGCGCAGGCTGGAAGGGCACGTGGGGACAGCCCTGCCCAAATCTGCATTCTCGAAGTTTGGCCGTACATACATACACTTAAAAATGAATAATTGACCAATCAAGGCTTTCAAGGTATCTTTTTGAGGGAGAAATCCCTAGCCCATGGCCCTGTGTTGTGAAACCTGGCACAGTTCTATCTGGACATACTCTTCATCTTCCCTAAGAAAAGTTTGATTTTGTGGTTTTAACTATAAGATTAAACTAAAATTGGTGGGCCCATTCTTTATCCCATGGGTAGACAAATTGTTCATACTGAGATGTTCTCTTATTCTCAGAAAAAAAAAAGAAGAGGCTGCATGGAAGCTATCTGTTTGAAATGGTTTCAGGTCATTGCTAACCCACAACTGTACAAGTCCACAGCCCTGTTTAACTTGATGATGTGAAGGTGCTGTCTAGCACAGAACAGGTAGTTATCCTGGGCTGCTGAACACAGGTGACCTCTCTGCATTTGCTGGAAAGACAGGACATGTCCAGAAATCAAATCAACATGACCAGAGATCAATTCAACGTGACCCCAGACAGCAAAACTTGAAGGAGCTCTGTGGTTGTGTTTTAATATTTTTATGTAAAAAGCAGATGTATGGAGGTTCCTCATGATCTTCACCAGGATAGACACAGCTCCAGGCAACATGGGAGGGGGTGACATGGGGAAGCTTCTGTGTTTTCATGACCAGTATGTGATGTGATGCAGGAATGCACATGGTGCCAGGCAGGGATGATGGGAGGAGAGACTAAAGGCTCTTTTCCTCATCTTAATTCTGCATGTTTCTTTTTTAGGATACAAAGCATCATTTCTACTCCAAACTGTGTGGTTAATCAGTCTGTGATAAAATTTTTTGTCCATACTTTAAATATCCCTGATACCAGCACAGGCCAGAAAGGACCCACACACGCCTGCAGAGATGTCCCTCTTGAAAGGCTCCCTCTTTCCTTCACACTATTGGTGGCCTGTGATCAGGATATTTTAAGACCATTCGCTTTTTATTTTCCCATATTTCCCTTGATTGTAATCCCCCTAAAGATTATGTGTTGTCTGGATAAATGCTTTCAAAACAGTACTTTGAAACTTCTAATGTCTGTACGTCCAGACAGAAAAGATTAAGTTCAAACTCTCTCTAAAGCCATCACATCTTTTATCTGCATTTCCTCCATGCACCAGACATGGACTATTGACAAATCAACATTAACCTGTCTTGTCAGCACAGTTTAGGCTTTCAAAAGCATAAGAAATCAGATGGTTCTGTATCAGAACTCACATGTATTTCACTACAGTGAGAAAGCAGAAGGAAAAGGAAAAGAAAGGATTGTTAAGGCAAAGATCCCAAGAAAGAAGCTACCCCAGAGTAAGGATTAATTGAATTTCATTTAAGTAGACAATAAAATTGTGCAGATGAAATCAGCAAGAACTGATGGTCTTCATATTTTTCTCTGATTTTTCTGTCTCTGTTCTCTCTGTGCTGTATACATCTTTGTCTTGTAAAGCTACAAACATATGTGATGTCATACCAGTAAAAGTAAAAGCAAAAACTTGGATTCAGGAAAAATTCAAGCCAGATCTTAAATCTATGTATGCTACTAAGCATGTGTGCACCTGTCCAGTTAAGTATGTACTTCTGTTCTCTCTCCTTTAGCAGCTTAAACACAGACTCAAAACAGGTTGTTTCCCTGCATAATATGTTTGCTTCTTGTACCCACCCTGAATTATATTAGTGGGTTTGGGATCCAGGGCACTGCTCTCCTGTGCAACTGAAAACAGTTCAGCCTGGACATATCCAATCTTTCCCAGACAAAAAGCCAGGAAAATACGTTGTATCAGGAACATTACTGACCTTACTGATTCTGGAATGTCCTTCTACTCCTGCCACCAAAACGCTTTTCTGTGTCCCTTCCTTTCCTTCTCTCTCATCATTCCATCCTTACGCCTTCAGCCCCCTTTTATTCCCTGGCTCAAGCTGACTCTGTAACTCAGCAGAAGGCAGGAGCTGCTGCTTCACACACATGTCACCACAGTTCACACTTCCAGCTGGGCTTAGAAACCATGATCATTAATTATTGTTACTCATGTTGTTGTTTATGCTCCAAGACCTGCTTTTTCACCCCAAAAAGAGTTACAAGAAACTTAAGAGATGCCATTTGGCCAAGCTCATTTCACCAAAGAGTGTGTGTGTCTCAGTACATTAGAGGATACCTGCTTTTTTCCTGATTTCTAGCCTGCTGCTTAGATTTAGCTGGCCAAAAACCTAACCCACCTACCAGATATGGAGTGGTACAGAGAAAGAATGGAAGATTTTTTTCCTAGGTTAGGGCAAATGCAACCTTTCAGAAATAAATAACCAGGAGCTGTTTCATTGCCTTAATCTTTTGAAGTGTTATATATGTGCTGTTGTAGTCATAAAACAGTCATATGGACAGAATTTTTTTTCAAGATTTTTAAAAATAAGCCAAGTTTAAATATTTCTTTTGTATTTAGCAAGTGAGCAAAATATTTCTCCTGTATTTTATATGAAAAATAAGGAATGTTTAAGCCTATTTAACATATGTCATTTATTGCAACTGATTTCATGATCACAATTTTAAATTCCATCTCCATGAGGGCACTGACCTACCACTCAGGCAGCCAACAGGCAAGAGTAAAACTTCATGGATTGCCAGATCTGAAGGTCTTCATTACCACTGTTAATTCCTCTTAGTTCAGTAGCTGGACATGGATTACAGAAAAGAAGCAGTTTTTCCAATAAAAGTTCCCTGAACTGGTGGGACCAGTGACTTCCATGAGATTTTGGCACCTCTTGCTGAAGAAATGAAGCCCAAGACACTGAATGAGGCTAATTCCAACCTGTTCTGTGTTATTCAGAATGGAATATCCTGGAGCTCTTACTGAGCCTGAACATGACATGACAAAACTGGAATTACCCCATGGTGGATGTTTTTGGTAGAGGAAGGACTTCACAACTGTTCTCAGCATTCCAGCACTAGACAGAAATCCTTTTGTGTTTCTCCTGTACAACACATGGTACTTGAAGGTGCATCAGAAAACATGGGGTACAATTTCTGAGACCTCACAAATTTATTAATGATCTGAATTGTAAGTTTCTTACTGATCTCAACATTTGAAGCTGACCCTTTATGTTTCCAATCAGCAGGAAGGAGGGCTGGTGATAAAAGATGTCAAGGACAATGCATGATACAATACTTAAGGAAGTGGGTAAAGGCAGGGAGGCAGATCAGTTCTGTGGATAGGGGTGCCTGCTTGCTGGGAAGGAGAAATTTTAATACTCATGTCTTCAAGAATGATAACTCATGTGTTGAAGGCCTGGTCTCTGGTTCCTGCTGGTGTCCCTGACCATGGCAGGGGGTTTGGAACAAGGTGAAAAATTCTGTTTAAGGTTCTTTTCAACTCAAACCATTCTATATGTGTTTCCAGAAAGCAAGCCTTCAGTAAGACAGGTGAGTCCCTATGTCCTTTGGGGTACAAGTAAACAAGTTTGTTCATTCAGGCTGCCAAGTGGGGAAAGGGGCAGACTAAAAGCTGATTGTTGTGCCCAAAGACATGTCTTGCCACCAATGATAACATCCTGTTTTGAAGCCAAATATGAAGGTTGGACTTGATGATCTTGGAGGCCTTTTTCAACCTGAATGTGTCTATGATTCTATGACTGATTGGCAGTTAAAGCCTCCCTGCCATCCGATCCCGTCAGATCTCGGAAGCTCAGCAGGGTCAGCCCCGGATTAGTCCTTGGATGGGAGACCTCCTGGGAAATGCCGGGTGCTGTAGGTTCTAGTCCTGAGGACTTCCCTGGCACTGTCCAAGCTCACTCGGCCGTGGCAGATGAACCTCAGGACTGAAACGGTGGGGCCAGTTCTGCGCACGCTGAGCCTCACCTAAAATCCACTGCGCAGGCTGGAAGGGCACACCCACATGGGGACAGCCCTGCCCAAATCTGCGTTCGCGACGTTTGGCCATACATATGACTGATTGTCTTGAGGGACTGGGAGGATGTGAGTGGTGTCGGTGGTGAGAGTGCAGAGAAGAGCAGAACACTTCCATTGGCTTGAAATCTCTCCCATCTACAGTATCTAAGTCATGCTCTGAAGGATTTGCTGTCAGTCCTACACTTGGGTCACAACAACAGGCTGGGGGCAGAGTGGCTGGAAAGCTCCTTGGTGGAAAAGGCCCTAGGGATGCTGGGGACAGCAGCTGAATATGAGCCAGAGTGTGTCCAGGTGGCTAAGAAGGCCAATGGCACCTGGCCTCTGTCAGCAATAGTGTGTCAGCAGGACCAGGCAGTGACCATCCCCCTGTGCTGGGCACTGATGAGGCCTCACCCTGAATCTTTGGTTCAGGCTTGGGCCTCTCAATACAAGGGCCCTGAGGTGATGGAGGGTGTCCAGAGAAGGGCAGCAGAGTTGGGGAAGGGTCTGGAGCACAAGTCTGATGAGGAGCAGCTGAGGGAGCTGGGAGGGCTCAGGGAGGAATTCTCACTCTCTACACCTGAGAGAAGGGTGTAACCAGGTGGAGGTCGATCTCTTCTCCCAAGTAACAAGCAATAGAACAGGATGGAAAGGCTTCAAGCTGTGCCAGGAAAGGTTTAAATTGGATATTGGGAACCATTTCTTCACTGAAATAATGGTAAAACGTTGGAAGAGGCTGTCCGGGGAAGTGGTTGAGTCAACATCCCTGGACGTGTTTAGAATACGTGTAGATGTGGTGCTTAGGGACAAGGTTTAGTGGTGGATGTGACAGTGCTGTGTTAGGGGTTGATTCGACGATTTTAGAGGTCTTTTCCAGCTTTAATGATTCTATGGTTATGGAAGAGCCAGAAAATCTCCGTTCCCCGTAAACTCCCTCAGGGGCCACTAGATGGTGCTTTTCACCGCCGCTAAAACCCGCAGTGCTCGCAAACGGCTTTTCCTCATCACCGGAACGCCAGAGTTTTGGGGAACAGAGATTTTACAGAAGAGAAAACATCCTGCATATGGAGCGACAGCCAGAAAACCCCAAAATTCTGCACTGGCTCCTTTCAGCGATATTGGTACCCGTGTGACCCCGAAGCAAAAACACTCCCTGTGTACCCTGACAGCTGCTGACAGCGAGGGACAATCTGGTGTGTCACAGCAGTGCCTTTTAACGTGGCACTGGCCAGGCTCCATCGGGGCTGCTCAGGCGGGAAGGCTCGCAGCTTCGGATCGGCCCTGGAAAGGCTCCTTGTATGCAGATTGCCCTGGAAGTGTCGGTCCTCGTGTTTTTCCAGTCTCCCAGACCATCTGGCTCCTGGCTCGGACACCAGCAGGTGGGATGCAGGTGCCTGGGCAGCCTTGTGAGAGGGCTGCCCCCCGAGTCAGGTGGGTCTGGGGATCCAGCACATCACTGGACCACCCACCCACACATCCCCAGCAGCAAAGCCATCCCTTGGGCTTACATGGGCATTAGGAAAAGTCGTCAGTGCTCCTGTCGTTTATTTGCTAGAAGCAAGGAATACACTAAAACATCACTGATTTCTTCTCAACTCTCACTTTTTCTCTTAGGTTTTGCCCTGGCTGACTGATGCTGCTTCTCTCCAGTCTCCTTGGGCCAGACAGAAATAAAAAGGGCAGAGTAAATCATGAGCATGGTGTTTCCCACAGTGTGAGCCCATCAGTTTTTGCTTCCATGGACAGCTTCACATTTGAAGAAAATATAGCACCTTTTTTGTAAGTCCTTCCTCTGCTGGGCAGGTCTGGCCTGGTCCAACACTGGGGAAAGTTTAATGAACCTGATCATTTCACTGCTGCTTGTAGAGGAGCTGAAGAAAATACTGCAGTTGGAACAGTGAAAGTATCAACTTGATTTGATTAGTGCCTCCTGGGGAGAATAAGGAGTTTCTGGTCTAACAGGATGGGACTACAGTGATGCAATAACAGCTACTAAAGGCTTCACCATCCTCAACTGACACTGTGTAGTTTCAGATGACCTCTCTTAAATCCAGGAGTTTCCATAAGATAAATACATATAATGGCACTGGAAGCTGGGGCTGCCTCATCCCTGGAAGTGTTCAAGGCCAAATGGGTGGGGCTTGGAGCAACCTGGTTTAGTGGAAGGTGTCCCTGTCCATTTGAGGAGTTGGAAATAAATTATCCTTAATGTCCCTTACAACACAAACCATTCTAAGATTCTAAGATTTAGTTATTGTCTTTTGAAGATAATTTTCATTTCCAATCTCAGGAACAAATACCAAAAATTTATTGATGTTTAGCAGAGTACCTCAGTGTCTGTTTTATTTCACACAAGGCAAATGCCTCCTTTTATTGAAGTAGTTCAGTGTTGCAGTGATCCTTTGCTCTTTGTTTCATGTCAGTTTTCTCTTTTCCTTAAATCTTCCCCAAATAATTATGGAGAAAAATAGCATTTATACAAAAAAAACCCTGCAAACAACCTGAATGTACTGCTATTTTGAAGATGTCCTGAGCACAGTCCCAACAAATTAAGACCTTTACTGCTGACTTTGGAATTTTATAGATTTGTAAAGGGATAGTTACAACTAACATCTTTTGTGCAGTACAGCAATATCATGTCCAGATATAACTGTATTCTACTAAACCACCCCCCACTCCTGATGTAAATGCACCAAAATGAGCTAACAGGAATGTTCAACATTTTGTGTAAAATACATGTGGTTCTCTGCTGTAACTTGTTTGGCTTCATCTTACACCCATTATTCATGGTTATTTCTTCCTCAGCTGAGGAGGAAGTAAATTCCATAGAGGAAAATACTGCATTCATTTATTATTTATTTATTTATTTTACAGGTGGGTTATAGACCTCCCAACATATTACAACCAACTTGTTAGGGCAGCAACAAAGGAAGCCTGAACAACATCGATATTTTCTTATGTTAGACTTTTCCACGACAAGAAAAAAACATTTACGTGGTAAAGACAAAGCCACCATTTGCATTCCAAATTCAAATAACAGTAATAATATTTTCTGGCTCCAGATTTATGTTTCCATCTGGCTGAAGTGACTTGGCAACCGAAAGCATAAGCTTTGTTTCAATTCTTGGTATCAACAAGTACCCTTAAGGCATATTAGGGAGGTATGACAAAAATCTAGTGGATGCCAAAAGCAGTGAAGCTTAGTTATTGGCTTGCCAGCATGAGAGAAATATAATCTGCATTTTGTAAGTATGAATATAGAACAAGCCCTGGCAGTGCAAGCCGCTGTCAGTCATGAGGAACTTCCTACTTCTTTTCCGAATATATTTTATTTTATGCCAATTTATTTTTGCAGTGTGGTTTAGTGATCAGGGGATTAAGCACAATGGTGTGGCATAAAACCACCTATGTGTAGGCTTTGAATGCACATTTTCTTATTCCACACCACTGCACTTAGCCCAGCATTCCTTGAGTAATGGATAACTAAGAATGAGTTAATCTCAGAGCTTTCTTGGACATTATTTTTTGTGTTCTAAAAGTGACTTGAAAGAGTTTCAAAACTCATGTATTTTTCAAGTCCTTTATCCAAGGTTTTTGTATATGAGAGGCCTTGGTCTCCACTTCACATTGGAGAAAGAAATGAGTCTTCATTTACAGCTTTGGCAGAATTTGAATCAAAATGTCATTCAAATAAGAAATTGAAACTTAACATGATGTAGGCAATAATGATCAGGGCATTGTGCTCTGGGAAGACCCTGCTTGAGCAGGGAGGTTGGACCAGATGACCCCACTGGTGGTCCTTTCCAACCTGACCTATTCTGTGATTCCAGATTTTTGGCCTTTTTTGGTGTTGTTTGCTATTTAAGCTGTTCATTTCAACACTGCTTCCACAGCTCTGGTTTTCAGTGTCACATTACTGTGTCCTGGTCTCCATTGGCCAAGGAAACCTGGCAAGATCCTTTGAGACCTTTTTAAGAGAAACTCATCAGCTGTCTGATTTGTCATCCTGTGGTTCCTCAGCAGCACTGAATAATGAAGGCATCACATAGTCAGCCATGGACTTGTGCTGGGTGAGCAATTGCTGGGTTATCTGGCTCTCAGGAAAGCAAATTAGTCAGTGGGAGCTGCTAAAATGACCAAACTGTCCAAGTAACTGGCTACGCATCCGTATTCTGATCCCATGATGGGAAGCTGGATGTATGAATGTTTTGCTATATGATTTACTGGGCCTTGGAGCGTGGCTTCCTCCATTTAAAAAGAATCAGATAGGAAGTACTTTCAGATGCTGATTTATAGTTTGTTTAGTTTTAACTTTGTCTGAGCTACAGGAGTGACATTCTGGCCTAAGTTTTGTCCTTTTATTCCACACTCCGTGTATTTCACTTGGAGGAATAATGGGAAAAGTTTAACACAACCATCTTTACCCTTTGCCCAGATTTTTAATGTTGGCAAAATTCATCTCATAGGGCAGTTAGAGGGCTGAGCTCACCTATTTCACCAGGTCAGAACAGGGCCTGGAGCAATGTTTGCTGTCAGTTCCAGGCTGAGGTCCTGAATGCAATAAAACTTTATGGGGTAATTATTTTCATACTATGCAATAGATTAAATCCCAGGGAATAACAGCCAAACTGTAGTAGATTTTCAACCAAGCAGGTTTTCAGACTCCTAAACTGTTTCAAAGTAGAGGTTATGGATAAAAAAATAGAATTTGAATTCTGGGACAAATGAGTCTTTCTGCTGCATTACAGTAGAACAAGCAACTGGAGACACATTTCTTTGTCCCTCTCAGCACTGCCATTGTCTTTCCCATGCCTCCTCCTTCCCCAGTTTCCCAGGGCTATTCCAGGCTTTGCCTACAACCCCTCTCCCCCATTCCACTGCTCTGAGGCAGGATTGGACAGATGCTCTCCCAGTCTTCCCTGGAGTGATGGAAGTCCAGGAGTCCCAAGGAGTCAATCCTGGCCAATCACCTTCTGGGCTACATCACAGGATGGGTAGCCAGAGGGCCAAAGGAGGTGATGCTCCCCCTCTACTCCACCTCACACCTGGAATACTGTGTCCAGATCTGGTTCTCTGGTACAGAAAAGGCATGGACCTGTTGGAGTGGGTTCAGAGGTCCTTTTATGTGGGACATTCTACAAGAAAGTCAGAGAGGCTTTTCAGCAGGGCCTGTAGTGACAGAGTGAGGAGAAGTGGACAAGGAGCAAGAGTTTTAAACTGAAAGAGGATCACATTAGATTAAACATGACAATGACATTTTTGAAAATGACATTTTTACAAATGAGGGTGATGAGGTCCTGGCACAGACTGCCCAGAGAAGTCTGTGACTGTCCCATGCCTGGAAGTGTCCAAGGCCAGGCTGGATGGGGTTTGGGGCAACCTGGGATAGTGGAAGGTGTCCCTGCCCATGGCAGGGGAGTGGAACTAAATGAGCTTTAAGGTCCTTTCCATTCTAAATCATACTATGATTCTACAGTCCTATAAAGGAATGTTGGAGATAGAAGGTGCTTCTTGGGAAGAAGGAGACTGATAGTCTTCTGAGAGTGCTATTGTCCCACTGCACCTTCAGTCTGATCAGCTGCCAAGGGGAGGTTAATGAAAGGTAGGGAAGAGGGAAAGGTAGTTTTCTTCCTGGAATAACTTCCCGAAATCATTCACTGCTCTTTGAATCTTCATCATATCTTCTTGGTCTTACCCCCAAGCCCCCCTTCACACCCATGAAAGTTTTTTCAAACCTACATCTTCTCTAGGAACCCCACTGATCCTTCTTGCCACTCATCATCACATCTATCTCCATAAAAACCTTCACACTTCTGTCACAGCCACAAAATGCAATTTTTGCCTAAGATATGTTAAACCAGCTCTGTACAAGGCAGAGGACAAGATTTAAGGTTCCACAACAGCCTCAGAGAAATCACTAACAGTTGCAAACATGCTATTTCAAGTGAGTACAAGTGTTGCTGAACATCTGTATTTGTATGTGTGCATGCCCAGTGGGGTGCATGATACAGCCTTTGTGGTAGAGACTGACACTGTTTCAAGACTTGTCTTTCCTTTCTAATTAAGTATTGAGTAGTAAAAGAATTGACTTACAATGGTTTCTACAGCTGTTTGACATTCCTCTCTATGACAAAACCCAGATTAATGTATGTGAGTTCATACAAAAAGAGACTGATCTCAGTTTGGAAAAAAATGTAGTTGGTAAAAGCTGAGTTTACTCAGTCCCCTTCAGCAGGAACTCTTTGTTTTCAGTCCTCTAGATGTATTTTCTACATCTGGACAGATAGATACAGAAAATAAATCAGTTGTGCTCCAGGAAATATTCATTTGGCAGTGACACTGCAGCCAGTCTACAGTAGCTCTTTTCTGAACCATCAAATTGAGGAAAACTTTAAATGAATGTGTGCAAACCTTATTAGCCCTCCAGTTAGGATAACATTAATTGCAACCAGGACCTTGTCTCCCTGACTGTAAAGAGTCCAGAGGAAGAACTGAAAGAGCTATAAAAGCCATGTTTAAGTAGGGGAAATGGATCCTGCCCTAAGTGACTTTCCAGTGTTCAGTTCTCAACCCCTATACCAGGGATGCAGCCAAGTTATGCTCAAAAATATGAGTCAGAATTAAGCTATAGCACAGATATGCTGAAATGGGATGGAGAAGTGATCATCAAAGTGATAGAATATAAGGATTTTCATTGACCATTTTATTTTAAATTTAATGATAATTGAACTATTAATGTTTACTGTTTATTAGGTTAAAACTCATTCCTTACATTTTTAGGGGCTTATGTACTCTAGAAGGATCTAACATGAGGAACCATTTAACCAGATTTCACTGTGCTGAAAAAACATTTAATTCTAGTATTTTTCAAAAAGTAGCCCTCTCCTGCTCTTCCTTCTCCTCCATATAGATAGGTATATGCATACACAGTGGCTTGTTGCTACATAGAGCAATATACTTTCCATATATAGGTGCAGAATATAAAATGGTTACATGGAGGTAAAAGTTAAATGACATTTAAAGGCAGCTTTTCCAGAAAGAAGACTGTTACAGATTAACTAAACTGCCATTAAATGGTAAGTCCTGGTCAGTGATCCATATTTCTGTTTCTTTCCTGACATCCACCACCTCCGTGCTGAGCACTTTGCTGATGTCAGTTTATTCATCCCCACTGCAATGCTGATCCCCTTTCACATGAGTCAGGCACTGAGCAAGCAACAAAGGAACAGGTTTCTTAAGGAACACCAAGATGGAAATGAAATCAGGAGCCAAAAGTGGGAAGTTGAAAACATCAAACATTTGGACTTCCATTTAGGAAGAAAAGAATCTCAACTCTTTCTTTCCACATTTTTTCAATGTGTTTTAGCCACTGAAGTGTTGTAGGGAAATGGAACATTAAAGTGTTGTAGGGAAATGGAACATTAAAGTGTTGTAGGGAAATGGAACATTGCCAGCTGCATCCAGGAGCTTCTTTTGTTGATGTCACAATCTATTACATCACGACAGTGGCCAGAATTCACCCAAATGACAGGCCAAGGGAATGTCTTCTTTGTGAGTCAAACCTTAAGCTGCCAGGAATTTCAACACTATTTCAACTATTCTATGACTCTATGAAAAGGACATTTATATGCTTATTTATAAAAATGTATGTTGCACAAACCTCTGGTTGTGAAACAGAGCTACAGCTCTGAAATGGTTTTAGACTGAAGTAGAGGAGTTGGAGAACTGAATTTTTAAAATATAAGACTTTATTCTATGTAGGTTCCATTCAATATTTGCAAAATATTTTCATAGTTAAAGTGTGTGCCAACACCCACTCACTTTGTTTAAGGCACAGGTGGGACTTTGTGGACCAATGGACTAATCCATTAAAACACCTCTGAGAATCTTAGAGTCATTAAGGTTGGAAAAGATGTCCAAGACCACCAAGTCCACCCTTTGACTATTACCATGAACCATGTCATGAAGTGTTGCATCTACTCATTTTCTGCACACTTCCAGGGATGGTGAGTCTACCATTTCCCTGGGCAGCCTGATCCAATCCTTAACCACTCTTGCAGGGAAGAAATTTTTCCTAATATAAAGTAATTATATAACAGTCTGCAACTGGAGAGGTTTATCCAAACACTTTTCTTAGGTGATTAAGCAAAGATACACCATTTTCCTTGCACTGGGTTTGGAAATCAAGGTGGTACTTAAAAATAGGCACAATTTATGTATTCCTGTCTCAAAGTCATTGGGTGATCAAAGTTGAAAGTGTGCTCAGCACTGAGTTCAGCTGCAATCAATGACCAGAATGAGAAGAGCAGTGGCATTTTTATTAATTCCTTGAAGTTTTGAACATTCTTATCCAGGCAGTAGAGGCTTTTAAAAACAGCATCATAGAATGGTTTGGGTTGGAAAGGACCCTTTAAAAGTCCTAGTCCAGCCCTCAGTGTTACTGTTCTGGTTTTCAGATCTTGATTTCCACCATATTTCATTTCTTACATAAATTGATGCCATCAAATATCTGTAAAGATTTTCAGACATCAAATATGTTGATGATACTTCTGTGTATATAGAAATAGGGAAAGAGTAATAATATCTTACTAAATAAATTACTTTTTAAACAGAACTCACACATTATTAATGCCTTTTAAAAACCTAGAGTCAAGAACTCCAAGAGATGGGTCAGAGATTAATTTTTCTCATTGAGTAAATTCGTAATTCCACAAAGAATAAAAGGTTGGAGTGTGTGACTCCGAAATTCCTCCTTTGAGTCAATACTTCCACAGCTCATTCATCCAAACAAGCAAGACGTCAGCCAGGATATTTAAAGTTCCTTTTCCACCTCAGTGATTACACTGCTAATTTTAGTCACTGTTCCTACTTTAGGAGCACCTCACTGCTGGAACTGATGATTGTATCTCCTTTTAAATTGTGTTTCCTTGTTTTTTTATGAGGAGTGGCGCTGGTAGTTATAGAATATACCAATATATATATTTTTAGTGACTTTTTATTCCTAGAAGCTGAAAAAAAACATTGACTAAAACTCTAAAACACGACTCTTGTTCATTCAGTAATTTCACACACAAGGAAAGTTTCTTGGCATGAGGGTGAATGTGGTTTTGCTGCACATACCATTGCAGTAAGCTGTTCCCAATTCCAAAAGAAAACAGGTTTGAGAAAGAACTGCTCTCTACATTAATGCAATGAAGAATCATGGTAAACTTGGAAGGAAAGAAGGTCCCTACCAATATCAGTTTTGAAAGTGTGGTTTGGGTTGTTTTGGGTTTGGTTTGGTTGGTTGGTTGGTTGGGTGGTTGGTTGGTTGATTGGGTGGTTGGTTGATTGGTTGGTTGGTAGGTTGGTAGGTTGGTTGGTTGGTTGGTTGGTTGGTTGGTTGGTTGGTTGGTGGTTTTTTAGGGAGGAGAGAAGGGGTACTTGTCAAGTTTTGTGGTTAAATTTTGTAAGAAAAGTAATGTTTGAAATAAAAATTTTGATATTAGAGAGACAAAAATTCTGATTTAAAATGTCAGTAAAGAGGAAACAGTAAACTCCATGTATTTGTATATACTAAGTATATATATCTCTCTCTATATATATATATACCTACACAGACATATCCATGACTATATTTAATTTATAGTTAGCAGCCCAATGTTCAATGAAATTTTTCTCATAGATAAAAAACAACATCTTGTTCTTTATGTGTTTGTCCTTTCCCTACATCATTCAGATGCAAGCACAAGAGAATAATTGTTCTCTACTTAAATACTCCTCTTCAGGTAATTTGCTTGCACAGTAGCCCATTGAAATAAGCCCTGAAGGTCCAGGACATACAGTTGTGGCAAAAAAACAAGGTGAAAATCCCTTTGGAAGCCCAGAAGTCTCCCTGTTGTGGTCAGAAGAGAAAATGGGTGTTTCCAGTTTTCTGTTCATCTCATCCTGCAGGAAATACTAAAATCTACAGTAGGTATCACGTCATTAAAATGTCACTTTTCCCCCATTCCCTTCTCAGAGAGCTCAAGCAGCTGCTTTGGCTGCAGACACCTGTGTTTACAGAAATGTTGCAATAATACTTCAGTCAGAAGTTCTGTTGCTGTGTCCTGCTCCCTTCCAGGTGACTTTACCTCACTCTTTTTATTTGTGATTATGTCGATGCTTTTTATGAAATCTACAGTAAAAATAAATGACAGAATTGCAGATGGGTCAAGTTGGAAGGGGCCACTGGGTGGCATCTGGTCCCACATCCCTTCTCAGACAGTTCCTCAGGCAGGTTGCTCAGCATTGTATCCAGACTATTTTTTAACATCTCCAGAGTTGGAGACTCCACAACCTCTCTGGGCACCTTTTCCAGGGCTCAGTTACCTTCACAATAAGAAAGTTCTTCCACATAAAACAAGCAATTACCACTGATGTTTCAGCTGAGTCTGGAATATCGAAATCAAACCCATAAACGTATTAGACAGAAAAGACTCCACAAAAAAATGGTGACGATCATGTCATAACTAAGTCTATTGTATATAAGTCTATATACAGCTTTTTGGGCTGGAAGTCAGCCTGAGGAAGACGGAAGTTCTCTACCAACCTGCACCTCAAGAAGTCTTCCATCATCCTCACATCACCATAGGCAATTCAGAGCTTAAGTCAGTCCAGCAGTTCACCTGTCTGGGAAGTATCATTTCCTCAGACGGTAAGATTGACAAAGAGACAGACAACAGGCTGGCAAAGGCATACAGAGCCTTTGGAACACTCCATAAAAGAGTCTGGTCCAATAAACACCTGAAGAAAAGTACAAAGATCAGTGTCTACAGAGCCATTGTACTGTCTACTCTTTTATATGGGTCTGAATCCTGGGTCATGTACCGACACCACCTGCGGCTCCTCGAACGCTTCCATCAGCGCTGCCTCCGTTCAATCCTAAATATCCACTGGTCTGATTACGTGACCAATGTGTCTGTTCTGAACAGGCAGGGTCAGCAGTATGGAGGCCATGCTGATGAGAACGCAGCTGAGCTGGGCAGGGCACGTCTCCAGGATGGAGGATCACCCACTGCCTCCCGAAGATTGTGCTCTATGGTGAACTCGCCACCGGCTGCCGCAAGAGAGGAGCCCAAAAGAGGAGATACAAGGACTCCCTGAAACAACACCTCAGCCTTGGCCATATTGACTGCCACCAATGGTCCACTCTGGCCTCCAATTGGGATTCATGGAGACACACCATTCACGACGCTGCTGCTTCCTTTGAGAATGCACGGAGAGTCAGTCTGGAGGAGAAAAGACACCGCAGACAGAACCGTTCCTTGCCAATGTCACCCAGGGAGACGTTCCCCTGTGCCTTCTGTGACCGGACCTGCCTATCCCGTATCGGCCTTTTTAGCCACCAGCAGCTTGCAGCAAGCCTGGGTAGTGCCCTTCTCAAATCTCCGTTCATGAAGCCTGGCCATGAATGAATGAATACATACTTATATATATATCAATATATATACACATATTAAGTATATCATGTCTATTTAAGTCAAATTTTTGACAAGAGAAAATGTTAAGGTGATTTAACATTCTTTTCCTGATGCTATTGTAAAGGACTGTTACTTCTGCATCACACATCTGAGACTCTTTGTTGATGTGATAAGCAATAAAATTAAAAAAAAAAGATAAATTATATTTAGGATTCATAAAATAATGGACTGTCCTGCAAATAAATTAAATTGAAAACTTTCCATGATTTTTCTCCTCAACTTCTTCAGCCTTTAGAAAAGTAAAAATTGTTTGTTATGATGGACCTTATAAAACACCTTAGCAGTTAGTTTTGCTCTATAAATCTTCTTTGTATCACCTTTTGAAGGAAAACAAAAATTGAAAAACATTTTATTATAATAATCATTCTTTGAAACTGTCTCTTGATTTTAAAAAATAACAATTGACAAACAAACTTCTCCTGCTTCTTGATTTTCATGAAAGTATAAGGCACATAATGACTTTAGTTACTGTAATAGGAAATATAATTTCCTGATCATTTATATTTATTACATCCAAATATATCTAATTTTAATTTTTAGCACTGAGAGAAGATGGATTTGTTGTTGAGTGAGACCAGAGTTCTCAGCAGAATAAACACATTGCAATAATTTTTATTCATCTAAAGGGCATTTACTCTTTCTTCTTTACACATACATTGACATTTTTAGAAGTTGAGAAGAGTTAATTATCATCTGGCCAAAGGTCTAGTTCCCATTTATAAACTTAATAAAATCTTTTTTTTAAATTATTGGAAGCTTTTCATAAGTTTGATAATTTACAGTCAAGTCATTTAATGTGATTCTTATTAACAGCTTTGTAATCAAAGTCATTAGTTTTGCCAGAACACATTTTTATTGCCTTGCATTAAAAATTCATAGCATCTTAAATTGTATCTTCAATATAATTTGTTATAATGAACAGATAATATCTCTAAGGAATGTTAACATTAGTGTTGAATTAGAACCCACAAATTCAGGTTTTTCTTACATGCTTTGCTTTACTTAATAATAGCTAAATACGTGTTAAATAATTTTCTCATTTTCACTGACTGAAATTAATTAGTATCCTCAAAAAAAAAATTACAGATGAAGAACAACAGCTGGTATTGCTTTTATCGTACTGAACATTACACCTTCCAATGTCCAACCTGGCCTTGGACACTTCCAGGGGTGGGGCAGCCACAGCTCCTCTGGGCAACCTGTGCCAGGGCCTCATCATAAAATAAAATATTCTTTATATCTTACCTACCTCTGCCCTCATTCAGCTTGAAGCCATTGCTTCTTGTCCTGCCAGCATGGAAGTATTGTGTGGGATTGTGACAAAGGTGTTAGAGAAGTCAAGACAAAAGACATCAGGCAACTATTGATTTGTTTTGATAATTCATTAATTCTTTATTCAATTAAAACAAACAAACAAACATAAAACCAGTTTGGAGACAATGTCCAATATAAAATATTCTCCCCTGTCTAAAACACTATTAAATCATGTCTTACTATTATTTAGTCAATAACCAACTGGGAAAAGAAAGAGACTTGTTGAAATTGTGTTGTCCTAGCCAAGAATCCTTTCAAAGGTACTTTGCTGTTTCTAATTAACAGGTAAATTGAACAGTCAATTCAAAATTTTCATCTACTTCTAGAACTAAAAGTCCCAGAAACAAACAAACAAACAAACAAACAAACAAACAAAACCCACCAAACAAAACCTTAATGCTCTATCTTAAATAGACATCCTACCATATATAGTTAACATAACTGACAAAAGTGCATCCAAGTCAAGCACCTATTCAGAATTTCTGTAATGTTGTGGGAAATTCAGTTTCAGATGATTCATTTTTTCTCATGATGCCAAAGGGGTTTTTGTTCTGATTTTCACATTTTGTAGATTTTAGGAACACAGTAGTTGTATATTTTTAGAGGGTTAATATTTCTAACAGTTTAAGTTTAATGCCTTTCTGTCACTACCCCTGTCCCAGAACAGGGAGCTCAAATTCCTTTAGTTAATTAATCTTGTTTAGACTCCTTTCCAAGGTAGAGCTGAAGGATATCAGAAGGCCCACAGAATGAAACATAAACACAGGTCAGAGTGACCCAAAAGCCAGAACTGGATGAACTCCAAGAGACCTTTGTGTGCCTGAGGAAGAAGAGTTGATGAAGACAGAGGGTCCTGATGACCCCAGACCCAATTCCAGGGGGTTGGACCAGGGGTGGGACTGGGGCTGGACTGAGAAATGTGTAAAGCAATGACTGGAGGGATCTTATTATAAAAGCCATGGAAACAAGAACTGGGGCACATGCATGTCATCCTGTATTCCTGTGGGCTGTAGGCCCTGTGTTAATAAAGGACCTTTACTGTTTATCTTACCCTACACTAACGTGGGGCAGAGTCCTGTTTTTGGGGGGAAGGGTCATTCACGGCATCACTCAACTGTGCTTCTTGAGGTTTATCAAAAAAGGAATGTAGATGTGCCAATAAGGACATATTGAGGCATTTCAGCTGTGAATATATTTATGTTTCTTCTGATTGTTCTTTGCTCATGTTTCAACAAACATGTTTGAAAGTTATTTCATATGTGGATGGCAGAGGAGCAGCTGACCCAACAGGAAAGGAAAGGGTTTAAAGGTTATAGAGATTTCTTGCAAAACATTTGTTTTCTATGCCAGACTCCTCTGTAAATAGGCTTAACACAGTGGCAAAAGTATATTAATAATGAAAACATGTACTCCAGACATAATCTTAAATACCTTGACTTTAATTTTGTGATGATCCTCTATTAAACAATTCCACACCTGAGGAGAGTAAAATAATATTTGCAGTGTAGGCAGAGCAGTAGTCCTAGGTGCTTCTAAAAATATTTGGATTAAAATGTTTCTTGTCCCTATTATGGATCACAACAGGATTTTTCATAAGGGGATTTGATGTGGGATTTTTGGGGAATTTTCCAAGATTTAAAAGCAGAGTTATAGAAACAGAAAGTGAGAAAGCTCCAGAAAAGCAATTCATTTAACTCATAGTCTGCTCCCATCAATTTTTTCAGCAATTTCAGAACAAAGTCATAAAAAGGTCAGGGATAAGAATCATTTGTTTAATGAGCCATAAGAAGCCAATATGGAAAAGGAACAACAAGATTTGCAGCTCAGAATCAAGACCTGTTACATGGTAACAGAGATTTACTCTGCATGACATACCTGCTTCAGAAAGAGCACCATGGATTTAAGGGGCTGCCTCTGTACCTGTTCTGTAAACCAGGCCAGATGATAGATAGATAGATAGATAGATAGATAGATAGATAGATAGATAGATAGATAGATAGATGATAGATAGATAGATAGATAGATAGATAGATAGATAGATAGATAGATAATGGATGGATATATAGATAATAGATAGATAGATAGATAGATAGATAGATAGATAGATAGATATGAGATAGAGATAGAAATAGAGATAGAGATATAGGTAGAGATAGAGGTAGAGGTAGAGGTAGATGATGTAGATATAGATATAGATGATATAGATAGAGAGAGAGATAGAGATAGAGAGAGTGAGAGAGAGAGAGAGAGAGACAGAGACAGAGATAGAGATAGAGATGATATAGAGATAGAGATAGAGATAGAGAGATAGGTAGAGAGAGAGAGACAGAGACAGAGATAGAGACAGAGATAGAGATAGAGATGATAGAGATAGAGATAGAGATAGAGATAGAGATAGAGATAGAGATAGAGATAGAGATAGAGAGATAGGTATAGATAGATAGAGAGAGAGGTAGATGATGTAGTTATAGATATAGATGATATAGATATAGATATAGATATATATAGAGAGATATATAGATATATAGATATAGAGAGAGATAGAGAGAGATAGAGACAGAGATAGAGATAGAGATAGAGAGATAGATAGATAGATAGATAGATAGATAGATAGATAGATAGATAATATATATATAAAATTTTATTTTTTTATTCTAGTACTGAAGGAAAAAATCAAGTCAAATCTCAAGTATGAGACCAATTGCTGTCTTATTCTTGAAAACCACATTGCTTTGAAAGACAGGGTTGTTTAATTCAATGAATGACCTTCGAAGCAAAGTAAGAAAGGTCTTCTATACAGCATGGAATAGCATGTAATAAAGAATTTTACTTACATGATTTCAGGCTGGTATAATTGATTCATGCTTACCTCAGCTTGCACTGTTAGCCTGGTTTAAATGCTACCATGATTTCTAGACACCTTTCTGGTCTGTGTGAATTTGGGGCATTTTTGGCATGTTTACCCTAACAACAATTGAACCCACTCTTCAACCTACTATGCTTGACAAAAAAGGCATAATTCCCTTGCTGTAGCTGAACCCAGCACTGTGCCCACAGACACCAGCACACAGACAAGCTGTGTAGTCCTACGGCAGTTTTGTAACTTCCCCAACCAGCCACAGCCAAACAGCCTCTTAGCAGTCTTTGGTTCATGTTTACTTCCAGATCATGGCCAGAAATTCTCTGGGAGAGTGCAAACTGTCCCCAGCTACCAGCAGGTGATTCAAACACAGGTGCCAGTGCTCAGTTATTTCCTAGTGTTGCTTCACTTTGTGGCATCAAACTCATTGCAGGTACCACAGAAAGGGAGAGAGGGTTGGGGGTGTTCACTGGAGAACAGAAAGCTCCAGGGAGACCCTAAGGCACCTTCCAGTACCTAAAGGAGATACAAGAGAGATGCAGAGGGAATTTTCACAGGGGAATGGAATCGTGGGAGAAGGGAGCATGCCTTTAAACTAAAGTGGGAAGGTTTAGATTGGATATTAGAAAGAAATTCTTCCCTGTGAGGGTGATGAGGCCCTGGAACAGGTTGCCCAGAGAACCCATGAATGGCACATACCTGGAAGTTTTCAAGGCCAGGGTGGGTGGGGCTTGGAGCAACCTGGGCGAACAGAAAATGTCTGTGATCATTGCAGGGTGGTTGGAAAGAGAGGACCTTTAAACGTCTCTTTCAACCCCAACTTCTGTATGATTGAGTCTGTGATTCGATGTTTCTATTCTAAAATGATGTGGAAATTAATAACTGGATAAAGAACAGAAATGGAAACCTGTGCCCCTGACAGCAGAGACGTGATGATAATCTTGGAGCTACTTAGACACTTGATCAGCTGAACAACTGTAGAATTCCCTGAATTGCCTGAGCTCGTTTGGCTGTACAGTGATTCAAACCCCCAGGGTACACCTGTAGCCATCAAAGTGTAGATGTCTTGGTCTGTCAGCTAAATCCCATCTTCAGCTTCAGCAGTTCCACTGCTCCTAAAATTGTTTTTTAGTAGTCAAAGTTCTAAAAGATAAAGTTCTCAAATAGTACAATATCACTCTCACTTTTCAGAGATATCACAAAATATCAAAAACTCCTTTTGGTTGTCAATAATTAGAGTGTTTCCCTGCCCACCCACATAATTTCTATGCCAAACACAAAGTACAAAAATCTAGCTGTGCTATTGCTTCATTCAGCATTAAAGTTGCAATTAATAAGGTTAATTATTCTAGTTGGGATGCATTTGCAATAATAAGCACAGTAGACTGAGATAATAATTAAGCACATTCAGTTTTGCAGGATTCAGGAGGTATTGGTTAATGAAGTTCAATGTGATACTGTCAGTAATAAACATGATATAATTGGTTATAGGGGAAAGGCTCCTCATGCAGGTGGCTGAAAGAAATTGCTTTCACTCAAATATGCCTTCAATTATTTTGGATGAATGAAGCAGGATCCTTTAGCTCATTATATGCCCAAATCCACAATAAGTAAATAAATATTTTGACACTGTGTTGAAACTTCTGTAAAAGCATCTATAATATTTATAAGCATTGGAAAGGTCGCATATTGTATGATCATCTTTTAGTGCCAACTAAAGAAAATTAATGATTGTGTTAACCATTCAATATCACTGGAGTTGTATTTTAATCCTGAGAGTAGTCAGTAGTTTTCTGAAATATTCTCAGAGATGGTATGGCTTTATAAATACCTGTGTCTTGTATCGTCTCTAAAATGAAGTTAAGGAACAGGAAGTATATTCCTCAGTTATGGGGTACCACCATATACTGTGTTGGAAAAGGTTATCCATCCAGTTGGAATGTAATTTGTTATTAATTTACATCAGAGACAACACTATAAAAAAAGTAAGAAGATACCAAATATCTGAAGATTCATTTGATGTGGCTGAGGTTCAAGCTTTGTTATCCTTGCTTCATCTCTGTGTTCATCCATAAGGAAATGCAAATAGGATATTACCAACACCGGCTTCCAGGAGAACTGGTTGTAAATCATCACTGAATTAGAATCATAGAATCATAGAATCGATTGGGTTGGAAAAGACCTCCAAGATCATCGAGTCCAACCCTTGGTCCAACTCCAGTCCATTTACCAGATCATGGCACTCAGTGCCACGTCCAATCTGCGTTTAAAAATCTCTAGGGATGGTGAATCCACCCCCTCTCTGGGCAGCCCATTCCAATCCCTGAGCACTCTCTCTGGAAAGAATTTTTTTCTGATCTCCAACTTCAATTTCCCCTGGCAGAGCTTGAGCCCATCGTGCCCCCTTGTCCTATTGCTGAGTGCCTGGGAGAAGAGACCAACCCCCACCTGGCCAGAACTTCCCTTCAGGTAGTTCTAGACAGTGCTGAGGTCACCTCTGAGCCTCCTCTTCTCCAGGCTAAACACCCCCAGCTCCCTCAGCCTCTCCCCACAGCACTTGTGCTCCAGTCCCTTCACCAGCCTTGTTGCTCTTCTCTGGACTCGCTCCAGCACCTCAATATCCTTTCTGAACTGAGGGGCCCAGAACTGAACACAACACTCAAGGTGTGGCCTCCCCAAGGCAGAGTACAGGGGAAGGGTCACTGCCCTGGGCCTGCTGGCCACGCTATTTTTGATCCAGGACAGGATCCCATTGGCCTTCTTGGCCACCTGGGCACACTGTTGGCTCATGTTGAGCTTCCTGTCAATTAGTACTCCAAGGTCCCTTTCTGCCTGGCTGCTCTCCAGCCACTCTGTGCCCAGCCTGGAGCGCTGCAGGGGGTTGTTGTGGCCAAAGGGCAGGACCTGCACTTGGCCTTATTGAACTTCATCCCATTGGAATCAGCCCATCTCTCAAGTCTATCCAGATCCCTCTGCAGAGCCCTCCTGCCTTCCAGCAGGTCAACACTCCCTCCCAGCTTGGTGTCATCAGCAAATTTGCTGCTGATGGACTCAATCCCCTCATCTAAATCATCAATAAAGATGTTAAACAGGACTGGACCCAACACAGACCCCTGGGGAACACCACTGGTGACCAGCTGGATGCAGCTCCGTTCACCAGCACTCTCTGGGCCCGACCCTCCAGCCAGCTCTTAATCCAGGAAAGGGTGCACTTGTCCAGGCCATGGGCTACCAGCTTTTCCAGGAGTATATTATGGGAGACAGTGTCCAAGGCCTTGCTGAAGTCCAGATAGACACACCCACAGCCTTCCCCTCATCCACCAGGTGGGTCACCTGATCGTAGAAAGAGATCACGTTGGTCAGACAGGATGTCATGGAAGATACTTTTTTATAGGTGAACAAGCTGACAAATGGCAATCACACATGAATATAGATTACGTATGTAGAGCAATTACTGTAAAGGTTTAGATGATCCTGTGCGACATCCAATTGTTTTGGTTTCAGTAGAGGACTTTTCCTCAAATCTTTATGTTCCCAAATTGAGAAATATGACATGAAATACCATAGCATATGTTGAGTAAGGAAAAACACCAGAAATGGGCTCATCTGAATGTCCCGGCCTCTGTGGAAAGAGGTTTCTGATGGTTTTAAACTCTACATATAATGACCTGTGTTTCCAAAAAACCCCAACAGATCATATGAATGCCAATGGATCTGCTTATTATAATAACATGTAAAACCTATTTAGGCATTTTAGGCACATTCTATTTTTAAATAATTATTCTCCAATGGCAAACCTCTGTAAATATTTTATAATTGCGACTGAATGACTAAACTAGAAATTTTTACTTATTTCTGGGACTCTAATTGAAGCAAATGAAATTGAAGAAAAGGAGGGAAATGAGGGTATCTCCTTTTCTTCAGCACAGATTAGCTAACCAGTTGCTTTGCAATTATGGTTCATTATGCTTTATATATTACCCCTTTCAGGACCAGAGCAGATAGTCAGACAGAATATCATCCTTCACCATTAGTGTTACGAACACACAGAGCCATGAACTTAATGCAGGGTTTCTATCTATGTGATTACTCCAGATAATAAATATCAGTATCTCTTCATCAATGCAAATATTTGCAATATTCCTTCCATTAAGTTGCAACATTAAAATACAAATCAAGCCACTAAATGCAAGAGGTAAATACTTAGTTCTCAGAATTGAAAACATGCAACGAACTGACCTGCTGTTTAAACTCTGGACACATCATCTCAGCCTCACAGACTCATTAAGGATGGAAAAGATCTCAAAGATCATCAAGTCCTGATCTCATAATTGCTATAATATTTGCTGTGAGTTATTGTTTCCAAGGTGGTACCTTGTTCTCATTCAAGCCACAGAATATATAAAAGAAGATGTTCCTTCAAGGTGAACAAATAGAGAATGTGTGATCCGTCCACAAACCTCCCTGACTAAGCTTTGAAATTACTGATTTTTGGCTAAGATACTGTTGCCTTACCCTGACATGGTTTTCAACTTGCAACCCATGGTACCACAAGGTCTTTCAAATACTTGTATTGGTTCAAAAAAAATAAAGTGATTAAACATGCAGTAGTTAAAAAAGAATAAAAGACCAGGATTTTATCTCTTTTTGTTGTTGTTGTTTTAATATATATCTAAAATTTTGCTGTTCTTCTTCCTGCTTTCCCTTGTTCAAGTAGCACACTTAAGAAAGGTCTTTCAGCTTTATAAGGCCCTCAGTGCTTGTGTGATGTAAATTGCAGTGAAGAATCGTAATCTATACTTGCAGAAAAGGATAATATTGATTTTCCATGCAGTTGGCAAGAACTATAACTTTTAGCTGAGTTGGTTAAAACTTGGTTGTAATAATGCCAAGGTCATGGGTTCAATCCCCTGATGGACCATTGACTTAAGAGTTGGACTCGATGATCCTTGTGGGTCCCTTCCAACTCAGAATAGTCTGTGATTCTGTAAATTAAAAATAAACTCTGCAATTCAAGAAGCTATCTAATATCAGTGGGACTGGACTCAAGAGCTCAGAAAGTCTTGCACCTTAGACAAACCTTGGAAAGGTTTAGGGTGGATATTAGGTAAAATTTTCTCACTCAGAGGGTGGTTGGACACTGGAACAGACTCCTCAGGGCAGTGGTCACAGCAAAAAAAAAGACAGAGCTCAAGATGTGTTTGGAAAACACTCTTAGGAACATGATGGATTTCTAGGGGTGTCCTGTGCAGGGCCAGGAGTTGGACTCACTCATCCTTGTGGGTCACTTCCAACTCAGGAAATCCTGTGACTCTGTGATTCTATGATGACTTCTGATATGGAGCCATAAAAATTGTAGCAAATATCTGTCCTACATTAAGATTGGAGTACGATCTATTCAGGCTAAAATCTTTAAATTATCTAATTGCTTATTCCCGTCATTATTCCAACCTGCTTTTCATAGTGCTTAAACTTCCATCAACTGACATTTGCAAAACTCTGTTACTGAGGCCCAGTGTAGCACAATTTGCCTGGAACCCTTGTTGAGATAAACTCTGGAGAAAGCCAGTGGACTCCTCAAAGCTAGCTGGGAACAGCCATGCTATGAGGGAGCCCCTAGCTGGTAATCCATCAAGATTGCCAAAAACCTGCCTATTCCATAATACACACATGGTAAGAGAGAAAACACAAAGGGAGCTGCTGAGGTCCCCAGATGGCAGAGGGCCTTTTAGTGTTAAAAGCCTTTTTTCACTCTTCCCTACATACCAAAGCTGTGTAAATCCAGCATGATTTGAACCAAGGACCAGCACAGAAGGGCTCTAGCATTGATAACTGGATTGTTTCTCTTTGCCCTGAAACCCTCATATCAGTTCAGTATGGTGGAGTTTGTTTTACAAGGACTATGTAAAACTTTGTTTATTTTTAATGATGCCGTGAATGACCCTTCCCCCCAAAAACAGGACTCTGAGCCACGTTAGTGTAGGGTAAGATAAACAGTAAAGGTCCTTTAATAACACAGGGCCTACAGCCCACAGGAATACAGGATGACATGCATGTGCCCCAGTTCTTGTTTCCATGGCTTTTATAATAAGATCCCTCCAATTATTGCTTTACACATTTCTCAGTCCAGCCCCAGTCCCACCCCTGGTACAACCCCCTGGAATTGGGTCTGGGATCATCAAGACCCTCTGTCTTCATCAACTCCTCTTCCTCGGGCACACAAAGGTCTGTTGGAGTTCATCAAGTTCTGGCTTTTGGGTCACTCTGACCTGTGTTTATGTTTCATTCTGTGGGCCTTCTGATATCCTTCAGTTCTACCTTGGAAAGGAGTCTAAACAAGATTAATTAACTAAAGGAATTTGAGCTCCCTGTTCTGGGACAGGGGTAGTGATAGAAAGGCTTAAACTTAAACTGTTAGAAATATTAACCCTCTAAAAATCCACAACTACTGTGTTCCTAAAATCTACAAAATGTGAAAATCAGAACAAAAACCCTTTGGCATCATTAATCTTATAAAAATAAGGATGAAGCTACTAGATCCATTGGTATATGTCCATTAAAATACACATTAAATATCAGGAACCTTCAAATATGACAGTCCCTTGGGAGTTGCTGGGAGTCATTCTGTTACAACAAGCTGAAGGTGATTGTTAAATGATTGTAGGAGTGGACTTGGTAAAAAATGATAGGCCTAAGTAAAGGTCAGAGATTAACTGAAACTTCAACAGGTGTGATACAATTAAATTGTCAAAGAATGTCTGCTACAAAGAATACCTTCAGAATACGTATGACATTCCAGAAGCCCAGAATCCTGTAGTACCATGACTACCATACTAATTTATGGGAATATCAGCAGGTGAATTAACCAGAGACAACTTCCCATTCTGACTGTATTACATACATCACATACTACTGGTGTCTACAGTAACAGCCAGGTCAAAACCTAAATTTTCCTTATACCCCTCTGTGGGGTGATGAGCTGATAAGGCCTGATGGGTTGAGGGAAATGCCTCAGCCCCCCTGGAGAGATGCTCCGAGCAGAGGACAAAGGGCTTTTAAACTGGTAAGATTAACAAAAGATGGAGTGTTAAGACATAGCAAGGCCTTCTCTTGCGATATCTTCAAGGGCCCACCTCACCCCAGGGCATCTGCATCACATTCACCCCCCAACAGACTGACAGTCACACAGAGACCCGGGAGAAGAAGAAAAAAGATATAAAAGAAGTGCAGTTTAACTGCAATGGGGAGAAAAAGTTTACACCTCTGAGAGGGCAACCAGAGAGCTACCCTCTCTCCCCCATTCCATCAGTATTGCAGGGGTAAGCCACAGAATTCTTACTTTACTTTTTCTTATGCCTTATTATTACTTGTAATTTGCTATAGCTCACTGGGTGTATGCATGTTAATGGGAAGTGGCTATATTTTTCCTGTTGCTCTTTTTTTCCTTTTGGGTTATTGAGTGTGTTTACTGGTGGTGTTGAACTGTCGTGTTTCTGTTTAGTAATCTTCTGTTAGCTGTACTGCTGGGGTGCCCCTTGAGATGTGTGTTGTGCTGATGTCTTTGGGGGGGTACTTTGTACAATCCTGCAGCTCAGTGTTATCACCGACTAAGTAACCCTATATAGTTATTGTCACATATTTGTATTAAATGTTATTTCAGGAGCTATCGTGAGAAAGGTTCTTTTCTCTTGTTGCTATTAAGTGTGGTCCTCACACCAGGGGTTAGAACACCTTCCAGCCTCTGTTCTGTCCAGCAGTCCAGCAGGCAGTGCTGAGTTCATTAAGGCTCTAATTTCTCTGGAGGCACTTATTGCTGATAATTTTCTCCCTGGCTGAAGTGAAGCTTCACATCAGAGGTCAGAACCCCTTCCATCCTGTGTGCTGTCAGTTAAAAGACAGACAGTGTTGGGTACATAAGGATCTGATGGGCTGGAAGCACTTATGGCTAATAACTATGAATTAATACATCCGATCCCGTCAGATCTCGGAAGCTCAGCAGGGTCAGCCCCGGATTAGTACTTGGATGGGAGACCTCCTGGGAAATGCCGGGTGCTGTAGGTTCTAGTCCTGAGGACTTCACTGGCACTGTCCAAGCTCGCTCGGCCGTGGCAGATGAACCTCAGGACTGAAACGGTGGGGCCAGTTCTGCGCACGCTGAGCCTCACCTAAAATCCACTGCGCAGGCTGGAAGGGCACACCCACGTGGGGACAGCCCTGCCCAAATCTGCATTTGCGAAGCTGAGCCACACACAGTGATGACTTGGGGCGGTCCCGTGGTGTAATGAAGAGCACTCCTGACTCCGAATCCCAAGGACCTGAATTCGAGTCTCAATGGGGACTGTCCGCTGGCAGTTAAAGCCTCCCTGCCATCCGATCCCGTCAGATCTCGGATGCTCAGCAGGGTGAGTCCCCGTTAGTACCGGGTGCTGTAGGTTCTAGTCCTGAGGACTTCACTGGCACCGTCCAAGCTCGCTCGGCCGTGGCAGATGAACCTCAGGACTGAAACGGTGGGGCCAGTTCTGCGCACGCTGAGCCTCACCTAAAATCCACTGCGCAGGCTGGAAGGGCCCACCCACGTGGGGACAGCCCTGCCCAAATCTTTGTTCGCAAAGCTGAGCCACACACACACAATACAGTTCAGACTAGAAATCTTTGCATTTGTGTCTCCCTCCTGCCTTTCACGTGACACCCTCAGAAACGTGTGTGACAAAACCAGAAAGGGCTTCTCAGCCTGGATGTGGAATGGTGGCAGCAATAAGGTAGTGGTCAGTGGCTCAGTGTCCTGACAGACACCAGTGACAAGAGGCATCCCTCAGGGGTCTGTGCTGGGACCAGTGCTAATGTCTTCATCAGGTGCACCCTCAGCAAGTTTGCCAGTGGCACCAAGCTGAGAGACAGTGTTGACACTCCTGAAGGACTGGATGACACCCAAAGGGACCTGGACAAGGGCGAGGAATAGGTACATGGAAACTTTGTGAGGTTCAACAAGGCCAAGAGCAAAGTGCTGCACCTTGGCTGGGGCAACCTTGGTGTCAGTAGAAGGCAATTGAGAGCAGCCCTGCTGGGAAGGCCTTGGGGGTACTGGTGGCTGAAAGGCTGGACGTGAGCCAGTAACATGTGCTTGCTGCCCAGCTGTAGCATTTGACCACATTGTTTCAGAATGAACATCCGCAGTCAACAATCATTGCCAAGATTTAGGTAATCCCTTCCTGCATTTGCATATGTTTTGTTATTAGTCATTCAATAAAGTCACGCTCTTTGATGCATTAATTAATGCCTTTGTGACGCCAGCTTTACAGGTGATTAAACTTGCAACAGTTCAGGGAATTCAAAAATGTTTTTTTTTTCTTTTCAGACATGAGTCTACCAACTGTGCTCATCTATCCACTTGCTAGATCTCATCTACCTCACACAGGTATGAACACAGAAATTGAGGGCATCACACCAAACCTACCCCCCACCCCACTCCACCTCCCTCCCCCAGGACAGGTACTTGCTTAGAAATTGTTTTGGAAGACCCAACAAATGGCCACCAGAAACTCTCCTTGCAGCCATTGAAGATTTCAAGCATTGCTGGCAAACATTTCTCCCAGACTGGGATCTAAAGTAATGTAGTGCAAGATCTGATAATGCAAATAAATACTTTTTTAAAGAAATGTTTTTCCTTAAATCTTCCCTTAAATGCTAAGTCTGCTTAACCTTCCAGAGACAAGAGATGAGGTCACTGGCCCACTATGATGAATAATTCCAGTGTCTAGCAATATGCTGATGGTGACAATTGTGGTAAAGATGTTGCTCTCATTCCTGCAGGTTCTCAAATGCTTTAATTCCAGACGCCAAACTCAATTTTCATTGCTGTTCTGGTGGAGGCAAGAAAAACATTGCAAGCATTTTGGTTAAGGTGTCTTGATATCTCAAACTTGTCACCAGGTACTGCAGGAACCAGGACTTGTTGATATTCAAAAGCCACATAGTCCTGGGAAACTGGCTTTGGATGGCTTTGCTTGAGTGGGGGATGGACAAAATAACCTCCAGAGAGCCCTTTCATCCCCAGCTGTTGTGTGATTCTGTGTCTTTCACAGCACCAAATCTCGGATCAGAAATTACATGGCTGCTCATTTTTATTGCATTTATGTGTAATATTTATTATACTGTAATACCTGTTGAATTATAAGACAACTGATGCCAAAGGGGTTTTGTTCTGATTTTCACATTTTGTAGATTTTAGGAACACAGTAATTGTAGATTTTTAGAGGGTTAATATTTCTAACAGGTTAAGTTTAATGCCTTTCTATCACTACCCCTGTCCCAGAACAGGGAGCTCAAATTCCTTTAGTTAATTAATCTTGTTTAGACTCCTTTCCAAGGTAGAGCTGAAGGATATCAGAAGGCCCACAGAATGAAACATAAACACAGGTCAGAGTGACCCAAAAGCCAGAACTGGATGAACTCCAAGAGACCTTTGTGTGCCTGAGGAAGAAGAGCTGATGAAGACAGAGGGTCTTGATGACCCCAGACCCAATTCCAGGGGGTTGGACCAGGGGTGGGACTGGGGCTGGACTGAGAAATATGTAAAGCAATGATTGGAGGGATCTTATTATAAAAGCCATGGAAACAAGAACTGGGGCACATGCATGTCATCCTGTATTCCTGTGGGCTGTAGGCCCTGTGTTATTAAAGGACCTTTACTTTTTATCTTACCCTACACTAACGTGCTCAGAGTCCTGTTTTTGGGGGGGAAGGGTCACTCACGGCATCACAATAATGAACTCCCAAAACTGTGTGGAATCTGGACTGCCACTGACTTGTTCAACATTTTGAGGAGTCAATGGATGCTTTTCATTTCAATTTTTCACCTGAACCAATAGCTGAAGATGGACTTGGTTCATTCAGGCCAGTTTTATTTTCCCAGTCTGTTTCCACTTTTTCAGCTGATAAATTGCTGTTACAGTTTCTTGTTCTATTGATGGTGTCACAGGATCTCTCTGGCTTCTGGGTACCCCAGCTATACTTTAAGGAGAGCAGCTGCAGTTTTCAGGGATGTTTCTAGTTTGAAAGCTTAGTTCCCAGGCTCACAGCTCCCAGGCTGGCAGGCAATATCTCTGCCAGTATTTTTCAGCAGACATTTTCTTCTGTTCAGTAATTTTCCCTTTCTAACCAGGCTACCCTTAAGGCTGCTCATTTTACAGTCTCATCAGAGAAGATTCAGCCTGCTCATTCTACCTCTGCTTCCCTCTCTCAGCTGGAACTTCAGTCCCTCCTGAAAGGGATGTTGTTCACTTAATGTAAATACCTCCCACCCCCAGTGTGAGCACCTCTATTTCTGCCTAAGAAAAGGAAGACTTAATGAAAACAATTCAAAGATATAATTCCAATTTGGGCAGGATATAGACTGAGTAGTGCTACTCATGTATGCACTAAGGCTGTGGATCTTAAAGAGGTGAAGTAGGCAGATGTTTTAAATCATCATTCATCCTTTTAATCAGAAAAATAAGTAGCACTAATGATGTGAGAAATTAAGAAAATCCAGAGAAAGGAAAGGAGAGGAACTGCAGAGAATAAGGACTGAAACTACTGTTAGCTACTGAACAAAATATCAAGAATGGCAAAAAAAGCACCCTGTTTTGGACTCAGTAAAACCAGGCTGTTTTCTGAGTGAGCTGGGGAGTTCTAGCACTCCTTGTGTTTACAAGACTATTGCTTCTGAAATATTTTTCTTCAATATGCATTGCACATGCATATAAGGTAAAGACTCAATTTGATCTTAGGTGCTCATGTAACAAAAGCAAGATCTGTGCAAAAAGACTTGGAAAAACTTGTGCAACAAACAAGTTTCTAAGGTAAATTTTATTTTATCCTCCTAAGTATTATGCCTCTGCCATGAGTTAGCTTGAAGCACTGTCCTCATCATGTACAAAGGAAATGTGATCTGGTGTTTGTGACCAATTTTGAATTGTTCACAGTAAACCTGACTGCTTCCCCCCTGCTCCCAAGGACTATAAACCACCTATCTGATGCTTTGTATTACCTGACTAAACTCTAAGGTGAGCAGCAGTTTCCCTTATAGCACATGAAACAGAGTTTTGTAATAGTTGCTTGTGAATTCTCTGCGTTTTTCTGAGATTGGGTGACAAAAAAAGAAAGGAAAGGATTTGCAGGAACTGCAAGAAGTCGAACCCAGGGACTTGTGGGACTGCAGCAGATCGATTTATAGAGCTTACAGATTGCATGCCCAGATAATTTCAAAGCACATGGTATGAAGGGGTCAGATCAGCCTCATGCCAACATTTTTTGCAGCATCAGGCAAGACTGTCACTTAAGACCCAGCCAAGAGATTTACAATGTAAATGGTTAGTGCATATGGGTATGAGATTGCCTAAAGTCCCCAGCTGCCAGCATAGACAAAGCCTTAATTAGCCAGTAATGCTGGAAATTTGTGCCACTATGGAAGTTTTCTTTATTCAATAAGCAGTTCCTCGAATGGTACCAAATTGAAAACAAAAACCAGCTCGACAAGGAACCAAGGAATGTGGTTTTAGGTCAGTATATATTAACTAAAAATTCAATCAGGTAGTTAAAGGTAAAAGTTTATCATTATATCTCATGAGACATTTGGTACACTAAGTGAATGAGAACATGTTTCTTTTAAAAGATTAGATATCTATATTTGGGGATCTAAATCCTTAGGGAGAAACTTGATTACGTGGCTGGTTTTTATGTATTCAGAGAAATACAGTCTCCATGACAGGTATGAGAAATTTTAAACACTTGTTCTGCAGACAGATAAACTGCCTGTGCACACTGGGCTAAGAAATTCAACAGGTTTTAGGTATTTGGACTCAGTTCTCAGTAACAGGTAATGAAAACAATAGCTTCTATACTCAACTTTAGGTAAAGCTACCAAATGAGACAAAATCCCTTCAGAAGTTTCTTTTATTGCTTGAATTAATAGTGTTTGTTCTTTACAAAAGTAAAACTGTTTGTCTGCTTGTTTGTTTTCATCAAGTGTGCCCTTGATTGGTCTCAGCTTCTTGGCATTCTTTTGTATATAAGGAAAAGAGGGGTTCAGGTGTAAAACAACATTATTTTCAAAACACAAAAATTCTGAGTTACCTGATGTGCTGGAGCAGAGAATATAAAGCAGCAGAGAGCACACTGAGCTGGTAAAATCTGCACTAGGAAATGGAAAGCTGAACCTGATGGCTCTGGCCAGTTCTGAAGCATGATAATCTGTATAGGCTGCCAGTAATAACTTTTACTCTGATCAGTTTGACAGAAAAGGCACATTAAGGGAAAAGAATCAGAAAAGGATGAGGGAAAAGCCTTCCTTCAAAGATGAGGTCTACCTAATGAGACTCTGAGCATTGATAAGAGGAGTCAGGAAGGGTCAAAGTTTAGACTGTTTCATACTAAACAACTGAAATATGAGTCAGATAAAAGTACAAAGTCATAGCCTCATATCCCCAAAGCCTTTGAGTGTTATTTTGGCACTGTAAATAAGCAAGAGATGAAGTTCCCTTTGGGTTGCCACAGCAGACCAAAGAAACCTTGGTATAAATGTAAATGAGGTGAAAGTGTGTAAGGGGCACATAGGTATGCAGGAGTGATCAGCATAATGTTGATGAGAATAATTGAGAGGTGTCTAAAACTTTGAAGCACTTGCTCTGTCTCATTTGTATGCCATGCTCTTTAATTCTGGAAATGTCTGAATGGTTTAATAAATTTTTCTTGCCAAAAGCAATCAAAGTCTCACATTGTGTATCATCTATATTTTTCCTGTGGTTGAAAATCCCTACATGCTATCAGACACACCTCATGATCATCTTCAATCCAGGACTAGTTTGGTGAAACCCAACTGTTGTGTTTAATGGACCAACAAGTCCAGGACAGTCACAGGAAATCAACCCCAGGTATTCTGTAAACAAAAATTATCTTGCACTGGGAGAAAAAACCTTTTACTGTGCCAGACTTTTATTACTTTCCAACTGCTAAGTACACTCAGTTTCAGAACCCAGTGAGTTATGCCATGATTAAGTTCTCCCTACAACAAAGAAGGCTATGGAAAGGAGTGAAACCAGCATTTCTCTGCCAGTCCCAGCACCTTATGCAAGATGGAATTCTGCTGTCTGAAACTAGTAGACACTAGATCACTAGGTATTAGTTTCTCCCTTTGGGCAGCAGCTGCAGCACTAGGGAATGAGGTTCCTTCTTTTCTTTGGGAAAGACCTGAAGAAAAGATCTTGCTCCATTCTACATCACTTCAAAATTTCAGAGGGTGTCTAATGATCTCTACTTACACACCTTACCCCCAAAAGAGCCTCCAGCAGAAACTGTCCTCACATTTGCAATGACAGACTAATGAGTAAGTGAAGAGATGACAGTAATTCTTGTGGAGATTTGATGTGACTTTAGTAATTTTGAGTTGCCTGATCTGTTCAGGTCCAGTCAAGGAGTTTTGACTTGCCTGTTTGCCTCAAACAACTTTTGTATTACCAAATGTGCTCATATCCAGTACATGATGAACTTCCTGGCACATCAACCGAGGTGGAATTAACTGTACTGGCCTTTTCAATTCAGAGGACATAAAAGTGGTAAGAGGTAATTAACATTCCTGGGAGTGCAATGGCTTTCCAAAGCCCAAATGCTCCTGTGGACTCAAAGTCCTGTTATAAAAGTAGTGTCTAATGAGCTGATACCAGTGGAGTGGGTGCAGACACTTGTTACCTTGGTAGGTCACAACTTTAAGAATTAAATGAGCAGTTGGTAAGACTTGAAGAGGGAAGAGGGCAGAAACCAGGCCCTTGGATTGTGATGAGATGACTGTGGCTGAGCTGGAGCAGGAGATGAAGAATCCCTTCTTGGACTTTTCCCTTCAGTGTTCTCTTATACTGCCCTTATTCCCACCCTACTTAGAAGCACCATTCCAAGAGAAATGGATTTTGCAGGTCCAACACCATCCACTCACAGTTCCCTCTCTAAATGACACACATTGTGGCAATAGGACAATAGTCATGTTCCTCCTTCTGCACCCCTAACACAGACATAACCACTAACATGGCAATGCTAAATTAATCCTCTTTCTCTTCTGCACATGAAAAGGGTCAAAGCTGACTGTGAAACACTCATCCTACTGGCCTGGAACAGAAAGAACACTCTCTCTAGTCTCACAAACCAAAGCAAACAGAGGAAAACCATCTCAGGTGTACCTGCCTGGGCTACAGTCACAGCTCTGGGTTTCAGGAAAGACACAGTCCTAGAGACTCAAAGAACACACTTATGAGGGTGGTGAGTCCCTGGCACAGGTTGCCCAGAGAAGCTGTGGATGCCCCATCCCTGGAAGTGTCCAAGGCCAGGTTGGATGGGGCTTGAAGCAACCTGGGATAGCAGAAGGTGTCCCTGCTCATAGTAGGAGGGTAAAATGAGATGACCTTTAAAGTCATTTTCAGTTCAGACCTCTCTCTGATTCCAAGAGCACAGCTAATGCAAACTGCAGAATAATCCAGGCTATCTCCATGTCCCCTCTCCTTTCAGCTGTTTTTGCAAGTAGGAAGATACTTGTTTACAAAGGAAACAGAGACAGTCTTGCTTCCACATGTATGTCTGAGACACTATGGTGGGTCCTATAAACGCATCAAGACAGAAAAGCTCTTGATTTAAGCACATGATGTAATTGACAAAGAAGAGATCAGTTCTTGAGGTACAATACAAACTATCTGTGTTAAGAACACAGTTCCAAATTAAAAAAAAAACAGAACACCTATGTATCCTGTACTCTCCAATTACAGTATGTCTGTATTATAATCTTCCAGTTAGCCTTTATTTTCTATTAAGTCTTGCTGACCATTAACTAGAATTATTTCTCCTTTGAATTTCCTTGTATGCCAATCAGATTTGTTACAAAATAGCTGGACCCTCATAATCTTATCTTTCCTCAATATTATTTGCCTTGATGTCACTTGAGAGAACTCAAGAAAGAAACTACTATTACAAAGTTCCTTCCAGCTGAATTTTCAGAGAGGCTGCAATGCCTGGTTTGCCATGTTTCTAAACTCCTAAAGAAAATTCAAGATATCTTGCTTCAATGGACCTTTCTAAGCATGAAGGATCTGATCCAATGTAGTCTTTTTATTTTCCCTGAATAAAATTAATCACAATGTTTTATCCTACTTTTCAGAGACATCTGCACAGAAGTGATGTACAGCCCTCTGACAATTGTCCATCTCTCTTCATCTACTGTATAGGAGATTTACACAACCTTTTAGATTGGAAACTTTATGTGAGATTAATTTAGGTCAGATGAATTCAAACCTTTGTTGAACCTCTACATAGTTGCAATTAAGAATAAGATGAAAACCAGAACAAATGAATGAGAACCAAATTCTGCAGGAATTTCTTTATATGCACACATATATATGTACATACATAAATGTTACTCAGGAGCACACTCCTAACTTTTGCTCAGACAGAAATTCAAGGACTTGAAGAAGAGGGGAAAAGAAAGGAAACCTGGCATTTAAGCAAACTGACATCTGTTTCATTAACAGACAACCTGGGTAACTGGGTTTTGTGAGTAGGAGGTTTTCATTTGTCATAACTTTGCAAACTGAAGGAACTGTTTAATCAGCTTCAGCAGAGCATAATCCCTGAGCTTTGATATTTTCCCCTCACAGCACTTAGCAATCCAAACAATATTATGGATACCTGGAAGCATTGCAGCAGGTTCACAATAACAACCTGTCATAGTCTGCCCATGTGAAATTATTCCTAAAACAAGAAAAAAAAAAATTAAAAGGAAATTACCAAGAGAAAATGACTGTCATTTGGGAAATTTATATTAATTGCCTACAGTCATAACCAATGTGAACCTGCTCAGCAAGGAATATTTAACATCCAGGTTTGAGTAGTCCCCCAGAAAATCAACCTCTGTTTTAAGTCAGCTGCACACTTTACCAACTGGCAAAAAGGGGTTTTCAGTAAGCCAGTTGCTCCATAGATCTGGAAATGACAAGATTTAGGGCACACATTTGCAAAGAGCAGGGGTGGGGACAGCTTGAGCTGATAGCAGTGTATGGAAATTTTCAGAGACGTAAACCAGAGGTTTCCATCACAGACCATATGTGTGCCCCCAACGGGCACTGCCAAGCAGGTTATCCTGGGTAACTAAGGCTGTTACAGACTGGCAGTAAGCAAGTCAGAAACATGGAGAGCACAAAGTGCTGAGGAGAAATGCAGGAGTTATTCAAGCAGATAAAGTTTAAAGCAAACAAACTAACTGAAAAGGAAAACAGAAGCTTCCATCCTCTGTGACCATCTCTAGACTGCAAGAGAATCAAAATAATCCATCCCTCCTCAAGATAGTCGGGGGGAGGGGGGAGGAAGGAAAAAAGGCAGAAAGATCCACATTAATCCTCGAGATCTCTATGATTGTCATGGTGGTCTGGTCCCCCCAGGACACATGACCAATACATTTCTGTTGTTACTGAACATTCCCTTCATCACCGTGGGAAACTACTGTCTTCTACAATGCTAGTGCCAATAAAGGTCTCATTTTCCTTCCTCATAATCTTTGCACAGTGTATAAACCATGATATGAGACTTGATTTACAAGCCATACCCTATTCCTTGTGGGGTTTTTTCTGTTCATCACTGAGAAGAATCTGTATCTGTGTTCTCTACAGCCCCTGATGAAATATAAATTACGTGTTCCTCACTGTCCTTCTCTTTTCCAAGCTGAACAAATGCAGCTCCCTCAGCATCTCCTCTCATGTCATTACCTCTTGCCCCCAGACATCTTCATGGACTATTTGGAAGCCTTAGGTTTGTATTTGTGTTTTTACTTTGTGTTTGCCTTTCTTCTGGGCTTAATGTGCAAATTCAAAAGATGAAAATTGGTGTTCATTTTGCACATTAGGAAAAATTTGTTCCTCTGAATCCAAACTAGCTGCCTGAGAAGTGAAAAATACCACAAATGGAGTGACCATATCGCTCACAAGTTTAGCAAATAAATTACTGATGCTTTCTCCAGACTCTTCTTCTTTCCAGGCTCCATTTGTGGTGCCAGCAGGATCTTTTATGAGGAACGTGGATACCTGCAAGACTCCCAGGTGGTGTTGGAATCATAAGCAGTTGCCAAGATTTTGCTGGATATTTAAGAAATCAGTCATCTGGAAGAGTTGTGACACCAAGTGAGTTCCTCTTGACATATCAAAGCTCTTGGAGGTTTATCCTACTGAAACAATAAGCTGTTTCTGAGCAGAGCCATTGCTTCCTAAAATAAGTCATTATTCCATTACAGCTGAATGACTCAAGGGTTGTGCAACCACCAAAGTGCAGGAGAAATATCAAGAAGCTCAGAAGAAAATAAGGTATTTATCAGTCCTGGCAGGACTATCATGGAAATGGGTACAAACAGAGATTGATAAAAAGGTGACTGTTTCATTCTACTTAAATAACTGTAAAAATAATTTCTGTGGCTATTTAATATGGAGATTGGGCTATTTATTTATTTATTTAAAGATTCTTACATAACCTTGTTCAAGGTTTAATTAATTGCTCAGGAATTTTTTAAAGCAAAGCTGCATCTGGATTTATTAAAAGAACAAAACAATAATACTAAACAAAAAACCTAAGTAGAAAGAAAAAAATTCAATCAAAATTCAAAAATTTGTGTGTTCAGAAGAAATTAATGTCTTTTACTTCAGTGAGTTGTAAGACAGCCCCAGATCTCTGCAATCAATGGAGCAGTGAAAGCATTTCCAGGATGGATTATGACTGGTCTTTCATTGTCCAAGTGGGTTAAATGCTGTTCCACTGATGTCTTTTTCAATCTAGTCACTACAGTACATCTATATCTTTGTCTTAGACCAGATATCAGACTTTAACATATGAAAACTTTGTTAAAATAGTGTCTCACCATTCATACCTAAATATAGTTATGTTGTTCTATGATATAAAAAAGAAAAATACCATCTGTTTTGCATAACTCTGACCAAGAATAAGCCCTTGTTCTTTTAGAAATGGAGTGAAAATTAATATGAAGAAACATTTTCAATGCACTGTAGCTTGAGTAAAGCTATTTTGGGCTGCAAATATCCAGTGAATACAAAGAAGCTGCTGAATGGTGAGACAATGGCAACTGCATGAGATTACAAAAAACTCATAGGGAAAGAGCCCACCTTTGTCTATAATTTAATTCCCAGATATACATTTATGTAGCAACATTAGGGCAGAATGAATCTGCTCTGTTATTTGCTTCATGGTGGGCTTTGAGCCAGGGAGTCATTCTGCCCGAGAGACAAAAGACACTCTGTCTGTGCAGAGATCCCTGAATCTTCCCCACACGTTTCCTCATACATTTTGTGAACTGTCTTTCCCCTCCCCTCTCCCTCTGTTATGTTAGCTGTGAACTGCAGTGAAAATCTGTCTGTGACAGACACTTTCAGTACTTGGTCAGCTGTCAGACAAGCACGAGGTGAAAGACTTCAAATATGGCATTGTGCTCACAAACACACACACACAGAAACAGCCATCACTGGCTACTGCTCATGTCCAAGCATGAAAACAACAACGAAACACACCAAAAAAAACCCACCAAAAACAACAACAACAAAAAACCACCACAAGGGAGAAAGTGGTTCTATATAAGTCTGAGATCTTACAAACAAAGAAGGCATATTTTATGGTTTTCACAGGATCACAGGATCACAGAATTGGTCAGGTTGGAAAGGACCACAGTGGGTCATCTAGTCCAACCTCCTGGCTCAAGCTGGGTCATCCTAGAGCACTTTTTATTTTCTTTAAATTAAAATCAAGCACATAAGATATAAACTCCATTTGCAGGGCTAGTTGTTTCTTCATTCTGTGCCCAGAACTCACCTGTGGCACTGTTTCCTGGAATACATCTTCACTTTGAGAGGTGTTTCCATTAATCATGGAATCATATAATATTGAATATAGAATGGAAGGGACCTTAAAGACCATTAGTTCCAAGCCCCTGCCATGGGTGGGGGCACCTCCCATTAGCCTGGCTTGCTCAGACTCCATCCAACCTGGATCATGCTGTTAAGATGCTGTAACTACACCACATTAGTCTAAGGTTCATTGCAGTGAAGTCAGTGTTTACCCAACGTGCTCCAAGTGAGATATCCTCTCTGGATCCTGCACCATAACAAAAGGGTGTTGTATTCAGGCAAAGCAAAGGAAGCATCCCAGCTGGATTTAGTCTGAAATCAGGCCCTAAAAAGCCTTCTTTGTTCAAGATTTCACCAAACTAAACATCTGGACTGCAGTGCACAAATGACACAGGAAACCTCTTGATTTAATTTTGACTCTGGGAGAGATACTTTAGATCCACTAGGCTGCAGGATCCTTTTAGCATAACCTTTAAATCTAAACAAACAACATGGCCCACATGAGTATCTCTAATATTCAAAGGTATCCCTAATATCTCTGGATACCTGTAGACAACTGAATTTTACGGCCAGAGATTTCAAGAGTCAGGGCATGCTGGTCAAGTGTAGACACTTAGAGTTAGGTGTGTGAACTTGAATTCTGCCATAGGCTCACTCCTAGTCACTGGAGAGATATGGGCACCTGAAGTGGATGGTTCAACCTTTCCAAGATTTGGAGAAGACACGGCAAATATAAATTTGATAGTGGGATCTGAAATTTATCTTCATTGAGTTCTAAGTTAGACCAAATGTAATTGGACCTAAGTTGTAGTAGTCCTAAGTTGGACCATTTAGAGAGGTGATTGGCCAATTCTCTCCCTGAGTTTAGGCTATCTAAGATGCCCTGACCTATCTGAGACAGTGTAGCCAGTTTGGCCTGTCTGTTGCCAACCCTGGACTGGTCTCCCTTCCCCCTCCCAGAGCCTTCCCAGCAAAGGAAAGGGAAAAAAAACTGAAAAGAAAGGCACTCTAAAGAAACTGAACTGAATAAAAAGAATAAATTATATTTTCTAACACTTACAAACCACACTGTATACACAATACAGAGGATCCCACCCCCAGGGGAGAGGGGAAGGGAGAAAAGGGGATTGATTAGCTGGAAAATAGGGAAGACACCAACCCAACCTAAAGAAACCGAATGAATCAAAACAAACACAATAAAAAACATCAAGGAAGGGGAACAAGAATGAAACAATCTCACCCAGGACAGGAGAACCACCAGGGACTGGAGGGACCAGACTCCAACCACCTCCCACCAGCTCCTCAGCCAAGGGAAAAGAGAGAACAAAATAACCACTCATAGAATCATAGAATGGATTGGGTTGGAAAAGACCTCCAAGATCATCGAGTCCAACCCTTGGTCCAACTCCAGGCCCTTTACCAGATCATGGCACCCAGCGCCACGTCCAATCTGCGTTTAAAAATCTCTAGGGATGGTGAATCCACCCCCTCTCTGGGCAGCCCATTCCAATGCCTGAGCACTCTCTCTCTAAAGAATTTTTTTCTGATCTCCAACTTAAATTTTCCCTGGCAGAGCTTGAGCCCATCGTGCCCCCTTGTCCTATTGCTGAGTGCCTGGGAGAAGAGACCAGCCCCCACCTGGCCAGAACTTCCCTTCAGGTAGTTCTAGACAGTGATGAGGTCACCTCTGAGCCTCCTCTTCTCCAGGCTAAACACCCCCAGCTCCCTCAGCCTCTCCCCATAGGGCTTGTGCTCCAGTCCCTTCACCAGCCTCGTTGCTCTTCTCTGGACTCGCTCCAGCACCTCAATATCCTTTCTGAACTGAGGGGCCCAGAACTGAACACAACACTCAAGGTGTGGCCTCCCCAAGGCAGAGTACAGGGGAAGGGTCACTGCCCTGGGCCTGCTGGCCACGCTATTTTTGATACAGGACAGGATCCCATTGGCCTTCTTGGCCACCTGGGCACACTGTTGGCTCATGTTGAGCTTCCTGTCAATTAGTACTCCTCATATATAGATACAGTCTGGGATCTGGATTGCTGTTGTTGGAATACTTGTAAGCCATGGGTCAAACCATTACAGACAGCAACCCAGATATGACAAAACATGAATGGGAAACTCAAACTTTCTGAACCAGTACCTGATATTAAGAGAGAATATTTTACAGCATCTCAAAACGGTGCTAGTTGAGGTAAATGAGAACAGCATTTGAAGGACAGTGGCTGAATCAGGCAGTGGACTGAACTCAGCTGCCCAGACTTTGGTATTTAGCATCATGCGTCCCAACAAAGAGGAAGTCAGGCAAAAACACCAGGACAAGGAGTCCCTGGACATACTCAAACACAAAAAAGAAGCCACAGACAGACAGTTTCTGGTAAATCCCCGGAGTTTGGAAGCATAGCTGAGGCCAGGCATGTTGACTAATTATGTGTGAAGCAATAGGGATGTGATTTATTTGCCTAAATATAGACACTTAGTGCTATTTTAAGTGCTGCAGGGTGTCCTACCTAGGCTCCATCTGACACTCCAGAAGGGGAGTCTCCAACAAGGGCTGTGTGATACCTGTTAGTACCGTGCATATGTCTCAAATATGCTACTACAAAATTGGCACCAGACGTCCCTGTTTCAGCAACAAAATCCACTCCTACATGTCTGCACTTCCAACTTTCCTGAGCATTTGGAGAGCCCACCTTTCAAGTTGTCACCCAAATATCACAGAGCAGCAAGTGTCAGCCAGTGATGGCACAGAGCAGCACAGTGCAGTATGGTGTGTGATCCAAGGCACATAACCCTCATTCCCAGGCAGTGCACATGGCTCTGGGAATGGAGACATTTGTTCCTTCCTTTCCAGCCAGCTGGGGGTTGGTCTCTCATCCCAACAGCACATGGCCTCAAGATGTGCTGGGGGAGGTCTAGACCAAATATTAGGAAAAAGCTTCTTCACTGAAAGGCTGGCCAGGCATTAGAACAGGCTGCCCAGGGCAATGGTGGCGTTTCCATCCCTGGAGGGATTTAAAAGATGTGTAGATGTGGCACTGAGGGACCTGTATTAGTGGTGGGCTTGGCAGTGTTGGGATAATGGTTAGACTTGATAATCTTAGAAGTCTTTTTCAACCTTAACAATTCTGTGATTCTATGATTTTGGCAAACAATCCAAGTTTTTTCATCTTTCCCTACATTTAATATTGAGAACATATCCAAAGAGGATGCTCAGATCCTTCTGGTGGATGTACAGCATATGAGATAAGATCTGCCTCATGAACATCCGTCTAATGACATTTGTTTTAAGAGCAGGGAAAGGAAGGCCTGGCATTGTGTACAGGAGTTGAGTTGCATTTGTGACTGAGACACAACCTTCCTGTTTGACAAGCAAATCTTTTCCTCTTGTTTCCTCCTATCTCATCCTGCAACTAACATTGCTTGCCCTTTCTGAGAAAACTTGGGTGGATGCATTCATTGATGGTTATCAACTAAGTCCTGAATACCTTTACCACTGACATTTTTAGAATCCTCAGCAGTTCTTGGCAGAGAGATAATAATTAGTTTCCTCTTGACAATACTGAACTTTTTTCCCTTACCTTCCACTCCCTTTGTCATCCTTATTTTCTTTCTGATGAGCACCAAAATGCTCCTGTTAATCTCCACAAATTCAGCCTTCATCTAAACCCAGTTTGCTTTCTCTTCCACAATTTAACTTTTGGCATTCTCTTCCCCTTGCTCTGACTGAATTCTGCCTTCTCTCAGCCTCTCTTCAAAAGTGTGTCTTTCCCCAGCATTAGAAATGAGAGGAAGTTGCACAATAACCAGAGAGAAGCTTCAGAATTTCTCTGTGAAGAGAAGTCTAAACTTTCAGGGATGTTCATCAGATTTGAATATGCTGTTCCCTACCCTCACGAAATTTCCTCAGTTTCTGCTACACAGGTTTGGCCTAAAAAGCCAAGCTGTTGGTATCCTTCTAATTAATTAGTTCATTAAAAATAATGAAAAGAAAAAGGCAGAATTAAAAATATCTGACACTTTAATATGGCCATTCAATAACCGTAAGATAAACTGCTACTTCAAGGACAACACATGATTTTATTTAGATATCAACTTCGAGATGAAATGAAACATGTCCTAAAGATTTCTGTCAATTTCCAAAGCCTATGAAAAGAGTCTTGCTCAAATAAAGATGCTTGTGGTTATTTAATTCTGTTTCAGGTACATGCATGACTGTAGAATGTGGTCCTAACGACCTTCACAATATTCTTTTCTAGAGGACATTTCATCATCTTTGCTGGTAAACGTTGCCAGTGAACTTGGCTTTTTAGTGAATTCAAAGGGGATGTGACCATATAAGCTCCTAATGCAGGAGGTGGTCACAGCTATAATCTTGTGTGGACTCCAAATACCTACTTCTTACAAAGAACCAAAATACCCAATTTGGTAGAATTATCTATATTTCTTTCTTATACATTAGTCATGACTCACTTTTGACACAGCAATTCTACAGATGTGTAGTTTGGTAGATAAATTTTCTTGTACTGTGTATATCTATTGACATAGAACACCTGACAAAAAAATATTCAGCTTTTATTATCTTTATATGTATAGGATTTAGTGAGGTGTTGGAGGCAATTTTAATTCAGAAGCCATTTGGAATCATGTTGTTATGGGCTCACCCAGGTGGGCCTAGATTTGGGCTCTGAAGTCTGGACTAGGCCAAAGCTCTCAGCTGACTTGAGCTGGGCTGAGCCAACAGCTGACCTCTTCTAGCCAGTAACTTTGTATTCCATACCACATTATGACATCATCTCCAGGGCAGTAGGAACCAGTGTGGGAGTGGTTAAGGCAGTCGCTTCTCAGCCTCCTCTTGGGAGGACGCACGATGCTGTCCCAGGGGGGATGGAGAGGACCAGGCCCACCACTGGCTCACAGGGTACCTCAGGAAAGTAAAATGTGTTGTTCTGGGTCTCTCCTTTCTGCTTGGGTTTGTCTCCCTGGGGAATAAGTCTTTTCTTAAGTAATGTGTAGTTAGGACAGTAGAATTTGTGTGTTTGTTAAGAAGTTGAGGTGGGGAACTTGTTGTTGCAGACTTGTGTGAGTGAATATTTGTACTCTCTTCTAATCATCTCTTTCTTTCTGTGAAAAATATATGTAGTTTTAGTATAAACGTGGTTTGAAGTGATTTTTTTTAGTTTCCCCTCTCTTTTCCTCCCTTTCCCTGGTGTTAGGAGGGAGGCTTTTCTCTCTGTGCTTGGGGGGGTTGGCAGTTGCTTATCTCAAACAAGACACATGTCCTGGTACTTGATAGCAGGATATGGCTTTAAACTGTGGAAGAAATGGAAATTACTCCTAAATATTTGGGGATTTCTCAATAAAAGTGGAAGGAAATAATTACTAAGCTCTTTGACTCTGGAAATTTGTACTGGAACATTTCCTGTGCATGGCATTAAGTCAAGGGGTTTCTGTGGGAGGCAGTTAAAAAATATTTGGGGTTTACCTTTTCTGTGACAGGCCAAAAGGTGTAATTTTGCATTGCAATGAAGGAAGACCTAACTGTGCTTATAGAGGTGTTAAAAACGTTCACAGGAGCTCATTTGGCTCTTGGAGCCCTTTCTTTCTCCTATACATTAATGAAGGATGTAGCAAAGAGTAAATAAGATATTGAGATTCCTGTTTGAGTGGACGCCCTGGCTTTGGCCATAAGAGACATGACTTTTCAGTTCTCAAGTCCTTTCCTGTGTGTCACAGGTTTGGCCTGGCTGTTGCCAACCCTGGACTGGCCCCCCTTTCCCCTCCCAGAACTTTCCCAGCAAAGGGAAGAAAAAACCACTGAAAAGAAACACACTCTAAAGAAACTGAACTGAATAAAAAGAATAAATTTTCTAACATTTACAATCACACTGTATACACAGTACATAGGATCCCACCCCCAAGGGAGAGGGAAAAGGGGAATAGGGGTCTGAGTCCCTGGAAAATTGAGAAGAACACAAAACCAAACCAAAAGAAACAAATGAATCAGACAAAACACAACTAAAACCCTCAAGGAAGGGGAACAAGAATGAAACAATCTCACCCAGGACAGGAGAACCACGAACAACCGGAGGCGCCAGACTCCAATCACCTCCCACCAGCTCCTCAGCCAAGAGACAAGAGAACCAAAAAAAAAACCACTCCCCCTCCGCTACGTGGAAGACACGAGTGGAATACTTGTAACTTCTTTAGATACAGTGGTTACTGAGGAAGCCATGGGGCAAACCATTACACTGCAACAAAATGTGCACCAACACAGCCAGTGAAATAATAACTGAATGTCTACTAAATTGTCCTGTGCCAGCCTTCAGACCTGAAGATTTATTGTCATGTGCAATGCTTGTGGAATTGCAGATGCTGGAGCAAAATGAATTTGCACTGTGAACAAAACTCTACTTGCCCAGTGGATTTTATTCTCTACTCTGAGTGATAGAGAAATAAATAAACACATACAGGGATATAGAAAAACATAAATACAGTTTGGGAACACAATTTTCCTTAATAAATTTTTTAATCCAAATCTACTTTCTTTATAAAACACATTGATAGTCTTAAACACAAGATGCTGCTGTTTCTGTAATGGACTCTTGCTTTAGAACCCCTCGGAGTCTCACCAGGCTAAAGACTAGACTGTACCTTAAAAATTGTGGTGGGAAGTGTCCTAGTTCAGCAGGTGGGACCAACTATCACTGTGTGGGGCGATCAAAGCTGTGTATTCTACCCCCTCTATTCATTTCCCAAGGACAATGGGCCATTAGCAGCAGCTGCCCAGGGAGTCATTATCACCTTCCACCCAGCCTGAGGGGGCGGAGCTGCCAATGGGCCATCAACAGTTCAATACCCCCTGGCTCCCAGAGTTAATCACCCATTGTGTGAGTCCCTGCCCAGGGGGAGGGACTGGGTGCTCCCTGAGGGTACATAAGTGGTGGGTAAGAAGACCTCAGGAACCTCTCGTCAGATCCAGAGGAGCAGGAGGACCTCGACAGGAGGAGACTACCACTAGTCCAGTACACCAGTCCATGATGAAACTGAATTTTGGAACTTTGCCATGGATGTACTGCTTCCTGTTCAACCAAGGGTGTGAAAAATATATCAGACATTTATAAAAATCCACCGAATGCTCGTGTTCTATCAATTTTTCCAGGCACAAAATGCTTATCACAAACGTTCCTTCTATGACATCTAACATTTTCACCCTGACCTTTGTCAATCAGAACTGGTAACAGCAGGCATGCTGGGAATGAACTGCATCAAAGATCTAAACAAGCCCTTATAGAAAAGCCTTCTATGGTATGATGTTGTTATCCAACCCTGCTATACTGGCAAAATAGTGGCAAACAACATCTCACCCTAAACACAGAAACACTTCTTTCAGATAAATTATGCAAATTTAATTTCATTTTTAGCTGCGTGTCTCTTGTGACTGCCTAGTCAAGTAGATCCTTGAAACAGAATCCTCCTAAATAAATGCACTGTTGCTAAATGCATTTACTATGGCAGAAGTCTGAAATTACTAAAAAAATTGATCTTCTTCAGGGTCATGATTGCTTCAAGTTTCTGACTCTGGGAAGAGCTGCAAAAGGGCCTGGATTTTGTGTCCGCAGTAGAAGTTGGTGATGATGGAGAAGGAAGAAAGAGCCATTGACTCTTGAAAACCATCATCATCTTTAAGATGGAAGTACTGTCTTCAGTGGTTGACTTTGCAATCATTCTATTCCTACAGACATGCAGAGGAGCCTCCAGGCTGCTCTTTTCAAAAGGCTTTGCTTAATGTCACAATGCTTCCATCAGTTTACTATGTAGAATTCAAGCTGTGGAAAACACAAAAGTGAGGTAGAAACAAAAACCTAGGCATTAAGTTTCTCTGGGGATTATTAATATAGTTTGGAATCTCTGTAATGGACTCCAAGTATTTATCAAGCTTGTGATTTGAGGCTGCACTACTCACAAAGCAATTACTTCCCTGAGATAAATGCAGATGCATAGAAAAGAGCTCACTTTAGTTCAGGGTAATAAAAAACATTATATAGTCTAATAAATGAGAAAATTTTCATCATATGGAACATGAGAAGACAATGTGGTTGATTATACCTCAAATACCAGCTGGAAAACTGCCAAGAGGGTCTTTATGAACAATACATTTATTGACTGTTCCATCTGTGTAACAGGCATGAAATTCCAGATGAGCATTTGGGCTACAGTTTGGAGACAACTCCCCTCATTTATAATGCAGGACTGATGAACAGAAAGAGATTGTGTGGTTGTGAAGGTGAAATATCTCTCTCAAATATTTTGATATCTCTAATTCATGTGTCTACTTTATTCAGGGAACAGCAACATCACCCGAGGTTGACCTCTAAGTAAGATGAACTGGAAGGTTACCCTCCACTTTAAAGACAAAACTTGACAAAAAACTTCTTTATGGTAAGGATAGTCACACTGGAACAGCTTACCCAGAGAGGTTCTGGAGTGTCCATTTTGGAGACATTCAAAACCCAACTGGACTCAGCACTGAGCACCCTGTCCCAAGTGGTCGTGGTTTGAGCAGGAAGACTGAACTAGACAATGATCCCATTCCTAGGAAAGATTGGACCAGGTGATCTTTCAAGGTCACTTCCAACCTGAGATGTTCTGTGATTATATAAAAATAAACCATAGGAACAATTTATGACGTGTCAGGACAGAATCTGTATTCACAGAAATGTTATTGGATAGAATGCTGCTCTGACTCGTTCACTTGGGTTTGCAAACAACTCTTAGACTTGAATGGGGAGTTGATTCACAAGGTTTCAGGTACATTAGGCAGAGAGATGCATGACTAGAATAATAGGATATAGTCTTAACCTTATGATCCATTGTTCACTGATCACCTGCATGTAACCTTTTCATTAGTAATGTCTGTAACAAATACTCTACTAACACTTGTTTTCTCGTATAGCAATTAGAGCTTCCCACTGTAATTAATTAAACTGTCATATCTGCCAACAAGTAACATAGGACAAATCTCATTTTGTGCCTTTCCACTCTAAACAGTATAAAAATCACATAACCTTAGAACAGTTTTGGTTGTGCAGGATCTCTGAAGCTCATCTGCTCTATCTTGTAAAAGAGTTAATTTCTGCCTTTCCCCTTTCCATCACAGTGGCTGATGGCTGGGTTTTCCCAAGTTTGTCAAAGTCTTTCTTGCACTGGGGACTCCAAAGCTGGACACAGTAGTCCTGACAGTTTCAGAATTGCTTTAAAAGTGGATATAATCACTATTTTCAGTATTTGCACTACGTGGTGACTAAAGCAGTGCAGTTGTGGTTAAGCCCTCACTGTAGCAAGGGAGCACTGATGACTCATATGCAACTTGTCCTGGAGTCATAGAATCACTTAGGTTGGCAAAGAACTCTATGATCATCCCTCTCCATGGCAGAGGGTTTGGAACTAGATAATCTTTAACATCCCATACAACCCAAATCATTCTATGATCAACAAGTCTAACCCCTAAGTGTTCTTGCTACAGCTACTCCCTGGACAGTTGGTCTCTCCCAGTTGTACATTTTCAGATCTTTTCCATCGAATCACTTCTTCAGCTTTTGGAGATTCATCTGAATGGCAGCCTTATTATTCAGGATATAGGCTGCTCCCTGCAATTCAGTGGCAACACCAAACTTGTTGACGGTGTGTTCCTCTCCAGGTAATTACTACAAATGTCATCACTGCCATTTCATCTGGCAGAGGTTTTCATGTTTCCCAGGTGTTGAAAAGCAAAGGCCTGTTCTTAAGGATTCACAGGGTATGAATTGAGTGGCTACAAAGAGAGGAGACCTGAATTTAAATAGAAAAATAACATTTGTTATAGAAGCAGACAATGACAACTGCTCTGGTCAGCAACTGTTTGAGACTGAGTGTGGACAGAAAGAGTCAATGTGCAGACACATCCCTTCTGAGCTGGAATATCTCCACGCATTCTCATCTCACCCCTTGTACCTCGACATGCCAAAACAAATACGGGTTTTAATGTCAGTGCACACAGTAACGTTTTAATCTTTATCCAATGTTGGGTAAAAGTAAAAATTACAGAAGTATCCTTGTCTCTTTTTTCACTTTTACACTATAGGATGAATGTAAAGAAACCACAGCATTAACGGAACTTGACCCGAGACTTTTTAAACCCTTGTGGAAAAATCAATTGTCAGGATTCCACCTTGGTTACAGCAATGCCAGTCTGGAGACTCCTCAGTAGCCAGGTGAGTTTATTGGCATTGCTGGAGATTAAGATCAGGTGTTACTACAACTGGACATGTCAATGATTAGCAGAGAGTTTTGTACCTGGTGTTCTCGTTGACTGCAAATTTCACAAATAAGGAGTAATATATCCAAAACTCTTTTCAAAGTGTTCCACCCCTTCCAGTATAAGAAGTAAGAGGAAATTAAAATGGAACAAAAGCAAAAAACCTCCTTTTTGGATTAATTTGCACTTGACAAATACATTGTTCTATCTGGTCACTACTTGAATTTTGTGATACCTGTGACGTTGAGTCACTTTGCCCTATCAGGAAACAGAAGAGCTATAAATCACCCTCCAGTGAAGAAGTCTTGTCACTTCCAGAACTACCTGAAGAAAGACAGAAGAAATTTCTGATCTTCCAGGAAACAAAAGGTAGGATTTACATTGATTTGTTGGCTCAAAGTATTGTGATTTTTTTTTTAATGTGTTAAAATACAACCCATTGTCAGAAGACTTCTTGAACAATTTAGGAGGGTCACAGAAAGAGAATTTTATTCAGTGAAAAATAAGGATTACAGAGGTCATAGTGTAATACAAGCTGGAAAAAAGGAGGAGACAATTGCTAAATGATGAAAAATGATAGATGAAAAGATATCTGTATGCAAGACAGAAGCATCTCAGCAGATGATATGTACATAGAGAAAGGGACAGAGGCAGTCAAACACACTGAATGGGATATATATTATATATTCAGCCCAGTCTATTCTATTGGAATATGTCACTATCACCACCTATTTTCAGAGTGGGGAAATTGCCACCTTGTATAATTTACTCCTCTTCTGCAAGGTGACTGCTAAGTAGGACCTTGTGCATTATTGCTATACAAGTGGCATTGCAGAGACATTATTCCACTTCAGGTCTTCTGCTAGGATAATAAAAAAATAATGGTGATATTCTTTTGTAATGGATATTTAATATACACCTTTTAAGATACACCTTTTTTCTTTTTTTATTTACTTTTATTAGAAGGAGAGATGGGAAAAACATATTCACACTAGTTTGCCAAATTGATACAGACTAGGGATGATAAAGCACCATCTTTCAGTGGCAGATCCTGGTATACAGATGGATTTGCAGGAAAGTCAGTAAGACTTGGCACATGTCCTGATTTATGTTTGATTGAGGGGGAACAGGGGAGGGGGAGAGAGAGACTGATTTTAGGACTGGTGCCTAGAAATTAATGCAGAGCAATTAAATTTACATCTCATAAACTGTAAGCATTTGGTTGAAATCAGTGGGATTGCCAAAAGTATGTTAATACCTTGGAGCAGGAAACCCACTGGGTCTTAGAAAGCATTCCAATGGCATTTTGAAACTTGTATTAAATTACCAATTATATGCAATTGTAAGTTAATTCATAGAAAATATTATAGTGAATGAATACTTTGCCCGTGCCTTTAAGTTAGCTCCTTTACAAGACAGGAAGCTTCACAATTTCAGTGAAGTTATTTTTCCTTTAAAATATGTTTTACATGCAAAAAGGGTTGTATTCTATTTGCATATCATCCTATTTTGCACTCAAAAGACATATTTTTGCTTGTAACTTGAGTACAGCTAAAAATAGCCCCCGCCTCTATTTAATTTCTAATTAGAAATTAAGTGAAAATGATATTTTTTTTCATTATATTGGGAGTGTAATAGTTTGTTGCTAAACACCCAGGTCAGATATGTTGTAAAGTTTTGGAATAGCTTTGGGAAGTAAGTGTTAGACAATTCAGTTGGAAAAAGCTTCAAGCACTTCAAGAAGGCACAGGTGACGTCAGAACTAAAAACAAGTGACATAAAACAATACCAAAACCAGGAAATCCATTACTTATATGGTCAGGTACCAGGATATTTTCCCCTGGATCAACCAGATTTTTTCTCAAGTCAAGTGTTTGGAATAAGTCACTTTATTTTAGAGGTTGTGAGAGATTAATTGAACAGATGTGACCAGTCTGTCCAGAATTTTTGGCCTCTGAGCTGCAGCTGCCCATTGTCAGAGTCCACTTCCAAAGGCTTTGCTGTTTAGCAGAGCTGGAGCAGCATCTCTGCCTACAGGTGGGTCACCTCCAGTGCAAGGTAAGGGAGCTGGTGAGGAACAGGGACCTTGCTGTACCAGTTGGAAAAGGGTAGTTTTATTTACCCACCTGTTCTCCACAAATGCCAGTGTTCTCCAGGCCACCTTGTGTTTTGTATAAACTGGTTGCCTGAAGGGAAAGGGACTTTGCTGAACATGAAAATATCACCAAATCCTATTGGCCTTTCCAAAAGAATAATTCAAAACTAAAACCAGCAGTCCCTCAAAACCAAACAAGTTAAGACAATAATATAACCATGTGGTAACATGCCCATAAATTCCCTTGGGTGGGAGGCTGGAAAAAATGTCAAAATAAGTAAATTCCACTCTAGTCACCTGCTTGCCTGCCCAGGGTAACTCAGCAGAAAGAATCTAAATGTAACTGGTATGACTGATTGAAGACACCTGACCTTTGCAGTGACCTCCTGGGTCCCTGGAGTGGGATGGGATGGTGCTTTGAGCCTCCTAAGTAAGCAGAGTCCAGGATCTGGTGCATGCTTCTTCAGTTGGAATCACATATTTGTAGAATATTCTGAGTTGAAAGGAACCCACAAGGGTTATCAAACGTGTCCAAAGTCCAGCTCCTGGCCCTGCACAGAACAGCCCCAAGAAGCACAGCATTAAAGAAGGCTTTAATTTCTGCTGTCATTCTGCAGTACCTGCAATATAAACAAGATGTGTCTTAAAGCAAATAAAAACAAAAAAAACCTTTTTGAAACAGGTCTTTCCCTGGCCCATTTCTGGTCCATCCAGCCCTGCCCCAGCTCAGTGCAAGGCTTCAGTGGTGGTCATTAAGTCAGGGGTTTGAATCCTGACTTACACAACTTGAGTGTAAAGGACTTCACACAGACTCTTCCCATTTAATGTACCCCAGTCAAAGCAGACAGTGAGAAGTAGGGGAATTTTTAGACTAACCTAGACATAGAAACAAGCAAAAAGCAGCATCCCATTCCATTCCACACTTTGGCAAAGAGCAGAAGGCTCCTTACAGAAAGGGAAGCACAAATACCTGTGACTTCAGGTGTAGGTATTTAGCCAGAATCACAGCAGGAAGTATGAGATGGACAAAGCATTTGATTCACAGAAACTTCGAAATGAAGAGGGGCAATTATTTTCTTATTTTACTTCTAAAAATAGGAGGAGGAGGAGAAGAAAAAACAGAGAAAAAATCACATTACCTTGCTGCTTGGGCAAAAGCCAGAAAATACGCTGGAAAAAGATACGTTCTGTATTCAGAGAAATGAAAGCCACATTAAAAAAATAACAAAATCTTCATTCTCCTCTTTCCAGAGATGATTCTGCCAGTGGTGTTCCTGTGTTTCACAGCTGTGCTGCCTTCATCCACTGCACAGGTAAGATCCACACTTAGGACTCCGAAAATTTGGGTGGGCCCTGAGGCACTTGTGTTCTGGCTGATTTTGGCTTTTCCTGTGCACACCAATCACAGGCACAAAGAGGCTGATTAGATATCTGGGATCTGGAAAACATTTTTCCTTGAAGTCTGCTGCATTTCAAAGCAGTCAGCTGGATCCACACTTGCACAATGAACCTTCTGAAGAGTCAGTGTTGCTTATGAATTGAGTCAGAGGTAACTATGTATTTTACAGAAGTTTCTTCACACCAGGAATTTGATTCTCCCAAAAATCCAGGCCTCTTCCCATTAATTTTCCATGAGTTTTGATGCCGTGAATGACCCTTCCCCCCAAAAACAGGACTCTGAGCCACGTTAGTGTAGGGTAAGATAAACAGTAAAGGTCCTTTAATATCACAGGGCCTACAGCCCACAGGAATACAGGATGACAGGCATGTGCCCCAGTTCTTGTTTCCATGGCTTTTATAATAAGATCCCTCCAATCATTGCTTTACACATTTCTCAGTCCAGCCCCAGTCCCACCCCTGGTCCAACCCCTGGAATTGGGTCTGGGGTCGTCAAGACCCTCTGTCTTCATCAGCTCTTCTTCCTCAGGCACACAAAGGTCTCTTGGAGTTCATCCAGTTCTGGCTTTTGGGTCACTCTGACCTGTGTTTATGTTTCATTCTGTGGGCCTTCTGATATCCTTCAGCTCTACCTTGGAAAGGAGTCTAAACAAGATTAATTAACTAAAGGAATTTGAGCTCCCTGTTCTGGGACAGGGGTAGTGATAGAAAGGCATTAAACTGTTAGAAATATTAACCCTCTAAAAATCCACAACTACTGTGTTCCTAAAATCTACAAAATGTGAAAATCAGAACAAAAACCCTTCTGGCATCAGTTTACAGACAGCAATTACCTAACTCCCTTTGTCATCCTCCAGATCCTGAGCTGTGTGCCTCTCCCCTTGCTCCCAGATCTATCCTCTCAACATCCTCTCTGATTTCCCTCAGTCAGCTACATTAACATACTGAATGCACACACAGAGTGGGTCCTCCCAGCCCATACTTAGACTGAAGTTTGCAGTTTGCTCCTTCTGCTTCAGAATCCTTGTGACTGAAGGTTTTACTACTTTGCCCCCTAATTCTTCAATTTCTCCTCTCCATGCTGGAGTCTAAAAGACCATTTGAGAATGGATGTAGAAAAGAGGCTGAGTTCTTCACCTGGCATTTTTTTTAATTAGAGAACACATGAAAAGTTTGAGAAATGCTATCAAATATGGCAGGATTGTAAAAAAATCCATGGCATAAAAACTATAGGCATTTTCTGCTCAGAGGGATGTACTGATGAAGTATCACCAGAGGTCTGTGATGGTCCTGCGATTAAACAACAGATTCCTTCAATTAAACATTGATAGGCACAATTTACAATACTGAAGAAGGGGATCACATTATAACCACATTCATGTCTTCAGCTGATTTTTAGATCCTGTAACCTCAAAAACACATATAAGACCTTATAATAATAGTAAATAAGTCTGATTCTCATCCTTGCATCTAGGGAATGCCAGGGAAGAAGGGGATTGTTTTATCTTTTCTTCTTCCTCCTCCTTGGAACAAAAGATTGCACTTAGCCTAAATGCACATACCTGAACCTGCCTTCCAATGAGAAAGACTGATTCTGTTGCCTAAATTTAAGAGTCTACAGGCACACAAGGCATTCCAGAATATCTCAGTCCTCCACAGAGAGTAGGAAGATACAATACAGGAATCAGTTTTATCATTGCTAAGCTCTTCACTGTGGAACCACTGAAATGCTGCTTTCCATGGAGGCTCCCCTAGACAAAAGATATCACAGAACCCCCTCCATCACAAGAATAATCTTCTTGGTTAATACTTGTATTTTGCCATTTTAATATTTCCTACGCAGGATACAGGATTTGTTACATTCAAATACAGCAGAAATATGACAAGTTCTTTCCATTTAGGAACCTGAAGGTGTCGATGCTCTGTCAGCCAGCAGAGCAGATCAGCAAAAGCTGATTGTTGACAGACATAATGCCCTCAGGAGACGAGTGAAACCAACTGCCAGCAACATGATGAAGATGGTAAGTTGTGTGCTTTAAATCTGTATGCAATGAGTAGTGGACTCTGTGAGAGGTACAAGACTGTATTTAGGGTTACACTGTTTATTTTAGCCACAAATTCATTCTGCAGACCTTCCACAAGGATTGACACAGTCAGAACCAAGAGAAACGTAAAGATGGGCAGGTGGGGAAAAAACCTGGAAAATATTCTGGTGTATGAACAATAATGTCTCTTTATTTTTGATGAAAAGGAAAAGGAAAAGAAGAAGCCATTGCATTATTCATTTCTTTCTGATAAATTCTTCATCAGTTTCTATTCCTTGGGTGCGTAATAACTTCGTTCCTGTCCATCTCTTTCCTTTCCCCCAAAAAGGGTGATGAAAAAGATTTTGATTTTGATTTTTCTTGATTTGAAATGTAAATTCTAAATTTTGTTTCTTTATGAGGGATTATTGATGAGTTTGAGTGACTAATATTTTCTTCTTTCATTAAGGAATGGTGTCCTCTGGCTGCAGAGAATGCCCAGAAATGGGCCAATCAATGTACTTTAAGTCACAGTCCCTCTAATCTGAGGAGAACTGGTAAGTGAAGCACAAGTGTAACTGAATAACATTACAGGCAACACTGATGTCACCAGCTTTGGTTTTGTTCATTGAGGGGTGTTGGGATGCAATTTATATAACAATTTTATTTTATTGGTCATAGGAAAAAGAAAAATTTCTAGATATAAATCTGCACAGTGAGTGAGAAAAATTCAATCCCACTCTCATCCTGGTTGCATCAGTTTTACAGAGATATATCCCATTTCCTACAACAGAGGAAAAAAATCATACAGATAAAGAATATTCTCCCAAAATATCCATCAGAAAGTAGAGAATCTAGACCCAGTTTAAGACAGAAACCAGTCTGCATGTGTTGAATCAAAATGTATGGGAAGAAAGGGGCAAAGGGTAAAGATCCAAAGTTGGTTGCAGGTGCTAAGCAGAGTTTCTAAGACAAGAGTAATAAATTTTTCAATTCCTTTGTCAACTTGCAACCTGTAAGTGTCTTTAAGGTTCAAATAAACCCTTCAGTCATTGGGTATTGAAGTTACAACTATACTATGTCTACAATTGTCAGTGCCCAGTGTGGGGGTAACTGATTTCTATGTGGACAGTCCTGTCCATACTTTTTACCTAAAACCCAAATTCTGTGGGTTTTGCTAAGCTGAATCCCAGATGAGAACTAATGACTGTGCAATAGGGTTGGAGTTGATGCAACACAGTGTAGACACCTTCTTGTGTACCAGGAGTAAGGTTTGGATTATTGGGATTTTCCCAGGATTACTGGGCTGTGACCTGAATAATGACTGGGCTGCTAACTTGCAAATAGCAAAATTAGTCATGAACCTGTGGTGCACATGTGCAGGTGTGTCTGCAGTCTGGCAGAAGGTCTGTCAACAACCAAACTACCAGCCAAACAAGCTGGCCATGCTGCCAACTGGTGAAGTGACAACCTCAGTATTAACAAAGGCTGATGTAAACTGATGCCAAAGGGGTTTTTGATTTCTGATTTTCACCTTTTGTAGATTTTAGGAACACAGTAGTTGTGGATTTTTAGAGGGTTAATATTTCTAACAGTTTAAGTTTAATGCCTTTCTATCACTACCCCTGTCCCAGAACAGGGAGCTCAATATCCTTTAGTTAATTAATCTTGTTCAGACTCCTTTCCAAGGTAGAGCTGAAGGATATCAGAAGGCCTACAGAATGAAACATAAACACAGGTCAGAGTGACCCAAAAGCCAGAACTGGATGAACTCCAAGAGACCTTTGTGTGCCTGAGGAAGAAGAGTTGATGAAGACAGAGGGTCTTGATGACCCCAGACCCAATTCCAGGGGGTTGGTCCAGGGGTGGGACTGGGGCTGGACTGAGAAATGTGTAAAGCAATGACTGGAGGGATCTTATTATAAAAGCCATGGAAACAAGAACTGGGGCACATGCCTGTCATCCTGTATTCCTGTGGGCTGTAGGCCCTGTGTTATTAAAGGACCTTTACTTTTTATCTTACCCTACACTAACGTGCTCAGAGTCCTGTTTTTGGAGGGAAGGGTCACTCACGGCATCATCACTGAACCACAAAAACAACAACATCCCGCTATTCCATCTAGGATGAGAATTTCTATGGAAATCATCCCACCTTTTGCTGTACCTTTTTAATTTGTTTGGTGGTTTTTTTTTCTTCACATGTGTGTCCTTTGGCCTTCCTCAGGACCTTTCTCTTTTCAGATGTACTGTGTGGTGAAAATCTCTTCATGGCCACCACCCCATTCTCATGGTCAGATGTTCTCCAGACTTGGTACAATGAGGAGAAAAATTTCAAATATGGAACTGGAGCAAGACCAGAAGGTGCTATGATTGGCCATTACACTCAGGTAGATGCATTAGATATATAAATATTTCAGGCTGAATAAATGAATATGTAAATAGGCAACTGTTACTCTCTCATTTTTAAAGGAAATGAGGGTTCTTCTGACAAAACAAGATAAAATCTTTCAAAGTAGCAGAATTAAAATGAAAATAACAGATTAAATGTCTTTATGAAGTAAGTATAATGGTATTTCAAGACTTCAGGAAGAAACAACTTATTTAACATCTGAAAATTACCCAGACATTGGAAAAACAGGGGTATAAAACATAAGCAAGAAAATATAAACATGTTTGTTGCAGTCTACAAAGTTCCATTGAGTCAGAGAGTTCCCAGTGGGACAACAGCTGTTAAGGGTTCACCCAGGTGGGCCTAGATTTGGGCTCTGAAGTCTGGACTAGGCCAAAGCTGTCAGCTGACTTGAGCTGGGCTGAGCTAACAGCTGACCTCTTCTAGCCAGTAATTTTGTATTCCATACCACATTATGACATCATCTCCAGGGCAGTAGGAACCAGTGTGGGAGTGGTTAAGGCAGTCGCTTCTCAGCCTCCTCTTGGGAGGACACACGATGCTGTCCCAGGGGGGATGGAGAGGACCAGGCCCACCACTGGCTCACAGGGTACCTCAGGAAAGTAAAATGTGTTGTTCTGGGTCTCTCCTTTCTGCTTGAGTTTGTCTCCCTGGGGAATAAGTCTTTTCTTAAGTAATGTGTAGTTAGGACAGTAGAATTTGTGTGTTCGTTAAGAAGTTGAGATGGGGAATTTTTCGTTCCAGACTTGTGTGAGTAAATATTTGTACTCTCTTCTAATTGTCTCTTTCTTTCTGTGAAAAATATATGTAGATTTAGTATAAATGCGGTTTGAAGTGGTTTTTTTTCCTTCCCCTCTCTTTTCCTTCCTTTCTCTGGTGTTAGGAGGGAGGCTTTTCTCTCTGTGCTTGGGGGGGTTGGCAGTTGCTTATCTCAAACCAAGACACAGCTTATGACACCCTCCCTTTTTTCCTGCATGAAACACAGGAAAGAAAATTTTACATCGTGATTCCACATCAAGAGTTTACATTGAATGAAAACATACATAATAGAGACATTTTAATTCAGAGGTTTTATATACATGTGTGTGATAGATTATCATTATGTCCTCAATATTCTTTGGTTGAATAGGGGTAAAAGCAGGTTTTCAGCAAGGGGAGGTTCATATTTTACTATAAAGGACAAATAAAGTGACTTAACTTCATTGCAATTATCTCCATAAGGCATATTGCATTTAAACAGTTTTCCATGATTTTTATTCTTATACCTACAGATGGTTTGGCACAATTCCTATAAAATTGGATGTGGTCTCGCTTTCTGTAGCAACAGAAGATACAGATACTTTTATGTCTGCCAGTACTGCCCCATGTATGTATTGATTCTGATTTTGGAACTTCTTATTACATTACCAAAATTAGTCAAGAGATGGTGACCTTTGTATAGGGCACATCACCTATAGCTGAAGAACAGGTTTGAAGAGAATATTAAGAATATGAAAAGACAGAAACAAACTCATCACAAGAGTTGTCAAACAAGCAAAAACATAAAATGTATAAAAGCAACAATGATTTTCAGATTAAATTTCATTTGCCTAAAAACCCCAATTTTCACAGCAGTAAATCAGAAAAAAATATTTCTCATGTTCCAGTTGAAATCTCAGTTCAGAAAGGCAGATTAATATGTACAGTACCGTGAAGACTATAATTAATACCAAATGAACCTTAGTGGGAATTTTAAGGTAGAGTGATGGTTTCATATGCTGCCTAAAATTATTTTCCACATTCACAGTGTAATATCTTGTGGTGGGTTTACCTTGACAGACCATCAGCCACCCAACCCTCTATGACTCTTCCCCTCAACAGACAAGGGAATCAAGACTATGACAAAAAGTTCATGGGTTAAGATAAGGGCACAGGAGATCCCTCATCACTTCCCAACATGGGAAAAACAGACTTGGATTCAGGAAATTGACTTAATTTATTACCAATCAAATCAGAGCATGATAATAACAAAGAAAACCAAAACTGAAACCACCTTTTACTAACACCTCCCTTCTTCCCAAACTCAGCTTCACTCCTGACTTTCTCTACCTCCTGCCCCTGCTCCATTGTGAAGTCCCTCCCATGGGAGACAGTCCTCCATGAACTTCAGTGGGGGTCCTTCCCACAGGCTGTAGTTCTTCTTAAACTGCTCCAGTGTGAGTTTCTTCCATGGGGTGAAGTCCTTCAGGAATGGACTGCTGCAGTGTGGGTCCTCCACAGGGTCACAGGTCCTGCCAGGAGCCTGCTCCAGCATGGGCTTCCCACAGGATCACAGCCTCCTTCAGGCTTCTCCATGTGCTGCAGGTGGATCTCTGCTCCCCCATGGACTAACAGCTGCCTCACCACGGGCTGCACCATGGACCGCAGAGGAATCTCTGTTCTGGTGCCTGGAGCACCTCCTGCCCCTCCTTCTGCATTCCTCTGAGTGTCTGCAGAGCTGTGTCTCTCATTTTGTCCCTCCTTTCTTCTGGTTACTGTTGCACAGCAGTTTTTACCCTTCCTTAAATGTGTTATCACAGAGGCTCTGCCATTTCTGATGGGCCCAACCTGGAGCAGACAGCACTGGCCCTGTCTGAAACAGGAGCAGCTCCTGGTGTCTTCTCACAAAAGCCACTCCTGCAATTCTGTTCCTCCTCCCTCCCTGCCCACTACCAAAACCTTTCCAGATAAACCAAACACATGTATAACCATTGTCTGACATATAACCCAAGACTGATTGTAAATTTATATATATAAACATCTTTATAATTTTCTTCTCAGATATGGTACAGTGACTTCATAGCTTATGTTGGTAACATTGATGTTTCAGAGGGAATCTACTAAGTTCCATGAAGACACCCTACAAGGAAGGACAGCCCTGTGGGGATTGCCCTAATGCTTGTGAGGATGGATTGTGCAGTAAGTTCTGAGCATTTTAATTGTGACCTGGGTAAAGTTCATGCTTTTCTAAAATAGTGGGAAACAATTAATCTATACAAACTGAATTTTTTGGAAATTATTTGCTTAAATACAGGGCCCAAAGCACTATTACAGGGTCACATTGTAGCATGCAGGGTGGGATGAATGGTGGAATGAAACCAAACAAACAGGAGTCTGTGCTAAGCGTGGGCAAGTGTTCGACAGTGGTTGGTGCACAGCAATGGCCCATATACCTTCACTAAAAGTGACAAGATCTAAATCTCCACATGGAAACTCTAATGAACATTTCCCATCATAAGTCATGGTCTGCAAGTGACATCAAAAGTCATCATCATCATCATCATCATCATGGCCAGGCTTCACGAACGAAGATTTGAGAAGGGCACTACCCAGGCTTGCTGCAAGCTGCTGGTGGCTGAAAAGGCCGATAGGGGATAGGCAGGTCCGGTCACAGAAGGCACAGGGAACGTCTCCCTGGGTGACATTGGCAAGGAACGGTTCTGTCTGCGGTGTCTTTTCTCCTCCAGACTGACTCTCCGTGCATTCTCAAAGGAAGCAGCAGCGTCGGGAATGGTGTGTCTCCATGAATCCCGATTGGAGGCCAGAGTGGACCATTGGTGGCAGTCAATATGGCCAAGGCTGAGCTGCTGTTTCAGGGAGTCCTTGTATCTCTTCTTCGGGGCTCCTCTCTTGTGGCAGCCGGTGGCGAGTTCACCATAGAGCACAATCTTTGGGACGCAGTGGGTGATCCTCCATCCTGGAGACGTGCCCTGGGCGGTGGGTGATCCTCCATCCTGGAGACGTGCCCTGCCCAGCTCAGCTGCGTTCTCATCAGCATGGCCTCGATACTGCTGACCCTGCCTGTTCAAGAACAGACACATTGGTCACGTAATCAGACCAGTGGATGTTCAGGATTGAACGGAGGCAGCGCTGATGGAAGCGTTCGAGAAGCCGCAGGTGGTGGCGGTAGATGACCCAGGATTCAGACCCATATAAAAGAGTAGACAGTACAATGGCTCTGTAGACACTGATCTTTGTACTTTTCTTCAGCCACAGTGAGGGACAGCTTCCAGGGAAACCTTCAAACTAGACTTAAAGATAATCCCATAGATCCCTCTCCCGAAGTGCTTTGGAAACATATTAAAACTTGCATCCTGCAGTGCTCTGAAGAGTCCCTAGGGTTCTCCTCCAAGAAAAACAAAGACTGGTTTGATGAGACATCAAAAGTATATTTATGCCAATGGTAGCACAGAAATGTGAGCTTTGGATTTCCAGGTGCAATATATGTGCTTTTCCATGCCCAGGAGAGACAATTCTCATCCTTGCATCTAGGGAATGTCAGGGAAGAAGGGGACTGTTTTATCTTTTCTTCTTCCTCCTCCTTGGAACAACAGTGACTGTTCAAGTGGCAGTAGCAACACACTCGATAGGAGCAAGTAGCAGACCTAAGGTTTTAATAGAAAATAAAAACATATGGGCTGGGTCTCACAGTGCAAGGTTTAATTTCAATCTTCTGTTATGGAATTAACCAAATTCTCACCATGGCCTGTAGCATAAAGAAAGAAAGCTTCAAAACACCTTTCCAGTTCAGTGAGAAATCTCCTTGAGGGAACTAAGAATTTTGGGTCTGTGTTTTTGGATGCTGCTGTGGAGTAAATCACAACAGAGAGGAACAAACTACAGAGAAAATAAATGTTGATGAAAAATTTTCTGAAAGGAAATGCTGCAGGTTTTCACTTCCCACTCATGATTAATTTTGTGTTTCAATTCATTTTCAGCCAAGTCTTGAAAGTTTGAAGATGTTTTTTCCTTGGAAAAGTCTCCTGGACATACCCAGGGTTTCATCAAGTTCATTATGCTGGTTCCTGCCAAGGCAAATGTGAAATAAAGTATCAGGCTCAGCTTTTCCCTTCCTGGACATCCACCCCCTTAGTAACTTTTTTCACAACAACTGATCCCATCCAGCCTCTCCCACATATGCAGAAGGACTAACTTCAGTCTAGTGACTCCCACAAGCAAAACCTGTCAGAGGATGTGTGTATTCTGTCTGTATAATGGTCTAGAACACAGTGGAGATCTTAACTGAAATGTGGTTGCCAGATATATTTAATTTTTAGCTTTTCTCATCTTTCTTTTTGCAAAATGTTATTTAATGGGTATTGTTTAAAGTTCTGTGGTTCCATGTGTGTTGTATGGTTTCAGCACAGACACATAGTGCTTGGTCATGCAACTAGTTTTAACTTGATGGACATTTTAAATTAATGTACTGTTAACAGGGCCAGAAGATAAACAGCATTGTTTGAAACATGTAGTTCGTAAATGAAATCGGGAGAGAAGAGCAGTTTCCACTAGAACTATTCTGGTTTAGAATCTGTCTTTTGCTGACATATGTTCTACTGTAAAATGCACAGTTGTGAAAAACACAAAACAAAACCAAAAAAACAAACAAATAAAAAACCAGACCCCAACCCAATGCAGTTCTTTTAGATTAATGATCTTGCTTATAGTAAAAGATTCCACTTAGTCTAAATGCACATACCTGAACCTGCCTTCCAATGGGAAAGACTGTCTGAGAAAAGGGTTTATTTCACAGTAATAGTTCCTGCATTTGGAAACTTTGTTTTTAGTAATAAGTAGAGGTGCATTGCAAAATTAATTTTTTAATACCTTCCTTTGTTGTTTCAGTCATTAAATTACTCAGTCTTCCCTGACCAATTCATTGCAATTTTCATTCTTTCTTATTACCATGAAACAAAGTTCATTAAACTTCCATCAACTTTGTGACTTTATTATAGAATCACAGAATGGATTGGGTTGGAAAAGACCTCCAAGATCATCGAGTCCAACCCTTGGTCCAACTCCAGTCCCTTTACCAGATCATGGCACTCAGTGCCACGGCCAATCTGCATTTAAAAATCTCCAGGGATGGTGAATCCACCACCTCTCTGGGCAGCCCATTCCAATGCCTGATTACTCTCTCTGGAAAGAATTTTTTCCTGATATCCAACTTAAATTTCCCCTGGCAGAGCTTGAGTCCATCGTGCCCCCTTGTCCTATTGCTGAGTGCCTGGGAGAAGAGACCAGCCCCCACCTGGCCAGAACTTCCCTTCAGGTAGTTCTAGACAGTGCTGAGGTCACCTCTGAGCCTCCTCTTCTCCAGGCTAAACAACCCCAGCTCCCTCAGCCTCTCCCCATAGGGCTTGTGCTCCAGTCCCTTCACCAGCCTTGTTGCTCTTCTCTGGACTCGCTCCAGCCCCTCAATATCCTTTCTGAACTGAGGGGCCCAGAACTGAACACAACACTCAAGGTGTGGCCTCACCAACGCAGAGTACAGGGGAAGGGTCACTGCCCTGGTCCTGCTGGCCACGCTATTTTTGATCCAGGACAGGATCCCATTGGCCTTCTTGGCCACCTGGGCACACTGTTGGCTCATGTTGAGCTTCCTGTCAATTAGTACTCCAAGGTCCCTTTCTGCCTGGCTGCTCTCCAGCCACTCTGAGTCTTATCACTGAGTCTTCAAGGGAGCTTAAATGTTTAGCAGCATAAGCACAAAGAGGTCATGGGGGAAACTGGAGATTTCCTAGGCAAAAACAGAAGGCAGGCAAGCCATGCTCCATCAGACTGTCTTTCAGAGACAAATAATAATTAGCACAAATAACATGCAATTCCCACTCTGTGACCCTTGGGAAGCAGATGTTCTTCTGTGCAGTCAGCAGTGGGACTAAATATTATTTTAGTCTCACCTCACAATGGTTTCACATTCCAGTCCTCTTTTAGCAAGGAAGCTGCTGCCACAATTGAGATTTCAAGTCCCAGAGTCTTTGGCATGCAATAATTTCAGCACACATTTCTGACTCATTCATTTCAGTGGCATTTCTGCTAATGTGAAAGATGAGTATTAAGTTAAAAGCCCAATTTCACACCTTGAAGTTCTTATTGGTTGGGTTGGGGTTTTCCTCATTCATGTCCACCACTTTTCCCCTCCATGGCATCTTGCCCTCCCAGTTGGGTACATGTCTATTAGTACATTAGGCAATGCCAGGGCACAGATGTGAGTTCTGGAACATGACTGACTCCACTCTTCAATAATTAGCAGAGGTCCAAGTAAGAATGATGATATTGCAATAGCTAATCCAGTGTTGTTATCAAAAAGGAAATAGGAGGAACCATGACCTTCATTCCTAAGAGAGTCCTTTACTATGAATAATGGGCCTAGAAATTATAGAATCACAGAACCATTAAGGCTGGAAAAGACCTCTAAGATCATCAAGTCTAACCATTTACCTAACACTGCCAGGTCCACCACTCAACCATGTCCCTAAGCACCTCTGCTACATACTTTTTAAACTCTTCCAGGGATAGCGCTTCAACCACTTCCCTGGGCAGCCTGTTCAGTGCTTGGCAACCCTTTCTGTTAAGAAATTTTCACTAATGTACAATCTAAACCTCCCCTGGGACAAATTGAGGACATTTCCACTTGTCCCATGTCTTGTTACTTGGGAGAACAGACTGACCCTCACCTGGTCCCACCCTCCTTGCTTGTAGAGAGTAAGAAGGTCCCCCATGAGCCTCCTTTTCTCCAGGCTGAGCCCCCCAGCTCCCTCAGCTGCATCTCATCAGACTTGTGCTCCAGACCCTTCCCCTGCTTTTGCCCTTGTCTGGACACACTCCAGCACCTCAATGTCTTTTTTGTAGTGATTTCTATTCCCTATCACTGTAACTCATACCACAAGAACTGATCTTAGTCCTTGACATTAGTTTGTCTTAGACCAGCCAGCATTACCTTCCAGAAAAGCCTTGGCATAGCTGAGAGGTTAATAATGCCAAGGACCCTTCACTATCAGCAGCTTGGAAGACACGGTTGAAGAGACAAGAGTTCAGCTACACTGTCAGAGCCAAACTAGCTGGTCTTGAGACCCAAAAACTTATCCTAGACACACAGTACTATAGAGATAGCATTCATATCCTTATACTTTCATTTACTTCTGTTCCCAAAACAATGGTTTTCTTCCACCTTACCCTGAAAAAGATACAGGATAGTGAATGGTTTGACTGGCAGGAAATGTTTTTTTTATTTCAAGGCAATAATTTACCCTATCTGTTAATCCAGCTTATCTCAGGCACCTGCTGTAAAAAGAGAAGGTGAAATGCAGACCTAAGTGACTCCATTACATCTAAAGCCAGCATAAGAAGAATGGCTCTGGAGTAGAACCCTGCCTTCTAGAGCTGGGTGAGATGCATCCCACTCCAGCAGTCTCAGTCATGCCCTTGCAGGGTCAGGTCTTCTTCATTACCTGCAAATCCAAGAGACCTGTAGCTATAGTGAGGTTAACTTTAATGACAACAGGCTTGGCTGAGGTCAACCTGAGAGGTGGGAGATCTTCAGAGCAAAAGGGTGCTGTCTGAAAAGCCAGTGACTGAACAGTGGAGATACTGGCAGATAGTTAAACACTGAGAGATTTTCTGCAGTGGGTCAAAAGAAGAAGTTTGAGAAGCACTTTGAAATAAGCAGTCACAAAATACTCCAGAAAAGTGAAGTGACTGTTTGCATTAGAACTAAGTAGAGTTTCCCCATATTCAAATCCTGAAGGCACATAGAATCATAGAATCATAGAATGGATTGGGTTGGAAAAGACCTCCAAGATCATCGAGTCCAACCCTTGGTCCAACTCCAGTCCATTTACCAGATCATGGCACTCAGTGCCACGTCCAATCTGTGTTTAAAAATCTCCAGGGATGGTGAATCCACCACCTCTCTGGGCAGCCCATTCCAATGCCTGAGCACTCTCTCTGTGAAGAATTTTTTTCTGATCTCCAACTTAAATTTCCCCTGGCAGAGCTTGAGCCCATCATGCCCCCTTGTCCTATTGCTGAGTGCCTGGGAGAAGAGACCAGCCCCCACCTGGCCAGAACTTCCCTTCAGGGAGTTCTAGACAGTGCTGAGGTCACCTCTGAGCCTCCTCTTCTCCAGGCTAAACAACCCCAGCTCCCTCAGCCTCTCCCCATAGGGCTTGTGCTCCAGTCCCTTCACCAGCCTTGTTGCTCTTCTCTGGACAGATGTCATCTGCAGCATCACACATTCACAGGAGACCCCAAATCCTTGATCTCCCTTTGATCATATTATGGGTGATGAGTATGGCCAGAGCAGACAGTGGCTGAGGGATCAGTTGGAGCACAGGAGGTAGCAAGAGGGAGAGATGTCAGCACAGAAACAAAGAATGCAGCCAAAGAAGTCATTTCCACAGAATCACAGAATGGCTTGGGTTGGAAGGGACCTTAATGACCTTATTACAAAGTACATTTGTAACTTAAAGCTGCCTGGCTTTTCTCTGTTGTTTTCTCTGACTAGACCAGCAGGTCACAACTGTGTGACATCTGTGGGACCAGGGAACACCAGCGACTCTGTTAGCACCTCTTGCAGAGCTATAACAAGCTGAGGGAACTAAAACAAAAAAATTGTGACAGAAAAAAAATATGTGAAAGGTTTCCACGGGAAAAAAGCTGGGAAGAAAGAATTGAAAAAAGGACACATGCTCACACCCATGTTAGCTCAGCCTGGATCTCCTTTGTGATTTCTCACCTGGGTGCAGGTTAACAGAGACGTTTCCTTGGAGCAGAGCTGATTTCAGGCTGTTCCTTCTCACTGACTTTAGAAGAAAGGAAAAGTGTTCACCCGTTTGGTTTACGAGTTGCTGTGAGAATCTGTCCCTTTTGCCATGGTGTCAGAACACATAAATTGTTTGGCGTGAGATCATTCCAATCTCTGCTGACTCTGTTCATATATATTTTGTTCCAAGTTCTACAAGACATTATTTCCTCCTAGAACTGCCTTTGCCAACTATTGCAGTAACTAAAGAATGAACCTAACCCTAATAAATCCTTAGGAAGTAATTCAGCCTTGGCAGAGCCTGTTAAGAAATGTGGTTTGTATGCCTGGATAAAATAAACTTCTAATTCTCTCAAGCATTGTTCTTCAAAGAGCCTTCTTTTTTTTTTTTTGCCAAAAAAACTGCTTTATCTTCTGTCTTCAAGAAACAAACTGCCTGAATTTTCTTCATCCAAGTATTTAACTACTTAAATATCCTTCTAGAAGCAAGTTTGAAAAGGCTCAGAAAAGCCCTATAAAATATGATATATGTACAATAGATCATATCATATAGTATATAATATGATATATACACATATATAAGGATAAACATAAAATATGTGTCCCTGGCAGGGACAGAGTCCAGCTAAACTAACAGATTTTTCATTTTCCACAGATTTGACTGCAGATAGCAATTTTTTTATTGTATATTGATATAAATTACTGAGTATCCAATTTACACAATCACTCCAAGCTGCATCAACTACCAGAGTGATTGAGCTTTTATAGGAACATGTATTTTCATGAACTACAATAAAATCACAGGACAGTGCAGGGGATGCAATATTCCATAGAAAATGCTGAAGTCTGATACCAGGTGACCTTCTTCCTCCTCAGGAGGCAGACACAGATCTCTTGAGCTGTGCATTAACCTGGGTCATATTCTGCCCACATCACACATTGTATGTGTGTGATTATTTATTTAATTATTTCACATTCATGACACATGTGGGATGGTGAGGCCTTGCTGTCCCCATCAGCTGGCAGAGGAGGGTGCCAGATGATGTACAGTGCTGGCACATGTGTGACCAGGTGATTCTGGTCCTGCATTTTTCCCCTCACGTGTCACCACTAGAATTGCAACACACACACCGAGCTACAAAAAAGTGCTGAGTCCTGCTCAGAAACTTGCCTTCATTGAAAATATAGGAGTGCCCTCTGGTGGAAAACTGGATAGCTGAAAATGAAGTTTCAGTGTCACTAAAAATTACCATTTGTCCTCAAATGCTACTACAAATTTGTTGCTGCTAAACCACAAGGTCAGGTTGGTTCTTAGTTACATCCCTGGATATTTCATTGCCAGGTTGTCCTGAGCTTTGTCAATCTGCAAGGAAGTCTTTAGAGCCCTGAGATTCCAGAGTGTTAACTTAGGGGCAATGGTTGGGTGAAAATAACACAGAATCATAGAAGGTTAAGGGCTGGAAGGGACTTTAAAGATCATCTACTTTCAACACCCCTGACAAGAATAGGGACACTTTCCACTAGACAAGGTTACCCAAGGCCTTATCCAACCCTGGTCTTGAACACTGCCAGGGTTAGGGCACCCACAACCTCCCTGAACAACCTGTTCCAACATCTCACCATCCTCACAGTAAAGAATTTCTTGTAATATCTAACCTAAAGTTCCCCTCTTTCAATTTGTACACGTGGAAAACAAGTGGCTTCAAAATAAAGTGAAAACTTCCAGGGAGTCCTGGAGATTTTGTATCAACCCAAGGAAAACTAAAGCAGCACAAGCCAAGACTGTAATTTCAGTTGCACTGCCCTGAAATTGCCTGATAATGATGCAGCTGTCCCTGCTGGGAGCAGCTCTGTGTTAATGTAACAGCTCTGTGTCAATATAAAGCCTCTCTGTCTGTATGTCAATGTGTGTAGATTTGAAACTTCAATTGGGTATCCCCACCTGAGAAAATTTATCAAAATGATGTAAAAATGTGGAAATTGAGCTTGCAAAGAGGTGGAAAGTTTCTGTCATGACACCCATGCAGTTGTATCCCCAGATAAGCTATCCCAGCAAGCTGCTGTGTCTGCAGTGCATCCTTTGCCATCCTGCCCTGTCCAGAAGGGAATGGATGGCTGGTCTCCATCAGAAAGGGCCACCACTCTCACAGGACTTCACTGCCTGGAGCTGCTTAGTAGTGAAAATATCCAGCAGTGCATTTGGTTGTCTTCACTTTCTCCACGTTAAAAGGCTGAGCCTGTGGTTTAACTCGTGTGCTTGATCATTCCTGCAGGCCAGAGGTGCAAACTCTCCACCAAGGTTGGAAGTGGTTGCCTAAGGTATGCTGGGGAACCCCTATCCTGAACTGCAGCATATAGAATCATGGAACCTTAAATGTCTGGGACAGGAAAGGACCTTAAAGATCTCCTAGTTCCAAACCATTGCCATGGGCAGGGACACCTTCCACTAGATCAGGTTGCTCCAAGCCCCATCCAAACTGGCCTTGAACACTTCCAGAGTTGGGACAGCCACAGCTTCTCTGGTAAACCTGTGCCACCACTCCCACACCAAAGAATTTCTTCCCAATATCTAATCTAAATCTCTTCTGGTTTGGTTTTAAACAATTACTCCTTGACCTATCACTGTCTGTCCATGTAAAAAGTCATTCTCCTTCCTTTTTTGTAAGCCCCCTTTAAGTACTGGAAAGCCACAATGAGGTCTCTCTGGAGCATTCTCTTCTACAAGCTGAACAATCTCCATGATGCACAGTTTTGAGAGCCAGCTGAGCAACCACGTAAGAAGAGAAAGAAAGAAAGAAAGAAAGAAAGAAAGAAAGAAAGAAAGAAAGAAAGAAAGAAAGAAAGAAAGAAAGAAAGAAAGAAAGAAAGAAAGAAAGAAAGAAAGAAAGAAAGAAAGAAAGAAAGAAAGAAAGAAAGAAAGAAAGAAAGAAAGAAAGAAAGAAAGAAAGAAAGAAAGAAAGAAAGAAAGAAAATCAAGGAAAAGAGGAGTAATTCACTCTCAAACTCAGGTTTCAGATGATGAGGTTCTTTTTTTTTAAGATAAATATACATAAAGTTGTTTATTTGATAACTTAAACAGAGTTTGTGGTTTGTTGCTTAGCACTGGAAGTATCGTTGGAGCAGATGAACAATGCCCTGCTTGTATAATATGGAATATTAAAGAAAAATGACTCTGGCAAATATCAAGTTTCCTGGCAAACACCCTCTGGCCCTGTCGGAGCGGTACGTCACTGACCCAAAGCGCTTTCCACAGAGCAAAGGACAAGCAAGACAAAAGTCTGTGAGACTGCAATCTGCAGATCTTTCATATGAGGATGTTGGGTTGTAAAAGCTTTTTTCTATTTCTCTCTTAAAGCTGCACAGATGTGGGGATAACCCAGGCAGTGAAATTTAAACCTCTGGCCACACACAGGGAAATGCAATAAATCTCCATGTAAATTGTCTTCACTACAATGGAACGCAGGACAGGTCCACCTGCAAGATTACAGATAGCAGTGGAATGACACAAGTGGAGTCAAGGCTGAGGAAATTCTCCTCCAATAATTAAAGAACTAATAGAATAAATCTTTGAATCATGAAGAGGGTTCAAGACCAGATTGAACAGGGCTCTGAGCAACCTGGTGTACTGGATGGCAGCTCTGCACATCGGAAGGAGATGATGTTCAAGGTCCCTTCCAACTCCAACTACTCTGTGATTCTGTGCTTCCAGAAACAAACTACATAAGGGCAGTCATCACACAGAAACATGGGGCAGCCACAGCTTCCCTGGGTAACCTGTGCCAGGACCTCACTATCCTCACAGTAAAGAACGTTTTCCTGACATCTAATCTAATCCTGCCCTCTGACAGTTTGAGGTCATCATCCCTTTTTCTGCTCTCTTGCACTGCAAGGTCCTCTAAAGACTCCTTGGAGCATTATCTTCTTCAGGCTGAACAATTCTCTCAGGCTTTCATATTTGTCTCAGCATTTAATACCCTTGAGTCCACAGCTTCATGAGATGCCCCAGGGTGTCCTGCCAGGGCTCCAGCTACGATCTGGAGAGGTACAGGTCTTCCACATGTACTTTGCAACAACTTTAGCACTGCAAGGATGTCTTGGGCATCTTGTTTTATATTAAATGGTGCCACATGCCCACATAAAGGATACTGCATTTAGACTTAGGTCTCCACTGACCTCAAAGATCTCCTTCCCTCTGTTGGGATAACTAGCTCAGATGTAGAAACCTACATTTTAGACACTCTCTTTTAGTTAGACACAGTTGTATTTTATGCCTTCCCTCAAAAGAGCCTATTCACTCATTTATGAAGCATTGTATGTGTTTGCTTTTCCCTGCCTTTATCCAAGGAGCCACCACAGAAAAGCACTAACGTAAGCACATGTACTGAGATATCATTGATACTGCTGTGAATAACTGGATATCTTCCAATGGCAGAAAGCTGTAAAAGATGTGTAGCAGTTTCAATCAGGAAATATTATTTCCTCACCAGTTATTTTTCTGCAGTCCATTATAGAACAGTCAGTGTTCTGGGTTCTTCTTTCTGTAGTGTGTGTACATTTTCCATCAGATCATGTCTCTCTGAAGGGAGAAGCATTGCAGGATGCAGAAACTGAAAATCTATGCCTCCTTTTACAGCACTTTTTCTCAAGGCCCTTTTTCAGGAAATTAAATACTCCTTCCTGCCTTTTTTCCAGTTTATCCCTATGGCTCCTTCGTGTCAGGCTGTGGAATGGTTGGGCTTCAGTGAGAGGTGTGGAAAGCCCTCTCAGTCAGCATGTGCTGTGAATAGGTATATAAAATGCCCTCAGGTTATGTAGGTTAGAGTCATCTTTTATCAAGTAGTTTCCATTTCAGAGTGTTAGAAAATCTATGCTATTACAAAAAAAAAAAAGTGAGAAGCCATTCCACAAAGAACCTGGGCTGTTGCCATATGCAGTTAGTTCAGGAATTGTTATGAATCCAACTGCAATTAATCACCAATGTCGTTTCCAAATGAATCTTGCAGCTGGGATTCTGTGATTTTAAATGGAGGTTCTATGAATGCTTCTTTTCACTGCTTCAAATGTTTATCATTTGATTGCTGCAACCAGCCCAATGGAATGCTCCATGTAGGACTTACTAACTTGTAAATCAGATTTCCCTGTTTTCTTCCATCTGTTGCAACAAGTTCAGGATAGTTTTTACCGACTGGACAATATTACAAGAAGACCAACATTTCTGTGTTATCTACAATACCTCTGGTTTACTCTTATGTCAAATGCATGAGAGGGCTAAAATGCTCATATTTAAGCATTTTAAGGAATAAATTTAAGGCCCACATTTTTTTTAAAGATTTCCCAGTAGAAGACCCTACATTGTTGTCACTATTGCTAAATTAGAAAAAAAACTTTTTCTAGCAAATACATGAAGCAAACAAAAAGTTATTAATGAAAAACTTCAATTTGTGTAGCCTGTTTTTCACAGAGATATCCATGTCTGAAGTCGTTAACAGAGCAAATTGAAGTCGAGCCCATAAAACTATTTTTACCTACGAGTGAAAAACAACTATCTCCAGATCATCATTACATTTGAGATGTCTGTGATAATCTGAGTGTGCATTTCTTTGTGTCTTTCACTAGGACTTAGAGGAAAATGAGTGTATTTTCCACATCTCTTAAAAAAAAAAATTAATAACTCACGTATATCAAAGGTCAGAAATACCATTTTTGCTTGTTTTGTTTGTTTCCTGTTGGCCACATTTATTTTAAATAGCAGATATGATCTAAAAACTCAGCTGGGCATGACTGTGTTTGGCTTGGTTACACCTGACTCTTGCAGCGTCGTTCTACGTGAGGTTTCCATGCAGAATTCTTCTGTGTTCACTTTTACTGTATCCTTCCATATCATTAACATTCATTTATTTGTTTTATGGGAGAAATGTGGTTGAAGGGATGTAGCTTATCTCTCTCATTGACCTGTATCTGACAGTTTCTCTTACTCTAATTCAATATTTTAAATAGATATACTGTTTCCAATTTACGGGTCATCTATGCCAAACATCTCAACCCTGGCAGTCCAACAGCCTTCAAAGGTACTTTTGGCATTTACAAGCCTTGCCTTTGTCTGGGACAGCCCTTTTGGTGAGGGATCTACGCCCCTCTGACAGAAACTGTTTGATTGATGACTTTGCTGGTTGTCTCTTTAATGATAATAACCTGGAGTGGAAGGTGAGTTGGGTCACATGGAAGAAATCAATAATGTTCCTTTTTGCCAAACAAGGCTGGGTCTGCAAAGTGTTCTGCATAGCTAAGGAAGATCTGTACAATGTGTGAAACACACAGAACTGCATGGATTTTAATGCAAGGAGCTACTTGAGCTGTCATGAACTTCAGCAGAAATAAAGAACTGAAGAAAGTGGATGTTCATCTTCATTGCTTGTGAGCAAATCAGATTCTTGTAGCTCAGGTTTACACAAGAGTTGGAAGAATTTCCACAGTCAAATTTCTCAAGCACATTTTTTAAGAACTTTCTAGAGATTTATCTTTAAGAATATACATACATTTGCAGAACCTTGTGGAATCAATTCTTAATTTTTTTTTTCATTAAATTGTTCCATCCCTTCAGGTAATCCACATGAGGAAGTGGGAATTGTTGTGCTAAATTGCTCTTTGTGCCGTGGTTCCGGATATCAGTTTGGTTAATCTTTTTTTTATTTCCCAAGTATTTCACTCACATGAATTATGGCATATCTGACAGTCATTCTTTATGAAACAAATGGGTTTAAGTATTTAAACAGGTGTGGTACGTTTCAAAGAAACATTTGCAGTATTATAGTTTCACTTGAACAGTGCAAATAAAGCCCAGGTGACTGTAGCAAATTAAAGAAAATTGCTGGGTGCAGTGGATGGAGTAACATAATGGAAGTATCTCCCAGGACATTGGGAAACTGGAGGTTATAGACTCCTTCTCCTCACAATCTACAAAAAAATCCAGTCTTAATAACCACGGTAGGTGGCTTATTAGGCTTTCTGATGGTGATAACCCTGGTCTCATCACAATTGTCCCAAGCACTTCAGATAGAAAAAAGGGCTTTTTCCCTTATCTCAGAACATGGAAGGATATGGGAGACCTTATCACAAATGACTTCCCATGAGTGCTGTTCGTTACACAGATAAAAAACAAAGAGAGCTGTGTTTGCCAAGACAGGGATTATAATTCAAGATCAAAATGTTTGCAACAGCATATAGCTGCAGAAATGGTTCAGAAGTGTGGAGACAGAGGAATAGTAATGGTAGTGTGAGCAGCAACCTCAACCCAGCACAGTGTAAAGGGGGCTTAGTGCAACACACCACAGCAAAGACAAGGATGAGGAAGGGATCTCAAGAAAGTAAAAAGATGTTCTGATGCTTTGTGCCTTCTGAAAGCCAACAAACAGCAAGACAGGTTGTGTTTGAGCAATGAGAACCTGTCACAACTGCCCTTGTGATGTTATCTTGTGAGTGGAAGCAAAGAGTCTGCAAAAAGGAAAGGTGAGCTGACTGTTGCCAGGTAGGATGGGACTTGGAGCAACCTGGTCTGGTGGAAGGTGTCCCTGCCCATGGCAGAGGATTGGAATTAGATCTTTAAGTTCCTTTCCAACCTAAGACATTCTGAGCTGCACTACAGCAAAACACACTCACCACATTCCTCTAAAGAGGGAAGATGTAACACCTGCAACATTCTGTGAGTAGGTTACTCTCGAACAACGCATGGAGTGAGTTATGTGTACAATAATCATGGAATGACAGAATGATTTGGGTTGGAAGGGACTTTAAAGACCATCTAATTCCAACCCCCCACTGTGGGCAGGGACACCTTCCACTAAACCAGGATGCTCACAGTCCCATCCAACGTGGCCTTGAACACTTCCAGGGATGGGGCAGCCACAGCTTCTCTGGACAACCTCTTCCATTATCTCATCACACTCACAGTTCAGAATTTCTTCCTAATATTCAGTCTAAACCTTCCTTCTTTCAGTTTAAAGCTGTTCCTCCTTGTCCTGTCACTACATGCCCTTGTACAAAGTGATGACTAATGTCACAGCCTCAGTGAGCTAAATGGAATACAAATTTTATTCAGCAAATGAAAGTTCAGGAACCACTTGTAAAATATTCTTGTGTTGCCCACTGTGAAGGTCCTTCTGTGAATGGCTAAGAAGTTCCTGACTTATGTCTCTGCCTCAAAATATTTATCACACTCTTTTGACAGAGCCAGGAAAGACAATTGCAAAGCAAACAGCCCAACCACAAGCTTATACTATGTGAGCACATTAGCACTTGCTGATCAGACTAGAAGCATTTTGGCCCAGTCAAAGCTGAAGTGATGCAAAAGGACAGGTCTTTTTTCTTCTCTTTTTCCTTGCCTTGGAGACAAGCAAAAGGAATTCAGAACAATGCAGCTGGATTGGTTCATTTTCAGGCACTTGTCCCTTAAAAATGTTCTTTCCTCCACAATGGGCAGCCCCAAAGCTGATGTCATTTATCAACAATAAATATTGACAAGGAAAAAGAAGGGAACCTGTGTGTATATAAACAGCCCAGGAGTGAGGAGAGCCTCTCACTCTCCTGCCACTTCCTCAGACACGGAGAGGTTCTGCCTGGATGAAGGTAATGTATGCACAATTTAACTGCAGGCTTAGAATTTTATCCAAAGAGTCACTTGGTCAGTATTGATTGTGCTACGAAGGTAATGGAGTTAATGTCTAAGTACTGTCAAATGTGATAATTAAAAGAAAATGCTTATGATATCTCAGGGGAAGAAGGTAAAATAAATGATATATTCTGGTCTGAAAGCACAATTTCCACCAGCAGGAGTGAGAAATGGCTTCAGCACAGTCTGATTCCCATCTTTCTTTAGATCATAATGTAACATATGATGCACAGTGCAGTAGAGGTTGGAGGATACAAAGAGAGAAAAACTAGTGACTGAAAGACAGAAGAGACCTCTCTGCTACCTGATAGTATTGGGAATGGAGACAAAACAGGGCAGAGTAGAGAAAGCAAAACTTGAAAAATAAAGTCTTAAAGGTGGGCAACATAAGGGAATTCATAGCCTACAATTTAGGACATGGCTGTTACTTTATTTAGTTGTGTCAGTCTCTGAAGACACCTAGTCCTTCTCTTGAGTTCAAATGGAGGTTGGGGTTCCTGCTGTAGGCGGTTGGGCTCCATTTCTGCTCCAGATGGTGTAAAAGCCTCTAAAAATGAGCAAATGCTCTTGACTCCTAGTGGGGTTGAAGTGAGAAGACCGAGCTGAGTGATGCAAAGTCCCTTGGGGGACAGGAGGAAATATCTACTGAGGCCATAACAGGATTGAGATGGAGGAGAGGAATAAATGCTGAATGTATGTGCCACAATGGGCAGTGAAATGCCTCCCTGCCATCCGATCCCGTCAGATCTCGGAAGCTCAGCAGGGTCAGCCCTGGATTAGTACTTGGATGGGAGACCTCCTGGGAAATGCCGGGGGCTGTAGGTTCTAGTCCTGAGGACTTCACTGTCACCGTCCAAGCTCCCTCGGCCGTGGCAGATGAACCTCAGGACTGAAACGGTGGGGCCAGTTCTGCGCAGGCTGAGCCTCACCTGAAATCCACTGCGCAGGCTGGAAGGGCACGTGGGGACAGCCCTGCCCAAATCTGCGTTCCCGAAGCCGAGCCACACACAATGTAACTTTGGACTCACTTGCTTCACTCTTCAAATGTGAACACAAATTAATTACTTTTGCAGAGCGTGGTCCAAAATGGAAAATGCTTTTCTAATGTCTTTTGATTATTTTTATGTTGAATTTATTTCACTTGAATACTGGAATATACCAGGACAGCTGGACTCAGAATTTTGTCATCTCTAAATGTTAATTGTCTGACCAACCTTTCACATATTTATGCTACTAAAATATCTAACATGGATGCAATAACCTTCTTGCCTTTTTTTAATACAAAGTGATTTTTTTAATGAAAAATATTTAAACTCAGAGAAGTCAGAGAAAAAAATTATCAAAGTAACTGAAAAGAGAAATATTCCCACTTTTCCAAACTTTCAAACCTGCTATGCCCTGAAATCTGTTTCAGCTGGCATGAGAAAGGTTCTGCTGAGGAAAGAAATACCAGGACCCAACATGAAAAGTCCAGACTGTATTTTTCATAACATGGTTTCCAGCTTTGTAGCTATCAATTCCTTTTTTTTTTTACACTCAATCAAATTTGCATGGAACCTCAGGTTTTCAAGTAGAAGGTGCATTGCTGACATTTGTCTTTTCAAAAACATAGAAGTGATTTAGAGGATTGAACACCGACAGTGAAGGACAATTGTGATCTGGGAACCACCATCTTCTGACTTTGAAAGCAAAGCCCAGAACATTTAGTCCACGGGACAGATTCGAAGGTACAGCCTGACAGTTGACGATGTGCAGAAGTATTTTAATCAAGTTTAACTCTGGATCTAGAAATGTTTTCTGTTTCCAGTTGCAGCACTTATCTGGGGATGATTTTTTGTTCTACATGTACAGGCAAAACAGCTCCTCAGTGGTTGAAGATATCCCTTCAGTTCAAGAATTTATTCATCAATATCAGTGAGATCCCTGCCTCGACCTCATGCAAGTGATTTCCTTATGAAATCATGGGAAAACAAGCCAAGGACTGACTATCTGAATGGCATGATAGGACAAGGGGTAATAGTTCTAAACTAAAGGAGGGTCAATTTAGAGGACATAAGAGAAGGAATTTTACAATGATAGCTTCCCTATGAAGCAGGATTTCCTAGATCTCTACCACTGACTTGTACTGGTCACACTGTGGATCTTTCTCAGAGGTCAGATCTAAGGTTTATGGTGTTGTTGTTTTGTTTTGTTTTGTGTTTTGTGTTTTGTGTTCTCCTCTTGCTTCAGTCTATTTTAAGGTAACTGTGGAGTTCAAAGTTAGTCTTCCTTGGGATTTTGCCATATCTTTGCAATATCTCCTATATATCCTCAGCAATGCAAAGATATATAAATTTTTGCTTCTTTGGGCATGTAGAAGAAACATCCTATATATGGGAGTGGGATCCAGACTGTGTACATCTGTAGTATTTGATTCTATAAGGTGTCTTTGGAGCCAGAGGGCAATAACCAACCCTATTTGTTAATATTTTCATATATGGTTTTCTTTGTGTCTGCATGTCAGGTGTAACATGATCACCACCATTAAATTAGCCCTTATGACGGTGATTTAAGGAGGAAACAGGGAACAGGGACAGAAATGAAGACAACTGTTGGTGTGTTCAGTGCTCCAGTCCAGAATATCAGTTTCTCACTATGGATGAAGGTTCATCAGGACACTGATGGGACAGCACTGAACACATTATTGGGCTTTTCTAAAGGCAAGGAAGCCAAGATGAATGAATTCTGCAAATTCAAGATATCTTGAATAAAGAAGTCAAATGGGGGCTGACCCATCTAAGTAACACACAACTTAATGCTACTTACAGTCCCTGCTTCAGTGCAAGGTGGAATCTCTCTCTGTCAGAAACAGCAGTGCCCAGACACCATCATGTACTGTTTGCACAGTTTCAGCACATCCAACTTATATTCAGGATCAACTAAAATAGACTTCTTTGTGCAGGTTTGACTTTGCAACAGTTTTGTATCTTGCTCACATACCACATGATGCCATAAACTTTATGAAACAGAGGTTAATGGATTTTGGGGTTTTTTATTGTGCTTTTTTTTCCCCCCTGTAGAAATGGACCTACTGACTGCAATCATTTTCCTGGCTGCTCTGCTACACCAATCTGATGGACAGGTAGGAATATCCATCTATGCAAAACAGCCTTATCTGAGCCTCTTGTGTAGATATCTGTCGTCTGGTCTAGTGATCTCCAGATAATTACAGTTCTGGGGTGAAAATATTGTTACCATGTTAACTCAACACAGAGAAGATAAACTCATTTTTCACAGACTTTTGTACAATTATTATTATTATTTGTATATTGATTGAGCAACCTGCTCCAGTGGAAGGTGTTCCAGTCCATGACAGGGTGTTTGGAGCTACTTAATCTTTAAGGCACCTTCCAATCCAGACCATTCTGTGGTTCTACCAGTGAAAATATCCTTCCCCTCCTAAGACTAATTTTAAAAGCACATTTGCCACAAATAAATAAATAATTTAGCTAAGAACCAGAAATCTGATTCTTAAATCTCTTAGAGAGGATTAATCATGTAAGGTGTAGGTATCCACGATGTAGGAACTTGAATGTGAGCTATTTATCAGGATCCTATAAATTAATGAAAATATTTAAGTAGTTCAAGAAAGCAAATCATCCCCTTCTTCAATAAATTTCAGGTGAACTATGTATTAAGTTGCTTCTTTCCTTTACCTGAATATAGCTGATGCCTAAGATGGCTGGCTGAGGTGTTATTTCTACCACTGCAAATGTCTTAAGGGAATTTTTATCCTGAAAGCTCCAGTGTAAGCTTTGCAGCTCCTCTTTGGTGCAGGGATTGATGCCTTGACATCACTGTTTAACAGACGATCCAAGCCATTCATTGCTTTCTTGACCTGAGGTACTTCAGAAGGTCTGCAAACAGCCCTAAGTTCCAATGCAGTTTCCCATATTTCCAAAGCCTACAACACACAAAAGCCAGGCACTTTATTCAGTACACACAAGAGGTTTAAGCCAGCCTGGGGACTTGGTTCCAGAGCTAAGCTTTCTCCATGTTTGATATGGAGAAATCAAATATGAGTCGAATATAAAAATAAAGAGTGTTTAAGCATGAGAACCTAAGTATGAGTGACATAATATGGTATGGAATAAGGGGTGGAGAATGTTAAGGGTTCACCCAGGTGGGCCTAGATTTGGGCTCTGAAGTCTGGACTAGGCCGAAGCTGTCAGCTGACTTGAGCTGGGCTGAGCTAACAGCTGACCTCTTCTAGCCAGTAATTTTGTATTCCATACCACATTATGACATCATCTCCAGGGCAGTAGGAACCAGTGTGGGAGTGGTTAAGGCAGTCGCTTCTCAGCCTCCTCTTGGGAGGACGCACGATGCTGTCCCAGGGGGGATGGAGAGGACCAGGCCCACCACTGGCTCACAGGGTATCTCAGGAAAGTCAAATGTGTTGTTCTGGGTCTCTCCTTTCTGCTTGGGTTTGTCTCCCTGGGGAATAAGGTTTTTCTTAAGTAATGTGTAGTTAGGACAGTAGAATTTGTGTGTTCGTTAAGAAGTTGAGGTGGGGAACTTGTTGTTGCAGACTTGTGTGAGTGAATATTTGTACTCTCTTCTAATTGTCTCTTTCTTTCTGTGAAAAATATATGTAGATTTAGTATAAATGCAGTTTGAAGTGTTTTTTTCTTTCCCCTCTCTTTTCCTCCCTTTCCCTGGTGTTAGGAGGGAGGCTTTTCTCTCTGTGCTTGGGGGTTGGCAGTTGCTTATCTCAAACCAAGACACCTATCTACAAATTTCATTTAAGGTCACATCTCCTAATGAAAAGTGCAGTTCAAATCAAGGAAGGAAGAAAAAAATATTATAATAATAGAAGAAAAAGTAAAGGAAAGTTTGAAATTTCCAAGAAATTTTACTTTGAGGAGAAGCTCATAATTTGTGTTGTTTATTAAGCTTCTGTTAACTGGGACTTTCATTGTTATTCTTTTCCAGGGTTTTCCATATAAACCTTTCTCCTTTCCTCATTCTAAGCCTAAAAACCAAAAAGAGATCCTTGATGAACACAATGAAATAAGGAGATCTGTACTTCCCACAGCCAGCAACATGTTGAAGATGGTAAGCTTTGCATCAGAACTAGCTTGCTTTTCCCTTAAAAGAAAGGGTGGTGAAACTCCAGTACCAAAGCAGGCTGGAGGATGAAGGGATTGAGAGCAGCTCTGATAAGAAGGACTTGAGGGTGAATGAGAAACTCAACATGAGCCAGCAATGCCCATGAGCAGCCCAGAATGAAATTGTGTCCTGAGCTCATCCCCAACATTGTGGGCAGAAGGAAAATAGAGGGGATTCTGCCCCTCTGCCCCTCTCTGGTGAGACCCCACCAACAGTGCTGCCTCCACCTCTTGGGTCCCCAACATAAGGAGGACGTGGAGCTGCCAGAGCAAGTCCAGAGGAGGCCACAAAATCAGTCAGAGGGCTGGAGCCCCTCTGCTCTGGAGATAGGCTGGGAGAGCTGGGAGTGTTCAGCCTGTAGAGGAGCAGCCTATGGGGAGACCTGAGAGCACCTTCCAGTGGCTAAAGGAGGTCTACAAGAAAGATGAGGAAAAATATTTAATCAGGCCCTCTTGCAATAGCACAGCAGGTAATGCTCTTCAATTAAAAGAGGGTTGATGGAGATTAGATATAGGAAGAAGATTTTTATGATAAGGGTGATAAAACACTGGCACAGATTGCCCAAAGAAGCTGTGGCTGCCCCATCCCTGGAAGTCCAAGGCCAGGTTGGATATGAACAGCCTGGTCTAGTGGAAGGTGTTCCTGTTCAGTTCAGAGGGGTTGGACTAGATGACCCTTCCAGGTCCCTTCCAACCCAAACTAGCTATGATTCTGCAGTTCTGAAAAGAGGAACCTGTGGCCTGGAAGAAGCAAAGAGCATGAGAAGCAAAGGAGGAGGCCAAGCAGCAGCTTCTGAATCACACACTGTCAAAGGGCAGATAAAAGATCTGGATCTGCATAACCATTTGCCCTCACCTGAGCTTCCTTTGCCCATCACTTCTCCCATCCCTTTCACCCTTGATATTCCTTGTTATCCTTATCCCATGAGCAGATGAGCTGGGCGGTGCTTTGTGGTTAAGCCTGCACAGTGAGAGTTGCAAACATTCTCCAGGTTCAAAGGCCAGCTGGTGTCTCAGCACATCTCAGCTGCCCCTGGCCTGAGAGTCAGTGTTATTCTATGTAGTGCACTGTACCCTGCAATGTTCACTCAGACACAAAGCTGAAAGAAAGCAACAGTATGTCATAAAAATCCTATTAATCAGGACCATCTGAAGAACAGAACTGTTCAATATAACTGCAGAATTACCTACTCTGAAACATTTAAGAGTAGAAAAAATTTGGTTCCTCTCCCCCAGGAGTCTAAACTGGCACAGCTCCTCCTCTTTCTGTTGAGGACTACAGGAGCATTCAGTGCACAGGCCCAGGTCATTTCTCATTTTCTTATTTCTCATGGACAGCACCAATCTATTTATGACTTGGATACATCTTCCTTTGTGTCTTTCAGGTGTGGAGTGAGAAAGCTGCCAAAAGTGCTCAGAAATGGGCAAATAAGTGTGAGATGAGAATCAGTCCAAGAGAGTACAGAGTCCTTAATGGTACTGATGAGGATGGAACCTGAGCTGATGAGTTAATGACAGTTTGCAGATGATCCCTGAGAATATGAAATAGAAATAAGAATAATTTTTAATCTGTTGTAGAACAGCTTTTGAGGATTATTGGGATACCTACTATTACTAGAATGGCTTTTTAGGACCTGGTCTAGCAAAAGGTGTTGCAGTACATGACAGGGGGACTGGAAAAAGGTTATCTTTAGGTGCCTTCCAACCCAAACTGTTCTGTGATTCTGATTGTTACACACAAAACCATCATCTTTGTCAGATAAATACCCTGAAAGACAATTTGTTGGAACTGGAGAGAGAGTATGTACTTTCTCTATATTTATACCTTTCTTGAGGTGTCCACTTTTGTCTCCTGCTGGAAACAAGACAGTGCCATCAATGACCATTGCAGAGACTAAGCACAGACATTTTTGTGTAACATTTTGTGATCTAAGTATCTGTGTCTGAATGCTCACCAAAATCAGAGTAACATTTCCTGCAGCTCTCAGGAGATGAGGTGTGCTGTCCTCTTCTTAAAATCACAGGGCAAAGAGACTGACATCTTAGATAATTTTTTTAGACTATAGCCCCCACCCCTCTGCCCCACCTCCCACCCCACAACTTGCTTCTCTCCTGAGGAATAAAACACACTTATTTCTACTCCAGGTATCACCTGTGGTGAGAATGTGTTAGTATCATCTTTCCCAAAAACATGGGCTGAAACAATCCAAACCTGGTACAGTCAGTCCTCCAATTTCAGATATGGATATGGAGCAATTGCAAAAGATGTCAACATCGAGAGCTACACTCAGGTAAGGAGAACTGAAATGCAATGCAGTGATACACTGGAATTCCAGGAGCACACTTAAGGTAGCTGGGAGTTATTTATAATCATTAAAAAATGTATCAGTGTCAGCAATTATTTCATATTCATGTACTGATCCAAAGATGAATGATAACACAAACACTTTTCTGTCCAATTCTGAGGCAATGGAACCAGTATTTTGGAAGAGATGTCAACAAGATAAATACTGTTCTGTAGAAATACCTTTAATTTAGAACTACCTTAATTTAGAACTACCTTTAATTGAGAAATACTTTAACTCTATTTTTAATTTAGAAATAGATATTTTCTATATAGGGATTAAAAGAGCTGATTGAGAAATGTCAAAGAAAAATACCTACTATGAAAATATTTTCATTCAAACTTTAGTATCCTACCAGAAACTTTGTTTAAAAGCATTTGGAACCTGGAGAAGATGACTAACTCATTTTTCTATACATTCTTCATGACAACTAAACCATAAACTTAGAAGCTGAATAGACAAAATGAACAAAAGAGAAAAATCTTCTGTTATTTTCTGAGCTTTTTGACGAGAATTCAATGAAGATGACTCTGAAATAATGTGCTTGTCTTTTATTCTACAGCTAATCTGGTACAACAGTTACCTGATGGGATGTGCAGTTTCCTACTGCCCTACGAACTCCTACAAGTACTTCTATGTCTGCCAATACTGCCCTGCGTATGTACGGCCTCCTCCCTCATTTAACACGCAGCGATGACGGGACTGTTTCCAAACCATCCTGCTCCCCACTGGCCACGTGGAGGATAAAATGGCTGCAGTCTACTTTAACCATTTAGAACTGAAAAAATATCAATGTGGATTGTGGGCTTAACAGCAGGTTAAAGAGCAATATTTATTTTATTTCACATTGGAACAGGTATTAGGGAAACTTTAGCAGATGAACAAAGGTGTGTCTCTGACAGAATCATACAGCAGGCATAAATCATCCTAAAACCCAGCCAGCAGGGGTTTAGGAGGGGCAGGTCCTGTCTGACCAACCTGATCTCTTTCTACGATCAGGTGACCCACCTGGTGGATGAAGGGAAGGCTGTGGATGTGTCTATCTGGACTTCAGCAAGGCCTTTGACACTGTCTCCCATAATATACTCCTGGAAAAGCTGGTAGCCCATGGCCTGGACAAGTGTACCCTCTCCTGGATTAAGAGCTGGCTGGAGGGGCGGGCCCAGAGAGTGCTGGTGAATGGAGCTGCATCCAGCTGGTCACCAGTGGTGTTCCCCAGGGGTCTGTGTTGGGTCCAGTCCTGTTTAACATCTTTAGTGATGATTTAGATGAGGGGATTGAGTCCATCAGCAGCAAATTTGCTGATGACACCAAGCTGGGAGGGAGTGTCAACCTGCTGGAAGGCAGGAGGGCTCTGCAGAGGGATCTGGATAGACTTGAGAGATGGGCTGATTCCAATGGGATGAAGTTCAATAAGGCCAAGTGCAGGTCCTGCCCTTTGGCCACAACAACCCCCTGCAGCGCTCCAGGCTGGGCACAGAGTGGCTGGAGAGCAGCCAGGCAGAAAGGGACCTTGGAGTACTAATTGACAGGAAGCTCAACATGAGCCAACAGTGTGCCCAGGTGGCCAAGAAGGCCAATGGGATCCTGTCCTGGATCAAAAATAGCGTGGCCAGCAGGCCCAGGGCAGTGACCCTTCCCATGTACTCTGTGTTGGTGAGGCCACACCTTGAGTGTTGTGTTCAGTTCTGGGCCCCTCAGTTCAGAAAGGATATTGAGGTGCTGGAGCGAGTCCAGAGAAGAGCAACAAGGCTGGAGAAGGGACTGGAGCACAAGCCCTATGGGGAGAGGCTGAGGGAGCTGGGGGTGTTCAACCTGGAGAAGAGGAGGCTCAGAGGTGACCTCATCACTGTCTGGAACTACCTGAAGGGAAGTTCTGGCCAGGTGGGGGCTGGTCTCTTCTCCCAGGCACTCAGCAATAGGACAAGGGGGCACGATGGGCTCAAGCTCTGCCAGGGGAAATTTTAAGTTGGAGATCAGGAAAAAATTCTTTCCAGAGAGAGTGCTCAGGGATTGGAATGGGCTGCCCAGAGAGGGGGTGGATTCACCATCCCTAGAGATTTTTAAACGCAGATTGGCCGTGGCACTGAGTGCCATGATCTGGTAAAGGGACTGGAGTTGGACCAAGGGTTGGACTCGATGATCTTGGAGGTCTTTCCCAACCCAATCGATTCTATGATTCTATGAAAACATTGACCACAAAGCAGGAAATCAGACGCAAAGTCAAAGCCAACAGCAAGCGAATATTCAGAGGTAAATAGTCCACCTCAAGCAGCTGCATGTCAGAAAGGATCTGCTGAGGTTATTGAGCAGCCTGGTCTAGAGGAAGGTGTCCCTGCCCATGGCAGGGGTTTGGAACTGGATGATCTTTAAGATCCTTTCCAACCAAATCATTCTGTGATTCTGTGATTCTATGATTGCCTTATAAGCCATTTCCAAGCCATTAGAAAAGCAGACCTAGGAAGCACATTTTTTTAAATGGATAATGCTATGCAAAGAATCAATTAATTTTGTTTCTCTAACCCTTATTGTCCCTCTTATCTAAAATCAAGTTTATTGTATTCCGTGAATATCTGAAACTAAAACATGACTGCCTATGAAAATACTTTTATCCAAAGACTTGTATATGCCTTTCACTGCAAGAACTCCTGTTATTGGCCCAGAGCTTCATGTTTATTTTGTCATGTCTTGTATTTCTTTCAAATTTTAGGGGAAATATCATAACACAAATAGCTACACCTTACAAAAGTGGACCAAAATGTGCAGACTGTCCTCACCACTGTGACAAAGGGCTTTGCAGTAAGTGACTGTATTCTCCTTAAAACAAGCATTGCATTACCCCAGAAAATGATGTTGATCCTTTGTAGCATTTTACTATTGCATAGTTATTTGTGCTAATCTGGATGGAAGATCCTAGAGTTCCCCTTTCATTACCCCCCTGCAATGTGCTTAAATGTCCCACTAGAACAGGCACAACCCAGTCAACCTGCAAAGACCCCTGCCAACCTTAACCAAGTTTCTGCTTTTTCACTCACATTCCCTTTCTATAATATTCAAGCAATTTAAACAGCAGAGCAAAAGTATAAAGATTATATAGGCATGAAAATCTGGAATTATTTTTTGGAAAATGCAGAAGTATCAAACCAGGACTTGGTTTTAAATTAATATTCCATGTGTTTGTTTCTCTCTCTTTTATTTTAGCCAACCCCTGCAAGTATCATGACACCCTTGCAAACTGCAAAAATCTGAAATCCTTGTTTGGCTGTAGCCACTCACTGGTGAAGCAGAAGTGTCCTGCAACCTGCAAATGCACCACTCAAATCATATAATGCTCCAGTGGATGCTGTTACACCTGCTGTGAGACTCATAAGGGAGGAGTAAAACACACTGTCAAGTGTGTTCTCTGTAAGTGCATCAGCTCAGGTTGACCTATAGGTAACAATTTTATCTAAAATCTAACCATTACTTTCATCCTAAATTAAATTAGTACCTCAAAATAACCTCTGATGTTATTTTAGGCTTTGTAGAAATCATGCTTAAGCTGCCAAAGTGTTATTTTGTGGATTTCCTTGCAGTGCATCTGCCACTGATTAATTTCTGTTTAATGGAAAACACACTTTTGAAACACTTTAGGTTTGTTTTTATTGCACAATATATTAAGTGCCACAAAACTTCCTTCTGTTACCTTGTCATTGATTGTCAATGGAATGTATTCCTGATAAATAAACATGTGATTTACCACCTGTTCACAAACGGAGCTTTGAATTGAAATTATTTATAAATCAAGGGGGTTTTAAGTAGGAAAATTCTTTATGGATATTTTTGAGGCTCTTTTATACTTCATGGGGCTTTGGATGAGAGAGGAAGAGAAGTACACAGCAAAAGGAATGTGCTCCTCCAGAGTGATGCTGGTCTCCCATAATTCTTGAGTCACATATACCAGCCTGACCTGGGCAGATCCCACTTGTCAACTTCCCTTCCTATTTCAGACCAGTAAAAATAATTTTCTCTGTAGGACTGCAATTCTGGCTCAAGACACAAGAGGGTGAGCCATACTCAGACATTAATCTGCATCTCTTTTTCATTTTGCTGCCTCTGTAATGGATTTCTCCTCCCGTTTGGTACTAAATTTCTGAGCAACCCCAGCTGGATTTTAACACTTGTTTACAGAGAATTTCTTAGGAGATGCTGGCTGAATAAATAATCACGACATATAGAAACAGCTTGGTAGTGGTTCCTTCCCCCCTATGGTTTCATGCTGTCTCTGTTGGTCAGATTATTATCATATTAAAGCAGTTGATAGCATTGCATTAATTCAATTTATGCTTTCAAGGATATCAATAACTAATTCTGGTGGGCTTGGTTTTCTACCTGCCTGAAGCTCAGTTTCACCATCATGACTGTGGACTGCTATGCAAGGCTCCAAGAAAGCTGGAGAGAGGCTTTGAACAAGGGCATAGAGTGACAGGACAAGAGGAAATGGCTTCATTGTGACAGAGGGCAGGATTAGATGGGATATTAGGAAAATATTCGGGACTGTGGGCCCGGCACCGGTTGCCATGAGAAGTGTGGCTGCCCCATCCCTGGAACTATTCAATGCCAGGTTGGATGGAACTCTGAACAACCTGATCAAGTGGAAGATGTCCCTGCCTATGGAACAGGGGGTGGAACGGGACGATCTTCAAGGTCCTTTCAGCTCAAACCATTCCTTGATTCTTTGATTTGTAGAAAATGTAATTCAGATCAGAGCTGCATGAAAATTTCTTGAGAAACCTTTATTTTCCTCAGAAAACACTATTCAGGAACACCTCAACTGTCTTACAGGAGGATACATAATCTGAACAAAACTCACAAGTGTTCTCACGGTTAATTTCCAAGACTTATTTTCTACTTAAAAACAAGGAGATGGGTGTTAAAACTCCTTCCACACACACATTTCCTCTCTCCACCTTCTCTCTCTGGGCTGATGAATATTTAATGAGGAATTGTTTCTGAGAGAGCAGCCTCCCCAAAAAGCCAGCATTTGTGCTTTGGGTATCTGGCTGTGCTGTTCAAGGATGGCAGCAGCAGGAGCTGGGAGGGATCTTCTGTAACTTGAAGGGCCACCATGGGGCACCAGACACCTTGCTAGGTTACTGCAGGGTATCCAGGCATAACTTTTGTACTTCTATAGGGGATTTCAAAAGATTCTGCTTCCCTATCAGTGTGGAATGGAACATATAGCAGGATAGATGAAATACTACCTGAATGTTCCTGTTTCTCAGCACAGACATCAAAGAGTTCTTGGGTCACTCAGCTGTTCATGTTCCTGGAAAGGCTGAGATGCTGCTGAATATGGGTTTATTACATACAGATGAGGTAAAGACAATATGACATTCACTGAGATCCAGCATGTCAAGTGAAATTTTTCTCCATTCTTTGACTGTATTTCCACAAATTTATATTTTCTACTGATGTCTTTATACAGTTGTTTCCTTTATGGTGCTAGCATATGCTCTTTGGAATGTGCTGAATTGTGCTACTTTTTAGGTGTTAGTACAGGCATGAAGCAAATAACACCAGAAATTTCTTACAATTTCTCTCCTGGTTCCAGATATACTCACAAGTAGCACATATGGTGAGAGATGATAAGAGCAACTACCATGGTAGAAGTCTAAGTTTTATCTGTGGGGAGTGGTGTAAGAGCTCTTCAGCAGTTAACTTACATGGCAGGGGCTTTAAACAGTTTGGAACAAATGTTATGAAGTAACAACAGTCCGGCAAATTCTGAAGTAAGAGTATTTTTGATGTTTAAAATGCATCAACTGCAGTAGTCACATTATCTAGTTTGGCTGCCTGAGGATCAGCCTCTGGGCTAAACCCAGTGGAAAGGCTTTCACTATCTCAAAGTCTTGCTGAGAGTCATGGGCCTGTATCTTCCCTGGTTTTCTCCAGATATTGTTATGTTAGAACAAACCTTCCATAGAACTTGCCTCACTCTTGTCCTGAACATATCTCGCCTGCAATAAAAACAGGTTAAACATGGAATTACCATCCTTAAGCCTGGAAAAGACCTCTAAGACCATCAAGTCCAACCCTAAACCCATCACCACCAAGTTCATCACTAAACCATGTCCTCAAGTGCCTCATCCACATGCCTTTTAAACACCTGCTGGGATGGTGACTTTGCCACTTTCCTGGGCAGCCTGTTCCAATGTTTGGCAACCCTTTCCAAGAAGAAATTTTTCCTCATCCCCAATCTAAACCTTCCCTGATGCAACTTGAGCCCACTTCCTCAAGACCTTATATTAAATGGAAAGAAAGTAATTGAAACTTTCACACATCATTAGAAATTTGTGTTGTCAGAATATCTAACTTATTCTCAAAAAACAAAACTCTGGCAAAAAGGTTGAGGAAGACCAAACAACAAAGAGCCATCAGAGAGGACAGGACAAGGATGTTTCCCACCCCTGGGCTGCTCCCAGTTTTCTAGGCTAGGCTGCCAAAAATTTGGTTTCTTTTAAATGTAAGGGTCAAAGTTAAACTGTGAATAACATGAGATGGATTTTCTCACTACAAAGTTTCTTGACAGCTACTGTCTGTGCTCTGGCTTAGGAGCAAGACATTTAACCTTGAGCTTCAAACTCACTGCAACGCAGAGATAAACCAACACAGTCAGGGCATGGAAGATTAATTAGTGAGCCCTGAGGAAGAGCCCATGAAGCATTGAGACCTGTTAAATATAATATCACATTTGATAGCCACACCTCCAGCATAATTATATCTCTGTAAGACCACAAGTCAAGGGGACACGGGGCACCAGGAGATACAAGGAAGGATGTGACACTCCCTCCCTCCCAGTGATATTGGAAGGTTCATGGGCTGGTCACTGGGCTCAGTCCTCTGGGCTGGGCTGTCTTCTAGGACCAACAGAGATACTCTGTCCCCAGCAGAAAGAACAAATCTCAGAGAAAGGAAAAGGGAAAAGTCGAGTCAGCAGATTGGCCTGGAAATACTCTCGCCTACATTAAGGAAATGTCCCACTTTAACCATTCAATCTGTTCTTGATGGGCAACCTAAGGCTCAGCACATGAGTAGTGACTCTTTAAAATGGTTATCATCAGATTCTTGTGGGGGGAGTGGGGAGGGTGTCCACAGTAATGGAAATGACCTTTCAAACAAAATTTCATTTGTCACTTTCTGTTTTGCATCATTAACATTCCTCTGCTTTCTCCTCTGCTCCTGCTGCTGCATAAAGTGGTGGAAGTAAAGGAGGAAAGCCCAAGCTGCCACACCAAAATCAAATTAAGGCTTGTATTCATTTTGTTGACAAATTATGAATGAAGCACAAGACTTTTTATTTCATTTACTGACTGTAAAACACCAATTTTTATTTTAGGGTCTGCAAAACCATTCATTTATCATCTTCAAAAAGTGTTTTCCTAATGGAAAGAAATTCCAGAAATATATACAGAACAAAATAAGGACATATGTGTTAAAACATATTGTTTTTATAGAATCATAGAATCATAGAATCGATTGGGTTGGAAAAGACCTCCAAGATCATCAAGTCCAACCCTTGGTCCAACTCCAGTCCATTTACCAGATCATGGCACTCAGTGCCACGTCCAATCTGCGTTTAAAAATCTCTAGGGATGGTGAATCCACCCCCTCTCTGGGCAGCCCATTCCAATGCCTGAGCACTCTCTCTGGAAAGAATTTTTTTCTGATATCCAATTTCAATTTCCCCTGGCAGAGCTTGAGCCCATCGTGCCCCCTTGTCCTATTGCTGAGTGCCTGGGAGAAGAGACCAGCCCCCACCTGGCCAGAACTTCCCTTCAGGTAGTTCTAGACAGTGCTGAGGTCACCTCTGAGCCTCCTCTTCTCCAGGCTGAACACCCCCAGCTCCCTCAGCCTCTCCCCACAGGGCTTGTGCTCCAGTCCCTTCACCAGCCTTGTTGCTCTTCTCTGGACTCGCTCCAGCCCCTCAATATCCTTTCTGAACTGAGGGGCCCAGAACTGAACACAACACTCAAGGTGTGGCCTCACCAACGCAGAGTACAGGGGAAGGGTCACTGCCCTGGGCCTGCTGGCCACACTATTTTTGATACAGGCCAGGATCCCATTGGCCTTCTTGGCCACCTGGGCACACTGTTGGCTCATGTTGAGCTTCCTGTCAATTAGTACCCCAAGGTCCCTTTCTGCCTGGCTGCTCTCCAGCCACTCTGTGCCCAGCCTGGAGTGCTGCAGGGGGTTGTTGTGGCCAAAGGGCAGGACCTGCACTTGGCCTTATTGAACTTCATCCCATTGGAATCAGCCCATCTCTCAAGTCTCTCCAGATCCCTCTGCAGAGCCCTCCTGCCTTCCAGCAGGTCGACACTCCCTCCCAGCTTGGTGTCATCAGCAAATTTGCTGATGATGGACTCAATCCCCTCATCTAAATCATCAATAAAGATGTTAAACAGGACTGGACCCAACACAGACCCCTGGGGGACACCACTGGGGACCAGCTGGATGCAGCTCCATTCACCAGCACTCTCTGGGCCCGACCCTCCAGCCAGCTCTTAATCCAGGAGAGGGTACCCTTGTCCAGGCCATGGGCTACCAGCTTTTCCAGGAGTATTTTATGGGAGACAGTGTCAAAGGCCTTGCTGAAGTCCAGATAGACACATCCACAGCCTTCCCCTCATCCACCAGGTGGGTCACCTGATCGTAGAAAGAGATCAGGTTGGTCAGACAGGACCTGCCCCTCCTAAACCCCTGCTGGCTGGGTCTAATCCCTTGTCCACCCTGAAGGTGCTGTGTGATTGCACTCAGGATGAACTGCTGCAGAACCCTGCCAGGCACAGAGGTCAGGCTGACAGGCCTGGAGTTGCCAGGGTCCTGCTAAAGCCCTTTTTGTGGATTGGGTGACATTTGCCAACCTCCAATCATCTGGGACCTCCCCAGAGAGCCAGGACTGTTGGAAGATGATGGAGAGCGGTTTGGCTCCATAAGGATGGATGCATTTGAAACACAAAACCAATGCAGACCATTTTGACATAATATTGACCATAATATATCATAAGCCAAGCTTTAACCTTTGGAGCTTAGATTATTTCAGCAGCTTCACACTAGGAGTCACTGAAGATCTAGACAGATCAGTTGAACAATAAAATATTTTTATCCAGTCCTATAGGAGTTATTTAATGCTGCTCTGCATATCTTAGTGGTAAATGGGAAGTTTGTAAGAAGATTGGGACACCTAATGAGCCATGGCATGAAAACTTGTGCCTTCCACAGCTTGGTATGAACAGTTCAGAGACCATTTTTCCACTGAAGTTATTTTTCTTTGTATACTTAATATTTATTTGCTCCCAGTTCATTGTAGTACCTCCACTGTTGGCTTGTCCAAGAAGGGGTGTTGTATTTTAGATAGTAAATTGGGTTGCAGTTTTTCACTGAATTTGTCCTTGGCCCATTGTGAGGAAATAATAAATCCATCTTGTCGGTTCAATAGCACAAAACTAGTTCTGGTTACTCAGTGATTTAATATCTATTTCCTGATAACTAAAAAACAGTCATATAAATTAATTATGAAGGTCACAAATTATGTCTTCCATCTGGCCAGCACTCAAGCTGCAAACAAAGTCCCTCCTTTCCTAATAGTCAAACAACTGCAGGACACATGACTTGTACACAGGAAAAACAAACAATATAGGAATTTCTTGAAGGAATTTGTTATGTACTAATTGTTCTACCCACATTTGCAACTTGTGCCAAGGTCACAATTATTAAAACTTGTGGGCAAGTACAAACATCACAGTTTATGTTGGGGTTTTTAACTCGTGGTGTGGCTCAGAGTTTAGAGCACCGACTGAATCATAGAAATTACATATTTACTGTTCCTCTGTATTGAAAAAGCCTTGTGTAGGTCAGATGAATTCTTTCATTTGTTGCCACTAAACAGCACCCTGAAGCTGTGCCACTTGAACACCACAGCTCTGGTTACAGAAATGATGAACAATCCACACTTAACAGGAGATCTTTGGGATCAGCTCCTTGGAGCCTGTTTGCTGCACTCTCAGTCCACAGACAACCCCTCCAGTCTGGCTGCCGTGGGTGGATCGTTGTACAAAGGAACTCAAGAGCCACCTTAGCTGGGTAATTGAAGCTACCACACCTTTCCATTGAGGAATATTGCCCGAGCTTGACCCTTTGAACCCTCTTTGATGCTTCATGCATGGATTGCAATTTTTGTGGCAAACTTAACATCATGTGGCTCACATCAGATTTCAGTACTATCTGTGCCCTCTGAAGGATTTGGTGGGGAGAGAAGTACTTAACCTTCTCAATAGGAAGGTACATGAAGAGCAAGAGACGGGAACAGGCCCTCTGGCTGAAAGAGAAACATGGTGGTTTTCCTGGAGCCATCACTCAGGTGACGTGGCCTTTCCTTACAGCCAGTGGAGCACACAGGACTGTTGCAGGAACAGCACAGCCTCACACTGACCAAAATTGTAACTGTGAATGACCACGGGTGGCAAAATAAATTAGGAAGATTTACAAAACTGAGGATGTTTTTCTAGTTTTCATCAAACAAGAAACTGGAAGCCACCAAAATTATCATTTACAGATAATGGAACAGGCACCTTAAAATTCAGTAAGAGAGAAAAAGGGTAAAAAACTGACATGAGTTAAAAACCATCCTGGGTCACAAGGCAGGGTTAATAAATCAGCTTGTCACAGACAAGGCAAATGGATGAATGCAGTTACATCAGCTGATGTCACAGTTTAATCTAGAGCTGCTGTTTGTCAGGGCATGCAGTGACAGGACAAAATGGAATGGCTTTAAACTGACAGAGAGAAGGTTTAGATTGGATATTGGGAAGAAATTCTTTGTTGTAATGGTGGTGAGGCCCTGACACAGGTTGCTCAGAAAAACTGTGGCTGCCCCACAACTGTGAGTATTTCAGGCCAGGTTGGATGGGGTTTGGAGGAAGTTGGTGTAGTGGGAAGTGTCCCTGTCTTGAAAGGTCCTTTCCAAACTAAACCATTCTGTGATTCTATGGTTCTATAAAAAGCACCTTTTTATGCCCTTATTCCTCACAGGGAAACAGATTTCCACCCATGTGCAAACTGGGACACTTAAACTACTGAAGTGTTACATGTGATCTGAGCATAAGCCCAGGAAAATATCTGGTAAATGCCTGGAAAATGCTTTCCACAAGGTGGCATTTGAAAGAAAGGGAAAGGTGGAAGAGGGGGGGGGGGGGGGCAGAGGGAAGGGAACCACAATGTAAATTAAATTGTTCAGGAAGAAAAGAATTGGTAGAGAAAATTCATACTACTTGCTAGAAAGGGGAAAACTAATGAGGGAACTCAGCCTGTTACAGACTCTGCTCGGACTCACAGATGATCAGGACTTTTACCCAGAGCTGAAAGTTCACTTAAATTGTATCTCAACTGGTGTATGAGCACAGAAGGGGTTGCTAGAAACTGTTTTGTGCATAATGTGACTTTCAGGTAAAAGGTAATTCAATTCAGAAGAATTCATAACTTCCTTGACACTGGGGAAAAGCCCTCCACACTCCATGCTTCCAATAACTCTATGGCAAGCACAGCTAAGAAATCCTGCAAACAATCTTAAAAATAACAATTTTGAGGTCTATTTTCTAGGAGTATCCCTGATAGCAAGCTGAAACTTTCCCTCTGCAACTGCCCTACATTTTGGGAAATTTTGTTTTGATTAACATGAATGTAACCAAAACATATTGAAGACACCAAAACTAAATCAAGTGATGTTGTAGAGTGCCCATAACCCAAGAGAAACTTGGAGATTGTTCAGATTGACCTGTACTTGCTTTTGCTGATGTAAGTAATGAATGCTGTGTCAGGAAACTCAGTGAGGAACAAAAGACTTCTCATAGAATCACAGAAATGCTTGGAATGGAAGGGACCTTAAATAACATCCAATTCCAACCCCCTGCCAGGGCAGGGACACCTTCCACTGGCCCAGGTTGTTCCAAGCCCCATCCAACCTGGCCTTGGACAGGCTTAGAGATGGGACAGCCACAGCTTCTCTGGGCAACCTGTGCCAGGGCCTCCCCACCCTCACAGTAATGAATTTCTTCCTAATATCCAAGACTTGACCCAATTCTCTTCAAATTCCTTTAGAAATGCTCTTTCCTAGTGCTCTTCTGGGTGATGCAATAAGTGAACATAAGTACAGGTGTATTCACAGCTACAGAGTGGATTTTGAAACCTAGAGGCAGCTCTGTTAGAAAAGACAGCTGAGATGACTCACTGCCATGTGGGAAGTCATCAACTTGTGCTTCCTCAGAAGCTTAACACCTGCTTGCCCTTTGAGTAAGGTTTGGTAAAGGACTGCACACCTCAGGAGAAGCCACCTCAAGTGCCCAGTTATAGGTAAGCACAGAGGACTGGTGGGGAGCAAGAGAAACACATTAGCATAAGTCAATCAACATGAATGATTTATCACTAACAACTTTTGTAAGTACCATCTGAGACAGGCATCTAATTTTTACTATTTCTTATTAGTTTCACAGGATAATAGGTAGAGCTTTTAGGTGTATGCAAATCATCCATCTTAGCTGAGGTGAGACCTTTTTATCACAAGGGCAGGACAAACAGGCTCACTCACCCTTGCAGAAGGGACAAGAACCCTGTTATCTCTTTCAAACAGCTTTCCTGCAACTTTGGGATACACCTCAACCAAAAGCTTCTGCTTCTGTGTTTTATTCCTGCTTTGCAACGCCCAGGCAATAAAAGCAGAACATGAAAGAGTTGACTTTCTAAGTCAACCATGATGCTCTTCAAGTCCCTCGTTAGCCAAACACAGCTTTACAGGACGTAATTCTCTGGCCTGTTTTATTTAGAGGGAAGAAGAAACAGGCTGAGTAATTCCTTCTGGTGTTAACCTCCATGAGTTCTTTGTGCACTGGAAAGTCTTACTTAGAAAGCAATGTCTGTGAGTTTTCAAATAGAAGAAAAAAAACCAGTTACTTCAGCAAGAAATAATGCAATATTGACCTAGAATAAACCATCATCTGTAACCTGTGATTGTTATTTGTCCATTATCCTTTCCTCTTCTTATGGACATTTAGTGTTCCCTGTAGTAGATTTTTAGTGGCACATTAGTGACTTTTTTCCCCCACATTTGTAAGAAATCAGGTAAGAGGCTGGAAGGGTGATATGGATCCACTCAAGACAATCTCATTGTTGCTCTCCAAGGAATTGCAAAACCCACTTACTGTTTACTTCCCTCTTTAAGGTAAAGGAGGCTATTTAAGGACTTGCATGGACAAACTGCATTTACCTGGCTGAGCTTTCAACTCCAGGAGAGGTAGAGAGTCTACTGACTCAAAGAATTAAAGTTAGTGTTTAATGAAAAACACTTCTACAGTGACACCACGGAAGGGGAATAAATGTCAATGTTCTCAAAAAAACTTTCTCTGATCAAAGGTCAGAAGATTTAAGAATTATTTCTGTCACTGTGTGAAGGCAAGCTGCACCTTGTCCTACTTCTCTGGTCTCTGTAGCTGCTGTTGCTACAATAAGAGTACACACCAAGAAGCAGCTTGAAGATTGCTGTGCACCCAAGTGATGTTCCATAAATCCACATCATCTGAGGGATGCTCATAGCTCTGACTTCAATGAACTCAGCTCAGAGTCTTAAATAACATCAGCCTCTCCTAGGAGACATCCTGAACCTGACTTGAGCCTGTGTCAACCAACAGACATGACCAGAAGAGGGTTTTATCCTTCTGGAAGCTTGAAACTCTGCCATAACTATTCACATTTATTTACATAAAGGTTGTGATATGTCACCAACACCCTATTTTTTCATCAGCTGGAAAAGTAGGGTAAAAAACACAACAGCCATTTAAAAGACAAATAGCTAAAGTCAATCAGTAGATCCAGATGTGCAACAATATTTGTTTAAGAACAACCTCACTTCTTCCATTGCATTTGCAGCCATCAGGATTGGGATGAAGCCAACAAGGAGACACAAGGGAATTTTCTCTACACCAGCAGGTCCTCTTGTGTGCACTTTGACTGTCCTATGCAGCAGCTGGGAGGACACATAAAGATGACTGGCCTTTGAAATGAGATGTTGCAGGTGGCTGTTCCCCATCACCTGGAAAAAGGCAGTCAGGAAAAAAAATGGGAATGACCAACAGCCATTGACATGGAAGTTGCTTCACCTTGGAAGTACATCAGACCAAAATGCAGTATGTGTTAACTTTTTTCTATGTGTGAAGTTTCCACTGTGAGGTAGGGCTGCAGGATCCAGCCCTTGTTTTCATGATTTAACAGCATAAACAAGTGGTATTCTCCACAGATGGCGTGAGAGAGGGCCCACAGCTGTCTGTAGGAGTCTATCTGTTTAGTAGGGGGCTTCATTCACACAAAAAGTACCTTAAAAAGTGGGAATAATCTCCTTTTCTTTAGAGAATTTCCCTGGAGAATTTTCTCTAGAGAAATGAAGCAGTTTCTGGTTTGAGCTGTGTGTGCAGAAGACAGAGGTTACAGATCATTGTCAGTGCCAAATGCTTCTCAAGATTTCATTTTACTTTTTCTTGGAGAAATAACTCCCAGTGTTCAGCAGATTTGGCAGAGAAGGGAGTCCACATGCTGCAAACATGCCTTTTCCCTCTTCTGTGAAATTCTTATCAGGCTGGCATGAGTCTACAACTGTCCTTTTCAGTGTTCAGGGTAGAGCAGCATCTTGTCACAGTCACAAAGAGTAACCCAAGGTTTTGCAGAGGAAAGCTGAGACTGTTTTCCTTGCCACTCAGGGTGAGGCTTTTCATCCTTCCCTTGGAGAAGCTTGAGAAGAATAGACCTGCCATTTCCTGAAGCAGTGCCCAGACCCAAATATGATGCAAGTCAAAGCCCATCCTGATGACCAAAAAGAGAGGCAGTGAGTCAGGCCAAACTGGGTTTTCCAAAAAAATCCAGTGAGCAAAGTAGCTCAGCTCCATCCTCTGGATAAAACATTTTCTTTCTCCCTGGCAGCTTGTGTTGTCAGTCCTTTTTTGCTTATCTGAAGGTAAATGTTGGCAGATTCAACATTGTTAAGGTGAGAGAGAAGTGTTTCATTTATTTAGAAGAACACAGAGTATATAAATATTGGAATATAATTTCTTCAGAGTACCCTGAAAGGACTTCAAGGATTGGACTCATGTCATGTGAGAGCTTCACCAGGGGAAGCTTCATGCAATGAATAGCACAAGATATTCATATCTGGGCTGTGGGTAAAAAACAATGAACTCTGCTCTTTTTTAACCACTTCCTGTGCAAATGTGGGAGCTCACAGGTCCTCACAGTCACACCTGTCTGTCTGTCTTATCCTGTGGTACAGCAAATATGAGCAATAGCCTTTTAACAAAGCCCTGCTTCCTCTCTTGGAGCTGTTTGAATGAAATAAAGTCTCTCTCTATGAAGAAAAAAAAACCCAAAACACATATGGGCTTATTTCAGCTCTGCCACTTCCTTAATTCTGTGATAGATGGGTGTGTTCTTGCTGAATAATTTGGTTTCCTTTCCATATACACAGACTCCTCTGCATGGAGAAAATGTTAATATAACTTTAAACTTAGCTTGGATAATGGTCTGATTCTACCTTTATATTAGAGAGCTGAATTGGCCTTAGAAAAAAAGCCATGGCACTGCCTCATACACCAGCATAGAGGTACCTTAAAAATAACTGAATTCTTTAAGTTTTCCAACAGTATCTCCTCAGGACAGCAGCCCAGTGTAGTATAGAATCTATAGATTAAGGTAATATTTATACCCAAGGACTGGCACAGCATTTTATTGCTGCACCCTGGCACTACTGCTGAATGACCAATAAGTCTCATCATCATGGCCAGGCTTCGCGAACGAAGATTTGGGAAGGGCACTACCCAGGCTTGCTGCAAGCTGCTGGTGGCTAAAAAGGCCGATACGGGATAGGCAGGTCCGGTCACAGAAGGCACAAGGGAACGTCTCCCTGGGTGACATTGGCAAGGAACGGTTCTGTCTGCGGTGTCTTTTCTCCTCCAGACTGACTCTCCGTGCATTCTCAAAGGAAGCAGCAGCGTCGTGAATGGTGTGTCTCCATGAATCCCGATTGGAGGCCAGAGTGGCCCATTGGTGGCAGTCAATATGGCCAAGGCTGAGCTGCTGTTTCAGGCAGTCCTTGTATCTCCTCTTTAGGGCTCCTCTCTTGCGGCAGCCGGTGGCGAGTTCTTCCAGCTGCTTCCTCTCACCTGCCGTTCTCAACCCTCACCTGTCACTACAGGGCTTTGCAATGTGGGTGAACCCTTCGAGCTGCGCAATGGATTGTTCAGGTGAGGCTCAGCGTGCACAGAACTGGCCCCACCCTTTACTCCTGAGGTTCATCTGCCACGGCCGAGCGAGCTTGGACGGTGACAGCGAATACCTCAGGACGTAGGTTTGGTTGGAGTATCCTTCTCTTAGATGGATGGCCTTACAGGGCTAAACGAGCTCCATCTGCCCAGGTTTGGGGTTGGAGTTGTCCTTCTCCTAGGATGGTTGCCAGACGGCTGGCGAGCCCATCCTGCCCGTGGACACACTTTGTCTGACCCTTCAGCTGAGACCTGTCTGGCATGGGAGACCCTACCGGCGGCACAAACCACCTCCAGCACAGCTCTCAGCCTCATGAGGGCACACAAGCTTCTCCCCCATGACAAGGGGGTGTCCCCGGAGAAGCCAATAAGTCTACTACTGCAGTATAACTTTTTTTTCATTAGATACAATTTTCCATGAAATAAAGGCTACTTTTGTACAATTTTGACCTCCCTATTGACTACTGGAATTAACAGAGGCCAATTTACCTGCTATCACATCAATACAGTACTTTATCCACAAAACTTTGAGGAGTCAAGACAAATCTTGACAAGCAACGTGACTCTTGAGACTAAGAGATCATCCAACAATAATCTAAGTGAAATTTGTTTTCTCCTCTACTTTTTAGAAGTTTTATAAACTGAGATTTTTACATCCATGTAAAACAGTTGGTCTCAGACCTATTTTCATTGTCTGAGCTAAGGGAAATGCAAAATGAAAAAAAAAAAGCAATAATTCAAATTTAAAAATGGAGTTGCCTTATTCAAATTCTTTTTTTAATGATGTTAAGCTTTCTCTTGCAACAACTAGGAATATCCTCTTTACTTATAAAGAAGTACAGTCATTTTCTTTTCCAAAAAGAGTTTACAATGAGAACTTGAGCTCTGAGAATGAGAACTTTGCTGTGAAATAAAACCCAGTACATCTTCAGGCTGCTTAAAGTGATTCTCTTTGCTTATCACATCCTTTATGAACAGGTAGGAGATTTTCCATGTTTCATTTGAGATGAGACGTTATTTACCTTTAAAAGAAAAGCTACAACTTGAAAGTGCTATTGACTACAGGAAACACAGTTAACAGTTGCTGTGTTCCTTACTACATGCAGCAAATGAGGCTCTGAGATTTTTTTAAAGGCTATTTCCCTTTTAAAATACATATAAGGCAGCAAGAAGTACAACTGTGGCTGAGTGAGCTGAGTTTCATTATAATCTGAGGGAGGGGAAGCATAAAAGCTGTCATTTTCCACTCAGAAATAGCCTGGGAAAGAGCAATCACTATGTTGACCCAGAGTACTTCCCTCCCATAGTGGGTGTGACACCGTGTTCACATCTCTGGGTTTGGTGTTTTTTTTTTTTTCCTGGCTATATCACCCAGATCCACTGAATTAGCAGCTCTGCTGAAGGCAAACACCCATTATCAAGCTCTCACAGCCACCTGCTCTGCTGCAGTGCCTTCAGCCTCGGACACCAACATGAGGTTCAAGTTCTCCATCCTGGCGCTTCTTCTGGAAGTGATCATCATTACTTTGTTTGGGATATTTGTGGAATATGACGTGAGTGGTGAATTTTCACACTTATACCCACGTAAGTGTTGTTGTCTAAAACTTATCGGAGTTACAATCTCTTTAAACTAATCCTATGCAAGGTGTCTGAATAACTTGTGAGAGTTATTGATACAGGTAGAAAAAAGGTCGTACTTTGGGGCAAAGGAAGTTTTCTGAGGTGTGAAATCAGTGGGTTTCAAAGACAAGGTCAAGTTGAGCACATATGAACTTCTGAAAGTACCTAATTGCTGAGAATGTCACTCTCCTGGGAGAGAAGAGTCCTGAAAATAGTGCTAGTGTTTGCACAGCAGGTTAAAATTTGGAGAATTATGCATTTCTCTGAAAGATTCCAGCATTTTCTGAAGATGGATGGGAGTGTTTCTTGCCAGACCTTCTATCCTGATTACTGTATTAAATAATTGCAATTACAATAGAATGTATCATCCAGATTTTGAAAGGCTGTCTTATGAGAATGTGGAATTTGGGCAGCACGTGCATCATCATTACAAAATGTTTGCAGAAGCTGGACTCTTAGTTTTTGTGAGAATATGGATAACCCCCTGCTACCTTCCAAAGCAGTGCCTTTGGTAGGCAGTAATGGTTTAGCCTTTGGATGTGTGTGTTGATTTTTGTTCTGCAAATTCTTGATGGAGATCAAGGAGAAAGCTTTTGGCCTGAGAAGTAGTTGTTGACTTCTCTCATCCTCCTTCATCTTGTACAGAGATGACTGTTGTGAATAAATAGTAAACAAAGTTTGCAGAGCTGCAGACTGTGTTTTCCTGTCAGTACTGAAGGCTTGTTGTTCTTTTTCTTCACTCTGATACCTCAATAACTTATAGCCCTAATTGCAGTCCCTTAAGGGGGCTCACAGCAGTACAGAAGTCCTTGCCAGGATACAATATCTGTGTAATTTTGAATGTATCCCTCTTTTTTACTTGTTCTAACTGTCCTTTCAGTGAATGTTACAGGGGAATATGATCTCGGGGTCTAGTCTGTTGTTGTGTATTCTCACAGAGAGCATTGTCTGACTGCCAGAACAGTCAATGCACTGCATTATTCAGCTCCAGATGCCAGTCAGCTGATGAACATCAAGGGCTAGTCACTCACATTTGGGTTAACTCCACTGAGAGGCAGCAATATTCCTGAGACTCAGGGACTTAGGCTGTGCCAGAGCTTATTCTCTTTCTGTGACACAGCTTGATGATGTTCACAGAGTCAGAGAATGGTTGGGGTTGGAAGGGACCTTAAAGATCATCTCATTCCATCCTCCTGCTGTGGGCAGGGACACCTTCCACTAGATCAGGTTGCTTCAAACCCCATCCAACCCATCCTTGGACACCTCCGGGGATGGGGCAGGAACAGCTTCTCTGGGTAACCTGTGCCAGGGCCTCTCCACCCTCACAGGAAGGAATTTCTTTCTTCATTATCTGCCCCTTTAAAAAGTCATTCTCCCTCTTTTTCATAAGCCTCCTTTAAGTACTGAAAGGTGCTCTAAGATCTTCCCAGAGCCTTCTCTTCTGCAGGCTGAACAACCCTGGGTCTCTTAGCTGGGGTTGTATTGAACTATCCCAATTGTATTGTAGCCAAGTCCCTAAATTAGGTGGCTTTATCTAGCCAGTATATTGGAAATGACTCTTGGTCCACTGTCACCCAGGAGGTGACACTTAGACAAAAGCTATACCAGAAACCACAGTAAGAATCTGACAGCACAGATAATTTGTACTATGTGCTGTTCCTTTTTTAATACAGCTGTTGCCTAGAACATCTGTCCACCTACCTCTTCTCTGATTCTATCCCAAAATAACACCACAACAACAGATACAACCACAGAACAAAATTATTTGGGGCATTTTTTTATAATTTGGTAAGCCAGAAGGATGATGTCTAGGAGACAGGACCTTCAGACTCAGATTACTGTTTGTTTGGCACTCAAGAACAGAGAAAATTACCTTCTCCATTCTCAGTATCACACCTGCTGGCTCTAGTACTAAACTATCTGTGCTTTCTTGGAGTCTTCTTTATGAAGGAAAATCAAGGAAGGCACATTGGATTCTCCTGCTTAATGCCAGTCATTTAATAGTCTTCTGTGAGCCCTAACAATACTGTGGTGCATTTCTGAGTAAACCTCAGGTCTTCTGGATGGAGGTTGCCTGTACCTCCATCACCCTGAGCACTGAGTTCCCTGGGGAGCTCCTGGGATAGGCTGTTTTAATTTCATGTCTCCATTTTCAAAAGGCATCAGAGAGAGGGCAGAAGCCTCATCAGTGTCACAGAGAAAAGGATTCTTCACACTGAATGCTGACACTACAACACAGGTCTCTAAATGTAACTGATCCAGTTAGGCATCATCTATAGTTATTTCTTTCCTAATATCTTTGTCTAAAGGCTGTGGGAGGAATTTCCTGCTGTTTCCTCCTGTACCTCCCTGCACAGTGTATGACTATGTTACTCCTGAATTCTGTCCCACACTATTGACCCATGAGCAACCTTTTGGAATGGCTTTGGCTCATGCAAACCAGCCCCTTGCCCTCCTCCTATGTATGGCTTTAGGCATAGCAGGGATAAGGGACTGCTCTTAGGTAGTACAGGTGGGAACAGTGTTTTAGCAGAGAAGAACTTGTAGTTGTACAAATATGAGTCGACCTATTCCATGTGCCTCTTGGCCAGGCTGCTCAGTTTACCAGCAGAGACATAAACAAAGCAACCTCTGCAGGTGTCATGTTGGATTTTCCAATGTTGACCTGACAGAGCTCATTCCCAGTGAAGAATGAGAATAAAAAGCAGGGTTTCCTAACACCTGTGCTTTCACTTTTAGGACCCCTTCCTCTCAAATTGACCTGTCTACAAAGTGCACACTTTGCCTGAGGACCTGGCAGAAAGCTAATGCTATGGTTGTATAGATGTATTAGGACATACCTTGAGCCAGGACTTCCCCTGAGTCCACAAAATGATGGATTCAAACTGCTTCCCAAGCTATCCCCAGGGACATTAACCCATCTGCACCTCAGAGATTTAGTTTTTTTCATCCAGGGGTCAATTTATATTCTCAGAGCTGCAGTGCACAGTCTGATTTTATATGCCTTAAACACCCCAGCACCCAAAATTCAAGCTGTTTCAATGGTTTTGGACAGAAGAAAAATGAAAATAGTAATGGACAATCATCATAGCTTTGTACTCAGTTAATGAGTACTGAGCTGAGATCATTCCCAAGCTTTGCATTGTATCTGTTTCTGGTGGATGCAAGCACCAGCATAGCAAATTGGAGGGACAACTTCAGGTGTGCTGTGCCACTGGAATGGGAGAGCAAGGGGTTGAGATGGTCCTTCAAGCACTCCAAGAGGATTTCTTTAGTAGTGGTGTCCTGTATGCATTGTCCTGTGATTGATCCATGAGTCATGGCCTATACATCCCTCTGGTTCAGGGTTCTATGTTTTACTGCTTTAGGCAAAGCAAAATCAGTTTTAATATAAAATTAGATGCCACAAGTGTCTTTGTATTGAGACTGACCACCTTGCAGGGCAATTAATATGTTGGTCTTGGACAGTCTTGCAGAATCCTGTGCAGTGGTTTAGTTCAGGATCTGCTGGAGTATTTTCCCCAATCCTTATTTTCCTGTCTTACAGAATAGAACCACTATACTTTGCTAAACACAACTAGTTACTGAAACAGTTCAGTTCAAACCATGATGTTTTCTTCATCATTTAAAATTATTCCAGACCTACTTCTCTTTAAAACAATGCATAAAGGTAGTTAAAGCTCAAGGTATGGGCTAGACTGGTTGGAATTTGTCCTCAATACCCACGAATTAACATAGTTTAAAACAAGACTTTTAATCCTTTCTGTAAATAAGTTCAGACAGCTTTAAAATGTCCAGCCTGGAGAGGAAGCAAAAAGGTTGGGAATGTTTGTGAACCACTTGTATTTCTATAGAATTATAGAATGGCCTGGCTTGGAAGGTACATTAGAGACATCTAATTCCAAGTCAACCAAAGACAGCATTTCTGAGATGCAACATAAAGGCTCTTACTACCCACTTGTGAGTATTTCAGTGCCAGGTCAGGGCTGCAAGTATAGAAGAGTTTATTAGGAATCTTCAGTAACTTATTATACTTTTGGGCCCTCTTTTGGCTGAACCTGGTAACACATTTAGCAAAACTAAGGACTGTTTGAAGCAATTGGATTTGTATTTCAAGCCAAATATTATACCAACCAGCTCGATGTCTCAAGTTTTTCATGCATATTGGCATGTAAGAGCAACAAAATAGAAACTAAAAGTAATACTAGAGGTTCTTACTAACAATAAAATGATGGAAAAAGCTGTTATTACAGAACTCAAACCTGTTTGGTTTGGAGTCAATTAAGTCACATAAAATGTAAGAGTAAGAAAATATTTTAAAATACAAGATATCCATGTTATAGTGATAGACCCAGTTTGTATTAAAAGCCTTAAAAAAAAAAGCTTAAAAAGTAGGAAAATAGATAGACCCAGTTTGTATTAAAAGCCTTAAAAAAAAAGCTTAAAAAGTAGGAAAATAGATAGACCCAGTTTGTATTAAAAGCCTTAAAAAAAAAAAGCTTAAAAAGTAGAAAAATAACTAGCCATATTTTAACAAAATTCATATTTGGAAAAAATTCAAACATTTAAAGGGGGACTAAGTGTTTGTTGACTCACGATATTAATTTTTAAATTTAAACTTTACCTTGAAATTACTTTTTCTTTCATCTGTGTAAGTAAATCAATGCCTTGTACAGTAATTTTGGGAATCCCAAACATTCCTGTCACTGGGACACCTGGCACTCACCCAGACTAATCCCACGTGTAATTTTGGTGTTAGCAAGGACACACTGATTCTAAGAATCTTTATTTGAAGGGAAACTTGCCTTTTCTGTAAGGACATGAAGCTGGGATGATGTTCCAGGTAGCCTAACAAACAAAGGACAGTGCCAGGCACAGTAAATTTGCTGGTATAGAGATCTAGTGTTCTTTCTATAATGGTGTAGCAAGGAATATAATCCATAACTGGGGATTGCATTTCCCAGACACTCAGTATTCAACCAGTAGACTGCTCGTGAACTGGGGAACAATGGATCATATCCATGACTGGACTTTGGGAACCTTTTCTATTAAATCCTCCTTTGTCCCTGGCTTTTCACCCTTCCCAGTCACTCTTCATTGTTACTACACAACCATGTTTTCTCTTCAGACTTTCAGGATGTCCACGTGATGATATTTGTTGGATTTGGTTTCCTGATGACCTTTCTGAAGAAATATGGATTCAGCAGCGTTGGCATCAACATGCTCATTGCTGCCTTTGGTCTCCAGTGGGGAACCCTGGTGCAAGGGCTTTGGCACATGCATGAAAAGAAAATCCGTGTTGATTTCAAAAGGTACCTGTGAATTTAAGAATGTTGGTATCTCTATCCCTTAAGATATCAGGAGAAGCCATAAACTGCAGTATCTATAGGATCAGACTTTAAGTTCACTAAATTTCATTAATCTTTTCTGTCCATCTCTCAAAATTCATCTGCCCTTCACCTCTCAGGGGACCACATCTGGGCCAAAGGAATCAAAGGATGGAATGAAATTTCAGGTGCTACATTATATAGAATCATAGAATCATAGAATTGATTGGGTTGAAAAAGACCTCCAAGATCATCGAGTCCAACCCTTGGTCCAACTCCAGTCCCTTTACCAGATCATGGCACTCAGTGCCACGGCCAATCTGCGTTTAAAAATCTCCAGGGATGGTGAATCCACCCCCTCTCTGGGCAACCCATTCCAATGCCTGAGCACTCTCTCTGCAAAGAATTTTTTTCTGATCTTCAACTTAAATTTCCCCTGGCAGAGCTTGAGCCCATCGTGCCCCCTTGTCCTATTGCTGAGTGCCTGGGAGAAGAGACCAGCCCCCACCTGGCTATAACTTCCCTTCAGGTAGTTCTAGACAGTGCTGAGGTCACCTCTGAGCCTCCTCTTCTCCAGGCTAAACAACCCCAGCTCCCTCAGCCTCTCCCCACAGCACTTGTGCTCCAGTCCCTTCACCAGCCTTGTTGCTCTTCTCTGGACTCTCTCCAGCACCTCAATATCCTTTCTGAACTGAGGGGCCCAGAACTGAACACAACACTCAAGGTGTGGCCTCACCAACGCAGAGTCCAGGGGAAGGGTCACTGCCCTGGGCCTGCTGGCCATGTTATTTTTGATACAGGACAGGATCCCATTGGCCTTCTTGGCCACCTGGGCACACTGTTGGCTCATGTTGAGCTTCCTGTCAATTAGTACTCCAAGGTCCCTTTCTGCCTGGCTGCTCTCCAGCCACTCTGTGCCCAGCCTGGAGCGCTGCAGGGGATTGTTGTGGCCAAAGGGCAGGACCTGCACTTGGCCTTGTTGAACTTCATCCCATTGGAATCAGCCCATCTCTCAAGTCTCTCCAGATCCCTCTGCAGAGCCCTCCTGCCTTCCAGCAGGTCGACACTCCCTCCCAGCTTGGTGTCATCAGCAAATTTGCTGCTGATGGACTCAATCCCCTCATCTAAATCATCACTAAAGATGTTAAACAGGACTGGACCCAACACAGACCCCTGGGGAACACCACTGGTGACCAGCTGCCAGCTGGATGCCTGTAAGTCCTGTAGAGAGATTGCTTTGAATCTCTGAAGTTGTGGAAGCTGGAAGATTTGCAGCAGTAGGAAAGCATGGCATAGAAAGATCTGTCTTTCCACAACACACGGAGTCACAGAAGAAAGTGCAGAACAGCATCTCTATCCACTCAGAAGGTTTTCTTCTGCTTCCCAAAGAGTGTTTTCCATGAGCATCACACAGCAGTAGGGTCTGAACAATTGTCATAGAATAAGAGACCTCAGGAGCAATGTCTCTAGGAGCTTTTAATCCCCCTCCCTTTCATCTATCCTGCTTCTACCAAGGTCTCAGAGTGTTTGCCACATCTGCACTTCTGTTTTCTGAGGTAACTTGTAGACAATTTTGAAAGGAAAAGCAGTTAAACTTTACCAAGGGACAAGCAGGAATACTACAAGTAACTCCTCGATGCTCACAGGTAGGAATTTGTAGAGGGACCTATAAGTTGTGCTTCTCTGTGCTCCAAGTTTTTGACCAATTTGTGCTTTTATTTACTTTTGCCATTCCCCAAAACCTGTTAACACAGGACCTGCCTGACAGCTCATGTAAACATGGTGCACAGTGACAGAAAGGCAAGCAAGGCTTTCAGAATGTTATCAACCACCAGACCAAAGCTCAGACCTCCCTGTCATTCTCGTAATCCAATTGACATTGAGGACTGGAAATTGAGGTGCTGGGGAAGGGTGATAGAGCTGGGTCTGGAGCACAAGTCTGATGAGAAGCAGCTGAGGGAGCTGGTGGGGCTCAGCCTGGAAAAAATAAGGCTCAGGGGGGACCTTCTCTCTCTGCAACTCCCTGACAGGAGGCTGTAGCCAGGTGGGGCTCGGGCTTCTCTCCCAAGTGACAAGTGACCGGACAAGAGGAAGTGGAGGGGAGGTTTAGATTGGATATTAGGAAAAATTTCTTCAGAGAAAGGGTTGTCATGCATTGAGAGGGGCTGCACAGGGAAGTGGAGTCACCATCCCTGGAAGTGTTTAAGAAAACATGTACCTGTGGGGCTTAGGGACTTGCTTGTGGGGTGACTTGGCAGGGCTTTGTTAACAGTTGGACTCAGTGGTCTTACAGGTTCTTTTTGAACCCAAATGACTTATAATATCCCTGCACATCTGCAATACACATCTCATCTGCTTTTTCACTGTAATGTCAACCAGTTAAGCACATGCTTGGTATAAGCAGGAGGAAACCTTCCCCACACTTATTCCTCAGTAGCTAGTAAGATCCCTAAAAAATCCATCTGGAAAGGTTTGATTTAATTTTTATCCCCAAAGATGATCTTGATAATTTTATACCTGAAGAGTTAAAGCTCTATCATTTTAATGATATGTTTGATATTACAGCCTTTAAACTGATTTTCTTTATTTCATGTTTTTTTTTGTGTTGGTTTTTTTTTTTTTTTGCTTTGTCTTGGTTTTGTTTTTATTCATTTTCTTACCTTCAGCATGATAAATGCAGACTTCAGTACAGCAACTGCTTTGATTTCATTTGGAGCAGTCCTGGGGAAAACAACTCCCATTCAGATGCTGATCCTGACAATTCTGGAGATCACCATCTTTGCATGCAATGAACATCTAGTTACTGAAGTACTTCAGGTACAACTATTTAGCAATAATTGCCTTCTCTTTACAACAGATGCTTTCACTTTGCAATATTTCCAGTTTGCATATTCTAGGTTCTAATTCCTACTATAGAAATTAGACCATTAAAGTCATTCAGACTTCTTCTTTATCAAATCCTCATCTTTATGCTGTATAAAATCTCTGGCCTTATTATGGATCCCTCTTACAGGCCACAGATATTGGAGCTTCAATGACTATACACGCTTTTGGAGCTTATTTCGGTCTGGCTGTAGCCTTAGTGTTGTATCGTCCTGGTCTGAAGAACAAACATGAAAATGATGAATCCACCTATCACTCGGACATGTTTGCCATGATTGGTAAGTGAAGGAAGGGTGAGTGCTGGTCAGTTAGTTGTTCATCCCTCTTCCATCTCTATTCTTAACTTATCATCTCTTCAGTGACACTCATATTTTCACATTTTCGCTTGGTTAAAAGAAAGGGGAGATCAAATTACAAGATGCATTTTCACTGTGCATTAGTGATGACTTAGGCAGTTAAATGCCTCCCTGACATCCGATCCCGTCAGATCTCGGAAGCTCAGCAGGGTCAGCCCCGGATTAGTACTTGGATGGGAGACCTCCTGGGAAATGCCGGGTGCTGTAGGTTCTAGTCCTGAGGACTTCACTGGCACCGTCCAAGCTCGCTCGGCCGTGGCAGATGAACCTCAGGACTGAAACGGTGGGGCCAGTTCTGCGCACGCTGAGCCTCACCTAAAATCCACTGCGCAGGCTGGAAGGGCCCACCCACGTGGGGACAGCCCTTCCCAAATCTGCGTTCGCGAAGCCGAGCCACACACAGTGATGACTTGGGGCTGTCCCGTGGTGTAATGAAGAGCACTCCTGACTCCGAATCCCAAGGACCTGAATTCGAGTCTCAATGGGGACTGTCCGCTGGCAGTTAAAGCCTCCCTGCCATCCGATCCCGTCAGATCTCGGAAGCTCAGCAGGGTCAGCCCCCGTTAGTACCGGGTGCTGTAGGTTCTAGTCCTGAGGACTTCACTGGCACCGTCCAAGCTCGCTCGGCCGTGGCAGATGAACCTCAGGACTGAAACGGTGGGGCCAGTTCTGCACACGCTGAGCCTCACCTAAAATCCACTGCACAGGCTGGAAGGGCACAGCCATGTGGGGAGAACCCTTCCAAAATCTTCGCTCACAAAGTTTGGCCACACATACAGTGGTGACTTCCTTTGTGTTAAATCTTCTACTTTTAACAAGAATTTCCATAGAAATTGGCCATAATTAAAAGGATTGAGCTATACCTGTCAGGGTAATGAGTGTTAGAAACCATATATCCAGCTGTCCATGAGATCTATTCACAGGCTAATTTACCACCTAAAACTATCAATAATAACTATAAAATATAAAGGATTTGCATGTGAACTGTCTTGCTAGTGCCTCCTATTCTGGCTGGGTTTTCACAGTGGTGGTCAGTTCTGGCAATGAGTGAGGCAGCCACTGGGTCACAACATGTTAGTGAGATTTGACAGAGACCACGTGCTAAAATCCCAGCTGTCAGTGGCACAAGTATTCTATTATTTCTTGCAGCGCTTTGGCTGGTCCATGTTTGTTGTTAATCATCTTGCTCATTTCTCATAACAAGCTCTCTTGTGTTGAGTCTTTCACACTAAAATATCCTTTGTGACTGAATAGCCTTTGCTTTGTTTTGCCTTGTATTTCATCCAGGTACCTTGTTCCTCTGGCTTTTTTGGCCCAGTTTTAACTCTGCCATTGCACCTTATGACAATGACCGGATCACAGCAATTATCAACACTTACTACTCCTTGGCTGCCTGTACCATCGTAACATTTGCCCTCTCCAGCTTGTTGGACAAAAGAGGCAAATTCAGTATGGTAAGAATCACATCATAACCTTCATTAAATTGAGTCAAGCCTCTATAATAATGGTAATTAGACAGATGACCAATGTCTATCTGTTCAGGCTCTCTGGTGACTCCTCATACTGTGGCCAGAATTAGAGCTATTACACTTGTAGAAGCAATAAAGCAAGATTGAGCCCTGAGGCAATCCACCCTGCACTAGGTATGTGATGATTCCTCAGTGGGATCACTGTGTCAGGGAAGTGCAAAGCTCTCAGACATTGTAGTGATAGTTCTGCTCCCAGATTTTAGAGAGTGTCCAGGGGAAGACAACTAGGATGGTCTGTCCAGCCTGGAGAAGAGGAGCCTGAGGGGAGATCTAACTGCGGTTGCAACTTCCTCATGAGGAGAAGAACAGGGGCAGGCACTGATCCCTGCTCTGTGAGGACCCAGGACAGGACCCAAGGGAATGGCCTGAAGCTATGTCAAGGGATGTTTAGGTTGGATATTAGATGAAGGTTCTTCCCCCAGAGGGTAGTTGGGCACTGAACAGGCTCCCCAGAGTGGTGGTCACAGCACCAAGGCTGACAGAGCTTAAGAAGCATTTAGATGATACCCTCAGGCACATGGTGTGACTCTTGGCGATGGTCCTGTGCAGGGCTGGGAGTTGGACTGGATGATTCTTGAGTGTCCCTTCTAACACAGCATATTCTGTGATGACCTGACTCAGGGGATCGAGTTCACCCTGAGCAAGTCTGCTGAGGACACCAAGATGGGTGGGAGTGTTGATCTGCTGGAGAGCAGGAAGGCTTTACAGAGGGATCTGGACAGGCTGGATCGGTGGGCCAAGACCAATTGTGTGAAATTCAACAAGACCAAGTACCAGGTCCTGCACTTGGGTCACAACAACCCCCAGCAGCACTACAGGCTGGGGACAGAGTGGCTGGGAAACTTCCTGGTGGAAAAGAACCAGGAGGTTCTGGTTGACAACTGCTGAACATTGGCCATGAGGGCCAATGGCACCTGAGCTGTGTCAGCAATAGTGTGACCAGGAGGACCAGCGCAGTGACCGTCCCCCTGTGCTGGCACTGGGGAGGCCACATCTCAAATCCTGTGTTTAATTTTGGGCCCCTCATGGAAAGCAAGAAATTGAGGTGTTGGAGCATATCCAGAGAAGGGCAACACAGCTGGAGAAGGGGTTGGAGCACAAGTCTGATGAGGAAAAGCTGAAGGAGCTGGGGCAGCTCAGCCTAGAGAAAAGGAGGCTCAGGTGGCACTTTCTCGCTCTCTACAACTCCTTGACAGGACCGAGGTGGGGATCTGTCTCTTCTCCCAAGTAAAAAGGGACAGGAGAAGAGAACATGGCCTCAAAATTCACCAGGAGTGGTTTAGATTTGAAATTTTAGAAAGTATTTCTGCACATAAGGGGTCGGAAAGCACTCAAACAGACCATACAGGGAACAAAGTGGTGGTGCTGGGTTGATAGTTGGACTTGACAAACTTAAAGGGCTTTTCCAGTCATAGTGATTCTAAGAACCTATGATGGTTCTTTCTTGTCCACAGAACCTACTGCACCATAGGAACATTAGTCCAACATTCAGGTGGACTTTTGGGTCTTATTCCAATGACAGTCCTGTTTGAGTTACCTTATTACAAGAGCCAAAATAGATTTCTCAAGGCAATAACCTCTTACCTGGGAATCTCACAGTGCAACACAGGCAAAACCAAACTAGCTTGGGGCTGCCTGGCTGGCAAGCTTTCCTCTCCTTGCCCTCAAATCCAGCCCTATGTTTTCACTCACTTCTTTCCACCAGCTGCATCTTTGTCTGAGCCTAGCATAAGCAGGCACAGCCACAGGATTTGCTGCTGTTGCAGCAGGCAGCTCTCACTGCCTCAGCCAGGATTCTCAAGAGATCAGGTGAGTTACGATGACTTTGCAAAGGTTAGAGTTTATTAAACTGGCTTAGAGCAACTTTGAACCAACAGCAAGAACATATAGCAGGGAACTCTGCTTTAAATTCCTGTTCATTCTTCATTGGAAAAGTCTCACCTGAAAAAAAAAGGAAAACTTCTGCGTGCAAGAGAGCCTTCAGAGGCACTCAGCCCTAAAAGAAGCCTCTGCTCCTCTGTTCTTCCCCTTTTGTGTCCCCTTTGCAGGTTCTCATTCAAAATGCCACGCTGGCAGGAGGAGTAGCAGTGGGTACCTGTGCTGACCTGAGCATCCACCCTTTTGCTGCCATGTGCATTGGGGTCCTTGCTGGAACTGTCTCTGTCCTTGGGTTCCACTTCCTGACTGTAAGTATTGGGGACCCACCTCTGCTCTCAAGTCCTTGTTGCCCTTTGGCTTTCCTAGAGCTCCTTGGGTTTGATAGAGAGGGAGGACAAAGAGTGGCTGATACATCAAACTCTGGATAATGGTGACTTTAATAACTATTTGATTCTCGTATTTCTGCACTACTTTCTTTTTCATGCTATTCCAGACACCATGGAATTCTATAAACTCACCATAAACTTCCAATTTCCTCTCATTTCAGCCTCTTTTGGCATCCAAGCTGAACATTCATGACACTTGTGGAGTTCATAATTTACATGGTATGCCTGGAATTCTGGGAGGTATCACTGGCATCGTAGTCACTGCTATAAGAGAAGAAAGAAGGTGAGTTAAAGAGAGATGAGAGAAGCTTTATTGATTTTTGTAGGTCTGTCCTAAATTTCTACCTTCTTTGGATTTAATTATTTTTTTTTAATCAGAAATGCATCTTTGATTTGATGACAGGCATCATATTCTGGTTTAAATGGGATTCTTCTTGATCTCCTGCCTTTAATATGCTGTTTAAATGCCCAGCATGTTCTAGATTAAAAGCTCAAATTGAAAAAAATATAATTAAAATCATTATTAAAAACTGGCACATGGAACCATTCAAACCTAGAAAAATCTTTATTATGATTCTAGAATTACAATGCTGGTAAATGTAATATGTAAAAAAAAAAAATTGACAAAATGGGCTTTTTCCATAATCTGTTAAAACTACAAGAAGATGAAATGCTAATCTTTTTGGCAACAGGAAGCATTATCTAAAGGCTTAAAATATATTAATAACCTTTGCAAAGAACTTATTTTCTAAACCTAAACCAAATTAAAGTCATAATTTCTGAACTGTACACAGCAATGGCAGGATTGGTTGGAATTGCATCTTGGAGATCTTTTCCAAACTTAATAATTCTAGGATATTTTCCTGGGACCCACCTTGTCCAGCAGACAGCAAGTACAACGTTGTAAGACCAATTATCAATCTCGAAGTATAATGGGTTTTTTAATAGTCAGTGGTTTGGTTTTCTTTCCCTTTCAGGAATGGTACCCTGCTAACTCCTGGCATGCAGGCTGCTGCCCTGGGCAGTACACTTGGAATTGCACTGGTGGGAGGAGCATTGACAGGTCAGTACCATGCATGTAGCAACTGAAATATGTGTGAATGTTGAGGTTTTGCCAGGGACAACTTCAGTGTTTTGTTGCTGTAAAAGTCTGTAAAAAAGACTCCAAGCCAAGTTTTGTAGGAGATAAGACAATGGGCAGGCACTTTAATGAGCAGCCCCGCTCATCCAGGAATACATCGACGTGCACACAAGCTCTGAGTTCTACAGCTTTTATAATATAACCTATCCAATCACTACTGTCCACATGTCCAGTTCCACCTCTGTCCCCTCCCAGTTCCCACCTGTCGCAGGTTTGGCCTGGCTGTTGCCAACCCTGGACTGGCCCCCCTTCCCCCTCCCAGAACCTTCCCAGCAAAGGAAAGGGAAAAAAAAACAGAAAAGAAACGCACTCTAAAGAAACTGAACTGAATAAAAAGAATAAATTATATTTACTAACATTCACAAACCACACTGTATACACAATACAGAGGATCCCACCCCCAGGGGAGAGGGGAAGGGAGAAAAGGGGATTGATTAGCTGGAAAATAGGGAAGACACCAACCCAACCCAAAGAAACCGAATGAATCAAAACAAACACAATTAAAAACTTCAAGGAAAGGGAACAAGAATGAAACAATCTCACCCAGGACAGGAGAACCACCAGGGACTGGAGGGACCAGACCTCCACCACCTCCCTCCAGCTCCTCAGCCAAGGAAAGGAAGAAGGAAAAACCACTCCCCCACTGCTACGTGGAAGACACGTGTGGAATACTTGTAACCTCCTGAGATACAATGGTTACTGAGGAAGCCATGGGGCAAACCATTACACCACCCCTGTTGAATTGGGGCTGGGGTCGTTGGGACTCTCTGTCTTCATCCACTTCCTCTTCTTCAGCACACAAAGGTCTCTTGGACGCTCTCCAGGGCTTTGGGTCACACTGCTCCATGTTTATGTTCTCTCTGATATGCTTTTGTCCTGGGTTGAGCTGGCAAAACACCAGCTGTCCAGGACAGAGTGAAAAAGGTTCCTCCTCCCCCCAACCAGCCAAGGGAAAAAAGAAGAGGGAGAGGAAAAAAACCCTCGGAACCAGGTTTATGCTGAAACCAACTACATGTATTTATACAGAAAAGAGAAAATTAAAAGGAAACTACAATATAACACACACTTACACAAGTTATATATAACAAGGAATAACTTCCCACTCCCCAATTAATACAAAGCAAAGTCTATTACAGTAGATCTGTGAGTACTCTGAGAGACACTCAGCAAGAAACAGAAAGAGTAACAACAAAAATGTTTCTACTTCCCTGAATGCAAACAAAATGCAAGCAGGGGCAACAGAAGCAGGGCCCAGCATAGTAGAGGAGCTGCTGGATGTCCTCCTCTTAGTGCAGCCATGGTGGAACTGCCCAAGCCACTCCCACACACTGGATTTATCCCCTTTGAGATGATGTAGTATGGTATGGAATACAAGATTATTGGCTGGAAGGAGTCAGCTGTGAGCTGGCTCAGCCCAGCTTAAATCAGCTGACAATCCTAGGCCTAGCTGAACTTTAAACCTAAGTTTAGGTCCACCTGGCCAAACCCATAACAGCTTTAATCAGGTACCTTGAGAATAAGACTAAATAGCTGGCAGATCTCAGCTGCCTGTTCTGGAGCAGGGGTAGAGATAGAAGGACTTTATGCTACAAGCTGCTGAATATTAATTCACTAAAATCTACAGCATTACATCTACTGTGTTCTTAAAATCTACAAAATATGAAAATTGAAAAATTAGAAAAACCCTTTCAGCATCAGTTTCAACAATTTCTTGTGACCAATACAAAGCAGAAGTCATGCACGATGGCACACTGGCAGAAACTTAAGCATGGGAAAGCAGTTTTGCAATATTTTTGTCTTCAAATAAGGTTCAGGTTGTACATCAGAAAGAATTTCTTCACTGAAATGGTTGTTAGACATTGGAAGGGACTTTCCAGGTAGTGGAGTCACCATCCCTGGAGGTGTTCAAGAAAGAACTGTACGTGGCACTCAGTGCTCTGGTCTAATTGACAAGGTGGTGTTTGGTCAGGGGTTGGACTTGGTGATCCTGGGGAGTCTCTTCCAACCTTAATGTTTCTATGATTCCATGATTCTAGGTAACCTACATCCTTTAAAGATACTGAGTTACAGATCTATATCTACATTGTAACTAGTTTAGGATTAATACATTTTCAATGAGGTGTTTCCCTGTGTTTGGGAATACTTCCAAAAAATTAGAAGATTTCAGTCTGAAGTCTGGAAAAGGTTTGAGCAATTAAACCCCAGTTCGTATTCATGTTTATATGAAGAAATCTGCATCACCTCTCAAAATGAGTGGCCTCATGTTCCAGGCTGATTGGGCATTTCTGTAGGTAGGGAAATGACTCAGAAAACATCACTGGCTCCCCAGGGCATATCTGAGGGACAATTATTTGGTCATTTTCTGAATTTTAACATCTGATGACGTTTTTCCTGCAGGTGCTATACTAAAACTGCCCTTCTTGGGACAACTCCCTGACCAGAAGTGCTTTGATGACTCTGTGTATTGGGAGGTAAGATTCAAGCTCCTTAATTTTCATGGTGTTGGCAGATGGAGAGCCCACTGCAGCCCTGCTCTCCTGGGGTTGTCAGTTTGCACAACTGAGTCAGCTTTCAAAAACATTGCTCTGCCTCAGGCTGTGGATTTATCAAGGTGACCTTCAGGATCTTTTCTGGACTTCTTAGCTAGTCATAGTCTTTACATTGGAATCAACTTGTACAAAAAAGCAGAAATAGAGAGAACAAATTGATATCTCAGTGGAGCTCTTCATCTCTAAGTACTTGCTGTATCAGGTAACCTTCCTTTTTATTAGAGACTGATGACATATTCCTAATTTAGGCAACCTGAATTTTATCCTTTATGCCAAAAAAGGCAAGGCAGGAATTAATACATGATATATATTCCTTATAAAGTGTTGTGAAGCCAAAAGGAGATCTTATTAGATTTTTTTAATGAATTAAATTCCAGTGTGAACCAACCACACAGTTTGCCTTTTGGTGAGAGAAGATTTGCAGTCTAAGGGGAAGTTTTGAGCCAAAAGAGAAGCTGCAGCAATGACATTCAAAAGAAAAAAAAACAAAAAAAACAGAAACAAAAAACCACCAACACCACCAAACCCTAAAACCAACAAAAAACCCCCAAACATTTTAATGACAAGCCTGCAAGTCATTCACTCTTTGACCTTGGGAAAGTCAAAGCACTGCTTTGGCAAAGATCTGAAATATGCTGTCGTATGTCAATGTTAAAAAATGCCAGAAAAAGGAAAGTTTTAAAGTGTGGCTGAAGAATTTACAGCCTCTGTTGACCCTTGATAATAATTGACCCTGCTCAACTGAAAGTCCTGTAGTATCACTAACACTGACCAAAAACATGCAGTTCTAAATGAGCTTTATCAGGTATTGGGGAGGGACATTGATATCTGACATACAACATAAATTACATTTCCTTAGAGGTGGTCACCTTGTTTCTTTAGAGCTCCTTGAAAATCCCAGATATTAATTCTGCACTCTCACAGCTGCCATCAGTGTTAAGCAATTCTTCTTTGAAGAAAACCCTGATTTAATGCCTCAGAATCCAGAACTGGTGGTTCATGTCAGGCTGTGTCAATGCTGGCAGACACTTAACATATATAAATAGAACTACATTCTCAGCACATTTTAGTCTTCTTTTATGGAACAAGGAAGTCTAGATTTGATTAACTGAACTCTTCTCTGTTTTTCATGGCAGCTTCCAGAAGAGGAGAAAGAACATGAAGTTCTCTCCAGCAGCCGTGATGAGAACAGAAGACTTGAAGCTGCCATGTAGAAAAATAACTAATCTGTAATATTTGTCCTATTTCTAATGCTAAGAAGCGACATCAAAGTATTGTCCACACCAAGTTTTTAAGAAGGGGTTGTAGATATTTGTAATATAAAACAAACTCATTTTAGAGTACATAGTTATTATGCCAAGCCCAGGTGAACTAATTAGGTCTTTTTAATATATTTGTTCATCAGAAAGAAGCACCACAAACTGCTCTACAATATTATCTATGCTTCATTTTTTGTTGTCACTCAGTCAATGCAGCAATTGTAACAGACTTTGGGTTTCAAGACTATTGCAGCATAACATATTTAACTGCAAGATTTCTGAGTTACAATCACAACCTTCAGCTATGTAGGGGTAATGAAGAAGAAATTTATTGACAATTTTTATTTGGATTCTAATAGACTTTACACCAGAGCATCCCACATTAACTTTTTAAGAAAGTGTTGCATCCTATTTTTGCATGAGGGGAAATGTGCTGCATTTTGAAGGTCAATTATGACAGGAAACAAAATGTTGATGTCATTCTAATGGCAAAGCAAAGAATATGGTGCTTGTTGAGGTATTCTAAGTGGCAATATGAGTATCCAGCTTCATTGTTAATATGTTTATTGAAAGGGACAAGAAAGTGAAATTGCAAAAAAAATCATTATTGTCATAGGTTTATTCAAGGACACAATAAGGGAATTAAGTAGGAGCTGTGAAAACCAGGTAATTGCATAATATGTCTTATTACATTCAACAGCAATAAATGGATTGTTGCACTGTTAATTTTAATAAATATAAACTGAACTAAAGCAAACTCCAAAAAAACATGAGTTGTTAGGAACTAACTGTAAAGGAACAGAAGACTCGGCAGAGGACTTCCATGTGGGGAGTTGCTGGCTTTGAAGTCACTGTCTCCTTAAACAAGAGAAAGCAGAAACAAGAAAATTGTAGCTGAATTAAAGTAAATTAACTCCACCCAAGAAGCGATGGCAGTGGCTGCTCAGTTAAGAGAGACAGAAAATGAGGGAGCTGAAGGAACTCTCTGGGATGAGAGCAACCAGGAGCAGAGTCACATCACACATCTGTGTCGATGTGCATGGAGAAAACCATGGAGAAGCAATGGTTGGGAAATCCAACAGAAGGAACACAGTGCCACAGTGCATCCTTTGGACACAGAAAGCGACCATGGGTGGCTCAGAAGAACAAGCTAAAGTGGGTGAACTTTCAAGACTTTGTTTATACGTGTGGCTTGTCTTCACGAAAGCAGATTTGGGCAGGGCTGTCCCCACGTGGGTGTGCCCTTCCAGCCTGCGCAGTGGATTTTAGGTGAGGCTCAGCGTGCGCAGAACTGGCCCCACCGTTTCAGTCCTGAGGTTCATCTGCCACGGCCGAGCGAGCTTGGACGGTGCCAGTGAAGTCCTCAGGACTAGAACCTACAGCACCCGGCATTTCCCAGGAGGTCTCCCATCCAAGTACTAATCCGGGGCTGACCCTGCTGAGCTTCCGAGATCTGACGGGATCGGATGGCAGGGAGGCTTTAACTGCCTTTGTTTATATATAACTAATCTTATTTCAAGTCTTATTTATCAGACTTAAGGGGAAAATGCCTCTCATACAAAATAACAAATATATTTTCAGTTCTCTTTATGTATTTTTCCCTGAACAACTTTAGAAAGACACTGGGCAGAGCTGTCTCATATGTTATATCAGCTGTATCTTGCTATATATGCCACATTTCTACCTATGAATGAAAACACATTTGTTGTAATACACTTTAGTGCAGATATGCAGATGTGCAATGACTGACTCTCTTCTCCCTTGGCTGTAAGACATCACTTATCCTTTCAAAGCTTTCACACAATCATTTTTGTAAAAATGGAGAAAATATTTAACAATGTAAATATTGCATATATAATGATTTTAGAAGTGGTTTTTTATTATCTGCAAAGTATTGAAGTACTTGGAAAAGACTCCATATATGGACACCCTGTAAAAATCTTATCTTCACTACATGAATCTCACCCCTCAAAATCCTACTTGGGGATTCAAAGGGTCTTTCATTCACCTCTACACAGGGGAGGTAATTTCACTGATTCTGAGTGCTGACCACACAGGAACACCTGAGTGAGGAAGTACCACTCACTGTCAGTAAATGTTTCAGAATTATAGAATATTTGAGGTTTGCAAAGACCTCCAAGATCATCAAGTCCAGCCTTGGATGAAGCATCACCTTTCCTACTAAAGCATATTTTGAAGTGCTGTATCTACATGTTTTTTGAACCCTTCCAGGGATGGTGACTCCACTGCTTCCCTGGGGAGTGGTTCCAATGCTTAACCCCTCATTCAGTGACAATTTTTTTCCTTTTATCCAAACTGAACCTTCCCTGGTGAACGAGACCTTCAATAGTTATCTTTAGTTTTTAAAACCAAAAAGGGGAAAAATGTTCTCCTATACTCCTTATAATCTTTTCACAGTCATCCAGACCCTCATCCTCTAAGAATTTATTATGGTTGTCTGCCTTTTTTTCTCAGGAGATTCCTGCCACAGATAAATCAGTCCTTCAGATTCTCTCAGAAAAATAGAAGAGGGAGATGAATCCTTTTGTTTAATCAGAGCTTCAAACGTTGCTTTCTTTTCCATGTCACTGTGCCCTTGAAGTGTATGGTTTGTTCCTCTGAAGGTTCATTACCCTAATTGCTCACCTCCATACTTCAGGTGCCAGTGGTTCTCTGTCTTAGGGTGTTTTCTTTGGTTTGTTATCTCCTAATTAACCAAAGCTTTAAATGCTCTGAGTCAGCAGAGCTTCCTCAGTAATTAGTTACAACTTCTGTGTAATATGTTACTGGATACTTAAAAGAGAGAAATATTTTACCAAGAACCCTTTTACTTTTCCATGAGGGAGCTCTACACTGGCAGGAAAGGAAAGTAAGGGGTTGAACAAGACATGGGGTGGAGGATAAACCTAGAGGATGGGACTGAAAAGTAAACAAAAGCTGAAGTACAACTACTCTAAATTTGAGGCTCATCATTATCAGTGTATCTTTTCTTTCTCATAAAAGACTGACAATGTTTTATCCCTTCCAAAAAACATTCAACACTCTGCCTTACCTTTGTTCTTACCTTGACTTGGTTTCATATTAAAAAAGCTTAAATAAGATTTATTTTTTTACAGTGAGTAAAAATGTTAATTACATCTTTTTAAACTAACCAAAGGTCAAGGTCATTGACTGCTGTTTCCCAAAACACCAGTGGATGATCATAACTTTACATCTCTTCAGTGCTACCTCTGTCAGAGCAGTATCTTTGTATTTCATTACTGAAAGGCAAGTCTATTTTAAAGCCATTGGTTGAATATTTGCTTAAAGAAATTTCTTTTAACATTTGTATTAAAATATGTTGCTGATTAAATGCATGAATTAAATGACCAGATGACCAACCTTATTTGTTTGATATTTTTTGGGGATGTAGAGTCTTTTTTTCTCTCTCACTGAGATCAATCTGTTAACAAAGTACATATGGTGAGGCTCTTGACAAGAGAGAGCTCTTCCTCTTCTTCACAAGCCTCCTGTAGAAGTTCACCCTTCAGTCCCCTCTCAGTTCCTTGTTATTAAATTACAGATTATGTGGAAAGACTGATGCTCTCTGTGCCTTTTTGCCCACTCTGGGAAGGTGGAGTAAAATCAGGCCAGCTGGCACTCGGCTGAACACAGGCCTTGGACTTTTTCCAGGACACATTCCAGGTAGGTGAAATGCCCTGGTCTTTCCTTCAGAGACCCTGGGACAGCAGCAGGCTCAGGGTAAGGCAGTACAATAGCAGGTTGTAGCTCCTCCTCCAGCCTCCCATGGGCCAGGGCTCTGTTCCTCTGGGTCTCTGCACTCCCATCCCTGGGGCACTGACTCCTCTGCCTTTGGGCACATGTCTGCAGGGACTCTCATGCTTTTAGGAGAGGAGGACAAGGGGCTCAGCCAGGGCACTTCCCCTCACACAGCCTTCATGGTCTTACCTCAAGGCCATGTACAGCTTAGTGCTCTATATTCCTGGTAAAATCTTCCAAACACTGTTCTTTAAGCTGTTGCCCAGTTTCTCTGGCCAGTCTCAATGAAAGCCCTCGATGGTTTCTTCTCCATGGCTGCTTCTTTTAACACCTCCTCCTCTGCTGCTCACTCTCTTGGACTCTAAGACACGAGTCAGACTGTACCTCAGCCCTCTTTCCTCACCCAGCAGAGGACATCCTTTCTCACTGCTGTCTCCAGTTCTGGGATCACCAGTACAAAAAAAGATGTGGACAGACTAGAGAGAGTCCAGCAAAGCCCACAAAGATGCTGAAGAAACACAGAGAGATGGGACTGTTTAGCCTAGAGAAGACTCAGAGGGATCTTACCAGTCTGTATATACACCTGGAGGAAGGATCAAATAAGTCAGAGCCAGACTCTTCTCTGTGTGTGCCCAGTGCCAGGACGAGAGGACATGGGGCACACTGAAACACGGGCAGTTCCTCTGACCATCAGGAAACACTTTTTTCCTGTGCAAGTGACTGAACACTGGCCCAGGTTGCCCAGGAGGTTGTGAACTCTCCCTCCTTCGAATCATGGAATTGTTTAGGTCCTTGGAGTTCTTCAAAAGCTGTCAGGACACAGTCTAGGGCAACTGGCTCTTGGTGGCTCTGCTTAAGCAGGGGGGTTGGATCAGATGAATTCCAGAGTCCTCTCCAACCTCAACCATTCCATGATTCTGTGATTTGAAATTACCAGTTAATTCAAAGGAAGCAAAGTTATGCCAATTCCTAAGCATTTTTAAAAAAACAAGTCTCTATGCACCACTTCTTTGGACAGTGGCACTTTGATTTCAGTTCTCAGGGTATCAATGCTGTGCCTGCACTAATGGCAAAAAATTAATCAGTAACCCAGACAGCACACAGAGTTCATGATTTTTATACCAAACCAGATCAATAGCCTGCAGTTCTCTGTGTTCTTGGACTTTCATACCTGGACACTGAGCCACACTCTCACTCAGTCACACACTTGGCTAGCAAACCTTTATCTGCCTCTGTACCCTGCTGAGGGTTCATAAGCAAGCACGGAGGGAGACAACAAAGCCAGTCTGGGGAAGAGTTTTATGGACTAACACAAGAGTCTGTCACGGGAAGTTTTTGCAGGAAGACAGAGATCCAGAGTCCACATTTTCTCTTTTCTCTTCTGTGGCAAACTTGGCTAATTAGAGATGGACTGGAGCAGCAGCACTTCCATTGGCTTAGTGTTCATCCTGACTTTTTTATACATTTTGAAAATTGGAGGTTTCTGGGACAACAAGAGAAAGAATTTTCCTCCAGGACCACGAGCATTACCTATCATTGGAAACCTTCATTTGTTTGATTTGAAGAGACCTTACAGGACTTATCTACAGGTAGTAATTTTCTTTTCTATTGGTCCCATAACTGCACATATCATCAAGCCCCATAGTCCAAGGTGTCACAGAGTTTCTCTTGACATGTTGCATCCATGGATGGTCCTTTAGCAAGGAGTAGGAGATGGTAATTTGAGCAGAACCCTTTGAATCCAGCAAGAGTTTCTCTTTACTGTAATACTTTCTCCATGTAACTTCATGCATCCATGTTTGAGCCTTAAACAACTCTCAAATTAATAACAAGAGCCCACCTTATTTTTGTGGTAATTTTGAGCAAAAGGCAGCTGAACAAGGAGTGATTTTGACTTGTGTTCTAACTCCCTCTGCTTTCCACCGATTGATGTGTCTGGAACTGTGACTGCACCTTCTTGCCTCCACTGATTTATCAGCCTTTTTCATCTCCCTTTCCTCCTTCCTTCCTCAAAAGCTGAAGATAACTATATACCCTTAATATTCAGGGCCAGCAGTTGCCAGAATAATAAACTTTTTGGTTTCTTTCTTGTTTTTTCTCTACCCAGTTTATTGCAGGGCTTTCCTGCATTTGAGTCAGAAGATTTCAATGAACCTACTCCTTTCTTGGAGGTTTTTTGCTGCTTAGACATTGAAACTACACATCCTTCTTGCTGCTGATTTGGAAAGGGATAATTGCACCTGCATAACTGTATGTGTGTTGCAGCCACAAATCAAAAGACTGCTTAGATGCAATATCTGGAGTATCACTGTATCTGTTTTCAGGCCAACAGAGCAAATCTGTCTCTGCTGTAATGCAGTGATTTCATTCTAATGCAGGAGGTTGTTCCCTGACTCGAGTATAGTTCAGATTATGTGTCACTGCTCCTGTTATTTCATAGAATTGGCTGTAGTTGCCTAATAGTAGCTGAACATTTTGCACATTGATGCTAAATAGTTGCCTTCTGTTTCTCTCTGCAAACACACAAGAAAATAAGTGCAGTCAAGGAAACACCCTCCAATTGTCAGGAGAATCAAGAACAATGAGTTATGTAAAAATAAACTTACCTGTACCAGATAAAAAGTATCACATTGTCTGAGAGTGATGGTGAATGTAGTCATCTATAAAAATTTTTAATTTATCTAATGCTAAATGCTGGCCCAGAAAACAAACTCAGGGCTTTTTATACAGTAATGGTAGCAAAGGTTTGAAAAGGTCTAGCCTGGGACCAAAAGAAACACAAGAGCATGGAGGTAAGTATGTAAGTATGAGTCAAAAAATTTAATTTAAAGGCATTTCTGAGGGAACACAGAGCTGTCAGCACAACCTTTTGGTGATGTGGGGTTTCAGCTGTTGACACAGTTTAGCACAGTGGGACTCTACTCCCAACTGTGCCATTTAGTCATTAACCATCACAATGTTTGACACATTCACATCATTTAAATCAATTATTTTCCCCTGTACTTGGTAGGAGCTCAGAGGCAGGACAGGAAAAGAAGCAGCACTGAAAGGGTAGTGAATGTCTTCATGAGCTGCAAAGGCTGTAAATCCCTCTTTTCTCCTGACAGCTGTCAAAGGAATATGGCCCAGTCTTCAGCGTTCAGATGGGGCAGAGGAAAATAGTTGTGATTTCTGGGTATGAGACAGTGAAGGAGGCTCTTGTAAACCAGGCAGATGCATTTGCAGAGAGACCTAAAATCCCACTCTTTGAAGATTTGACCAAAGGAAATGGTAAGCTCGTTTTATTTTTTTCCTTCTCAACTTGACCTATTCTTTTTTTTAGTTCCTGTAGACAAAGCAGGAACTGGGATATCACTTTGGATCAGAGGCCATAGAAGGCACTGGGAATAGGGACCAATCTCATTGACTTCAGTGCCTTTACGTGAATTTGGAACTACTGACAGTGACAACAAACCAGCTGTAACTCTAAAAACAACCACAGCAACAGACAATGGATAGTGACACTTTCAGGATCTAGAACAGGGACATCCATACACAGAAGCCTTTCCAGCTCTCATGACATGGCTCTGAACTTGGGGGGTTTTTTTTGGCTTATCACAAAATCATCTTTCTGAAATTAGTACTATACCAATGCTTGTCATTTCAGGTGGTGAACAGTGCCTTTAAATTCTGAATATGGCAATGGAATGGAACACAGACAGAACTGGGGATCTGTTTTAAAAGGGGGCATACTGCATATCGAGCTGGGTTTCAAAATGAGAATTTCATGCCCAAACTTCATTCTAATTTAGCATGAGAATTTCACATTTACATCTCCAAAGATTACACTCTTGGACAAAGTCAGGAATAATTCTGTGCATATTTTAACAGGTGCATTTTTTTAACATATTATTGTATGTGAGTTTTCTTTCCACTTTACTATTTTCTTTGAAAAAGAAGTATAGCTGAAGTAATTAGTTATATGGTGTAAAAATTCCAGTGGAAAGAAAAACCTGATTGTGCAGGGTTTAAGATTTTACCTGAATTTTAAAGACATTTGTGCCTAATAAGTTTTTCTCCAGAAATCACCAGACACACGAGACCTCACTTCAATTCCACTTCCAAACTATGATGATCAATGGTCTGAAATTGAATTTCCAATGCTATCTTTCTTTCAGTGATAATTGTCTCTTAGGACATATATTATTAAGATTTTATTAAATACATCTCAAATAGTTTATTCTGGGTTTTTGTGCAACAAACCTATTGTTGAGGATTCAAAACAGTTAGGGTAAATTTGTGGGTTTTTTCACAACCAAATGTAATTTAGCTTTCAGAAGTGACTACTACTAAACAGCTCCACTCTGTGTCTAGAAAAATTAGTTATTTAAAATCTTCTACCACCTTGAAATGTCCTCTTTGTGTCAGGGGTTGTTTTTGCTCATGGTGACAACTGGAAGGTGATGCGAAGATTTACTCTCACAACCCTACGGGACTTTGGGATGGGCAAAAGGGCCATTGAGGATCGAATTGTGGAGGAGTATGGGTACCTGGCAGACACCTTTGCCTCACAAGAAGGTGGGTGCATGATCCATTCTTCAGACTTATGGAATCATGGAATGGTTTGGGTTGGAAGGGACCTTAAAGATCATCTCATTCAAACCTCCCTGTCATGGACAGGGACACCTTCCACTATCCCAGGGTGCTCCAAGCCCCGTCCAGCCTGGCCTTGAACACTTCCAAGGATGGGGCAGCCACGGCTTCTCTGGGCAATCTCTTCCTATGCCACCCCTAAGGTTTTGTTAGAATCATAGAATCATAGAATCAACTGGGTTGGAAAAGACCTCCAAGACCATCGAGTCCAACCCTTGGTCCAACTCCAGTCCATTTACCAGATCATGGCACTCAGTGCCACGTCCAATCTGCGTTTAAAAATCTCTAGGGATGGTGAATCCACCCCCTCTCTGGGCAGCCCATTCCAATGCTTCAAGCACTCAGAGATATTCTGAACCTCTTAAAGTTCAGACCATTTCAAAAAAATTACTTCAGGCTGAATCAATTTGGTGAATTTTGTTCCTCCAGCATTTTTGTGTCATGGTGTGGTGTTCTGACACTGCATAATAATCAATGATAGCAACAAATCACAGCCAATAAATAGCAATAATTAGTATTAAATTCACATTTACAAATTACATCCTTTGCCACAACATAATATATTCTTTTGTTCATTGTATAGGAAAGCCCTTTGATGCCAGTAAAATGATTAATGCAGCAGTTGCCAATATAATTGTGTCAATATTGCTTGGAAAACGATTTGACTACAAAGACTCCAGATTTGTGAGACTTATAAATCTGACCAATGAGAGCATGAGGCTTGCTGGGAAACCTTTGGTGACGGTAATGATAAACATGTTTGTGCTGCTGTTCCACTGGAGGGCATAGGAAGGTAGCAATACTCATAGTCAGTGTCTTCTATTAAACAGGAAAATCTGAGACTTTGAGAGATAATAGGTCTGTGTCACAGGTTTGGCCCAGCTGTTGCCAACCCTGGACTGGCCCCCCTTCCCCCTCCCAGAACCTTCCCAGCAAAGGAAAGGGAAAAAAAACAGAAAAGACACACACTCTAAAGAAACTGAACTGAATAAAAAGAATAAATTATATTTACTAACATTCACAAACCACACTGTATACACAACACAGAGGATCCCACCCCCAGGGGAGAGGGGAAGGGAGAAAAGGGGATTGATTAGCTGGAAAATAGGGAAGACACCAACCCAACCCAAAGAAACTGAATGAATCAAAACAAACACAATTAAAAACTTCAAGGAAGGGGAACAAGAATGAAACAATCTCACCCAGGACAGGAGAAACACCAGGGACAGGAGGGACCAGACTGCAACCACCTCCCTCCAGCTCCTCAGCCAAGGAAGGGAAGCCCGGAACCCAAAACCACTCCCCCACTGCTACATGGAAGACCCGTGTGGAATCCTTGTAACCTCCTTAGATACAGTGGTTACTGAGGAAGCCATGGGGCAAACCATTACAGTCTGTAAAGCACCTGCTGGGGCAAAAAAAAGCTTGAGAGACAGTCTGGGAATCTTGACACCAACAATCAAACTCTTAATCTCTCAAAAACATCCCTAAACTATACTTTGAAGAATGCTAAAGAGGGATAAATACTCTCTGATACTTGCATGCAATGCTCCCACACACCAGATTCATTTGAAAAAGAAAAAAATAGTTAGTGGGAAAGGTGGTGAAAACAATAAGAAGAGTTGCTTGACATTCAGTTTCATCTCCATGGTGGAAACTTGCAGCTGTTTGGGTCTGACATCTACATTACTTCTGCAAAATAATAATTTGAGGCTGAGAATTTTCCTTGTGTTCAGTGGTCTCTGATGAATTTTCCACCATGAATTAGTTTTTCATATTCTAAAGAACAAAATATTAATGTTAAATTTTGTCTTTGCATTTGCAAAACGGGCACAGTATTACTGATTTTTTTTATTTTCTGCAGTGTCTTCTGCCCCCTGGCTGGTAAATTCTAACTTCCACTCTTGTAGGTGTACAACATCTTCCCATACCTTGGAATTCTCCTAAGGGCTAACAAGATTCTTCTCCGAAACAGAGAGGAATTTCATAATTACATACAAGTTACTTTTGTAGAACATCTCAAAAACCTGGACAAAAATGACCAAAGAAGTTTTATTGATGCTTTCCTGGTTAAACAGCAGGAGGTAACTGAATCTTTTCTCCTTCATTCCAACTTTTATTGTTCTATGATGACACAATTTCCTTCCAATCCCTCTAATTACAGCTAAATTTCTTTGGGGAATCTGCCTTTGAAAAAACACATGAAGTGGTAGAGTTGAACCAATATTTCACTCTGTTGCAGTTCCAACCCCTTCTAACCAGCAAACCTTTCCCCTTACTTGTTTTCTTCAGACCATATCGATGTATTTACAGAGGCTGCATCTTTTTATCTGCTCTCTCTGTTGTCCCAGCCCTCCTGGCTCTTTTAAAAACATAATGCACTGCAAAATAAAATCACTCCCTGGGCTTTACTGGGACTCTTATTTGGGGTCTCCGATATGTCTGGGTTACTTTCTCCATGGAGAATCCAGCTCCATTTGGAGCTGGCCCCAGTAAACACAGAGATAATTGAGAATATAAAACCTAAGACAGCATTTTTTCCAGGGACAAGACCAAAGTTCTTTACCTCTTTAGTAAAAGTTTATCTACATAAATTGCATTCCCTTATGGAAAGGTTTACATTTTCATCCTTTTATCTCAATTACTTTTTTCAGGAGAAATCCACTACCAATGGGTACTTCCATAATGGCAACTTGCTATCCTTGGTGAGCAATTTATTTACTGCTGGTGTTGAGACAATTTCCACCACACTAAACTGGGGCTTTCTGCTGATGCTAAAGTACCCTGACATTCAGAGTAAGTGGTTTTATGACAGATGTTGTAACACTCAGGGCATTAGGAACCAAATGTGAACCTGGAGGGTCAACATATCTGTTAATACACAGTTACAAAAAGCCAAGGTTGCCAGTTAATTATTGTTTAGGTAATGCTGTGCCCTGTGGTTCAGACCCAGTGAGGGGCACACCAGCCAACCTACCAGCAGATTCTAAACAGAGTTCATACAGGCAGGGCCCTTCACTCAGGAAAATCTCATTAATTAATAACTGTCCTGTGTTAGCCAATGAAATTGTTTCCCTCAGAAAGGGGCTGTTGTTAAACCAAAGGCCTGTGCAGAGGTTAAATTGACTGTACTGAGGCATTAGACACCTGAGAACATTCAGGGAATTGCCATGTGTCTGACACCTCAATTCCAGTTGATGGTACAGGGTTGAGACATCTTTTAGGCAGAGCAAGAACTCTAGACAGAAGACAGGAAAGAAAAAAAAGTCTTTAGATTTCTTGTTGGTAAAGAAACAATCAAACACTGTAGTCCTGCTCAGCTTCCATTGCTTCCAAAAGGAAAAAAAGGATTTGGGGAGAATTCATGATTTTCACTCATTTTTATACTTTACATCAATAACACACAGTGTGTCTCAGGGATGAATGAGACTTTGCATCTTTCTCATACTTGATTCTGTCCTCAGGAAAGGTCCAAGAAGAGATAGATCAAGTGATAGGGTCAAACCCCCCACGGATCGAGCACCGGACCCAGATGCCATACACAGATGCTGTCATCCATGAGATCCAGAGGTTTGCCAATATCCTGCCCTTGGACCTGCCTCATGAGACTGCTGCAGATGTCACCCTCAAAGGCTATTTCATTCCCAAGGTGAGATGCCTACAGTGGTTTTTACAACGTTACTTCATTCTGAATTTGTCCAGAGATTAATTCCACTGTCCTGTTTTGCAGGGAACTTACATCATCCCCTTGCTGACCTCAGTCCTGCACGACAAATCGCAGTGGGAGAAACCAGATATGTTCTATCCTGAGCACTTTCTAGATGCCAGTGGGAAATTCATGAAGAGGGAGGCTTTTATGCCTTTTTCAGCAGGTACTTTCTCTTTCCCATCTCCTGTCATTGCAAGTAACTGCTTTCTACAAGGGCTACTTGTATTTTCTGGCACTGAAGCCTGGTCTCCACATGATCCTTCTCAGGGGGTCCATTTCACACCTGATGTTTCATAGATTTCTCAGGGGGCACCTCTGATAAGAGCAAGTACTCCCAAATGGCTACTAATTCCTTCACCCTCTGGATGTTATTGGTGTCTTAGGATTCAATGATTGTAGATTGATGCCTAAAATAGTAAAAAAAGAAATTTCTAGACAGTATTAGTCTAGATAAAATAGAGAGCAGGTCTTTAACTAAAACACTTTAAGGTACACTAAATACATAAGTGCATGATCCTGGATTAAGAGCTGGCTGGAGGGTCGGGCCCAGAGAGTGCTGGTGAATGGAGCTGCATCCAGCTGGTCACCAGTGGTGTTCCCCAGGGGTCTGTGTTGGGTCCAGTCCTGTTTAACATCTTTAGTGATGATTTAGATGAGGGGATTGAGTCCATCAGCAGCAAATTTGCTGATGACACCAAGTTGGGAGGGAGTGTCGACCTGCTGGAAGGCAGGAGGGCTCTGCAGAGGGATCTGGAGAGACTTGAGAGATGGGATGATTCCAATGGGATGAAGTTCAACAAGGCCAAGTGCAGGTCCTGCCCTTTGGCCACAACAACCCCCTGCAGCACTCCAGGCTGGGCACAGAGTGGCTGGAGAGCAGCCAGGCAGAAAGGGACCTTGGGGTACTAATTGACAGGAAGCTCAACATGAGCCAACAGTGTGCCCAGGTGGCCAAGAAGGCCAAGGGGATCCTGTTCTGGATCAAAAATAGCGTGGCCAGCAGGCCCAGGGCAGTGACCCTTCCCCTGTACTCTGCCTTGGGGAGGCCACACCTTGAGTGTTGTGTTCAGTTCTGGGCCCCTCAGTTCAGAAAGGATATTGAGGGGCTGGAGCGAGTCCAGAGAAGAGCAACAAGGCTGGTGAAGGGACTGGAGCACAAGCCCTATGGGGAGAGGCTGAGGGAGCTGGGGGTGTTTAGCCTGGAGAAGAGGAGGCTCAGAGGTGACCTCATCATTGTCTAGAACTACCTGAAGGGAAGTTCTAGGCAGGTGGGGGCTGGTCTCTTCTCCCAGGCACTCAGCAATAGGACAAGGGGGCACGATGGGCTCAAGCTCTGCCAGGGGAAATTTAAGTTGGATATCAGAAAAAAATTCTTTCCAGAGAGAGTGCTCAGGCATTGGAATGGGCTGCCCAGAGGGGGGGTGAATTCACCATCCCTAGAGATTTTTAAACGCAGATTGGCCGTGGCACTGAGTGCCATGATCTGGTAAAGGGACTGGAGTTGGACCAAGGGTTGGACTCGATGATCTTGGAGGTCTTTTCCAACCCAATCGATTCTATGATTCTATGATACAGCACAGGGCTCCTATAAATTTATAACACTAATTAATTATCATGTCTAATGGATACATCCAACCCCAGAATTGGTCAGCCCCAGAACCTCCCTCAGGTCTGCCCCTTGGCACACCTCCCCAGAACTGAGTCAGGGGTCTCAAGACCCCTTCCCTTCTTCCCCATCATCATCTTCAGCATCACATGCTTTCTTTGGAGCTTCTCCAAGGTTTCTGAGCCTTCTAGGTTGCTTTGGCTCCAATGATATCCTATTATGGCCTTCTAAGTCATGTCTCAAACAAGATATACTCGCTAAAATCTTTTTCCTTGAAAAGAATATTAAGCAAAATTTGAAGAATTTCAAGAATTTGACACAAAACATGAGGAAGGGGTTGAGTAACTATTAACTACTATTTAAAAGTGTTGGAAAACTATACAGCTATATTAAAAATCTTTATGCTGCAAATCTTAAGGATTTGTGGTGTATTCTTAAATATGAGGGAGGTTTTCAGCAAATTCCATGTGTCTTGGTTTGAGATAAGCAACTGCCAACCCCCCCAAGCACAGAGAGAAAAGCCTCCCTCCTAACACCAGGGAAAGGGAGGAAAAGAGAGGGGAAAGAAAAAACCACTTCAAACTGCATTTATACTAAATCTACATATATTTTTAGAGAAAGAAAGAGACAATTAGAAGAGAGTACAAATATTCACTCACACAAGTCTGCAACAAGTTCCCCACCTCAACTTCTTAACGAACACACAAATTCTACTGTCCTAACTACACATTACTTAAGAAGAAGCTTATTCCCCAGGGAGACAAACCCAAGCAGAAAGGAGAGACCCAGAACAACACATTTTACTTTCCTGAGGTACCCTGTGAGCCAGTGGTGGGCCTGGTCCTCTCCATCCCCCCTGGGACAGCATCGTGCGTCCTCCCAAGAGGAGGCTGAGAAGCGACTGCCTTAACCACTCCCACACTGGTTCCTACTGCCCTGGAGATGATGTCATAGTGTGGTATGGAATACAAAATTACTGGCTAGGAGAGGTCAGCTGTTAGCTCAGCCCAGCTCAAGTCAGCTGAGAGCTTCAGCCTAGTCCAAACTCGAGCCCAAATTAGGCCCACCTAGGTGAACCCATGACACCATGATAGCTTGGCAACATATTTTTATGTTATGTGTAGCCCACAGCTGCTCTGTGGCCTGGGATTCTTTGAGTCTTACCATACCAAACAGCATTGTCTATGGCCACAAAAAACACACAAAGCACACAGCAAAGGTGGCTTCTGTGTCTCTCCCAGAGAACCACGTCTCCTTTTTCCATGTCCCTTTTAAAGTCATGAATAATGTTGGCTGGGTGAAGAAGATTTCATACACTGTGACAACAAGGAGGAGTTGCCAAAAAAAACCCCAAATTCTGTGTCAAAGCAAAGGACAGAAGAGGGTTGCATTTTGAGGCTTCCCCAAAGAGTGACAATGCCCTGAGTTTACACACATCATTCTCTGGCTGACTTATCCGTCATATCCACAACACTCTCCTTTTTTCTATAGACCCTATTTGTATATTCATAATTCTGCATGATATTTGAATAAGATTATTCTTGTCATCCACATCATTCAACATATATTAAATATTTATTTTCATAGAAGAACTTATGATGCTTCCAACTTCCAGGCATTCTTTTTCAGATTTAAGTCTAGATGTACATCCAAGGATTCTCAGGTCTGGGCATTCCCTGGAAAGTTTATTTCATAGCACAGCCATACAATAGCTCTTTTTTTTTTTTTTTCACTTCCTGCCATCCAAGGGAATTAAAATAAAATCTTAGTTTAGGTTTTTGTTAGTTCTGACCTTGAATCATCATGTTCTGATTAAGGCAGTTTACAACCTGCTGCAGCTCAACAGGACTGAGAAAAAATGATATTTACAGCAATTTTGAATATCTATAAAATATGCCCCCCACCTTCCTTCTCACTCCTACTTGAGCCAGAATTCGTGAGTTTTCAAAGAATTTTCTGACAAATTTTAATATAAAAATTTACTCTGACTAGACTAATAGAGCCAAAGTCTAGACTCAACCAGTTGATCTGGGACTCAAAAATTGAGCCAAGTAGGGAAAAATCTGAAAATAAAAAAAAAAAAATCGGATTTTGTTTAAAACTAGAATTAAGGAATTCAATTTGCATTTCCATACATTTCTCCACAAATTGCAAGCATTTAGATGAAGGAAAAGACAAAACCCCCACCAGTTGGCTTTGTATCATACATCTGAAGACCAAGTTTCCTCTCTCTGATAACTTTTGTACTTAATAGGCTTTTAAAAGCTGGGATACAACATTTCAAGTGTTCTGGATTCCCACTGCCCTTTCTCAGAGGTTTCATTCTCTCCCAGCTATTGAAGAGCAGCTCCCACTGACTCCCTCATGGTTGTTCTGTTTCATTCCAGGGCGGAGGATCTGTGCTGGTGAGACTCTTGCCAAAATGGAGCTGTTCCTCTTCTTCACCAGCCTCCTGCAGAGGTTCACCTTCTGCCCTCCACCTGGAGTTTCCACCTCAGACCTGGACCTCAGCCCTGATATTTCATTTAATGTCATCCCCAAACCTTATACAATGTGTGCTGTGACACGTTCCTAGAGCTCTAATCAGCATTTATTTGTTTCAAAAATGTTTAAATTACTTTTCCATAGCATCTGCCTTTGTAATCCTTTGACCAAAAGAATTCACAACTTAATTAAGGTTTCCAGTACTTCTAAACTAATGTGGTGCTCTTTTATTTATTGGGCAAGAGCATAAATGGACCAGAAATGTGAACTCATGTAGGGCTCATGGATTAACCTGTTAGATCACCTAATCTGAGCTAAATACACACCCTCAGCTTTCTTATTTCAGTTTTCACTTGGTAATGGATGTTTGCTGAAAGCACAGCTAAAACACATTCCCAAGTGCAGGTTTCTCCAAAGAGACATATGGACCATGAAGCTGTGCCTCCTAGGGTTTAAACTCCAAACACTTCTTATACCTTTTTTTTCTTCCATGTGGTTTGTGTGGCTGAGTCAATCTGTTGGGAAGGTGATGGTGATGCAGATGCCTGAGGTGAGGTGGCTCCATCGAGCAGTTATAGCAGATATTGCAGAGGGGGGCCATGTCATTCCTTGAGCAACACTCTACCCTACGTTAATCTATCAGTTTGAAAGCCTGGAGCACCCTTTCAGGGGCTGAGGCATCTCCTTCAACCCATCAGGCCTTATCAGAGGGGCCATCACCCCACATGCCCTCAGGTAAATGGAGTCCAGAGAAAACCGACCCAGCTCAGGGTTCCCAAACACCACTTTGAGGTGGCAGCCCTGTTCCCCTTTTGACTGAGTTTCCAATGGTCCCTGTCAGCCCAGTTTGGTGATGTTAACTGTCCTTTGGATTTGGACTGGATAACCTGCATGACAAGGCAGAAGAGTCGATACAGAAGGAAATCCAAGTGTTACAAGAGAGGACATGCAGATATTTTGTCTGAATATGAGAAAGGGTTGATGTGGAATATAGATACTACTGATATATCTTAAGCAATCTGTAGCTTATAAATCACCTACTTGAAACCAAGGTTTGTGAAACTGAAGTTTCAGATGCTACCAGGTCATATCACACAAGTTCACAGCTCCACACAGACTGATCAACAGTGAACCTGCTCCTAGAGAAGTTCTCCAATCTCATCAAAACCACAATCATTCTGCAGCTCTGACAAAGTGTATCCAACATCAAGTGAGTTAAGACCACCTGCTAAATATCTGGATATATGTTTCAGGTATATGTTGTTCTGTTTATGTGTGCATGACAATCCCAAGGTAACAACATCCTAAAAACAGCCAGCCTATCACAAATAATTTCTTAATTAATTATTTTAATTTATCTGTACCTATCTCTCCCTGTAATGCAGAACCTCCTTCTTCAGTTACTGTTATTTTAGCTTTCCTTATGTCAAAGCTCTGCCTCCTTCTTACTGCCCTTCTCCAAACTTTCATTTGAAAGCAAAAAAATAAAAGAGAAAAAAGAAACCCATATGATTCAGGCAGTTCAGTGGCAAGTAAATCATTCTTAATGAAAGCAAAAATTAAGATAGCTGGCAAGCAGGAAAATCATTAACCCATAGTCAGGATTAAAGTACTTTTGGGTAAAGCCAATAAATGCTCCCCTTGTCAAGTGATCAAAAATTTGAGAAACATTTCTAAATACTTATGAATGGGAAAATAGATTTTTTAACTTCATTTTCATCTTCCAGTGCTGAACAGTATCTGATGGTTAATGAAATAAAAGGTGACTACACAACTCTCAGATCAGAGCTTTGCTCTGTAATGTTCTCACCTGCTTTCCCCAAGCACCTGGATAAACCAGCTGGGGTTCTTTTAAGCAGTGAACATGCCAATGTAGAAAAAATCCTGTACTTTAGATAAAAATGATTCAATTTCCTGCCATGGATGTTTTTTATTAAAAACAAGTAAGAAAATTGAACAGGGGATTTATAACAGAGTGTGTTTCACATTTAAAGAGGATTAAACTCTCACTTTGCTAAGAGATTCTGCCTTCAGTGTTTTACAGATATAGATTCAGAAATGATACAGAACTGCAAATATAATGGAATAGTTGCCTAATTCTATACAAATGCCCAAATAACCAAGGATCCATTTCCCTGCCTTCTCCTGATTTATCATCATTAGAAGTCATCACAAGTCAAAACCCCAAAAACCCCTTGATAGAGGACACAAATCACTTCAGTTGCAGAATGTATCTACAGATTTATATAACAATATTCACAGAAAATGTTTTAACAGAAATTCAGCAGTCACAACAGCTAAGCCATTAGAAAGAAAACAGTTTCCATGCTCAGCATCTTGCTGCTATACATTAACAGAGTGCTGGCCAACATTATCTCCCTCAGAGAAGACTCCACATATTTCAGCTTCTCAAAGCAAGTCCACCTTCTCATAGGTCTTCTCAATGAGGGTTAACAAGTTCTTCAAGTCAGCTGACTGCTGAATAGTATTCATATCCTTTAAGAGACCTTTCTGATTCTTTGTCTTCAGAATTTCTTCCTAAAGAAGGAAAGAATGACAGACAACCAATGAAAACCACCTTTTGTTGAGCACAACAGGAATTTCACTTTCATGTAGCCCAGCTACAATGAAAAAAAAATAAATAAAAAACTATTCCAAGTGTTCCCTCCAACTGTTATACAGATATATTTCAGGTATGATTACAGGTTCCCTATGACCACAGGTTTTTCTACAAAGAGACAAGTGATCTTTAAATCATAGAATGATTTAGTTTGGAAGGGACCTTGAAGTTCACCTAGTTCCAAAGTCCCTGCCACAGACAGGGACACCTTCCACTAGATCAGGTTGCTCAGGTCCCATCCAACCTGGCTTTGAACACTTCTAGGGATGAGGAGGGTTTCCAGAGGTTTGTTCTGTTTTTAAAAGTGAAGTGTCTATAGTTTCCAATGAAAAGAATAAAAGGAAAAAGAAAACTTATTTAATTTTTCTGAGTTTTCAGAATTGCCTCCTCTGACAAAAGTGTATAAAAGCACATTCTGTTGTCTTACTACTCATAACCAAAATGTCTCTGAACATACATTATATAATCCATGCTCACCTGCAAAGTGGGTGCCTGCAAACTGTGCTTGGGGAGTTCTGGAAGGTGGAGTGCTCCACTGCCATTTTCCTGGAATATCTAGAAAGGGAAAAGAAGAAAGGAAAAAATAATCAAAAAACTCCAAACATCAGGCACACAAGTAGAAAAATAACCTGGCTGTCGTTATCCAACTTCTGAAAACTAAACTTCTTAAATTTTGCCACTAAAGTGGGCAAGATTGAAAAGATCCATTTCCAAAGGCAAATGAGGCTTTCCTTAAATGACATTCCTGAAGAAACAGCTTGTTTAGGACAGCTCTGGAAGTTAGCCCATCCCTCTAGGTCAAAGTACAGAAGTATTAATTTGAAATACCTTCCTGGCCTTTCTTTCATCTTCCTCTAACTGGTTCTTGAGCACCTGGATTTTGTACTGCAGCTGCTGGACAGTTTCCTCAGTGCGCTCTACTGATTGCTCAGCTTCAGTTATTTCTTCCTAAAATAAAAGAGACACGAAACCAGAACAAAATTGACTTTAAAGATGATGAGTCTTTTGCATAGAACCCTCCAGAAAGAGACATTGCTTTGCAGCAAAGGTGGGTGATGATGAGCAGTGGACACTCCTACACAACGGCACAGGCACAGCCAGCAGTCTCTCTACTGAAAGGTTATAACATACTGTGAAGCAGCAGCTGGGTAAGGTAAATTTCTTCCCTGCCTTGCCTTTCATACCTGCAGTTTTGCCAAAAATTCCTCATTTGCCTCAAGCATTTGTCTCTCTGCCATTTGAAGGCTCGGGATATTCTTCAGGCTGCCCAGCTTCCCTGGAGGCACCTTTAAAGTCTTGAAAGCTCTCAGCATCCTTAAGTGTAGAAAAAGGAAATCAGGACTTGTTTGGAGTTCTTTGCAGAGCTACAAGGAAGGTGATGAATGACTTATCTGGGGAACTCAGTTTAGCCCAATTGCTGCCAGTGACATAAAAGGCTTCAGACAGGAAGAAAAGCTGTATTGAATTGCTTTCCAAAATCATGTGGAATAGAAATCTAAAGAAGGAACTAGGAACAAGAAATCCCACCATTCTCACCATTGCTACTGTGCTGACCTTGTTTGGCTTCATTGCCCAGTACACTCCCTGACTATAAACTGACACCAACTGGGATCTTCCTAATATGTTTTCAGTTCTGACCATTCTGTTTGTCAAAGTAAAACTAAGTTCTAAAAGCAGCATCTTTACCTGCTTCCAAATAATGATCATTTTAGTAAAACCTGGGAATGCTTTGACAAAACATGATATAAAGCTTTATGTCAGAGGGAGAGTTTTAGTTTGCCCTCAAAGGAACTGGGTAAAAGAAATCTCTCCTTTTTTTTTTTTTACAATTTGATACCTTTGTTTCAGTACATTGAGGTGCTTCTGAACATCATCTTTTTCCTTTCTCTGTTGGCACAAAACAGATCTGGAAAGAAAATAAAGGCAGAATTCCCATCATAAGGCCTGCAAGCACAGAGAACACATCAAATGAAGTGAACACAGTTGGAACTACTCTAGGTAAAAATTTCCAATTTCAGATAGAAAGTGTTACATTATACTGGGAAAAAATATACACAGCCAGACATATTGTTCAAAAAAGCTCCAAAGTATTTCCAGTTCAAGCATTACCACAATTTTTATTATATTCCTTGTGGAAACAGAAAAGAACCATGAAGATATTTGGCACTTACAGTACTACTGAATCCACTACAGTTTCCAGAAACCGTCTACTGGTCTCTGGGAGAGTCTGCCAAGATTCTCTTGCAGCACTGGATAGCTTTACTTTTTTTGAAGAACCATTTTCTCCTGTTAACACAAAGGAAGAGGAGGAAAATATATGATTTGTGAAACCTGTATAGACAGTTTCATGACTCAGTTCAGTCAGATCAGAGTCAAAGGTGGAACAGTTCAGATTTAACAAGAAAGAACAGGATCCTACCGACAGGGGAATAGTCCTTCCATTCCTTAACATTCCTTTTGACTGTCTGAGTGACCTGCTGAAGAGAAAAATTTACAGCAAATGTGGCAATTTGGAAACATCCTCTGCTGTGCAATCATCCATCTACTCCTATGAACTCACTATGTTACTGTCTGGCAGAAGTCTGATACACTTAACACAAAAAAAAAGCTTTTGTGAACTGTGCAACAGTAATTCACATCAAGCAGGCTAAGGAAAACAAGGCACTCTTCCTAATTACTCCCTGTTATGGGTTCACCCAGGTGGGCCTAGAATTGGGCTCTGAAGTCTGGACTAGGCCGAAGCTGTCAGCTGACTTGAGCTGGGCTGAGCCAACAGCTGACCTCTTCTAGCCAGTAACTTTGTATTCCATACCACATTATGACATCATCTCCAGGGAAGTAGGAACCAGTGTGGGAGTGGTTAAGGCAGTGGCTTCTCAGCCTCCTCTTGGGAGGACACACGATGCTGCCCCAGGGGGGATGGAGAGGACCAGGCCCACCACTGGCTCACAGGGTACCTCAGGAAAGTAAAATGTGTTGTTCTGGGTCTCTCCTTTCTGCTTGAGTTTGTCTCCCTGGGGAGTAAGTCTTTTCTTAAGTAATGTGTAGTTAAGACAGTAGAATTTGTGTGTTCATTAAGAAGTTGAGGTGGGGAACTTGTTGTTGCAGACTTGTGTGAGTGAATTTTTGTACTCTCTTCTAATTGTCTCTTTCTCTCTGTGAAAATATATGTAGTTTTAGTATAAACGTGGTTTGAAGTGTTTTTTTTCCTTTCCCCTCTCTTTTCCTCTCTTTCCCTGGTGTTAGGAGGGAGGCTTTTCTCTCTGTGCTTGGGGGGGTTGGCAGTTGTGTCCTTGTCCTGGGTTGAGCTGGCAAAACACCAGCTGTCCAGGACAGAGTGAAAGGGGTTCCTCCTCCCCCCAACCAGCCAAGGGAAAAAGAAGAGGGAGAGAGGAAAAAAAAACTTCCAAAGCCAGGTCTATGCTGAAACTAACTACATGTATTTATACAGAGAAGAGAAGAGAAAATTAGGAGGATACTACAATATAACACACACTTACACAAGTTATGTATAACAAGAAATAACTCCCCACTTCCCAGTAAACACAAATTCTACCATTTTAACTATAAATCATTCTGGAGAAGTCGGTTATTCAGAGACAGACTTAAGCAGAGAGAAAAGCTAAGAACATTTTACTTCCCTCAGATAACATGATGTTAAGCTGGTGCTCTGGGCTTGGGCCTCCCCATCCCTCCTGGGACAGCAGAGTGTCTTGCTGGGACCACAGCTGTGAAGCAACTGCCCAAGCCAGTCCCACACACTGGATTTTACACCCTTTGAGATGATGTAGTATGGTGTGGAATACAATATTATTGGCTGGAAGAAGTCAGTTGTTAGCTGGCTCAGCCCAGCTTAAATCAGCTGACAATCCCAGGCCTAGCTGAACTTTAAATCCTAAATTTAGGCCCATCTGGCCAAACCCATAACAGTCCTGGACACTGTTTTTTAAACACAGAACTATTCACAAAACAATTCAAGGTCAGTATCTCGGTGGAACCTCCAATAATGTCGCAAGTCTGGCCTGGCTGTTGCCAACCCTGGACTGGCCCCCTTCCCCCTCCCAGAACCTTCCCAGCAAAGGAAAGGAAAAAAAACCTGAAAAGAAACGCACTCTAAAGAAACTGAACTGAATAAAAAGAATAAATTATATTTACTAACATTCACAAACCACACTGTATACACAATACAGAGGATCCCACCCCCAGGGGAGAGGGGAAGGGAGAAAAGGGGATGGATTAGCCAGAAAATAGGGAAGACACCAACCCAACCCAAAGAAACTGAACGAATCAAAACAAACACAATTAAAAACCTCAAGGAAGGGGAACAAGAATGAAACAATCTCACCCAGGACAGGAGAACCACCAGGGACCGGAGGGACCAGACCTCAACCACCTCCCTCCAGCTCCTCAGCCAAGGAAGGGAAGCAGGAACAAAACTACTCCCTCCCCTGCTACGTGGAAGACCCGTGGGGAATACTTGTAACCTCCTGAGATACAGTGGTTACTGAGGAAGCCATGGGGCAAACCATTACAAGTTGCTTATCCCAAACCAAGACACTCCCATTCCAAGAATGAGACCATGAAATAAATGCACAAGATGTTTGGCTGTTCAGCCACATCTCAAGATCACGCTGTTCCTAACCTCAGTGGTTGGGCAAGAAAGCTTGTTGGAGAATCCTGTCCTGAGACATGCAGAATATTTTCCACAGGTGAATAAACTGAGCTGAATGAACTCTGCCTTGATGCTGTTCAGCAGTTCTTCACAGCTGCACAACCAGCTTCCTTTTTACTCATGAACAGCCAGTGCTTCCCTCTACTTGTGACAGGCACAGCAGCACCCAACTAGGAATTCTGGAAACCAGGAAACAGCCAAGGCTGCTCAAGAGTTCACACTGTGCATTTTCTCAAGTTACATTTGGTTACTTAATTATTCTCTACCAATTTCAGTGTAAAAATGGGCAAAACTGCCTCTTTTTTTTACTCCTTTGGTTACTTTTCTACTTTCTTTGATCCAAAATAATGCATACCTGTCTTTTTTGACCTTGTTTTCTTCCTTCTCCATCTGTTGCCTTTTTTTTGCTGGAAGGCTTTAGTTGATTTTTAGACTTAAAAGGGTTTTTTGTTGATCTTCCAGCAGTGGTCTCCCCCATTTTAGTGGAAGGTGTGTGGTGGGGTTTCATTATCTGTAAACCAATGGGAACAGGAAGAAAATACAAAATTAAAATCCAGAAATTCCACAAATTAACAACCAAGTGATGGAAATTGGGCTCAACTCAGTGAGCCCAAAATGAGCCCAAATATTTGCACTCTGCTACCTTCAGTCTTGAATATTTACCTCAGTGCAGGACCACTAAAAACCATCCCCATTTGCCTTTTAGACAAGCTCTTGTGCATTTAACATCTGTGTCTAAAGTCATAAGGCAGCATGACCATATGTCAAACAGCAGCAATGGCAAAGCAACAGAACAGACTAAAGAAAAGCCTAATTTGTTCTTAAAGGTGTCTCCATTAGCAGAATATTCTCTGCTTTCAAAAGACCCCACCTGCAACACTGTCCAGCTCTGGGACCCCTAAAATAAGAAAGACATGAAGCTGTTGGAGCGAGTCCAGAGAAGGGCATGGAGATGCTCCAAGGCCTGGAGTCCCCTCTGCTCTGGAGACAGGCTGGGAGAGCTGGGGGGGTTCACCTGGAGAAGGTTCCAGGGAGACCTTACAGATCCTTCCAGTGCCTAAACCCGTTCCAAGAGAGATGGAGAGGGACTTTGGATGAGGGAATGAAGTGACAGGACAAGAGAGAATGGCTTTAAACTGACAGAGAGTAGCTTTAGAGTAGATATTACAAAGAAATTCTTTGCAGTGAGGATGGTGAGGCCCTGGCACAGGTTGCCCAGAGAAGCTGTGGCTGCCCCATCCCTGGAAGTGTCCAAGGCCAGGCTGGATGAGGCTTGGAGCAACCTGGGCTGGTGGGAGGTGTCCCTGTCCATGGCAGGGGGTGAGACTGGATGATCTTTAAGGTCCCTTCCAACCCAATCCATTCTGTGATTCTATGACTTATCTTTCTAATGCAGTTCAGTGCAGTGATACAGTTACTGAAACTTTGCACCAGAACTCCTGACCACAACGGCCTTTGCTACAGTTTAAAGCTATACTTTCTTTTTCTTACTTATTACACAGACAGCAGGAAGAGCAAGCTCACAGAAGGGAGAAGCCACACCACCACACAACGCTTCTCTTCCCTAAACACCATGACTCAAGGTATATTCAGTTTGTGCCTTGCCCCCTCAAAGCCACTTTCCCCCCTCACTCAGAGGCCCTGTCACCGCTCACCAGGTGACTGTTGCAATTGACAACCAGGTAAACAAGCCCTACACTAGATAAATAAACACCACGCCAGGCAAATAAGCGCTATAAGTGATAAATAAGCCCTAAACCAGCTAAACAAGCCCTGACTTTCCCCTCCTCCAAAACTACCGATGCCGTGGTAGAGCTTTCGCAGCGCACCTCGGAGCTGAGGCGAGGACTACAACTCCCAGCATGCTCCGCCACCGGCGCCGCCGAGGCAACTCAGTCACCGAGCGCAGTGCATGCTGGGAGTTGTAGTCCTCCCCACCCATAGCGCCCGGACCCCCAAACGCCCCAAACCGCCGCTGCCCGCTAACACCCCGGATAGCACCTCCGCAAAAACCTTTCCCTCCTCCCGGCTCATCCCATCCTGGAACGCGCCTCACCGCCCCGGCGCTGCCCCTTCTTCTGTCCCGTGCTCTTCCTCCGCGCTGCCGCCTCAGCCCGCCGGGCCGTTACCAAACAAACCCGCGCTCCCCGCGCGCGTGCGCACTGAGGTTCCCGCCGGCCGCGCGTGCGCGGAGTGCTGGCGCTGACGGAGGGGCCGCGGCAGGTAACGGGAGTGGGGGGAAGGTTTATCCCTGTCCATGTCCCCGTCATTGTCCCTGTCCGTGTCCATATCCACATCCATGTCCGTGTCCCGAGCCCCTAACCCTATCCCTGTCCTTGTCCTGATCCCCTGTCCCAGCCCCCGGCCCGGCCCCGCGTCCCCATTGGCCGCCGAAGGGGCGTGTTTGGGGCGGGCGGTGGCGGCGAGGGGCGATGGGGAGGCTCCGGTGACCCCCGGCTGTGGGTGCTGAGGGGCACAGTTTGGCCTTGGGTCTCCCTCGGGGTGCAGGGCTGGGCGATCGCGCAGGGACGGAGGTGGAGAGATGGGCAGAGAAGTGTCTGAAGCTCAGCAAGGGCCAGCGCAGCGCCCTGAGGAGGAGCGGCCCTGGGGAGGAGCAGCCCTGGGGAGGAGCAGCCCTGGGGAAGAGCGGCCCCGGGGAAGAGCGGCCCTGGGGAAGAGCAGCCCTGGGGAAGAGCGGCCCTGGGGAGGAGCGGCCCTGGGGAGGAGCAGCCCTGGGGGGCATTAGGAAGAGCATGGCCAGCAGGAGTGGTGGGCCCGTGGTGTAAAGGAGAGCACTCTGGGCTCCAAATCCCAAGGACCTGAGTTCGAGTCTCAGTAGGAACCGTCCTCTGGCAGTTAAAGCCTCCCTGCCATCCGATCCTGTCAGATCTCGGAAGCTCAGCAGGCTCAGCCCCGGTTAGTACCGGGTGCTGTGACAGTCCTGAGGACTTCACTGTCACTGTCCAAGCTCACTCGGCCGTGGCAGATGAACCTCAGGACTGAAACGGTGGGGCCAGTTCTGCGCACGCTGAGCCTCACCTAAAATCCACTGCGCAGGCTGGAAGGGCACAGCCACGTGGGGACAGCCCTGCCCAAATCTGCGTTCGTGGTCTGGCCATACACACACACACACACACACACACACACACACACACACCCAGGCCAGCAGGGCAGGGAGGTGATCCCGCCCCTCTGCTCGGCCGCATCTGCAGTGCTGTGTCCGGTTCTGGGCTCCTCGGGACAAGAGAGACGTGGAGCTCCTGGAGCGGATGGCTGTGGTCAGATAATTATGAATATTTGAGAGATGCCTCTGCCCGAGTTAAGGTGCAAACAAGACCATGGGCCGAACTAACTGGTACTGATTTTATTTAACAGTAAACGTGAGGTATAGAGAGAAAGAAGTAGGAAACAGAAAAAGAGAGTGACAGAGAGTGGAAAGAGCACAACGTCATGGATCCAAGTGGCATCCCATCAGTCCTTTTCCCCCTGGCTTCTTGGTAGTGGGTGTCCCATGAAACATTGAGTTCAATGGATTAATACATGTTCAGGTATATGTGGGATTGCCTAAGCATCTCCCCTGCAGGGGGAGAGTTTCACACTGTCATTTGCAGCACTCTGGATCTGTTGCAGCACTGGATCATGTGGTGGAAGGCCTCAAAAATGAGTCTGGGTGTTATGCCAGACCCAGCCAGAGCAGATTTTCAGCACCGCTGCTGAGTTGGCTTTCCCTGTGGATACATTCCTCTCCCCCAGCCTTGTTTACTTCTCCTTAGACCTGAGATAATCAGACAATATTACCACCCTTATCTCAAATTCAGGTGCCTTAATTCACAGTCCAATTTCCCAGTTTCAGGAGGCATATTTGGGCTGGGGTGGGCTTCAGTGGTCTCAGCTTCTTTATACAGTTTACCATAGTGGGCAAAGTTTTTAGTGGTTCTAACAGTGTTTAAGGCAATTATGAATTTTAAGTCTCTTGTGTGTGTCCAGTGGAGGGTGACAAAGATAATGAAGGGACTGGAGCAAACTCTTTTACAAGGAAAGGCTGTGGGATCTGTGCCTGTTCAGCCTCGAGAAGAGACACTGAGAGGGAACCTCCCCCATGTCTGGCAGTGTGTGCAGGGAGGGGACAGAGGATGGACCAGGCTCTGCTCGGGGGGACCCAGCAATGGGACAAGAGGAACGGGCAGGAACTGATGCCCAGGAAGTTCCACCTGAACATAAGGAAGAACTTCTTTCCTGTGCAGTGACCAAGCACTGGAACAGGTTGCCCAGAGACAGTGTGGAATCTCCCTCACTGGAGGTATTCCAGGACCATCTGAACTTAATCCTGTACCGTGTGCTCTGGGATGGCCCTGCTGGAGCAGAGAGCTTGGACCAGATAATCCACTGTGGTTCTTCCAACCTGACCCATTCTGTGGTGCTGTGACCCTGCAGCAGTAGGGGCACAGGTTACCTTCCATCCTGGCTGCAGCATCACATGCCCACAAGGAATGAGCACTTCTCAGGTGCTCCTCTGTGCCCACCAGTTATATGTATACCACACTAGGCATATATATAATTAAAACACGTGTTTGGAGTGTTGCTGCAACACCATAATGGTGATAGAGCTGTTTTCCAGTTTTATGTAGGATGTCTCATGAAGGTGTCAGGGATGTGTTTCCAGGGAGTTGTGAAGAAGATGAGGCAGAGAGGAGGTGACTGGCTGTTGGATCCAAGCTTTAAAGGTTCTGGCTTCAGAAAGAAATGCAGGTATAGGGTATGGAGAGCAGAAGCAAAGGAGCTTACAGATTTCAGGAGTTACTGACTTTGTAGAATCACAGACTGATTTGGGTTGGAAAGGTTCTTAAAGATCATGTAATTCTAACTCCCTGCCATGGGCAGGCACAACGTCCACTATCCTAGGTTGCTCCAAGCCCTGTCCAACCTGGCCTTGAGCACTTCCAGGGATGAGGTAGCCACAGCTTCTCTGGGCAACCTGTGCCAGGGCCTCACCACCCTCACAGGGAAGGTTAAGTTTATCCTCCATACCAGTCTCTTATGTGGTGGGATGAGCTCTGCAGCTCTTGTATTATCCCTGTGTTCTCACAAACCACAATCTTTTTCTCTGTTCTTTCTTAATATATCTCTGGTTTCCATCCAGGCCAAGCCACCTTTTCCAATGTGTGTGATACATCAGTAATTTTCTCACAGCCCACTTCCTGCAGAGTTCCTCCTTGATGTTAAGTATCAGGAAGAAAATCTTCACTGTGAGGGTGATGAGGCACTGGCACAGATTGTCCAGAAGGGCTGTGCTGCTGCATCCCTGGAAGAGGGTCCCTCTTTGACATTAAGGAATTCATAGATGAAAGAGATGGGAAGGTGAGAGAGTAGCTGGGCATGGCATCTTCATGCCTCACTCTGGCTTTTCAGTGACTGATTAATGCCAGTGCTGCTGAGGAACTGAAATAACATGGCCAGCAGGACCAGGGCAGTGATCCTTCCCCTGTACTCTGCATTGGTGAGGCCACACCTTGAGTGTTGTGTTCAGTTCTGGGCCCCTCAGTTCAGAAAGGATATTGAGGTGCTGGAGCGAGTCCAGAGAAGAGCAACAAGGCTGGTGAAGGGACTGGAGCACAAGCCCTATGGGGAGAGGCTGAGGGAGCTGGGGGTGTTTAGCCTGGAGAAGAGGAGGCTCAGAGGTGACCTCAGCACTGTCTGGAACTACCTGAAGGGAAGTTCTGGCCAGGTGGGGGTTGGTCTCTTCTCTCAGGCACTCAATAATAGGACAAGGGGGCACGATGGGCTCAAGCTCTGCCAGGGGAAATTTAAGTTGGAGATCAGAAAAAAATTCTTTGCAGAGAGAGTGCTCAGGCATTGGAATGGGCTGCCCAGAGAGGTGGTGGATTCACCATCCCTGGAGATTTTTAAACGCAGATTGGCCGTGGCACTGAGTGCCATGATCTGGTAAATGGACTGGAGTTGGACCAAGGGTTGGACTCGATGATCTTGGAGGTCTTTTCCAACCCAATCGATTCTATGATTCTAAGTTACACATTACACATGTGGTTGGAGGTGGGTTCTGGGAATGTTTTCCTTGGATGGAGAAAAATGTAGTATTTTTCCTGAACGGTGTTTTATGCACTGTCTGGTTGAAAGGCAAGAGAAAGGTGTGTCTGTCAAACAAGTAAGTGAATAAACATACTCAGTTCTTTTCCTAATTGTTTTGGCTTCAGCTATCTACGTGACCTCTCTATCCTCACTCCTCCTGTGTCAGATTTGTATGATAATGCAGAGTGTGTGTTTTTGTTTTGCTCAGCTTGCCCCAGGCTGACAGCTGAGCCATGCTGAGGGCCAGGGACGCCGTCCTGCGGCTCTGGCCGTGCCACCGTGTGCCCTCAGCACAGATTCCAGCCGGCCGGAGCACGTGGCGTTCCCTGCACCGGCAGCCGCTGCACCCCGAGTGGGCTGCCCTGGCTGAAAAGCAGCTGAAAGGCAAGAACCCGAAGGATTTAATCTGGCACACCCCAGAGGGGATCGACATCAAGCCGTTGTACTCCAAAAGGGACACCAAGGACCTCCCTGAGGAGCTGCCAGGGGTGAAACCTTTCACGCGGGGGCCCTACCCAACCATGTACACGTACAGGCCCTGGACCATCCGACAATATGCTGGATTCAGCACAGTGGAGGAGAGCAATAAGTTCTACAAGGACAACATTAAAGGTAAAGCAGCTGGTTTGGGAAACAACATGGCCTCTTGAAGCAGTGGGGAGCATTGACTTGGTGGATTACGTGGCAAAAGTGATTATTCTGCCTTGTAAGTTTGGGTTTGGGCAGTTAAATGCCTCCCTGCCATCCGATCCCGTCAGATCTCGGAAGCTCAGCAGGGTCAGCCCCGGATTAGTACTTGGATGGGAGACCTCCTGGGAAATGCCGGGTGCTGGAGGTTCTAGTCCTGAGGACTTCCCTGGCACCGTCCAAGCTCGCTCGGCCGTGGCAGATGAACCTCAGGACTGAAACGGTGGGGCCAGTTCTGCGCACGCTGAGCCTCACCTGAAATCCACTGCACAGGCTGGAAGGGCACGTGGGGACAGCCCTGCCCAAATCTGCGTTCCCGAAGTCTGGCCATACAAGTTTGGGTTTCTGGTAGGATCTTCCCAGTGGTGCTGTATTTCTTTTACTGGGAAATTGGGTCATTCCTGGCACTGCCTTTGCTTCATTTTACTATGGAAAAGGAATGTGTTACTGCACCATAACACAGAGAGAGACATAATTTGGCTCCATCCCAGGGTCCAGCCAGCAGAAATCATGGAGCACTTCACACTTGTTTTGTGACCGTGAGAGAAGGTTGTAGTGGAAAGAAATGTTGAACTATGTAGCTTAACTTCAGGTGTAAGCACATTCTGACATTGTGGGTTTCTATCTCATATTCTAAATGAACTCATAAATACCTATAAATTCTGTCACTCACAGCCTATCACTAAATACAAAGTGTTGGTATTTTCCTTATTTGCGACCAGTTTTCCCAATCTTTTTGCAGAGTATTTTCCTTTGCAGGTGTCCCTGCCCATGGCAGGGGAGTTGGAACTAAATAATCTCTAAGGTCCCTTCCAACCCAGACCATTTGTAATGGTTTGCCCCATGGCTTCCTCAGTAACCACTGTATCTAAGGAAGTTACAAGTATTCCACACGTGTCTTCCACGTAGCAGGGGGGGGAGTGGTTTTGGTTCCTGCTTTCCTTCCTTGGCTGAGGAGCTGGGGGGAGGTGGTTGCAGTCTGGTCCCTCAGGTTGTTCGTGGTTCTCCTGTCCTGGGTGAGATTGTTTCATTCTTGTTCCCCTTCCTTGAGGTTTTTAATTGTGTTTGTTCTGATTCATTCAGTTTCTTTAGGTTGGGTTGGTGTCTTCCCTATTTTCTGGCTAATCAATCCCCTTTTCTCCCTTCCCCTCTCCCCTGGGGGTGGGATCCTCTGTATTGTGTATACAGTGTGGTTTGTGAATGTTAGTAAATATAATTTATTCTTTTTATTCAGTTCAGTGTCTTTAGAGTGCGTGTCTTTTCAGGTTTTTTTTTCCTTTCCTTTGCTGGGAAGGCTCTGGGAGGGGGAAGGGAGGCCAGTCCAGGGTTGGCAACAGCCAGGCCAAACCTGCGACACCATTCTGTGATTTTGTGATTGTTGAGGAGTTGTTTGGGGATTTTTACATATTTTGGTATAATGCTTTTTTGTTTCTTTTTCCTCCAGCTGGTCAGCAGGGATTATCTGTTGCCTTTGATTTAGCCACCCACCGTGGTTATGATTCAGACAATCCACGAGTTCGAGGAGATGTTGGAATGGCTGGAGTTGCCATTGATACAGTGGAAGACACCAAAATCCTTTTTGATGGAATTCCTTTGGAGAAAATGTCTGTTTCTATGACAATGAACGGGGCAGTGATTCCCGTGTTGGCAACATTCATTGTGACTGGAGAAGAGCAGGGAGTGCCTCAGGCCAAGCTGACAGGGACAATCCAAAATGACATCTTGAAGGAGTTCATGGTCCGAAATACTTATATTTTCCCCCCTGAGCCATCGATGAGGATTATTGCTGACATCTTCCAGTACACCTCAAAGGTATTGCTTGTTTAAATGGATTTGCTTCTGTTACTAAGTTGAGTTAACTATTTATGAGGCACTTTAGAGAACAAAGCAGAAGATGGGAAGACCTGTCATAGTGAAGAACAGTGTGGTCGTGGAAAGGGCTGACAGGACAATTTAAGATCCCAAATCACTTGCAACATAAATTTGAAGTTTCTTTAAGTCAGTCCAAATCAAAATCAGATTAAGGTGAGCCTAAGCCTGACAGGATGACAGGAAGCTTGGAGATGAGGAACATTCATGCTGTTCTTTGCAGAGAAAGTAAGAAGTCACATAGTTAAGCATTATTTGCAGGAGCAAAGAGGTAAGAATCTTGAAAGGCTTCTGCTGCAAAATTAAGCATGAGAAGAAGGTAATGAAAGGACTGAAATCTGAAACTGATGACTGGAAATTCAGTACTATAAGTTGTTTTCTTAGTTGTGTTTTCATTGGAGAGGTGGCACCCAGCCTGTAATGGAGAACAATACTTACAGTGAATGAACAGTGCAAAAAGGTGAAACCACATGAAGTACAGATCTGCAAACACCACTTCATTTGGATGAGTTGTATTTTCAGTCTACAGGGAATGCAAAGAATGGGCTGGGAAACCTCTGCCATGGAAACAAGCTGAGAGAGCTGGGGTTGTTCAGCCTGGAGTAGAGAAGGCTCCAGGGAGAGCCCTCATTGCAGCCTTTCAGTGCCTAAGGGGTGCTTATAAAAAAGACTGAGAGAATTTTTTTACAGGCAGTGATAAGACAAGGGGAATGGTTTTAAACTAAAAGAGGAGAGATTCAGATTAGGGTATTAGGAAGAAATCTTCCCTGTGAGGGTGGGGAGACCCTGGCACAGATTGCCCAGGGAAGCTGTGGCTGCCCCATCCCTGGAAGTGTTCAAGGCCAGGTTGGACAGGGCTTAGAGCAGCCTGGGGTAGTGGGAGGTGTTTCTGCCCATGGCAGGGAGATGGAACAAGATGTGCTTTAAGGTCCCTTCCAACCCAAAGTAGTCTGTGATCCTATGAATGGCTTATTTGTGAATGTTGATAAAACAATTATTCAATCTCTCTCCCTTCTGCTGTTATACCCTGTTGTCTCTTTTTTTTGCAGTACATGCCAAAATTTAATTCCATTTCCATCAGTGGGTACCACATGCAAGAGGCAGGGGCTGACACTATTCTGGAATTAGCTTATACCATAGCAGATGGCTTGGAGTACTGCAGAACTGGACTTAAAGCTGGCCTCACCATTGATGAATTTGCACCAAGGTGAGCTGAAAAAATTTGCAGGTATTAAGCTCACTTTAAAGCTCCAAAGAGTTTAATATGAAATTCTCTATTTTTAGGCATACAAACAATATTGGCAATGCTCACATTGCAGATAAGTTTGGTTTTGTTACATGAATTCAGTTGTAGGAAATTATAGACACTTAGAATGCACCTAGGCTAATAAACTGAATAAATCTCATGCACAAACATTGTCAAGATCAATTTTAATTGTAAATAAAATATTGTATTTTTCTATAGAATCATAAAATCATAGAATCGATTGGGTTGGAAAAGACCTCCAAGATCATCGAGTCCAACCCTTGGTCCAACTCCAGTCCATTTACCAGATCATGGCACTCAGTGCCACGGCCAATCTGTGTTTAAAAATCTCTAGGGATGGTGAATCCACCCCCTCTCTGGGCAGCCCATTCCAATGCCTGAGCACTCTCTCTGGAAAGAATTTTTTTCTGATCTCCAACTTAAATTTCCCCTGGCAGAGCTTGAGCCCATCGTGCCCCCTTGTCCTATTGCTGAGTGCCTGGGAGAAGAGACCAGCCCCCACCTGGCCAGAACTTCCCTTCAGGTAGTTCTAGACAGTGCTGAGGTCACCTCTGAGCCTCCTCAGAGGCCTCCTCATAGTTGCTCCCAGACTAGGCAACAATCATAGTTTCAGTGATCTTGTTTATTTACAGATTCCCTAAGTGAACAGTGAGTTTAAAAAACAAAAGCTGTGGTGTGTGTAGCCTGTTGCACATTCAAACTGTAGGAATCAAATGAATTAACCCATCCCCAAGATCTGTGGCAAAATCCAAGCAGATGATGTAGAATAAGGTACAGCCTTACTTGCAGGCTTTTAGGTGATGGGAATTCTGTAAGAGCTTTTGGCAAATTGTTTCCATAGCTAATTCACTGTTAAAAAGGTCCATCTTTAATATAGTGAGTTTTACTGGTGAGAACTGTGCATGTTTACATTTATAAACTGTAAAAGCTGTAAGCAGGCAAAAGTAGGTTAACGAGTCTATCCTCTGATATGCTGTCCAGTATTGAACTGGTTTGGATTTTGATAAAAATCATCAGGAAAAGGATGAAAGCATGCTTGGAACAGGTAATGTTTTCTCATTATAAGTAGTTTGTGAGTACAACTACACTGTTAGATGGCACTACAGTGTCACTGTCTGTATTAGTGAGTTGCTGGAACACTACTTGACCAAGAGCTCCCCCAAAACAGTCCCTGGGGGCAGTTCAGCAGTTCCAGGGACCATTGTCACTGGCAGTTTTCTTGCAGTCATCCTGTTTGGAGACTAAGTCAGTTTATTGTCATAAATATGTATGGTTCTGCAGCAACCAGCATCAGGAACATTCCCATCATCTGTAAAAGTAAATTAAGCAGAAACCTTGCAGTAAGATTTCTCCTTTACTGAAACAAAATTACTAGAATGGTTTCATGTTTTGTCCTGTTCATGTGCTCTTTTTACAGGCTCTCCTTCTTCTGGGGAATTGGCATGAACTTCTACATGGAAATAGCGAAGCTGAGAGCTGGGAGGAGGCTGTGGGCTCACTTGATTGAGAAAATGTTTAAGCCCAAGGATCCCAAATCTCTCCTGCTGAGAGCTCATTGTCAGACTTCAGGCTGGTCACTCACTGAGCAGGTTAGAAATGGGGCTGTCATCAACTTTCTCACTTAAATACATTCTCATGGTGTGGATGGAAACAGGAGCTGCTGGTCTTACTCACCAAGGTGCAGCTTCCTGAAGCAGGACACCTGTCCCACTCTCAGTGACAAATGCAACACAAGCTTTGGGTACATTTTTATATTAATTCAGGAATCATGGAATGAAGCTGCCTCTTGGGTTTGTCCTGTAGGATATCATTTCAAAACGCTGCTGAGTGAGGAAGTAGATGCACTTTTTTCTCAGGATCACTAGCTTGAGAACCCATTTGAGGAGCCAAGGGAATCACCCATGCCTCTGATGGTGACTGCTGAAGAGGGAAGCAATGGTTACAGCTCATCTATTCTCTAATAACTGGGTGCAGTCTCTGTTCTTCCCGTTTAGTTACATTATAGCAAGAAAATAAAGCGTTGGAGTGCATTTAGTTTCCCATCTGAGGACAGAGCTGAGTTCCAGCTCTGATTCCAAGGCCTGCTTCTCAATCAAAGACAGGTAATAGGGATTATTTTGAGGTTGTGATTGCAACCATTGGTATTTGATTTCTGTGCCTTGGTTTTATGCTCTTTTTTCCTCAAAGTAAATGTAATTTTTAGTAACAGTACAACAACACAGTACAACTAAAACAGTGGATTTTTCTGAGCAGTGGCCTTTGTGAGTCCTCCAATTAAAAGTATTGTGTGAGTACAAGAACATTAATAGTGCCAAAACTACATTCAGCTGTTTTCAAGTCTCCAGTGTAAATAATTTTTTGCCTGGATCATAACCCTTTTTTTCATGTCTAAGCATTGCTATTATCTTAATGGAGCTTCTCAGTGCTCAGTGTTTGCTGCTGTAGGTTTCAGAGGGCAAATATATTTTCCTTTGGCTTGCCTTAAGCTGTGTATCTACTCATAAATTAGGTTTTACATTCTTGCTTATCCAAATTCCATTTTTCTGTAATTCTTTAAATGGAATGCTTGAACCAGAAATAGACTCCAGTGGTTAGAATTACCATGTCTTTATAAAATAGTGGCACTAATTCCATTTTTTATGGAAGATAATATAACTCACAGATCTCATCATTCAATTTGCCTTCTGCAAGGCCACATTAGTGGCTCTTAATTGGTTTATATACATTAATCTCACCTAAGCACCTCAAGAATGAGATAAGCAGTCCTGGTCTATCACTGAATTCCCTTAATAATCCCATTAAACAGAACAGGCAGCTGCAGTGTGTGATTTTTCAGTCTGTCTCAGAACAAGGAGACCACCAGAACTCTGACTGTGAGGACAACATGGCATTACAACTCAACCATCCAGGTGTCTGAGAAGAGCAGGCAAAAATATTGACCTCAAGATTGAGATTATATTCTGTAATATTGACTATTTCTACACCTTGTACTGCAGATTATCCATTTGTTTTGGTTAATATCCCAGTTCTCCTATAGATATCTTGAAATTTTATAGCACTAGCAAGTTGCAGCTGTAATTTTTACCTTCATGTAATGTTGTCATTAATGAAAATACTTAAGCACATTCAGTTCCCAGACAGATCTTGTCTAGTAACCTGTCTTGACACATGTGCTGTTCACTGCTCCAGGAATTCTGGATTCTGAGGATGGAGGACATCAGGGCTACATGTTCTATCCTCTCAGCTTGGATTTACTGAGGCCTTTGCAGCACCACTTACTATAAGTTAGGCTTTGATTTGTTATCATGACCAGTTTACTGGTCTTACTTTATGGATTAATCTCTGTATTAAGATATTGACAAGTGTTGCAGGTTTGGCCCAGCTGTTGCCAACCCTGGACTGGCCACCCTTCCCCCTCCCAGAGCCTTCCCAGCAAAGGAAAGGAAAAAAAAAACTGAAAAGAAATGCACTCTAAAGAAACTGAACTGAATAAAAAGAATAAATTATATTTACTAACATTCACAAACCACACTGTATACACAATACAGAGGATCCCACCCCCAGGGGAGAGGGGAAGGGAGAAAAAGGGATTGATTAGCCAGAAAATAGGGGAGACACCAACCCAACCCAAAGAAACCGAATGAATCAAAACAAACACAATTAAAAACCTCAAGGAAGGGGAACAAGAATGAAACAATCTCACCCAGGACAGGAGAACCACCAGGGACCGGAGGGACCAGACTGCAACCACCTCTCACCAGCTCCTCAGCCAAGGAAGGCAAGCCAGGAACCAAAACCACTCCCCCTCCCGCTAGGTGGAAGACCCGTGTGGAATACTTGTAACTTCCTTAGATACAGTGGTTACTGAGGAAGCCATGGGGCAAACCATTACAACAAGTGATAAATCAGTTTGATTTGGTGCCTGTTATGGACTGGGTTTTTTCCAGCTTTTGCTCTTATCACAGTGTTTCAGTGGGGAGCCTTGCATGCATTTCCTTGCAGTAGTGCCTGTGACCTGCCTGCCTCAGCCCCGGGGCAGAACCACTCAGCTCCAGAGCTGTCCTTTCCCTGCAGGACCCCTTCAACAACGTAATCCGCACCACCATCGAGGCCATGGCCGCGGTGTTCGGGGGCACGCAGTCTCTGCACACCAATTCCTTCGATGAGGCCCTGGGTTTGCCCACAGTGAAAAGTGCTCGCATTGCTCGGAACACACAGATCATCATCCAGGAGGAGTCAGGAATTCCTAAAGTGGCGGATCCCTGGGGGGGGTCTTACCTCATGGAGTGCCTCACTGACGATGTCTATGAAGCTGCTTTAAAGGTCAGTTTGCATAACCTTTCCTGGGGAAATTTTAGATTTAGGAGTTTAGAGAAGTATATTTTAAGGGACTGTTTGATAAGTTGATAACTTCTGAAAAATGGACTGTTTTACACTTACACTTCAGTGATTTCTTTGTAAATGAACTTTACAGAATCCAGTTTGGAGCAAAGGACTGTACAGATACGTATGATATAAAGTAGTACAAGTACAAAGCTCATTTTTTTAGACCTTGCTGCTACTCACTTTCTCAATCCTCTTCATTTCTCAGCTTATTGAGGAGATAGAAGAAATGGGTGGAATGGCCAAAGCTGTTGCTGAGGGAATTCCCAAACTTCGTATTGAAGAGTGTGCAGCCCGGAGACAAGCCAGGATTGACTCTGGTAGGAGCAGAGACGTGAAAGAAGGGGAAACTACACATAGATTACCTTTGGATAAAGGGGTTTTTACACACATTTTTGTTGGGTTTTTTGTCTTCTAAGTTTAAGAGTAACAGATTGTGAGTGATAAAATGAGTGGTGATAGTTTTATGTCAGTGAAAGCTTCTGGAAAGAGACAGATTTATGAAATGCAGAACCAGTGTGAAAATTCTGCTTGACTTATTTAAGATTAGACTGGACAAGGCACTAGAAGAACCATTTTAAAAGAGTATTTTGAGCCTTCAGTAGTTAATCGATAAATTTGTGATAGGAGCCTTTATCTCCTGGATTAAGAGCTGGCTGGAGGGTCGGGCCCAGAGAGTGCTGGTGAACGGAGCTGCATCCAGCTGGTCACCAGTGGTGTTCCCAAGGGGTCTGTGTTGGGTCCAGTCCTGTTTAACATCTTTATTGATGATTTAGATGAGGGGATTGAGTCCATCAACAGCAAATTTGCTGATGACACCAAGCTGGGAGGGAGTGTCGACCTGCTGGAAGGCAGGAGGGCTCTGCAGAGGGATCTGGACAGACTTGAGAGATGGGCTGATTGCAATGGGATGAAGTTCAAGAAGGCCAAGTGCTGGTCCTGCCCTTTGGCCACAACAACCCCCTGCAGCGCTCCAGGCTGGGCACAGAGTGGCTGGAGAGCAGCCAGGCAGAAAGGGACCTTGGAGTACTAATTGACAGGAAGCTCAACATGAGCCAACAGTGTGCCCAGGTGGCCAAGAAGGCCAATGGGATCCTGTCCTGGATCAAAAATAGCGTGGCCAGCAGGCCCAGGGCAGTGACCCTTCCCCTGTACTCTGCGTTGGTGAGGCCACACCTTGAGTGTTGTGTTCAGTTCTGGGCCCCTCAGTTCAGAAAGGATATTGAGGTGCTGGAGCGGGTCCAGAGAAGAGCAACAAGGCTGGTGAAGGGACTGGAGCACAAGCCCTATGGGGAGAGGCTGAGGGAGCTGGGGGTGTTTAGCCTGGAGAAGAGGAGGCTCAGAGGTGACCTCAGCACTGTCTGGAACTACCTGAAGGGAAGTTCTGGCCAGGTGGGGGCTGGTCTCTTCTCCCAGGCACTCAGCAATAGGACAAGAGGGCACGATGGGCTCAAGCTCTGCCAGGGGAAATTTAAGTTGGATATCAGAAAAAAATTCTTTACAGGCATTGGAATGGGCTGCCCAGAGAGGGGGTGGATTCACCATCCCGGGAGATTTTTAAACACAGATTGGCCGTGGCACTGAGTGCCATGATCTGGTAAATGGACTGGAGTTGGACCAAGGGTTGGACTCGATGATCTTGGAGGTCTTTTCCAACCCAATCGATTCTAGGATTCTATGATTCTGTGATCTGTGATTCCTGACTTCAAAAGCAGGAGTTCCACCAGGTGGCGATATGGAATACGGTTTGGCAAATTCCTGCGTTTGGTGAACTCATTTTTCCTTAAGACCAGAAAAAGTGCAGGAATATCGTAGGATTATACAGCTCTTTCTTTGTGATGTGTATACATGTATATGAATGTGTGCACATACAGTATATATATGCAGAGATATATTTACACATGTGCTTATAACTCTATTCCATTTTTTGTAATCTTCATTCCAGTAGCAGTCCAATAACAGAAAACAGGGATAACTCACACATGAAATGAGTTATATGAACTTCTTTGTATGGAGGATAAATTTGAAGCAGGTCTTAATTAAGACTAATAAAGAATAATCAGTAAAGTTCTGTGTTTTCTCTCCCAAGGTAAATTATTTTGCTTTGAAGAGTATATTAATGTTATCAGATACTGCAAATAAAAGAGATTGATAAGCCAGTCCATTGATAAGCTGAAAGCTAAAATGTAGTTTTCCATTCCATTTTTATTCTCATGGAGTAGTTTTAGGTAGGAACTTCACTTTATTTGATACATCAGAAAGTCAATGCAGAGCAGTGCAGGAGACCAGCACTTCTGCTTAATTCTGTAAGATTCACTTAGGAAGCTTAAAAATAGAAAGATAGTCAATGTATATTGGGGGCTCATTACTAAATCAGTTTGTAAGATAAATATTGTTCAATTTCGTATCTTTTTTCTGGCCCACTTTTCACTGAGTTGACTGTTCATGCATCTAATTGTCTCTCATCAGAAAATACAGACTTAAATCCTTGCTATAAGAGCAAATTTTACATATTTGAGATGTATATGTCATAAAGCAAAGCACTGCTTTATAGTGCTCAAAAACTCCTTGTCCTGTTAATACTGTGTCTTTTCACAGTAGTTTGCAAATGTATTCTGAGTTTCTGGTGTTTCCACTGGAAACAGGGTCTGAAGTCATTGTTGGAGTTAACAAGCATCAGCTGGAGAAAGAGGAGACAGTGGAAGTTCTGGCCATTGATAACACTGCAGTCCGTGCCAAGCAGATTGAGAAGATCAACAAGGTGGGAACAACCTTCTTAAAAATGAAACTTCTTGGAATTGCAGGTAGAACTTGCATAAGGGTGTCTTGCCAATGGAAAATCCCAAGAAACACAATAACAGAATCCAAACAAAAATGGTTTTTTACATTCATTTGGTTCCCTCGTTGTATTTCAGATGGTCTTGTGAGTATATGTCTAACCTTTAAAAACTGGGAGCTTTACATGTTCTGGAAATAAAATAGAAAATATCTATGCAATGTTTTGCTCTGAAATCATATAACTGCTTAATCACTCAGACTGTTTGGTGCAGCCTGTCAAGTGTTATTGAGGGGTAGGGTTATGGAACCAGAAATCAACATCCTCTTTCATAATCAGTAAAAATGTAGGTAAAACTGGTTTAGAGTTATGTTGTGGACTTGTACACATTTTAAGGTCTGAGATGCCTTTTTACTTGTAATCTTTTAATAGAAATACATAGTGTGTATTGACATTTCCATGCCTCCAGAATTAATATTGGAAATCAGACAGTCTTACACACTTGACTTCCCATTTCACTTGGTAGTTTGTTTTAACTCAATAACTTCTCCCTGTACTGTAGGTGAAGGCCAGCAGAGATGAAGCAGCAGCCCAGCAGTGCCTGGATGCTCTGACAAGATGTGCTGCCACTGGGGAAGGAAACCTGCTTGCTCTTGCCGTGGAAGCAGCACGTGCCAGGTACTGGGGGTGAACAGCCAACTGCTGTCTAAAAATCAGTGACTCATTTTCCCCTCTTCGCTGTTCTGGGTGTGGTGTCATCGAGGTTGGTGTCTTGAGATGTTTTGGGGTTTTTCTTCAGAGGTGGAAGTAAAAGATGGCTGCAGTTTCACACTGTCAAATGGACCATCAGTACATCTAAGGCAGTGCTTTAATTTCTTACAAGGAACAATGCAATTAAAAAGAATCTCATCTCAGCTGAGGTTGTTCATACACACTATGCTGTTTACAACTCATATTCTTACCAGTTTCAGGATGTAACTGGGTTTCTTTGCTGTTTCATGGGTCAAGTAGGTTAAGAAGTGTTCAAGATGTGAAAATGGATATTCACAATCTTACCATGCTCTGTTGCTTCTTCTTTCCTTGCACCACAGATTGGTGTGAAAACATTTTTGACTGAAGGAGAAATCAGTTTATTTAGTCAGGCGAAGATGTCAGGGATGCTCTTGAGTAGTGCAGTGAGGCATCCTCAGAGTCCAGTGAAACACTTGCTATTTTTCCCAAGGTGCTTTTGAGGCTGTTTTCTTTCCTTTTTCAAGGTCAGCATCAGTCTCAGAATAGATCCTGTCTAAATGCCCCAAAAATGAGCAAACCAAATTCACTCCTAATTGGAGTGCTGGCCTGTTTCTACTGTGATATCTCAAATTCCTTTACTGAACACTTAAGGGCTGTGTTTTGAATACACTTTCTCTCACAGAGAGCTTCTCAGGAATCTCCAGCAGCATGTCTACATTTGTCTTTGAACCATGAAGGTCACAGGAGGGTTGTGTTGGATTTACAAGGGGTTCATATGTTCTGTACCAAAAATGACCAGTTAATTCCCAGTTTCTCTCATTGGTGTCCTTGTCTTTATTAATTGTAAAGGCATTAATGGGTTGCAGATCTGCTCTGTAAGTTGTGAACACAAAACTTAATTCTGCCCCAAAATTATGTATGGGATGTGACCACAGAAAGAAACTGTCACAGCATCTGATACAGGGTGTCTAGAAGAGGATTGGGAACATTGATGGGACAGAATTTTCAAAATTCAGGGGTTTCAGAAGCAGTATTTATAGAGGAAAGAAATTATTTTAGTTTTTTGTGCAGTACACAAAACCAACTTCCTCCCAGCCACCAGATTATACTTCAATAAAACTGATAGTCCAAATCATTTATTTTTCATTTGTAAGATGAAAATTTCCTTCGTATCTCACATAGTAAGAACAGAAAAGCACACCACAACTCTATCAACACATGCTGGGCTTTATTTAAAGCTAAAGTTATACTCAGATGCTGCTTCTGCAAAAGAGAAGTAGGAGAAAGATTAATCTAAGCTTACAGTTTTCCCTAGAAGAAAGGATGTATGTTGTTGGCCTTCACCAAACTGCCAGGAGTAGGTCCTCAGTGTTGGTGCATGGGATGTGTTTATTTTGGGCTGCAGTCTGTGCTGTCTGGCATTCTGAGAAGAATTCAGTATTTATAGACACTGTTTTTAAGGCTGCTGCAAACTTGCTTTTTAACCTTGGAGAAGTCACCTTACCTAATGCCTTTATGCAGTTTCCTTTTCATTCTTGATTAGTATTGACAGAGAGCAATAATATTAATAAAATTATTTAGATGTCCTAAATTTTTAATTGCTTTGGGACAGGGGCTGTTATTTCTGATGTTTGTACAAGGAGGCAGCAGAGCCTGGTTTGCTTCTCTCACTTGTGCTGCAGCAGTCAAGTGTACATTATTTCAAACATGCACAGTGTGTCCAGTAGCAAAGAAAACTTGTAACTGGCATGTAAATAAATCTACCAGATTCTTCTGCATCTCAGTGGATAAAGGAGCTATGTCAGGAGTAGAGGAGAGGAAGAATAAACACTAGAATTGAAACATCAAGAGAAAGGCAAAAAAATTCCAGTTAAAATGTTAGCTTTGAGTTTCTTCTGTGTGCTCTTCCTTTTTTGTCACCTCTTGATTTATCTTTTGTGTTTCAGTAGGAGTCCAAGGTCTTGCAGTCTGAGCCCAAAAATATTCCCAGTTCATAAAATCTGATGTAATTTTTTGAAGTATTTTTCCATGCCATGGTCCCTGTTGCCTTGGCACTTGTAAATCAATTCTCACATCAGCAATAAAGTTTTTCTTAAAATTCCTTTTGCATGTTCTGTTAGTGAGTGACAGTGGGGTGAGTCCGGTGCTTAAGAGTTGCAGCTCCGAGAGGGAAAGGAATGTAAATGAATTTGTCCTGCAGCAAAGGAAATGGTTGGGCCAGTGCCAGTGGTGTCTGTGTCCTGTTTTCCTTTCAGCCTTGCGATCGTATTCCTGCTTTGTGTCTGTGCCTCAGGTGCACCGTGGGAGAAATAACAGATGCCATGAAGAAGGTGTTTGGGGAGCACAAAGCCAGTGACCGAATGGTGAGCGGAGCCTATCGCCAGGAGTTTGGGGAGAGTGATGAAATCCTTCACGCCATCAATAGGTGAGAATTGCTGCCCAGGGAGCCAGACCTTTAATAACCTCACTTGTCACGCATGAGGTGCGTGGGCTGCTCACTGTGCCTAAAACAGCATTTCCCAAACCTGAGTGATGTCCCTGGAGCAACACAATGACCTGCAGAAGCACTCTCCTGCTTGTAAGCAAGGAAATAGAATGACAAGAATTAAATACAATAAGTCAATAATCTAAACTTAATTGGACTTGTATTTGCTTGCAAACAGAATCCACTGAGGTGATGTTGTGATTTGAGGATTTTGTTCAAATAACGAATGCAACCATAGGATTAAGAAGCTGAGAAATCCCTGTACATTGGGTTGCTTCCTTTGGAGGCTGTGTAATAGTAATCTCTAAAATATTTCCAACAAGTCATACTACAAAATCTTGTTTTGGTCTACCCATAAATTATTCCTGCAATTTCACTGTTGCTGTTGCAAAACCCGTCAGGCTGAAATCTGCCTGCATATCCACGTACAACTTCCTGTCTCTGGGTGTTACTCACATTCCGACTGAGAGAGCATCTGAAGGTGGCAGAATGTGTGAAAACAGCTGCCTATTTGTGCCTTTTCTCAGCTTCTGCCCTCGGGGATAAAGAGCCTGAATTGCTGTAATGGCAGGTTATGTAATACAAATCAATGCTCATCAGTCCCTGCTGTGTTGGGCCCTACATGAGTTCAGGCTGTCTCCAAAGGGAGTTGATGGTTTCACAGTGGTGATGTTTAGGTTAACTTGAAAGTAGGTGTGCTGGGGAATATCTTTTTTATTTTAAATATTTAAATTTAAGTATTTTTAATGATGCATTCACCTTTATATTTTAAATATTTAAATTTAAGTCTTTGTAATTACATTTTTATGTGAAACTGAGCTCACTAATTCCTTGAAAATCAAGATGTAGCTCCCATTTTTACAGAGAATCACAGAACCGTTTAGGTTGGAAAAGACCTACAAGATCATCATGTCCAACCTTTGACCAATCACCACCTGGTTAACTAGACCAGAGCACTGAGTGCCATGTCCAGTCATTTCTTGAACACTTCCACCATCCTGCCTTTAGGTCCAAGGTCATATGTACCAGTTAGTAAACATGGTGACAAAATTGGATTTGCTGTCTGTGATTTCACACAGCCCAGCACATAAACCAAGCCCAGAGTTGGGGGGGTTCAGGTGGTCTTAACCATGGCAGGCTTGGAGCACCTGGTGCTGTTACTGTTAGGAAAGAGCCTGTGGGTGGAAAAGAAAGAAAACAAGAATATGGAAACAGAAAACAATACAGAGAAACGAATTTAGAGATGTCACAAATTAATTCAGGTACCTACTTCACTTATATTCTTAGCAGTCTTTAGGTAGATGATGCCATGAGTGACCCTTCTCCCCCCAAAACAGGACTCTGAGCCACGTTAGTGTAGGGTAAGATAAACAGTAAAGGTCCTTTAATAACACAGGGCCTACAGCCCACAGGAATACAGGATGACATGCATGTACCCCAGTTCTTGTTTCCATGGCTTTTATAATAAGATCCCTCCAATCATTGCTTTACACATTTCCCAGTCCAGCCCCAGTCCCACCCCTGGACTAACCCCTGGAATTGGGTCTGGGGTCGTCAAGACCCTCTGTCTTCATCAGCTCTTCTTCCTCAGGCACACAAAAGTCTCTTGGAGCTCATCCAGTTCTGGCTTTTGGGTCACTCTGACCTGTGTTTATGTTTCATTCTGTGGGCCTTCTGATATCCTTCAGCTCTACCTTGGAAAGGAGTCTAAACAAGATTAATTAACTAAAGGAATTGGAGCTCCCTGTTCTGGGACAGGGGTAGTGATAGAAAGGCATTAAACTTAAACTGTTAGAAATATTAACCTTCTAAAAATCCACAACTACTGTGTTCCTAAAATCTACAAAATGTGAAAATCAGAAATCAAAAACCCCTTTGGCATCATAGACCTGACTCCTGTACACCCTCAAGCAGAAACTTTCTCAGTCTGCTTCCTCAGGCTGTATTGACACAGTCTTTGTAAGCTGTCCAGTACAATATTAAAAAAAAAAACAAAAAACCAGAAAGCCTCAAAAAAACCCCTAACCCAAAACTAAACCAAACCAAACAAAACCAAACACACCAAAAAAATCCAATTATAAAACCCACAAAACCTTTTATGTCTGAGAAGGGGTAGTCTTAGTGTCCCACTCACAGACAGATCCTGGTGGTATATGAACAATCTGAGACTCTTCAATACAAGAGAAATACGAACGGCTACTGTGCTGCTCATCCAAAAAAAGAAGGGCACAGAATGGGGGATTCAGTAACCCTTCTCTAGACAGACATTCCCAGTGGAATGATGCTGCACAGTGTGATGTCCAGCCCCTGTCTCTATAACCTGTGTGCCATGCAAGTACTTTTGAAATAATCAAAAATAATTATTCCTAAAACCTAAAAATTGTGTTTGAGTTCATTGTAATTCAGCTCATGTCTTGGTTTGAGATAAGCAACTGCCAACCCCCCCAAGCACAGAGAGAAAAGCCTCCCTCCTAACACCAGGGAAAGGGAGGAAAAGAGAGGGGAAAGAAAAAAAACACTTCAAACCACGTTTATACTAAAACTACATATATTTTTACAGAAAGAAAGAGACAATTAGAAGAGAGTACAAATATTCACTCACACAAGTCTGCAACAACAAGTTCCCCACCTCAACTTCTTAACAAACTCACAAATTCTACTGTCTTAACTACACATTACTCAAGAAGAAGCTTATTCCCCAGGGAGACAAACCCAAGCAGAAAGGAGAGACCCAGAACAACACATTTTACTTTCCTGAGGTACCCTGTGAGCCAGTGGTGGGCCTGGTCCTCTCCATCCCCCCTGGGACAGCATCGTGTGTCCTCCCAAGAGGAGGCTGAGAAGCGACTGCCTTAACCACTCCCACACTGGTTCCTACTGCCCTGGAGATGATGTCATAATGTGGGATGGAATACAAAGTTACTGGCTAGAAGAGGTCAGCTGTTGGCTCAGCCCAGCTCAAGTCAGCTGACAGCTTCAGCCTAGTCCAGACTTCAGAGCCCAAATCTAGGCCCACCTGGGTGAACCCATAACAGAGTTCATTGTAATTCAGCTCATTAAACCCTCAGAGAATTCAGTGTGTTAGAAAGCAGAACAGTGGTGGAGTGTATTTTTAAAAAAAGAACATTTTATTGATGAGGCGGGTAAATGCAAGAAGTGAGTTAGTAATTCTATGATATGAATATTAATATAGTGGTTTGACAGACTGCTTAGCCAAGCCATGACTTAGAAGATCTTTTTATCTGATGCACAGAAATTATGCTACACCTGCAGCCAGTGCTTTTTTAACGTGTGGAAATAGTTCTCATGTTCCTCAGTGGCTTGCACTGATACAACACGTGTTTTCCACCAGAGTTAACAAGTTCATGGACCGTGAGGGGCGCAGGCCTCGTATTCTTGTGGCAAAGATGGGCCAGGATGGCCACGACAGAGGGGCCAAAGTCATCGCCACGGGATTCGCAGACATCGGCTTCGATGTGGACATCGGTCCCCTCTTCCAGGTAGGACTGATGGAATCCCATGGATTCCAAATGCATCCACGTTCCCCCTGATGCTGGTGCTGCAGCCAGGCTGGGGCTGTTCCTGTCACACGTCCTGTCCCCACACAGACCCCTCGGGAGGTGGCGCAGCAGGCGGTGGACGCCGACGTGCACTGTGTGGGGGTGAGCACGCTGGCTGCGGGACACAAAACCCTGGTGCCTGAACTCATCAAGGAGCTCCACGCCCTCAGCAGGCCAGACATCCTGGTCATCTGTGGAGGTGTCATCCCACCTCAGGTATGGGGCAGCACCGTTTCCATCCAGGCCCAGAGCCTGGTTTAGTTCTGTCTGTGCTGTTGTAGCTGTTCCTCTATCCTGTATGCCAGAGAGTGGTTACCAGTACGAGGTGGGCCCAGAGCACCATCAGGTCACACTGATCTGATTTTCTTTACACCATGTCCTGGTTTAACTTACGGTGTTTGTGGGACTGAATATTAAGCTCTGTTGTGAAAAGATGAGCCTCAAGGAGATGTTCTTTATGCTCTGTTGTTTCCCATCACCAGGACTCTGCACGTCACTACTACAGGCTGCATCCTGCCCTAAGAGATTTTATGGCTTCCAACCATAAAGTTGGGAAGAGCCACAGCTGGTGACCTGGCCAGTCCCATCACCTGTAGGCTGCACATCTCATTCACTGGTCAGCCTCTCCTCACATTCACAATCATCAGGCCTCAGTGTTGCCTCTTATTCCCTCTGCTTTCTCCTAAACTGGTGAACAGTTTGTTGGATTCCCTTGCAGTCAGATCTGTGCTTTTCTCTTACATTTTTCCTCAGCTTATCCACAACTTGCCTGGCTGTATCACCTTTAGGGTCATTGTCTTTCTAAAGTGGTCCAAACTGATTTTGCACAATCTCCTGTTATTCCCTTTTCCCACCTCTCTCCCTGTTAGCTAGTTAGGAAAGCATTCAGGAATCACAGACTTTTAAACTGAAAAAGCAAAACTCGTAGTATTTTTCTGGGAGACAAAGTGTGTTCTGTTCAATGTCTCTCAATGAGGTGTTACTAAGCTGTGGTTGAAAAAGGTACAGTAAATCTTACAGAAAAATAAGGGGGAATGCAGAACTGCTTCCCAGGTTTCTTTGATATTTCAAGACAATCACAAAATTAACTTAGATTGCAAGAGACCACTGGCAGTCATCTACTCCAAGCCCTTGTTTACAGCAGTTAGATCAAGTTTAGATCAGGTTATTCAGGGTCACATCCAGCTGGCTTTTGAAAATTGGACACAGATTGACATTAATCTGATTCTAAAGAAATAAAATCTTTCTTATGGGTGTTTTTTAATATTTCTTTTTTACCTGCTGACTGCCATACTTTTCCCATCTCCTTGAAGCTGTGCTGCCTTTCTCTGGGACTTGTTGCTCTCTCAGGCCCAGCATACAGGACAGAGCAGACACCAGCTATAAATTAATTAGCAATTTTCTGTTGCACTGTTTAACTCTAGATCTTACATTTGGTTTTGAACAGGACTATGACTTCCTATACGAAGCTGGAGTTGCCAATGTGTTTGGTCCAGGGACTCGTATTCCAAAGGCAGCTGTGCAAGTGTTGGATGATATTGAGAGGTGCCTGGAGAAGAGGCAGCAATCCATGTAACACTGGAATGTTGCACCACAGCAGCCTTACACCAATTGCCTATGGAGTGGGATCATCATGAGGGATGGCCAGCCACAAACTCTGCTTCACTGCCCCCTGGCCTGGTGTTTTGTGCTTTCTGAGAAAGTTATACACTCTCTGCTTTGTTCTGTTAGAGGATTATTTATGTATGTACCCACCAGGAAATTTTATCTCTAGAACTGTGACTTCAGGAAATGAAGGGAATTCACATAAGTGTGTTTGGGGTTTTTTCCAGATATACTGATAAATAAACTAATCATTGCAGCTCTTTGGTTGACCTCTTTTACATGCAGAGAGCTTGTTTTGCATTTTTTTGGCAGTCACTGTAGACCTAGAAGTCTTCAGGTAAAACCACTGAAGTTCACCAGAGGTGTGGTTTAACCCAGCAGCACTTTGACTTGGGAAATGGTGATGTCTCAGGGAAGGGCAGTGCTGTAGTCAGATGTTATGGGTTCACCCAGGTGGGCCTAGATTTGGGCTCTGGAGTTTGGACTAGGCTGAAGCTGTCAGCTGACTTGAGCTGGGCTGAGCCAACAGCTGACCTCTCCTAGCCAGTAAGTTTGTATTCCATACCACATTATGACATCATCTCCAGGGCAGTAGGAACCAGTGTGGGAGTGGTTAAGGCAGTCGCTTCTCAGCCTCCTCTTGGGAGGACACACGATGCTGTCCCAGGGGGGATGGAGAGGACCAGGCCCACCACTGGCTCACAGGGTATCTCAGGAAAGTAAATTGTGTTGTTCTGGGTCTCTCCTTTCTACTTGAGTTTGTCTCCCTGGGGAATAAGTCTTTTCTTAAGTAATGTGCAGTTAAGACAGTAGAATTTGTGTGTTCGTTAAGAAGTTGAGGTGGGGAACTTGTTGCTGCAGACTTGTGTGAGTGAATATTTGTACTCTCTTCTAATTGTCTCTTTCTTTCTGTAAAAATATATGTAGTTTTAGTATAAATGGGGTTTGAAGTGTTTTTTTCCTTTCCCCTCTCTTTTCTTCCCTTTCCCTGGTATTAGGAGGGAGGCTTTTCTCTCTGTGCTTGGGGGGGTTGGCAGTTGCTTATCTCAAACCAAGACAACAGAGCAGAGATGCACAGCTGCTCCTACATGGGCTTCTGCCACATACAGGATTTGCATCTTATTAAATCATGACATTCAAAAATTATGGTTTATCTACCTGTAGATTTCTGAAGAGAGTTAAATTGTGACTGCCTCATCCCTGGAAGTGTTCAAAGGCAGGCTGGAGGGGGCTTTAGGCACCTGGAGTAGTGGCAGGGAGTTGTAACTGGATGATCTTTAAGTTCTTTTCCTACCCAATCCCTTCTGTGATTGTATGAAGTTGTTCATTGAACAGTTTGTGTTTCACAGTGATGAGCAACAAAACCGTATCTCTTGTGTGGATAAGAGAAGAACCCAAGACAAAGTTTAAGTGATTTCCCCAGTTCCACAGCATTACTGGCAAAGTAATGGGGTGGAATCCAAGCCTTGGCCGTGTTATCCTTGTACTCTTAACTGCTGGAATAACAACCTCCCTCATATACTTGATCTTTGTTCTGAAGTGAGTCATGTTTAATTGTACGGGTGGGAAAATTGACCATTAAGAGAAACTACCTAATTCTCTAAGTTATTCCTTAGTCCCAATACACAGAGACTGCCTTAGAAGCTTTTTCAAAGTAAGGCACTGAATTCCAATGTATTTTATTACAAGTCAGAGTGTTAGTTGTCTATTGAACTTTGTATGTCATCATCCCAGCAGGGAAGAGCAGGATCCTCAGTGGAAAGAAAGGAGCCTAAAGGTGGCTGGCTCAGGTGTGGGTGTGCTTTGCAAACTTCCTCAGACTGGGGAGAGAACTCCTGCTATGTGAACAGGCCAGATCTGGTGGAGTTTTTACCTTAAATATTTGTTTGCTCTGGGGTGACTGTGCTGTGGTTGCAAATATAAGGTGCCCAGACTCACTCCTGAGGGAGCTGCTTGTATCCTGCTCCTGTGTCTGGAAAGATCATTTAGTTGACAGCACAGTCCAGGGCTGGATGGGAAATATCATGGAATTAATTTATATTATATATATATATATATATATGTAGAATATGTATATACATGGAATTATATTATAATTTGACCATAAATTAAATTCCCAAAACTTAAAAAAAAAAACCAAAACCAAAACAACCATTATTTAATGCTTTACTGACTTTCCTGGTTCTTGCATCAAGGGCAACTCTGCCTTTTAAATCTTCCATATATAAGATAAAACTACATAAAATTCAGAGTTTCTACTGAGGAAGTTTAGTTTTGCTTCTTGCTGAGTCTGAAAATGAAAAATAAATTTGAGCCATATTTGATACACAAACGCCCAGATTCGATTTTTAAAAATTAAGTACATAAACAGTTAATAATAAATCAGGCTATTAAAGTGTTGTATTTAAACCTGAAGAGTACACAGATCTTTGGTCTTTACAGAGTTCTTTCTGCTATAGAGTGTTATACTTTTCCTGTTACATACACTGTAAAAGCATTTCCAAATGGACATGGACCTGTCCTGCTCCCAAGTTTTTTCCCAGTAGAAGCTCCTGTTACATTATATTATTAATGTGGATGTCCTTGTTCCAGTCACTGACCTGCAATCAGCAGGTGGGAGCATTTATTTCACTCAAACATGAAGCAATTGAGCAACTAATAGCAAAAACTCTTGAGGAGGTTGTTACTGAAATATAGTTTCATTTTCCTATCAGGTTATTTTTTAAAGCTAAAAAAATACTGCTAGTTGACTTTTGCCATGAGAAGTCCCTTTTCACTCTTGCATAAAGCTCTCCTGCTTTGTTTTCCCATAGATTTTCCTTCTGTTTTCACACACTCCCCTCTCAGTTACTGGCGTTTTCTCCTGCTGCTCACATTCCTCCCTGCTTTTCCCATTTTCCTGTGCCATGGGCCATCAAAGGTGACTATTTCCCAGAGGATGCTTCACTTCATTGTTTTTGGAGAGAGGGCTGAATGCAGCCTTGTTCATGTGGAGCATCTGTGAGTGACAAGATAAAGTCCTGAAAGCCAACTGAATTTAGGAATTTTTCACAAATTTTTACAAATAAAGCTACTTTGGTGGAATATTTAGGAGAGCTCACAACGCTTCCAGTGCAGGATTTCAGGGGATTTCCTTGTCCTTTCCTGACCCCTAAGTTAGGAATTAATTTGTGCCTTAGTGTGTGTTACAGACTCTGCTGTAACAGGGATTCTCAAGAGCCACAGAAGCCTTTAAGCCTGTCTGTAATCCCACACTTGGCCTTAGCTGTAGTTTATAAAATGAAACTAATTTTTAGGGTTTGAGTGTGGCAAAAGTTTTCAAGAACAGAGTCCATTCACCATTGGTTTAGGTGGTTGTTTAAAATCTGGGCCCAGTCTGCCTATGACTTAACTCTTGTCTTCACCAAACCTTTGCATTAGGTTTGCTGAAGGTTCTACTAGACCAGGAAAGTGTCTCTGCCCATGGCAGGGGATGAGAATGAGATGGTCTTTAAGATCCCTTCCAACCAAACCATTCTGTCATTCTATGTGGTCAGGGGAAGCCAGAGCTGCTGCAGCTACCAATCCATGTTTTGTCTGACATTGCAAACCCTAAGGATAGGTGTTTGTGCCCTTTAAAATCACAAACAGTAAGATGGAAAAAGATTTAAGCTGTGGGAGCTCATTTTCACCTCAGAATCTCTTTGGTTGAACCTGGTGGTGTGGTTGTACTTTTTGTTTAAACTGGATCAGCAAACTGTTCTCTGTTGCAATCCTCTCAGTGCCCCCAGCCAGTGGGGAACTCAGGATCTCAAGAGCTTCCATGGAAGTCATGAGAGCCAGGACTGCACTGCAGGACAGTTTATTGCCAGGATGCTGTACAGAGCATGCCTATAGAAAAAGGGTTGTAAAGCATTGAAACAGGCTGCCCAGGGAAGTGGTGGAGTCACCATCCCTGGAAATGTTCCAGAAATGTGTGGACATGGCACTTGAGGACATGGATTGATAGTGAATGTGATGGTGGTGCTGGGCTGATGATTTTAAAGGTCTTTGCCAACCTTAACAATCACAATTTGTCTCAGGTTTGGCCTAGCTTCTCACCAAACCTGGACTGCCCTCTCCCTCCCCCCTGAGTCCCTGTAGCAAAGGAAAAAAAACCTGAAAAAAACTGAAAAGAGAAGAACTCAAAAGAAACTGAACTGAATTTAAAAGAAATTATATTTTCCTGACATCTGCAAACACATATATACAATGTGTACACACCACGTAGGACCCCACCCCCAGGGAAAAGGGAAAAAGGGGAAAAAACAAACCAAACAACTTGTTAACCAGAAAAGAGGAAGAAACAAAACCAAACCTAAATAAATGAAACAGACAAATGCAATTAAAGGAGAACAAGCATGAAATGATCTCACCCACGTCCCAGGCCAGGAACACCACAAGAACAGAACAGACCATCCAGGCTTCTCCCACACCCAGCACCCCGGAAGAAGGAAAAACTAAACTCCTCCTCTGTTACGTGGAAAACAGGTGTGGAATACTTGTGATGTCTCCTTCCTTAGTTACACCCAGTTACTGAGGAAGCCATGGGTCAAAACCATTACACAATTGCAAACAAATGCTCCAACAGCTTTTGTGGCAGAAGAGCTGTTGTGCCTCATCCAGAAATTGCCTGAGTGCACAGGTGCTTCTGCTGAGAGCTTCCCTCACTTCCCACTGTGCCATTTGGGGTACACAGAAGGCATTCTTCACTGGCTGCCACATTCCCACCTAAGCTCTTCCAACTAAGGCTGCTCAACTCCTTGAACTTGTGTTTTGAGGAGTTGGAGCTATACCTCTGATAGAGCAAGGACCCACAGATCTCTGCAAGACACTCTTAGTGCAGCCACATTGCCATCTTTCCCTGGCAGGGAATATTTCTTGCTATCCATATGGTTTTCAGTCTCTATTGCTTGAAAGTTACACTCTCAGCTGTATTTATTTGGTAACATTTCATGTGCAACCTACGGTTTTCTCTGATGGCTGTTTTACTGCTACAGCCAGGAGCTGGCAGATAGATTGCATTAAAAAACCAAAAGTATAAGAGAAAAACCCTCACAAAAATAATAAATTCCTCTTTAATTATAGCTGTTTCCCCCAAATAAGTTTTGTTTATTTTTAGTATATAAATCTATTTCCAGTAAAGTGGAAGTTCTTGAAAAGAAGATGTGTCTGTGTGTGTGTCTGTATGTGTGTGTGTATGTGTGTCTGTGTGTGTCTGTGTGTCTGTGTCTGTGTGTGTGTGTCTGTGTCTGTGTGTGTCTGTGTGTCTGTGTGTGTGTCTGTGTGTGTCTGTGTGCCTGTGTGTGTGTGTGTGTGTCTGTGTGTCTGTGTGTCTGTATGTCTCTGTGTGTGTGTGTCTGTGTGTCTGTGTGTGTGTGTCTGTGTCTGTGTCTGTGTGTGTGTGTCTGTGTGTGTCTGTGTGCCTGTGTGTGTGTCTGTGTGTCTGTGTGTCTGTGTGTCTGTATGTCTCTGTGTGTGTGTGTGTGTGTGTCTGTGTGTGTGTGTGTCTGTGTCTGTGTGTGTGTGTCTGTGTGTGTCTGTGTGTGTGTGTCTGTGTGTGTCTGTGTGTCTGTGTGTGTGTGTCTGTGTCTGTGTCTGTGTCTGTGTCTGTGTCTCTGTGTCTGTGTCTCTGTGTCTGTGTCTGTGCGTGTGCGTGTGTGTGTCTGTGTGTGTCTCTGTGTGTGTGTCTGTGTGTGTCTGTGTGTGTGTGTCTGTGTGTGTCTGTGTGTGTGTGTCTGTGTGTGTCTGTGTGTCTGTGTCTGTGTGTGTGTGTGTGTGTGTGTGTGTGTCTGTGTCTGTGTGTGTCTCTGTGTGTGTGTGTGTGTGTGTCTGTGTGTGTCTGTGTGTGTGTGTCTGTGTGTGTCTGTGTGCGTGCGTGTGTGTGTGTGTGTGTTTCTGTGTGTGTGTGTCTGTGTGTGTGTCTGTGTGTGTGTCTGTGTGTGTGTCTGTGTCTGTGTGTCTGTGTGTGTCTGTGTGTGTGTGTGTCTGTGTGTGTGTCTGTGTGTGTCTGTGTGTGTGTCTGTGTGTGTGTGTGTCTCTGTGTGTGTGTGTGTGTGTGTCTGTGTGTGTGTGTGTCTGTGTGTGTGTCTGTGTGTGTCTGTGTGCGTGTCTGTGTGTGTGTGTGTGTCTGTGTGTGTGTGTGTCTGTGTGTGTGTGTGTGTGTCTGTGTGTCTGTGTGTCTGTGTGTGTCTGTGTCTGTGTCTGTGTGTCTGTGTCTCTGTGTCTGTGTCTGTGCGTGTGTGTGTGTCTGTGTGTGTGTGTCTGTGTGTCTGTGTGTGTGTCTGTGTGTCTGTGTGTGTCTGTGTGTGTGTCTGTGTGTGTCTGTGTCTGTGTCTGTGTGTGTGTGTCTGTGTGTGTCTGTGTCTGTGTCTGTGTGTGTGTGTCTGTGTGTGTCTGTGTGTGTCTGTGTGTGTGTGTGTGTGTCTGTGTGTGTGTGTGTCTGTGTGTGTGTGTGTCTGTGTGTGTGTCTGTGTGTGTGTCTGTGTGTGTGTGTGTGTAGCCTAAAGCCAATATTTCAGAGTTGCTTAAAAATATATACTTAAACCTCTGCATTTGGCATGAGATGTGGAGTGACCGTGCCATGTGCTGCATCCCTACTTACTTAGGCCCAGGACTGAGCCCAGGCTTGACCTGTGCTGTGAGCCCATGGCTGCATTTCAACGAGCCACAGCTCACACGTTTTCCACTTTGGCCACCGAGGAGAGACGGATGTTGTCCCTCCCACTCCACATCATGGACACGGGGTTCTCCACGGAGTTGTCGGAGCTGAAGGAATGGACTGGCCAGCCACAGCAACACTGCAACTTTTTAATTTCACACCGGAAAGTTTTGCTGAAGATGTAGTAAATGAAAGGGTTGTAGGCCGTGGAGGACTTGGCGAACAGGCAGGGCAGCAGCGTCACGATGGGCTGCAGGGAGGCGCTGGAGTTGAATATGGACCAGAAGCTGGCGGCTGCATAGGGGGTCCATGAACTCAGGAACCCCACAGAGATGAGCACAGCCATCTGGAAGGGAACACAGAGCTTCAGTTCACAGCAGGCACGACACAGTCTGATAGCCCAGCACACGGTGTGCGGGTGAAACCACACCTGAACCACCTGAACTGCCTGAAGTTGTGCCATGAGCACAGTAGCACTGGACAGTTCAGAAAGGCTTTTATTCACACCCAGCAGATCTACATGGTGTGTTTCTTATGAGGCAGTTGTTGTTTTCATCTCCATCCCTGTCTTATCCTTGGAGATACCAGACTGTACAGCCTCTGAATAGACTTTCCCCCTGTGCTGGGCACTGGCGAGGCTCCACCTCGAATCCTGGGGTCAGTTTTGGGCCCCTCATGACAAAAAAGACATCGAGGCACTGGAGTGAGTCCAGAGAAGGGCAGCAGAGATGGGGAAGGGCCTGGAGCACAAGTCTGATAAGGAGCAGCTGGGGTGCTCAGCCTGGAGAAAAGGAGGCTCAGGGAGGACCTCATCACTCTACAACTCCCTGAAAACCAGGTGGGGGTCAGTCTCTTCTCTCAGGTAAGAAATGATAGGACAAGAGGAAATGCCCTCAAGTTGTGCCAGGGGAGGTTTAGATTGGATATTGTGAAAAAAGTCTTCACTAAAAGGGTTGTGAACCATTGGAACAGGCTGCCCAGTTAAGTGGTGGCATCACCATCCCTGGAAGCACTAACAAGCATGTAGATGTGATGCTTAGGGTCATGGTTCAAGAGTGGACTTGGCAGTTCTGGGTTAATGGTTGGACTTGATCTTAAAGTCTTTTCCAACCTTAATGATCCAGTGATTCTCTGACTGGCCTCTAGAAAGCTTGGCTCAATTCTGCTTTTCCACAAGAAATGCACAACAGAAGTGCATATTTGAAAAAATGTATTAAAAAATCCTGTTTCCAGAGGGAATTTCTGTGTAGCTCTCACTCAGCGTAGCCAGTCTGTCAGTTAAGAACACCTGGGATGACAGAACAAGACCTCCATTCCACCTACAACAGGAAAGGATTCAACAGCTATTGCAGCATAACTAGAAATCTATGTTCATGAAAATCTTGGATGCAACCACCTAAAGATTTCACAAGCTATATTGTCAACAAGGTATTGACTTGTGATAAATTGTCCTGACCAAGCTGCTGAAATGACAAAGTTTTCAGGAGCTCCGTGCTCCTCTGAGGAGTGAGAGTAGGGATGAGACTGGAACCACATCTCCAGCTTTGGTCAGTAGCAGACAAAAGCAATGAAGGGTCATCATGAGGGAGAAAGTCATCATGGGGATTGGACTAAATGATCTTTAAAGGTCATTTAAAGATAATTCTATGGTTCTATGTTCCCTTCATAAGCCAAGCCAGCTCTCTGCAACCTCCAGATGATTGCAGACTCTTCTTATCATTAGGATAACTCACCAGTGTCAGCTTCTTCTCCAGTCTGGCTGCATGAGGGATCCTGTCAATACTCTGGATCTCTTGGTATGCTTTATGAACCTTCCAGGCAATTCCCAAGTAACAGGCAATGATGGTCAGTGCAGGCAGGACTGTGCACAGCAGGAACATGCTCAGGATGAAGGAAAAGCCATTGGAGGAGTTGTGGAACTTGCTCCAGGCTATTGTGCAAGAGATGCCAAAGGGCTCAGGGCCATAGTAGCCCCAGCCTACCAAGGGCAGGATGGCCCAGAGCAAGGAGTAGAGCCATATGAAAGCAATCAAGATGAAGACAGTGTTCTTGGTGATTTTGTTACCTGCAAGAAAAAGGAAGAGCAAGTATATATGGATCTCACCTCAGCCACGTCATTTCTGCCATAACTTCTCCTGAAACAGAAGGATGGTGGCTACAGGTACACCTGGGCTGCTCCTGCAGATCCCTAACTTTTGGCCTTCTTGAGAAACAGTGTCCATATATTGGGTGAGACCCGAACACAACCCTCAGTGCTCATCTAAAGCTTTGTAAGTCAGGCAGCTTTACATGATCAAATTGACCCCAAATGTACTGTGGTCCCAGACCAGGAATGACAGGAGAATAAACCTTTCTCAAATTCCAGTATGTCTGTTTGGATACAAATAGGAAGGGAAGACTGTCTGGTCCAGCAAAACATTTGGGCTCTCCACTCTCAGGTGGGTTCACTTGGTAAAGCTGAGAAGGGAAAAACCTCACTGTTTAATAAAGAATTTAATCAGATCCTTCTGGGAACATCAGGATTTGATATTAGACTAAAAGCTGAGGCTTATTCTACTGTCACTGCCTGATACTCCATGCCATATTCCAGAAAGGACCTCCCTGAACAATCCAGCCCAAACGCAGCACTACGAGGTTACCAGACAGGTGAGGACTCACTGTTGGATTTGGATGAATTGGTGACCAGGAACCGGATGACAGCCATGGCACAGAGGGTCATCATGCTGCAGACTCCAAACAGGAAACCCATCAGGGCATAGTAAATGCAGGAGGCATCTCCTCCCAGCCAGGCGTGGTTCCAGGCAGAGGCGATGGCCAGCGGGTACATGCTGATGGCCATTCCAATGTCTGCCACTGCCAAGTTGACTGTGAGCAGCTCTGGTGACTTCAGAAGGGAAGAGCGTTTCACAGCAGTAGCAAGGACAGCTGAATTCCCAAGGATTGTCAGGATGGCTGAAAGAGAGGAATCAGCATATACAGATTGTCAGAGTTAACACATTTGTGAAATCCCTTGAAAGGATGGGAAGTACCAGAAAAGGGGCTACAGGAGAGCTGAGGAGGGACTTTTTACAAGGGTATGTAGTGATAAGATAAGGGGGATTGACTAAAAACTGAAAGAGAGCAGGTTTGGATTGGATATTAGGAAGAAATTCTTCCCTGTGAGGGTGGTGAGGCCCTGGCACAGACTGCCTAGAGAAGCTGCAGCTGTCCCATCCTTGGAAGTGTCCAAGAGCAGATTGGACAGGGCTCAGAGCAATCTGGTGTAGTGGAAAGTATCCCTGCCCATGGCAGAGGGACTGGAATGTTTCCCTTGTCTTATCACTATCTGCCTGTGTAAAAAGTCACTCTCCCTCTTTTTCATAAGCCCCCTGAGGCAATGAGGTCTCAGAGCCTTCTCTTTTCCAGGCTGAACATTCCCAGCTCTCCCAGCCTGTCTCCAGAGCAGAAGGACTCAAGCCCTCTGAGCATCTTTGTGGCCTCCTCTGGACTCACTGTGGCAAGAGCATGTCTTTCTTGTGCTGAGAAAGGATATCCTCTCTTCTCCTTCCCTCTGAAGTATCCCAGCTGTCCTGCCTGTCCTTTCTCATCTACGTGCCCTCCACTTCCCAAAGCCTTTCCTCTTTGTGTCACATCTTCCACTGGAACCCCAGCACAAGCCTGTTGGGCTCTGAGCTGCCTCAGAGGTGTGGATGTGCTGGCTGGGCAGCTCAGGGTCCTCACTGCCCCCTGAGAATCCCCATGTGCAGCAGTTCAGACTCCCCACTGTTCTGGTGGTCTCTGAATGCAGCGGGACCATAGAAATTGTTTAGCCAGGGGCAGGCAACAGACTCAGATCTTGTTTTGCAAAAGGACCTGTCAGACATACATTATTCAGGTGTGACATAGGGCTTCAAAGTGACAGCAGTGTCAGAAGTACATGTACCAAACAACCCATTTTCTCTTTTTTTTCAAGTGAACATGGTGCTGGAGAGACATTTTGATCAAAGGTTTCCTGTGAAGGTGTCCTCTAAAGTCAGACATGAAAGAGAGAGACAGAAAAAGATTCTGTCAGGTTCCCCTGTGGGTGTGGATGCAGGGAGGCTGCATTTGCTCACAAATAACACTTAACCAAGTGCCCACAAGGGAGTTAATACAGGCACATGAAACAAAATGGAATAAATATATTGGCATAAGTACAAATATTGCAGAGATGTCGTGAGAAAGGCTTAAACAAAATGAAGATAGAACCTGAGACCCCACATCCCTCATTCTTTAACTTTTTGACAAGACACATTCATTTGGCACCTCTGGACACCCTTGAAGAGTTCCCTGAGCTCTCAGGAGCTGTATGTCTGCTTGGGGTCATGTGCTGACAGAAAGCAACCTGCAGGTTGGTGGGAAGAGCACTCTCAAGAAAAATGACAGCCACAGACTGGGACATGGAATCAGAATCCTTTGGGTTGGAAAAGACCTCTGAGATCATTGAGTCCAACCATTAACCCAACAGTGCCAAGTGCCACATCTACATGTCTTTTCAATCCCTCCAGGGATGGTCATTCCATCATTTCCCTGGGCAGTCTGTCCCAATGCTTGACAACCCTACTGGTGAACAATTTTTTCCTAATATCCAAATGAAACCACCCCTGGCACAATTTGAGGCTGTTTCATCTCATATCACTTGTTACTTAGGAGAACAGACTGATCCCCACCTGGCTACAACCTCCTGTCAGGGAGCTGTAGAGAGCAAGAAGGTCCCCCCCAAGCCTCCTTTCCTCCAGGCTGAGCCGCTCCAACTCCCTCAGCTTTTCCTCATCCGACTTGTGCTCCAGACCCTTCCCCAGCTCTGTTGCTTTTCTCTGGACTCACTCCAGCAGCCCAGAGTGTTTCTTGCAGTGGCAGGCCCAAAACTGAGCATCCTCAGGCTTCAGAAAGAAAATGAATGCAGTTCACTTTCTCCTGTAAGAGCCCCAGTTGATATGCAAGAGGTAGGAAGCACCTCCAGGCCCACTCTCTCTTTTCCCTTGACAGGTCTTCCCCTCCATCCCACTGCCTGTGGTGCTACTGCCTGGCATGGGACAGAGCTGTAACTGGGGTCCAGTAATCAAACAACCAGTGGTGAGTGCTGCAGCCCATGCCCTGGCCTTGTTTCCTAATAAAAACCTAATTTCAAGGGACAAATAGGCAGCCCTAATGAGATGGCAAAGCTATGAATAAATACAACACAGTTTCCAGTTAAACTGGCTCCTTGATTTCTGAGAGTCCCCACACAATGCAGTGAGCCTGGCTGCCACACAGGGCTCCTGATCCAGTGCTGGAAGCTGTGCCTGAAGTTTCAGTGCCTAGAAGTCCTTTAGGAGAGGTGTGAGAGACTGTAGGATTGTGGCACACCATCAGCATGGGAGGCTCCAGCCTCCAGCCCTTTGTTACTGCCCCTTCCCATTACCTTAATTGCATCTAAAACTTCACATTTTTAAGAGAAGACAGCTGGCATTCTGACTTGGATTAATAGAAAAACCACTGGTTGGTTTGCAGACAGGATTTTCCTCACCCTGAGTTGTATTGTACTCTGTCAGAACAGGGAGGACTGTGCAGAGCAGAGGCAGATGTGACATGCCCAGCACTGCTGCCCAAACCCTCTGTATTAAAACACACCAAAATACAGCCTTGTCTTTCTGATCTCAAGCTTTTAAATGAGCTTAAGGGAGGAAGGTACTTTCAGCTTGGCAAAATTCAGGTGCAGATCATGCCCAAATCAATTCCACTGCTCCCCAAATCCACAACAGTAGGAAACAGATCCCTGTGTACATGCAACAAGCAGGCAAGGAAGAGAACACTTCAGTGAAGCCACTCTGGAGCAGGCTGGTAGATATCCCCACCTGTATTGTCAGCCTGCCTGCAGCAGGGCAAACAGGCTGCTACAAAAACCAGAACTATTTGGAAACAGTTTCCAGTAAGAGTTTCCATAAGAGTTCATCCTACCAAGACACAGCAGAATGACACTCCCCCACCAAGAGACAACAGCAGCTTTCCCCTGATCAGTCCCATGAAATGAGCTGCCTCAACTCAGCTCACATGGCTGAGATGCCAAGGTAAGAGATAAACAACTTATTTTAAATACTTGTGATGCCACAGAGGCAAATTCATGCTGGCAATTCTTGAGCATCAAAACAAAGCATTGCAAATGTGAGAGTGGAGATTGATCCTGGCATCCAACTGAGTCTAAGGCTCTAAGCAGGGGAACCTGTATGGATACCAATTCCTTGCCATTTCCCTCCAGCTTCCCCTGTCTGACCACAGCACAGACAGGGAGTCCCTGTGTGCCTGTTCACAGGCTCCAAGCAAGTGAGCAGGCTGTGAACTCACCTATGATCAGAAGAAAGACTCCAGCTCCATAATCCACTACCGGGTGGAGTTTGGAAATGTACTGCTCCTCCATTGTCCCTGGTGGAGGTGGGTGAAGGTTTCAAACCGAAGGTGAAGTGCCTGAAGAAGAGAAGAGGCTCGTCCTCATGGTTTGCCTGCTGCAGGTGTCAGCGGGGTGGTGTGTGCTGTCAGTGCAGGGACCCTCCTGCTCTCCCCTTCTCGCTCCCTCTGCTGTGGCAGGGGAGAAGCTTGGAGTGAGAGGAGAGCTCTGTCCCTGGGGGGCAGAGTGAAAGCCAGGCAGAGCCACTGTGCCAGAGCAATCCCGCCTGCCTGGCTGGCAGAGCATCTCCCCACCCACCCCTGCTCTTCCACCCCTCTGCTCCTTGGCTTGTCCAGAAAATTCACAATGCCATTTCCCTCAGATGAAAAAACCAATTAAATTTCCAACCATCAGCAGCCAGGCTGAAGGATCAGGCAGAGGGAGGAAAGCTGGGAGAGTTGTTTTCCAGGTTTGTGGCTGAATATTGGAGACACAAGGTTGGGGGGTGTTGGAGTGTTAGAGGAAAGCTGTTTGGTGCAGGGGCTCAGCAGGGTCAGAGTCCCACTGCTGAAGGCAGGACTGTCAGAGCTGCTCCAGGACAAAACTAGAGGATGCTCAGTCTGGTGTCAACGGCTGTAGAGCATCAGAGCACCAAACTCTGAGGTCACTCCTGTGACCCTCCAGTGTTTTGCCCTGGCAAACAGCCACAGCAGGGCCTCATCTGCATGTTTACCTTTGCCTTAAGATATCTGAGCCCAAAATCATCACAGTCAAAAATAATCAAATCATCATAATGAGCAGTGTGGTCTAGTGGAAGGTGTCCCTGCCTGTGGAAGTGGACAGTCTTTAAGGTCCCTTCCAACTCAAGCCTTTCTATGATTCTGTGATAATGCTCTCTCAGTCTGTATAAAACACTGCCAAGTTTGGCTCCAGTCTCCAAATTTTGTCACAGGCTCATCTCTCTGTTTCCCTATACAGGTCTAGATTTTGGTGCACAGCTCTGCAGTTGAAATGTCATTAATCTCACTTGGAATTGGGGCAGCACCCAGCACAGTGAAGAACTCATCTATTCTAAATTATTTAATTCCAGTACCTGAATATGCTAAGCTGCATTAGCATCATTCTTTGCTTGGCCTATTTCACTCTGTTCAGACACAGGAGGATGCCCCATCCCTGGATGGGACGACCTGGTCTAGTTGAAGGTGTCCCTGCCCACGGCAGGGGAGTTGGAATGAGATGACCTTCAAGGTCCCTTCCAAGCCACACTGTTCTATGATGCTGTGAGAGTGAGCTGTAAAATTTACAAGAGCACAGAGGCAGCACATGTGCAATCGAGGTGGAATTTAAGTGCTCAGGTACAGCAGTAACAGCCTAAATTGTGAAAAACTTGGGAATCTGGGACACTTCAAAAGTCTTAAGTTTCAGCAGGGTTTTGCATATCTCCAAGCAGAGAGACTCCACAACACTTGTTCCAGTGCCTCTGTGGTGTCATTCAAAGCCTCATAAAGACAACACCTAACCCACAAAATCAAGCACCTGCTCATTAGTTGTCCAGTGCAATGTCCTTCACCAAATATTCTTTGGCAGCAGATATTCAGCTTAGTGGGGTTGGTTGTTGCAATGCTCTCAAGCCATGGGTGTACAAGCAAGTATCAACTTAGTCTAGGAATGTAGACTATATACAATTGTCCTGGGTTGAGCTGGCAAAACCCCAACTGTCCAAGACAGAGTGAAGAGGGTTCCTCCTCCCCACAACCAGCCAAGGGGAAAAGAAGAGGGAGAGGAAAAAAAAACCCCAAAAGCAGGTTTATGCTGAAACTAACTACATGTATTTATAGAGAAAAGAGAAAATTAAGAGGAAACTACAATATAACACACACTTACACAAGTTATATATAACAAGGAATAACTTCCCACTCCCCAATTAATACAAAGCAAAGTCTATTACAGTAGATCTGTAAGTACTCTGAGAGACACACAGCAAGAAACAGAAAGAGTAGCAACAAAATGTTTCTACTTCCCTGAATGCAAACAAAATGCAAGCAGGGGCAGCAGGAGCAGGGCCTGCTCCAAGACAAAAGTTGGATCACATCTGGCTTGTACCTCGGCCATGGCAGAACTGCCCAAGCCACTCCCACACACTGGATTTACCCCCTTTGAGATGATGTAGTATGGTATGGAATACAAGATTATTGGCTGGAAGAAGTCAGCTGTGAGCTGGTCCAGCCCAGCTTAAATCAGCTGACAATCCTAGGCCTAGCTGAACTTTAAAACCTAAGTTTAGGCCCACCTGGCTAAACCCATAACATAAAATCAAGCACCTGCTCATTAGTTGTCCAGTGCAGATGTCCTTCACCAAATATTCTTTGGCAGCAGATATTCAGCTTAGTGGGGTTGGTTGTTGCAATGCTCTCAAGCCATGGGTCTACAAGCAAGTATCAACTTAGTCTAGGAATGTAGACTGTATACAATATTAATTATGAAAGGAATTTCTTCTACAAAAGGCTAAAACTGAGCAGACATGATGTCTCAAAAACACACTTACTATTGAGAGTTTTAAATAACTTGATCGATTCAGTGTAGTCTGGTCAAGAAAGAGAGGTTCTCATTTGATCCCAATTTGGGAAAGAAATGTTTGCTACAGCAGCAAAAGACACAGTAAATCCTGTGACAGAAAGTAGAATTTTGCTGCATTCTGCCAATCAGTCCAGGACAGTGCACACAAACCCATGGTATTGGTAACCTACACAAGGCCAGGTCACCAGAAAGATGCTGGAATCTGACTGTTCACCTGATAAATTCACAGAGCAATTGCTGGCACTCTTTTGGGCTAGGCCAGCTAGCACTGTCCTAAGTCATTCCCAGGCACAGGTCAGCTGAAATGAGCCCAGGAGATTTCCCAGGAGGCAGGAAGGTCGTTGGTTTTGAAGACAAAGTGTTTAGTTCCCTAGTACAGATGTTGCCCTGGGTTTTGCTCTTATTCTGAGTGCCAATAGTTAGATGAGAAATAGATTCTCAAGGTGCTGCCATTAGATGAGGAATTTCAAAGCATTATCAGTGCTCTAATAGAGCTTACAATTCTGATAAAATTCTTTCTGATAAAATTCCCTTCTGCTTTCCCACTTGTTGCATGGTCTGTCCTCTCACTGCTGAAATGACACTGCAATTTTTCAGGCAATTAAAACATTGTGCTGAGAATTTAATTTCTCTCTGGTGACTCCACTGACTACATCAGGAGCCTGGTCCTCTGCCAGCTCTTGTGGGCACCTTAGGATTACACTGTGTGGCTATTTCATGCTGGTTTAGATGGCATTTCATTTATTGTGAAACCCTCAACTTAGCATTCACATGGGGTAGGATTACATCAACAGTTCAGTTATGAAATGGAAGAAAATTAATGATTAAAACCAGAAGAGTTGACTGATTCCACATCCAGTGCATCATTCATGTGTTGTTTAACAATGACAAGTTGTACTCATCATTACCTTCCAGCACATCAGATCAATCCAGATGATCTGTTTACAATCAAAGCAAAGTTTCTACATCTTGACAGACCCAGACCTGGGTGGGGGATCATATTTTAGAATTGTTTTGTGAAATTTATTTTTAATTTAAGAAAGCATTCCTGAAATAAGACAGATAGAAGAATAAAGTTGCTACCTACTCATTTCTGAAAGGTTATGTGAAACTTTAAACAAAAAATGAACTCACCCTGAAACTACAGATACATATTTGATGCAAATGTAGACATATATATGACAATATATATGACAGGTTCCCATTGTTGACATAAAACAGGGTATGAGTTGAGGAATTACTTGATGCTACCAAGTGAGAATGTCCTACAACTTTATTTTTACTTTCCACAGGGAAAAAAAATCTGATTCTGTAGGAACAAGGGAATTGTTCTGAATTGTCAATTTGCCACTATGTAGTTGTTCATTTTGCAGAGATAAAATGCCTCAATGTTTGTTGTTGCTTGGACCAAGAATACTGAGTTGGGTATGGTGCCATATATCAAAATCATTGATATCTCCTGCTATTTGGGGAGGGCTATGACTCGGTGTCCTTACCTGTACAGGATTTATATCCTTCAAAAATAGTCCTGTATCATTTAGAAGAAGGCATGACTTTGTTATTCCTGTTTGTCTCTGGCTGCTCTGTCCAGATCTTCTCTTTGTGAAGACGGAGATTCAGGCTGAGCAGAGTCCTGCCAACAGTCCATGTGGACAGTCCTTTCCTTTGATGCACACTCAAACTTCTTCCTTAACAAATACCACCTTTTTCAAACTCCTTGGAGGAGATGACTTCATCATATTCTCCAGGAATTCCTTCAACTTCCTTCCATCTAAACATTCATCTATTTCTGCAGTCTTACTTTTGGAAGCTCATCTTTGAGCTGAGCCCTCTAGCTGAGCCTCCAGCTTTCACCTCCATTAATGAAAACCAGAACCAGCATTTTAAGTGGAATTCTCAGAGTCTGCTCATGAAGTTGTATGTTTTCAACAACCAAATCCTGTTTAAGCTGGTATTTGCAACTTCAAGCATAGTAATTTTTAAATTGTTTTCTTCTGGATGTCTGCACTGACTGGCAAGTTATTGCCTGAGGGGTTATTTATTTACAAAGTCTAAATGCAGTGTAGGGACACGAAGCTCCCAGCTTCTCCCAGCAGGAACTGAAGATAGCTTCCCCCTTGAAGAATACACTTTGGATCAATATATTTTGCTTTATTGTTAAAATCATTTTTACATATAATAGTTGGCTGTTGGTTAACCCAGTCCAAGTGAGGACAGATCTCCACCACAGCATGTAGACACTCACAAGCAAGACCTGAGTTGAGCACAAAATGGGCTCCAAACCCAAAACCATGCACAGGACTGAAAGATAATCCATAATGGGAAGTGGAGGGGCAGACACTGATCTCTTCTCTCTGGTGACCAGTGACAGAAGCCAAGGGAATGGCAAGAAGATGAATCAGGGGAGTTTTAGTTAGTTATTAGGAAAAGTCTTTTTGGAACAGGCTCCCCAGGGCAGTAGGCACAGCACCAAGGCTGACAGAGTTGAAGAAGCATTTGGATGATACACTCAGGCTAAAGTAAACAAACTTTCATGGAGAGAAAGGACTTCACCAACAAGCTTATGAAGTTTATAGTGAAGACCATTTCTTTCACACAGCACACGGTTTGTACAGGGTTAGAGGTGCATCTTATTGGCTAAAAGGGTCTCACCCCAACACCCTAGAACTTCTGATTGGTTAAAAGCCTCTCTCTCACAAGTCTGGTGTTTGTATTATCTCATCCCGATGTTTTGAGGTCCATGTCTGGAGATCAGGAAGGCAGTTGAGACGTTCTCATGAAAACACTTGCAAGGAGTGACCGTCGCCTACCGGACAAACAGCAGGTGTGTCCTTGCAGGCTGAAGTATCAGCATGATTCTCACAGAGCTAAAGCAGTTTGGATTGCTCAGAAATTCACTTTTTGCAAGCAATCTCACAACATCAGGCACATGGTGTGACTCTTGGGGATGGTCCTGTGCAGGGCCAGGGTTGGACTCAATGATCCTTGTGGGTCTCTTCCAACTCAGCATATTCTGTGATTTATTAACAACATCATCACTTGTTTGTAGCTGGGAACCACTGACACTCATTCTGCACTGGTGAAAAGGAGAGGACAAGGTGTAGAGCTGTGAGCAACCTGGTCTAGTGGAAGGTGTCCCTGCCCATGGCAGGGAAGTTGGAACAAGATGAGCTTTAATGTCCCTTCCAAGCTAAACCATTATATGAAGTCACATATGGAGCTGATCTTTTCAACAGGGTTGCCCTCTCAGGAACAATGTTTTAATTTTTTTTTTAAACAAATATGCAGTGAAAGGCACTAATTTGGAAAGCAATATGAAAACAGCACAAAGATCAAATGTAGCATGAGGTGAGAAGAGAAATATGGCAATGAGATATGAAAAGGTGAATTCAACATGCAAGTGTGAAGAATATTACAGCTATTTCTTACAAAGGTGTGAAAAAGACTAATACAATATGAGTGGAAAGGACATGGCTCTACAGGTGCTAACATAAAACAAAACCTACTGTTATGCAAGAAAAAGAGAAGAATAAAATATATTGCCCATAGTGTGCCCATGGTGGGATTTGACAGTGCAAACCTGCTCAGATTTAAAATGCTGACAGGCCTCAGTTTAACAGTCATATAAACAGCATCAATCCTTTCATTTCCAAGAGTTCAATGACAAAATCATGCCCTGTTATGCTGGGTATTACACAAATAATCCTGTGGGGATGCTTGCTTGCAGTTTGAGTAATTTTGCAACCATTCATTGACATGTATTTTTTGGTAGCAAGCTCCATTGCCTCTTCTTTTGCATTTGGTCCTGCACCCCATTTATTCACTGTTCCTCCATGTCCTCCAGACCATGGGAAAAACTCTTATGATTTGTATAATGGACCTCCCCAAACTCTCCCACCACAAGAATATGTCTGTGCAGTAGCTCTGTACCAACCCCCCCTGCACACCTCTAGGGTGTGCACACCCCTGGGCATGCAGGAGTGTGGCTGAAGAGAAGATGAACAGGGAGGGGATACATTCCAGCCACTCTGCGTTCCAAAAAGCCACATTCAACAGATTGAATCCTTTTGGATTCCCCAGTTCTGTGTGACTGTGGCATGGTGAAAGCAAAGACTTGACTGTCTTTGCTGATCCTGAGCTCAGAAGTGTTCTGGAAGTCTCAAAATAGCAAATAGCACTAGGAGACACAGTGTGTAGGGTTGGGACCCTGCCCACCCAGATCCCTCCAGCAGCACTGGGAGCAGGAAGGGCAGCTCTGCAGGAATCTGCCCAGCTTCAGGACTAGTCCCAGCTCTGCTCCTTTGTCTCTTTTTCCTATGATCTGGAACTGATTTGGATTCTTTCCTCTGATAAATGACAAAACTGAGTCCTCTCCTCTTGGTTGGGAAATCCAGAACCATGTTGAGAGGGAGCATCTCTCCAACAGCACAGGTGGAATTGATCCTTCTCTTTGCTCCCTAACTTTGATAGCAGGACTAGGATCTGGCAGAACTGAGACAGGACAAAAGAGTTGGTGTTGGTCTTGAAGGGGAATTTTGGCATAGATGATCACGTGGAATGGCAACCACTGAAGAGCCCTTTTGGACATTGGCATGAGGACAGTGAAATTCACCCAGTGCTGCCTCTAATTGTTAATTGGTTGCATTCCAGCTGCTGCTGGGGTTGCACACTTCATGGAAGGAGGGAAAGGGGGATTTGTCTTAAGGGAACCTTGTTACATTTATGGAAATGTTATAAATGTAAATCCTGAAGTCAGAGGAAAGGTTCCCAGAGTGGAAGATGAGATCAGGGCACTTATACTACTTTTGTGGACAGAGCTGATTGTATCCTGATAATCTTCACCCAAATGGTGTAACCTGGTTGTGTCAACACTATTGAGTCTCTGAACACTCTTTGGGTTCACCCACCTCTATTCCCTGTTCCAGTTTTCCAGAAAGGCAGGGACACAGCAGCCCAGGGCTATGATTCCAGAGGGAGCACGGCGGTGTGTCCCTCACAGACAGACAGACAGCAGGGCAGGGTTCAGGGGCACAGTCCTGTAGCACTGCAGATGAACTCCATGGCACTGCTCTGGCCCTGCTGCTGCCTACTGTGTGCCACTCACCAAGACACTTCCTTCCTCCTGCTGGCCCTGATTTACCCACTGAGACTGTACATTTGCCAGGGCCTGACTGGTGTCCTGCTGTTCCTGCCCAGTGCCTGGTAACAATGCAGCACCATTATTGGCCTGTGCCTCTCAGCACCATTGTGAGACAACAATAGTTTGATGAAAGAGGCCAATTTTCTTTCATATTAGAATTTGGCTAATTTTGCTCTTACTAATTTCTAAATGGACCCACACTGGGAATTCAGAAATGCCAGGATCACAATTTGTTATTTAGAGAAAAGAAAATTTGTTGACTGAACCCTGTAAAAATACAGTGGTAGGTTAGAGTGGAAATTCATGCAGATGCTTCTCTTGGATGGAAAAGAACAGGTTTCCTGGTTCAGCCTGGAACACAAAGTTTAATGGAGTGATGCCAAAGGGGTTTGTGTTCTGATTTTCACATTTTGTAGATTTTAGGAACACAGTAGTTGTAGATTTTTAGAGGGTTAATATTTCTAACAGTTTAAGTTTAATGCCTTTCTATCACTACCCCTGTCCCAGAACAGGGAGCTCAAATTCCTTTAGTTAATTAATCTTGTTTAGACTCCTTTCCAAGGTAGAGCTGAAGGATATCAGAAGGCCCACAGAATGAAACATAAACACAGGTCAGAGTGACCCAAAAGCCAGAACTGGATGAGCTCCAAGAGACCTTTGTGTGCCTGAGGAAGAAGAGCTAATGAAGACAGAGGGTCTTGATGACCCCAGACCCAATTCTGGGGGTTGGACCAGGGGTGGGACTGGGGCTGGACTGAGAAATGTGTAAAGCAATGATTGGAGGGATCTTATTATAAAAGCCATAGAAACAAGAACTGGGACACATGCCTGTCATCCTGTATTCCTGTGGGCTGTAGGCCCTGTGTTATTAAAGGAACTTTACTTTTTATCTTACCCTACACTAACGTTGCTGCTGATGGACTCAATCCCCTCATCTAAATCATCAATAAAGATGTTAAACAGGACTGGACCCAACACTTCAGCTCTCCCAGCCTGTCTCCATAGGAGAAGTGCTTCAACTCTCAGAGCATCTTTGTGGCCTCCTCTGGACTCACTCCAACAATTCAGCATCTTCCTTGTGTTGGGGCCCCAGAGCTGGATGCAGCACTCCAGGCAGGATATCACAAGAGCAAAATATAGAGGAAGAATCACCTCCCTTTTGACCCTCTGCCCAGGTGGTTTTTAATGCAGCCTAGGACACAGTTGCCTTTTTGGGCTGCAAATGCAAGAAATGACCAGTCATTGCCAAGCCATGTCCAGCCTTTCATTGCCCAGCACCCCCAAGTCTTTCCTGACAGGGCTGCTCTCAATCCATTTTCCACCCAGCCTGTGTTGATACCACGAGGTTCACACAGACCCACTCTCAAGCCTGTCTGGGTCCCTGGGGATGGCATCCCACCCTTCTGGCTTGTTGACCTCACCACACAGCTGGTGTTAGAGTTCTGCCTGTGCACAGCACATTCCCTCAGGAACTGGCTGCACGGGATTCAGAGGCTCCCACCCATATGCCAGGGACCATTCCTGGTGGGCAGCTTCCCTGTTGTGCTGGGAGGGAAGCAGGTTCAGGGCCATGGGTCTGAGCTGTGCCACCCACCCCACTTGCCCTGCTGCTCAGAGCACAGCTCTTGGCTTGTTCTGCTCACATCAACACAGAGCGTGGGGGCAGAAGGGGCTTGGCATTGGGGGCTTGTTGAACTCATATCAGGACATGGAGAAAAAGGTTCCCAGGGCACACTTTGACTTATCTGGAAGTGGAGATGCCTGTCACTTGGAGAATCCTTCCCCAGGAGCATTTTCTATTCAGGCTGTGTTGCAAACATGTTTGTTTGTTTGTAGACTCCATGTCCTCACCAGGAGAGAAAGCTCCATATTCATTCAGAAGGGAAGATTCAAGGCCATCTTTATCCATTATGGTTATTTAGAAAAACTCTGACAGCAGGAAGACAACGGGCACAAAACCCGTGAGCTAAATAAAGAACCATAATTATAACCTTTTTTCACTCATCATTTCTGAGATACTGACTTGAAACCACTTTAATGCATGGAGTTGACAGGGTAATATCAATCTATTTTTGCCCATAACTGAATATATTAAAATATTTCTCTGTCACATCTACTGAAGTAGTTTTCATAACCAGAACATTTGAAGAAAACTTATTTATTGACTTGTAACTGAATATATTAAAATCTGTCACATGTAGTTAAATAGATTTCACAGCCCTAACATTAGCACAGAATTCATTTCAGCTAAATAAAACTATTTAAAAGTTTCAGATCTAGTTGAAACTGGTCATCCAGACTTCTCCTGGAGTCAGTGGTGAAGGATCATTGGAGTGAAAGGCATTTTTGGTGGAGAAATATGCACCCTATCTGGATGAGATCAGTTGTTATTTGGAAGTGTCTATTCACATTAAATATAATAATTATAATAATTATAATAATGACAATAAAAGTAATTATTAATGATAATTATATTTATAACATAATTATAAAATATTATAATTATCTTTATGCATTGTGAAGGTGGTGAGACACTGGAACAGCTGCCTATTTAAAACAAAAATGTATCTGAGGTGCACGAATTTAATATTATTTTTCCAGAAGCTTTTAATTACCAATTTCTTCCCGTAGAAACATGACCAGGGCAATGATGTTATTAGAATTTGAATCATTTTGGTTTGACTGTGAAAGTCCCACTTACACTGACCTGTAACACTCTTCTAGGAGGGCAGCAGTGTGTTCCCTGCAGCATTCCCTGGGAATAATCTTTCCCAGACACTGAAAAGGATGTTTGGAGCAGTGGAGTGAGTAAAAGTGTTGCAAAAGCAACCACAATACCACAAAAAATAAGACAAAGCCTTAAACCTTCCTATTTTCTCACCAAAGTCTTCACTTGCTCCAAAAGCTTTGATATCCTTTCAAATTATTTAATTGTTAATTAATGAAGTTTCACGCTTCAGTTCAATAATGAATTTCTTCTTAATAGTTTACTCTCATACAAGCAAAATCTCTGCCTGTCTGGCAAAGAGGAAGAACATGCAGTTTTATCCCAAACTTTTTGTCTACCTTGTGTTCTTCCCAAAGGTACTTTCAGTCTTCTCATCGACAGAGGTGGTTTGGTTAATCCACCAGACTTGCTACTGAAATGGAGGCTTTAGGATGGCCAAAGGGTGAAAGGACAGAGATTGTATGTCAGGGAATGGGGATTGCACGAGGGAGCTGTTCTTTGTAAACCACACACCACTGGCAGCCTTGGAGTAGATGGACAATGAGATTAGGTTTGGATTTCTGTGATAATGAAGACTGTGGACTAAATCAATGAAGTCAGAGGACACTCAGGTACTAAGGGAGGGAATATGCTGTTAGTACAGGACAGCACATGCACAGCCTTTACGACTCAGTGAGCCCCTCTATGGGTCTGTGACACACTTTGCTCTGCTGTGAGTGCTGACCTTTGCAAATCATTAATAATAAAAACCAGAAGCATGATGTTATCTCAAATTGTGGCACCCAGCTGGTAAATTAATGTATGCTAAAACCGTGGGGTTTGCAAAGCCAGTGGAAAGATTCCTGTTGACCTCAGTGGGCTGTGAATTATCACAAATGGAAACAGAGCTCCAGTTCCAGTGGCTGGTCTCATCTCCATGCAGATTAGTCCTAGTACAGATCCCATAACAACCACAGTGTTTGCTGTGTGATAAAGCTATTTGGTGCTGATAAAGCCAAATATACCCTCATTGTACCCTGAAGAGGGGATGGGATCAGTTCACCTGATCCCATTAGACATTTACATATAAGCTAAACCCTCTCTGGTATTCAATGTAGAGAAATCAGCACTTCATCTGCAACTCTGCACACCAAAATGGACATCTAAAATAGGTCAGATGACTCACACTCTAAATTCTTGTTTCTTCCCACTGACAATAAGGGAGCCTGAGGTAATTTTCTTCGCTTCAAGCATGTGGTCAGAAGATCACTCCAAGGATCTTCATTAGTCTAGCTTCAAAAATGTTGTCTTTTATAGCTGATTGCTAAATCAAACAGCCAAGTCAACACAAGATCTTAAAGGAGGCAGGTTCAGGTAAACCCAGCTGGCTTCCAGTTGTTCTGCATGAACTACAGAGCTTTACCTCAGCAGGATTTTAAAATAACAACTTTAAAATATTCCAGTGAGGAGATAGGCTTTCATGTCCTGGTTACATGTTCTGGATCACAGATCCAAAATGGTCTTGGGCATATTCCAAAGAGAATAATAATAAATGGACAAGAGGCTTCAAATTATTTACACTAATTAGTTCTCTGAAAGTTCTCATGCCACTGGTGAACAGTACTTGGGGAAAATCAGCACCAAATTCTACAACAGACTCCAGGCTCCCATTATGCTCAGTGGAGGAGTCAATACAGGCAATAGAGACTGGAAATCACTTGCCTAAATATATGTATCTAATTTAGAGTGGCTTGAACTACACTCTAAGTTCTGTTGGCTGTAGAAAATTCCTCTGCAAATCAGGAATTTGGCCACCAGCTCCACTGTAGTCATGACACAAAGAAGCCACCTAAAATTTGGTAACTGCTGTTGAATCTCATCAATTGGAAACTGCCCACTTGGTTGCCATAACAACATCCTTACCTGCTCTGTATCCTGATAGGGTGCAGTGGAATGAGATGTGCCATGTCTTGGACCACTAGAACTGTTATGTCAGAAGTTAGTCATAGAATCACAGAATCATTTAGGGTGGAAAATACCTCTGAGATCATTGAATGCAATCATTAACCCAGCACGGCCAAGTCCACCACTCAACCATGTCCCCAGGTGCCACATCTACACAACTTTTAAATCCTTTCAGGGATGGTGACTCCACCATTGCCCTGGGCAGCCTGTTCTAATAATTTATAACCCATTTATTAAAGACATTTCCCCTAATATCCAAACTAAACCTCCCCTTGGAATGGGCTGCCCAGAGAGGGGGTGTGGATTCACCATCCCTGGAGGTTTTTAAACTGAGCTTGGCCGTGGCACTGAGTGCCATGATCTGGTAAAGGGACTGGAGTTGGACCAAGGGTTGGACTCGATGATCTTGGAGGTCTTTTCCAACCCAATCAATTATATGATTCTATGATGCAGCTTCAGGACATTTCTTTTTGTCATATTGTTTGTTTTCTAGAAGAAGAGACCAACTCCCACCTGGCTACAACCTCCTGTCAGGGAGTTGCAAAGAGCCAGAAGGTCCCCCCTGAACCTCCTTTTCTCCAGGCTGAGCCCCGCCAGCTCCTCCTCATCAGACTGTGCTCCAGACCCTTCCCCAGCTCCTTTGCCCTTCTTTGGACTCACTCCAGCACCTCATATTAAGAGTAAAAAACAAACAAACAAAAACCAAAATAAGCTTTGAACTAATAATTTCATTTTGAAGTCAAGTTTCTCTATACATTTTTATTCTTTGCTTAAAGCAATACTTTTCTAAATAGGCAGAAAAGGTTTTACCTGAGAAGGAAAATACATTGTGAAACTTTGAATTTTACCATGAAATGGAAATACTGAGTTTCAGGCAGCTCAAGCAAATTCAGGAAAGCCCTGCAAAGATGAACTGTGCAACATCTTTAGCACAACCAAATTCATAAAGTGGCTCCACAAGAGGACATGTAAGTACAACTGCCAGTCTTTGTTGTGTCAGTCTGATCCCCTTCCACCAGATGTTTCTTGGATGACAGTCCAGACAAACCAACATAAAGCTTCTCATGAAATTACCCCAAACATAATAGAGCCCTTGCATATTTGAAAAGCTCTATTCAGAAACACAGCTTCTAACTTGGCACTTACCCTCAAAATATTCCTCACTGTCAGCAGCAGTTAAAAACAAGAATAACAATGGCTATTTCTATAATAGCTGTATTTTGAAATCTCAGAGCTCTTAGTGAACTTAACAGATTTGTCTGAGATGAGTGGACTCACATCAGCCAATAGGGAAAGCAGCTCCAGCTGGGACAAGAACTGGACACAAGGATTGAACCCACAGCCTTGGTGTGTGCAGCATCATGCTCTAACTGACTGAGCTAATCTCAGGCTCTATAGGATTCCTGCTCCTTCAGGACCAGCAGCAGAAGATCCATCAGGGCAGTCAAGGGGTTCTCAGCCAGCCCAAGGCACCCACCTTTGTGCAGGTAACTGGGCTGAGCTTCGTGTCTTAATCATAACCTGAACTCCAGCAACACAGCCAGTTGCTTCCTGTCTCTACCACAGGTGTTTCAGTCCTACACACTCCACTTCACACAGATGGTAAATCATTACATTCCTGACACTAAGCAAATATTTTCCTTCAGCTGTGGGTTACCCAGCAACTGACAGCTGGGCAGCAACACACTTATTTTTATGATTAACCTTGTCAATCCACAGGCACTTGCCTTCCCAAACAGCTGAGCATTTCCTACAATATAATTCTTGACAAGTGTTGCTCATTACTCTCTGTTACTGGCAGTATTTTGATGTTCAGTTTCCTAATTATTATCAAAGGTGAAGGCATCAACACCCTATATTAAGATTTCTTCACACTTTCAACAATCAAGTCTTGCCATGATACAGCTTTCAAGCTGAAGTTTCCTTTGACACATTTGTTTTGTACTGGTATTTTTTTCAAAAAGATTCAATTAAAAAGCCTTAGTCATTTATAAGACCAATGTTAAGAAATATTTTGTGTATGTCAAATAAAATTAGAAATACAATTGGACATACACTATTGCTGAAAAGCTTTAGTATTTCTGTCCTTTGAAGCAGCAACTTGAAATCAAGTCATAGAAGTAACCTGGGGACAGTGATGTGTCTTTGGCTGCTTTCATTATGTTCTTCCAAATATGACACAGCTCTGAGCCCCTGGAAAAATCAGTTTAAAAATGCTCAGGAGAGCTTAGTTTGACATCTATACTGTCCATTGTGTTGGCACTGAGCTCCTCCCAGCACAGCTGCATTTTCCACAATCCCTTGGATCATTAGGAACATCCACTCAGGGGTCTCTGGGGCTGAGCAAGGCTTTCCCCTATAAACATTTCTCCAAGAGGCTGCAAGTCACCAGGGATATGGAGAGCAGAAGGAATTGCTGGAGCCACTTGCAAAGAAAGGGGCAAACTCAGCCAAATGAAGATTTCTAGAAAATGAGGATAAGATTGGAAGCAAAATGATTTAGAAGAGGAAGAAGAAGGAAAGAGAGCAGAAAGACAGGTGAGAATCTGGAGAATGCAAAACAAAAAAGCAACCTGGCAAGTAGGAAAAAGGGATCAAGAACTGTAAAAAAATAGAAATAAGAACAGAGGAAAGAACAGTCTGCAATGTTTATTGCAGAATATGGACAGAAGATGAAGGGAAGGGAAGTGGATGGCTTGTGGATTTTAGCATGTATTTAACACATAGGATCTCCAGGAGTCACTCTCTTCTAGGGAAACAGCTGCCTGACAGAAATATTTGCTATCATTTCTTGTTTCTCTCTCAAACCACAACAAACCCCATAACTCAGAATTTTGAGCTGATTGTTCAGAGCAGTGTGGCTTTACAAAAAGCAGTCATTTTTTAACTCAGAAGTTCTCTGTTCTTGCTGTCAGCGATTCTCTTTCGTATCAGAATCACATGAGAGAACTGCCCCATCCCTGGAAGTGCTGAAGGCCAGTTTGGATGGGGCTGGAGCAACCTGGTGTAGTGGAAGCTGTCCATGCCCATGGCAGGAGGATTGGAATCAATGACCTTTAAAAGGTCCCTCCCATATTGAACCGTTCCATGATTTTATGAAAAGGAAAAGAGCATTCAGTAGCATGGAACATGCTCAGTTTATCAGAGAAAAGGCTCTGTATTGCCAGGTTTTCCTGTGTTTTACCTTGGATAAACTTGTCTCCTGATTTAGGGAGATGCTGTGTGTATCAATAAATCAAACTGGTTCCAAGAGTGAGAGCTGAAAACACATAAAAGCACTGCTCTGCTCTCTTAAAGCAACATGAAGAGCTTGAAACACTCTGTAGGGATTTTCACAAACACTGTAGAAAAACACAGGAAGATAAATAAAACTTCCTGGCTTCTGTGCTCTAACCATAAGACTGAATTTCTTCCCTAGTCTTACAGTTCAAGGTGAACTTAGTGATGAGCAGTTCTGCTTGGAGCAGAAAGTATGGGAAAGCAGAGTGTGCTGGGACTTGGTGTGACACTCTCAATCCCCAGCTGCACCTCTCAGTGGGAGGTTGGTGTTAGAAGGTTCTGTCCCTGAGTGATGCTCAGCTCTTTGTCCTCACTGATGTGTTTTCTCTGGAACAGACTTTAGTGGAGCAAAATAGGAAAAAAAAAGGTCAATGGCTGTGTGAAAAAGAGAAAAACAACTTCAGATTTTACAGTAAAAGGAGACATTTAGGTAGTAAGTCTTGGTTTGTTACTGCAACATCCTGGCTCTTGAAAAGCTCTCAGTGGTTGTAGCTCCTCACAGTCCTAATACAGCTGAAACTGTGCTGAGTGACCCTTCTGGAGATATTTCAATTAATGACTTCATTTCCAACCTATCCAGTCTTTTTTCTATGCTTTACCAGCTGGATTTGTATTTAGCTATCACTTCTCCTGCTCTTATTGCCAGACCATAACTGCTCTTACATTGCTTAAAAGTGACATTATCTTTGATCCCTGAACTTTCAGGCTTTTTGCTCAACTTGATTTCTGTTATGTGCCCTGGCTTGCAAACTGAAGGATATTGATATAAGATCTTATGAAATTACTGTCACAAGGCCTTCCAACCTACAGCATCAGAGGCACGAGGATAAAAACCACTGCTCTAGCAGCAGCCTAAACTCTCAAGTTACCCATTTTAGGTCAATACCTTATATTAGTTGTGGTAAATTTGGCCACCATTCTGCCAAAAAAGATGTCAAATACTTACATTTTATTGCACTTGCTTCAATTTCCTAGAGTGTCCAATATTTCAGAGAATCACAGAATAGTTTGGGTTGGAAGAGACCCCAAAGATCACCCAGTTCCAACCCCCTGCCATGGGCAGGGACAACTTCATTAGACCAGGTTGCTCAGAGCTCCATCCAACCTGGCCTTAAACACTTCCAGGCCATCCACAGCTTTTCTGGGCAAGCTATGCCAGGGCCTCAGCATCCTCATGGGGAAGAATTTCTGCCTAATACCCAATCTAAATCTACTCTCCTTCAGCTTAAAGCCATTTTCCCTTATCCAATTCCCTACAAGATTCTTTCCACAAGTCTTTTTTCATGCTGCAGTGTGGGCAGCCACCCTCAGAGGGGCACTGGCTGTCATCTATAAGTCAGTGTAGAGGTACAGTCTTGGCTAGTTGTCTGGTTCAGCAATGTCCAGTAGACTTGGGATGGGATGATCCCAATGTTGCCTCAAGGACATTTAACCTTGAGAAAAAAAGGTAACTTGCATTTCGAGTTCTGTGTTGCAGGACATAAACCATCAGATGAAGAAAACCTGAGCTAAACTGGTGCTGGTGTCCAATGATTAACTGTTTTTTCCTGCCTAAAGTACCTACCCCATCCTAATGGACTATTGCCTACAATGTGGAGGGGTGGAAGATGGCCCTGGAAAGAACAAAGACTGTTTAAGCACGGGAATAAATAGATTTATGATATAAGTGATGTAATATGGTATGGAATAAGGGGTGGAATGTTATGGGTTTGGCCAGGTGGGCCTAAACTTAGGTTTTAAAAGTTCAGCTAGGCCTGGGAATTGTCAGCTGACTTGAGCTGGGCTGAGCCAGCTCACAGCTGACTTCTTCCAGCCAATAATATTGTATTCCATACCATATTGCATCTTCTCAAAAGGGGTAAGAGCTGGTGTGTGGGAGTGGCTTGGGCAGTTGCTTCCCAGCTGTGGTGCCAGCAAGACACTCTGCTGTCCCAGGAGGGATGGGGAGGCCCAAACCTGGAGCACCAGCTTAACATCATGTTATCTGAGGGAAGGAAAATGTTTGTTCTTAGCTTCTCTCTCTGCTTAAGTCTGTCACTGAAAAAAATGACTTCTCTAGAATGACTTGTAGTTAAAGTGGTAGAATTTGTGTTTACTGGGAAGTGGGAGATTATTTCTTGTGCTGCTGCAGATACATTCTGATCACTCCAATGCAAGCTGAATTTCCAGAAGGTAGTTTTGTGTAACAGGCTTGTAAAGGCAGCTGCAACCTTCCCCACATCCACTTTTCTCAAGAAAACAAGAACTGAGTGACCCAATAAGGCCAGACTTATTTCTCAGCCATTGCATGATCACTTTACTCACTGGATGATGGCATCATGAAGAACTTGGCTGAGAGTTATAATTTGTTCATTTAAGAAAAGAAGAGAAAATACTCACTTTCAAGGGAAAAGATTTGACATTTACAGCTTTGTAAAGTTTGCACAGAGTTTTGCAAGTTTTCTAGCAAAGGAGCTATTTTTCAAAGAAGATGTTTTAAAGTTAATGCTTTTTTAAAAAAAGGGAAACAGATATTAATCTCCTTTCAGTGGATATATGAACAACTGAAATGAGCTGGGCGTGTTTCTTCTGGCGAAGAGGAGGCTCAGGGGAGACCTTCTTGCTCTACAACAACCTGACAGGAGGTTGTAGCTTGGTGGGAGCCAGTCCCTTCCCCTAAGTAACAAAGGACAGGACACGAGGAAACAGCCTCAGGGGAGGTTTAGGTTGGATATTAGGAAATATTCCTTCATAGAAAGGGTTGTGAAACATTGGAACAGGCTGCCTAGGGAAGTGATGGAGTCACCAACCCTGAACGATTGAAAACCATGTAGATGTGGTGCTCAGAGACATGGTTTAGTGGGACCTGACAGTATTAGGTTAATGACTGGATTTAATGAACTTAGAAGTCTTGTCCAACCTGAATGATTCTATGATTTTCAGATTCACAATGTGGTTTTTGCAGTTTCGTCTTTCTCCAACAGCTGAGGTTCATTTTGCATTTTGAAAGTCACCAGTGGAATGGGAACAACAAATGTGTGGAGTGTCATCTTTCCATTAGCTTTGACAGTTACAGTTGAGATTATATAGTTTCCCTCTTTAATTTCTGCTTGAAACTCAGATCTTCCCTTCCCACAAGAGGTCCTCTTGACCAGTCAAACAGAGGCAGGATTATTGAGATCCTTCCTGTATTTTCTTTTGCTGCAGAGCCTGTGGCTGCAGAGCCATCTCGTGGAGGACACTCAGACAGTTCTTTCAGGGGAAGACTTTTTATTCTTTTTTTTTTTCACATGCTATGTGTTGATCTGGCAGGAAAAAAAGTCTAGGCAAGACATCCTGCTCACTTCAGCATCTGCTTCACCCACCTTGGAGTACCAACAAGTCTGTTAACTCTGTAGAGATTCCCAAATTCCCTGAGAGCTGAGACACAGAAGCCAATATTCCTCTCATCTTTTCCTAATTTAATACTTCCAGTTTGGAGGGTTTTGACAATGCTCCTGTCTTGAGGTTTTGCCACTTCTATTTGAAAATATAAGGATGCCATCTGAATGTCCCAAATTGAACAAATGTGCTACAAAGGTGTGCAGCTCCATGTGTATGTCAGGTACAAGGCTCTGAAATTAAGGCACATAATTAGTTCCTTACATACTTTTTACTGGGGGAAGAAGACAGGGAATAGGGGAACTTCCTCTCATTGGAATGGCTAAAGGTGCCACCCTCTTGTGGAGGTGCCACTACAGAGTATGGAACCTGGAAAATGAGAGCTGGGAATCCTACAGCAGTACAGGAGGGGGGATCACAACTGAGGGTGGTTATAAAATACTGCTTGGACCAGGCTGCTGGTAGCAGGGGGATCCCTGGGCTGGCAGGACAGGACCTTGCCAGGCAGGGTCTGTAGTCTGTTGCGTTCAATTCTGGTCTCCAGAAGTCAAGAAAAAAAGGGAGTGACTGCAGAGGGTCCAGAGGAGACCACAAAGATGATCAGGGGTCTGGAGTATCTCTCTTTAGAGACTGCAGGAGAAACCAACCCTCATAAGCTGGGCCTGGTTCGTCTGGAGAAAAGAATACTGAGAGGGGATCTCATCAATATATAAAAATATCCCAGAGGAGGGTGCCAGGCTGTTTTTGGTGGTGCCCAGTGACAGGACAAAGAGCAATGGCCATAAACACAAGAAGTTCCACCTCCACAAGAGGAAGAACTTCTTTACATTTAGGGTGGCAGAGCACTGGAACAGCTGCTCAGAGATTTTCTGGATTTTCCCTCTCTGGAGGCTTGCCAAACCCACCTGGATGCATTCCCATGTCACCTGCTCCAGGTGACTCTGCCTTGGCAGGGTGTTGGACTGGATGATCTCCAGAGGTGCCTTCCAACCACAACTCAGAGTCACAGAACCACAGAATGCTTTATGTTGGAAGGGACCTTAAAAATCATCTCATTCCAAGCCCTCTCCCCTGGGCAGCAACACCACACATGTATGTAAAATGTCTGTATGCACATAAATACCCACCTGTTTGCACATGTAAACGTGTACATGTGCAGATTTATAGATATTCCACTCTCACCCTTTCAGCCTGGTGGGCCAAAGGGGGCAGGATGAAATCCACAGAGCTGTCTGTGGTTCCATGAAGTTTGTGACTTCTGTGACTGTTCTGTGATTATCTTTGACCCCAGCGGAGGGGACCTTATTGTGAGTGAGCATCATTCCCGTCTTAAGGCTCTAATTATTATTAGCTCAGGTCTAATTCTGCAGAAGTAATGATGCCAAAGGGGTTTTTGTTCTGATTTTCACATTTTGTAGATTTTAGGAACACAGTAGTTGTGGATTTTTAGAAGGTTAATATTTCTAACAGTTTAAGTTTAATGCCTTTCTATCACTACCCCTGTCCCAGAACAGGGAGCTCAAATTCCTTCAGTTAATTAATCTTGTTTAGACTCCTTTCCAAGGTAGAGCTGAAGGATATCAGAAGGCCCACAGAATGAAACATAAACACAGGTCAGAGTGACCCAAAAGCCAGAACTGGATGAACTCCAAGAGACCTTTGTGTGCCTGAGGAAGAAGAGCTGATGAAGACAGAGGGTCTTGATGACCCCACACCCAGTTCTGGGGGTTGGACCAGGGGTGGGACTGGGGCTGGACTGGGAAATGTGTAAAGCAATGATTGGAGGGATCTTATTATAAAAGCCATGGAAACAAGAACTGGGGCACATGCCTGTCATCCTGTATTCCTGTGGGCTGTAGGCCCTGTGTTATTAAAGGACCTTTACTTTTTATCTTACCCTACACTAACGTGGGGCAGTTAAAGCCTCCCTGCCATCCGATCCCGTCAGATCTCGGAAGCTCAGCAGGGTCAGCCCCGGATTAGTACTTGGATGGGAGACCTCCTGGGAAATGCCGGGGGCTGTAGGTTCTAGTCCTGAGGACTTCACTGGCACTGTCCAAGCTCGCTCGGCCGTGGCAGATGAACCTCAGGACTGAAACGGTGGGGCCAGTTCTGCACACGCTGAGCCTCACCTAAAATCCACTGCGCAGGCTGGAAGGGCACGTGGGGACAGCCCTGCCCAAATCTGCGTTCCCGAAGTTTGGCCATACACACAATCCACTAACGTGGCTCAGAGTCCTGTTTTTGGGGGGGAAGGGTCACTCACGGCATCAGTAACAATCAATTAGTATTGCTCAGAAGGTGAACAGGTTCCACAGAGCTTTCGAAAGCCCCCACCCCAGCTCAGGAGCAAGTTAAACCCAGCTTCAGACCCCATAAAAGCGCGTTTAAAAGTGAGATTTAAATCCCATTGGAAACGCGGCTCCCCCCGGCGCGGCTCCCCCGGCGCGGCTCCCCCGGCGCGGGCGAGCGGGCCCTCCCCAGACCACGCCCCCTCCCGCCGTCCCGACCAATCAGAAGGCAGTGACCCCTGTGCGCACCGCCCACGCGCGCGGGGCCACCCCAGGCCACGCCCCCTCCCGCCGCCCTGACCAATCAGAAGGCAGTGACCCCTGTCCGCACCGCGCACGCGCGCAGGGCCGCAGGTGGGAGTGCGGCGGGAGCGGGACAGGCCGGGAGATGCTGGCGGGAAAGGAGGAAATTTCCGAGCCGGACGGAGACAGCGGGAAGGGCCCGGGGCCCGGGCCCGGAGCCAGCGCGGCCCCCGCGGGAGGTGAGGCGCTCGAGTGGCCGCGGAGAGCCGGGAAGGTTGGGGGAGTGCTCGTGCGCGGGCCCGCGAGTGCGTACTGAGCGAGGCGGGAGGTGCCTGGGGATGCCTGCGGATTTTTTAGGAATTGTGTTGTCTTCCCGCAGAGCCGGAGGTGTTTGAGATTGTGCTGCCAATCACAGTCATTGTGCTGAGCGATGAGGATTTCCTCCAAGACGATGCTGAGGAGCAGGAGGTGTCGATGCCCGAGGTGAAGCAGGAGGTGACGATGCCCGAGGTGGAGCAGAAGTTCTCAGTGCCCGAGGTTGTGGAGGAGATGACGGTGCCCGAGGTGGTGCAGGAGGTGACAGTGCCCGAGGTGGTGGAGGAGGTGTCGATGCCCGAGGTGGTGCAGGAGGTGGCGGTGCCCGAGGTGGTGCAGGAGGTGACACTGCCCGAGGTGGTGCAGGAGGTGACGCTGCCCAAGGTGGAGCAGGAGGTGACGGTGCCTGAGCTGAAGCAGGAGGTGACGCTGCCCGAGGTGGTGCAGGAGATGACGGTGCCCAAGGTGGTGCAGGAGGTGACGCTGCCCGAGGTGGTGCAGGAGGTGACGGTGCCCGAGGTGGTGCAGGAGGTGACAGTGCCTGAGCTGAAGCAGGAGGTGGCGGTGCCCGAGGTGGTGCAGGAGGTGACGGTGCCCGAGGTGGAGCAGAAGTTCTCAGTGCCCGAGGTGGTGGAGGAGGTGACGGTGCCCGAGGTCGTGCAGGAGGTGACGGTGCCTGAGGTGGTGCAGGAGGTGACGGTGCCCGAGGTGGAGCAGAAGTTCTCAGTGCCCGAGGTGGTGCAGGAGGTGACGGTGCCCGAGGTGGTGGAGGAGGTGACGGTGCCCGAGGTGGTGCAGGAGGTGACGGTGCCCGAGGTCGTGCAGGAGGTGACGGTGCCCGAGGTGGTGCAGGAGGTGACGGTGCCCGAGGTGGTGCAGGAGGTGACGGTGCCCGAGGTGGTGCTGGAGGTGACGGTGCTGGAGGTGACGGTGCAGGAGGTGACGGTGCAGGAGGTGACAGTGCCCAAGGTGAAGCAGGAGGTGGCGGTGCAGGAGGTGGTGCAGGAGGTGACAGTGCCCAAGGTGAAGCAGGAGGTGGCGGTGCAGGAGGTGGTGCAGGAGGTGACGGTGCCCGAGGTGGTGCAGGAGGTGACGGTGCCCGAGGTGGTGCAGGAGGTGGCGGTGCAGGAGGTGGTGCAGGAGGTGACGGTGCCCGAGGTGGTGCAGGAGGTGACGGTGCCCGAGGTGGTGCAGGAGGTGACGGTGCAGGAGGTGGTGCAGGAGGTGACGGTGCCCGAGGTGGTGCAGGAGGTGACGGTGCCCGAGGTGATACAGGAGGTGACGGTGCCCGAGGTGGTGCAGGAGGTGACGGTGCAGGAGGTGACAGTGCCCAAGGTGAAGCAGGAGGTGGCGGTGCAGGAGGTGACAGTGCCCAAGGTGGAGCAGGAGGTGACAGAGCAGGAGGTGGCGGTGCCCAAGGTGGAACCGGAGTATAAATTAAACATCGTTTGCCTAAAAAGTGAAGTGGCCCCTTCAAACGACAGTAGCGGCGTAAGCAGTTGGGAGGAAAACAACACCGTTTCACGCAAGGATGGTAGTGTGACATACTCTGAGGAGAACTGGCTTGCTGAGGGTGTGTGTCATACATCAGAGTCATCTTTAAATGATGGGTGTGATGCAGGTGTGGATAAATGTGCCCACAATTGCATCTTACCTATGTCGTCTTGCAAAACGCAGCTTGCAGAGATAAACAAAACCAGTGGTGGAAAAGAATGTGATGGTGGCTTTCAGGAGAATCCTCCTCTCCTCTCCTCTGCTGGCAGTGAGGTCAGAGATGATACCAGACCAATGACTCTGGCAGCGGTACCCAAAGATGAAGAACTTGTCAGTGTTGCAAGTGTTCTTTGTGATGGCAGCCCAGAGGAAGGACCTGAAATCCACGAGGCAGTTGCTGAAATGGAAGGTAAGGTGTTAATAAGATTGTTCAGGAGTTTAACAAATATTGTCAAACTCAAGTTTTTAAAACCAGGCAGTGTGTAGAACAACATCAAACCTATTTATTTTAGAGAAAGCATTTCAACATAGGTTAATATAATATGGGCTGAAGTAGGCTTGGTTGTTTCACAGACTTGTGAAAAACAGTGAAAGTACACAAAGTTGGTACTCATTCTACTGCAGTGAACACAAAGACAGCCTTTCATCAGAATAAAGGTTCTGAAAATAAAAAATCAGAAAAACCATAATATTAGTGAGAATGGAGCCTGGCAAAGTGGTGACAGTACTTTGATAGGAAGTCTGTCATAATGTTGTTTTGTGAAAAACCGTAGGGAATGTACTGTTGTCCTGTGAAATTCAGAACTTTGAGTAAAAAGAGAAAGGGGAAAGAAGGAGGCTTCTAACTGGGAGCAACATTAGGACAACATTGGGGGCAAAGGGGAACATGCAGAGAGGCATTAGGAAAAAAATGGAAATAGAGAAATAGAAAGGAAGCAGAAGAGTGACAAGCAAGCAAGTCATTGGGCAATTTGAGTTTATTGCTACCAATTAATCATGAATATTTGTGGTTGTATGAAATGTCATACATGTGACTTTCCATATCTTCCTGTAGAACCTGATTCTTCAAAGAGTGGAGCTACTGAAGCTGATAAGAGAAAACCAAGCAAATTTGAGGATGACACTCTGAATTCTCTTTTGGATCATGGCTTGAAGGAAGAACAGAAATCTACCTCTAATTGTTCACAGCCATTTCTTAATGGATGTTCTCCTACTTTTGAAGGACTCCTAAAAGACATGGGGAAACCTGAGGTGAATGTTTCCACTTCTGCTGAATCAGACAATACTGGAGAGCATGTTTATAAGACATTAACACCATTTTCTAGAAAAAGATACCGGCAACAAAAAGTTGTTTCTTCTCATGCAAACCAAAAAGAATTCCAAGCTCAACAAGAAGGTTTAGTGTCGCTGAGTTACAATGTGACCCTCTCACCTCTTTCTAAAACATCTTATTCTACAAAGAAGCCTGAAAGATTGAATTTCAAGTGCAGGTTTTGCAGTTCTGTGTATGAATGCAGTGCACACCTAAAGAAACATATACATTCAGCTCACAAAGGTAAGAAAATACATAAATACTGCTTTTGTAAAAGAAGCTTTTTTTATTCTTTCAACCTTAAGAATCGCCTTAAATTTCATAAGAGAATTACTATGTTGCAAAAGGCACGTAAAAGTAAAAACAGAATAAATGCAAGAAAAGGGAGACAAAGAGGTTCTGAAGGAGGAAAATCTGAGACCAAGAAAAGAGAACTTAAATATGAGAAATTTTTCATTAAAATTGAGAGGGACATTACACCTCTGGGTGTGCCAGTTAGTTTTTCCTGCAGAATTTGTTCCTTTGTTTCATCAAATCCAAGGAGTTTCATTCATCACATGAAGGCACATAAAGAGAGACCACCATACCAGTGTCCTCAGTGCGAGTACTCCTGCAATACCTTCTCCTGGCTGTTAACTCACATGTACTGGCATGCTGGGTATAACCTGTATCAGTGCAGGTTCTGCACCTTTTTTTCATTGTATTTTGCAGGCATGGTGAGGCACAGCTCCATCCACACAAGGGCTAAGCCATATTCCTGTGAGTTCTGCCAGTTGGCTTTCACCAGGATCTCGGAATTAAAGAGACACAGGAGGCTCCACGCAGGGACAGGGATGTGCCAGGGGCAGCAACCCGACCGTGTAAGTAGAAGAAAGAGAACTCGAAGACCTTCAAAGAATTATGCATGTGATGAATGTAACCTGGTGTTTTCCACTGAAGGACATCTCACCTTTCACAAGAAGTTTCATGAACAGTTACAGGCTGGTGGTTATAGAGGTCAGAGCAATAAATATGGCAAAATATGCAAAGCTGAGGGTGATTCTCAGGACTGTGTTTCTCTTTTTGGTAGAGAAAATGATTGTCTCAGTGGGGGAATGCTGCCTTCAGAAGTAGATTGTGAGCAAGTAGTTGATGTGCAGGACAATGAAAAAATGCTCTCTGTGAAGAAATTCCCAGAAAACAGGCATGGAAGCAACAGCCTGTCTGTTTTGGGGAGTAGATCAGAAGTTCCTCAGACTTCATACCACATGGACACTGTCATGTACCAAGAGGAACTTCTCCTTAAATCAGAGCCCTCTCATTCACAAGTGCAAAATGATGATGCATATCATAACATTGTGGAAAACTCAAAAGATCCATGTCCTTCCAATTTAGGTACATTCAAAACATACAGGTGCAAACACTGCAGTTATGCCACTGATGTTGATAATAACCTCAGGCTGCACCTAAAGATACATACTGCTGAAAGACCATTTGTGTGTAAGGATTGCAATGAGACATTTAAAACATCAAACCATTTGCAGAAGCACAGCATCCTTCATGTAAAGAATGGACAGCAGGAGTTGGGCAGTTGCCTTTATATAGAGAGGTGTTTAGACAACCTTCAATTGCATCGTGAAATGCACGGAGGCAAGTTCCCAGAAAGGGGTTTTGATTCCTCAGAAGGTTCAGACAGCTGCTTGGTTGGTTCAGAAGTCTTTGGAGTACAGCCAGATGTTCAGAGGGGCAGAGAAAATGATTTATCAGCACAAAGTCAGCCACCATTCTACCAGTGTGCAGAGTGCAAGTACACTACTTGCATCTTAAGCAACCTTGAACTCCATATAAGAACTCACACTGGTGAGAGACCTTACAGCTGCACTGTTTGCCAGATGAAGTTTCGTACTTCCAGCCACCTGAGAAGACACAGAATCACACATATTAACACAGAGCATTTCAAGTGCAGGAGCTGTGACTTCTCCACAAGCAAGTGGCTGTCCCTGAAACGTCACCTGGCTTTGCACTCCGGGGAGGGAAGCTCATCCCTCAGCTGTCTCTACGAACCCAAGGAGCTCCCTTTCAAGATGTACAGGTGTGAGCAGTGTGGCTATTGCACAGCCCAGAGCGGGAACCTGAAGCTCCACCTGCGGATCCACACGGGGGAGAGGCCCTTCAAGTGTGGTCAGTGTGCCCTGACCTTCCGCACGTCCAGTCACCTCAATCGCCACCTGCTCACTCACTTGAGGCTGCACTGCAGGAGGTGTAAATATTCCACGATGGATAAATGTGCTTTCCAAAAGCACATAAAAACACACAAAACAAAGTACACCTGTGGGAATTGTAATGTGGTGCTGCCTACCAAAAGACTGCTGGACAAGCATAAGCAGCAGCACAAGCTTGGAGTATGAGGCTGGGAATTGCAAGCTGGTTCTGGAGAGGTTGGGTGTTGTGGATTTGTTTGTGGTTTTACATTCCCCTGCTGTTCCCAGAACAAGGGCTGGTAAGGAATGCAACCAGCATTTTGATCCAGAGAGTGAAACTTGGAGTACTGGTTTGCTCCAGGTTTTTCTGAGAGGTTCAGTTCTAGCACAGGCTGTGCTAAAGATCTTGGAGACAGTTTGTCCTGTCTGAGTAACTGCGTAGTACCATGAGGTCAGTTGGGATTTGGCCAGCGTTCATCAGTTTAAACAGTTGTTCTGTGACACTTATTTTCTTGTAAAAAAATCTCTTTTCTAAATGAATGCTGAAAGGAAAGGAAAGAAGTGTATCTTATATTTTACAGTAATAGCTTTTCATATAGAAATTATCAGTGTGTCTGGGGGCTTAATGCTACCTCTCATCTGCTGAAAGTTGCCTCCTGGGTTCTTTTGCAAGAGAAAAAAATTTAGTAGCTCACAAGATTACAGAAACAAAATATTCATGTCATCACTGGATAATTGTGATATGAAGATGTTTTCTATGTCTGTATATATATATAAAATGCTTATTAGACATTTTACCTTGTTTGCAGTTTTGATAATTTTTTGAGTAGTCTGACAGAAATGGTATAATGTCCTGAAATAATTATTTTGTGATACTGAGAATCCTTGAATTAATGTTCAGTTTCATGTGAATGTCTGATGTTAATGAACGTGGTACAAAATGCCTTACCTTTTCTGAGGCTGGTAGTTACTGTATTGTTTGTTGCAACAGATGATGTGGTTTTCAAATACCTTCTGTTATTTTGAGCACCTGCTGCTAATTGTGAATGCTATTTAGTTACACTGAAAATTTTAGCAGTGTCTTGAACTGCTTATATTTATTTTAAGAATTGTATTGTTCATCTAAAATACCAGCAGTTATGTCAAACAGCAGTTGGTACAGGGTAGGGTGAAGGCAGGTGGATGTTGCTTCCAGTTTCTATTCAAATCCAGGCAAATCTTTGACTGTTTTAGAGTTACACAGTGCTAGAAACTTTGTACATCACTGACTGTGATAGGTGATTTTGATAACAATGTTACACTCACAGCAAAGGGCTGGTATGAACTGTCCCCTGGTATTACAGCTCAGTCCATGAAGCAGCAAAATGAACCTGTAGCTGAATTTAGAGCATATAAACATGGAACTCACACTGCTGTTTAACCTCTTCTAAACATATACTTTTCTTTGGAAATACAGATAGTATCTTTGCAGAGACTTTCTGGTAATGTAGGAGAGAGTTTGGATATTTAAAAGCCACCATTATATGATCCTAGACAACCAGCTCTGTGTGGCCCTACCTGAACAGGGGCTGGGACCAGATGACCTCCAGAATTCCTGCAGCCATTCTGTGATTTGGAACACAATTTTTCAAGAGTGAATTGAAACTCATCAACAGACCTACATATTTAAGGCTGAAACAGCCAAGATCTTCAAGTGATTAATTCTTTGCAGTTGTAGTAAATTCAGACAAGTGCCTGAACCATGGTGGTTACAGGTGCTTGTACTGTGTGCTTGTTTTACCAGGGGACAAGGGTTAGCACAAAATACACAGACACCAACTTTAAAGAATGAGTGTACAAATTTACTGTAGTGAAAAACAGCAAAGAATGACAACAGAAGTAAAGAACTGAAAAAGGATAAGCTTAGCAATGCACCTAGTTATTACTGCAGAGTGTTTGTAGTGATTAAAGATCCATCACCAGTCACCCCGTGAATATTCCCATTATCCAGACTCAGTTGGGGAGCTCCAATCACAGCGAAGGGTTGGAGAACCACTCCTGGGAACTGGGAAATCCTACACAGTGCATCCACTCATAGGTGAGGTGTCTGTCTGTGCTGGGAAAGGGTTCAGCTTTTAATACTGTTAAACACACAAGCTTATGTCACTTACTTAGTGTGGAAAATATCTGGCTTTCTTCTCTCCTTGGTTTTCACACAAAGCCTGGCCAGGTCTTCAGAGGAAAATCATATCTGATAAGGCCAGCCATCTACCCCCATGGCCTTGACTAGTCTCTAAACACAGAAAGATACATTCCTAACAAATGCACTAATTAAGCAGAGTTTTGGCTAATAAGCAGACGCATGGCTAAATATTAAATTGGAAGGCTCATCTGGAGATCAGCTCTGGCTCAGGGCCTGCTTAGGCCTCAGCACGTCAAAGCTGGGTGGGCAGTCACCATTTAGGAATGACTGAGGTAACCAACCACCTGAGACTGTTGTGAGAAGGAAGGCTGTTATCCTGTATGAAGAAAGAAAAGCATTTCTGGGAAATAGTTACACAGATGTGCAAGAGTTTCTACCTGCTCTGCTGTACAATTCTGATCATTTATTTGAAGAAACTTTCAGAACAGGTACAAAGAGGAAACAGAAATGAAGGATTTGTAATTATGTCAGATGAGACAAGGAAGGCTAAATGTGGTAAAGTATAAAAGTATGGTATACACTGATGAACAGATCCTGGTTTATGGGAATACATTCATTTCAGTAAATTTTTACACACTTGTAAACATAAGTTTTGTCAAGTTGTAAGTCAGAACAAGAAGATATTTTCAGATGGAGCTTGACAATTTTGTAACAATTATTCCAGGTTGTTGCTTCCAATAAAATAAACAGTTTCACAACTCCTGATGATTCCCTCTGTTCCTTATACACTGCACTGCATTTTGGGCATTCAAAGGTATTCTCAGTCTGCCAAGGCAGTGAGTTTTAAAGGGAGAGGCATCCTGAGACATGGGCTGTTCTTGGTATTTTTTTTGTTAGCTAAAAGTGTAGTATTTCTTATTCCTGCATACTTTAAACAAAAATCAAAGACTATTCTTAAATCATTGAGGTTTCCTGTTTCAACCAAAAAACTTTCCTTTCTTTTTCTCTTGGAACATTTCTTGAATTTGGACAAAACAAATTTATCTAGAGACAAACAACTTGAGCAAAAAGGTGTCATTTTAGCTGCAGTGCCTCTGCTGAATAAGTGAATAAAAGTTAAAGAGGGTGAAGTCAATGAATATGGGCTGGTCTCTTCTCCCAGGCACTCAGCAATAGGACAAGGGGGCACGATGGGCTCAAGCTCTGCCAGGGGAAATTTAAGTTGGAGAGCAGAAAAAAATTCTTTCCAGAGAGAGTGCTCAGGCATTGGAATGGGCTGCCCAGAGAGGGGGTGGATTCACCATCCCTGGAGGTTTTTAAACGCAGATTGGCCGTGGCACTGAGTGCCATGATCTGGTAAATGAACTGGAGTTGGACCAAGGGTTGGACTCGATGATCTTGGAGGTCTTTTCCAACCCAATCGATTCTATGATTCTATGATTGATTCTATGATAGGACACTGTCTTGGTTTGAGATAAGCAACTGCCAACCCCCCCAAGCACAGAGAGAAAAGCCTCCCTCCTAACACCAGGGAAAGGGAGGAAAAGAGAGGGGAAAGGAAAAAAACACTTCAAACCACGTTTATACTAAAACTACAGATATTTTTACAGAAAGGAAGAAACAAGTAGAAGAGAGTACAAATATTCACTCACACAAGTCTGCAACAACAAGTTCCCCACCTCAACTTCTTAACGAACACACAAATTCTACTGTCTTAACTACACATTACTTAAGAAAAACCTTATTCCCCAGGGAGACAAACTCAAGCAGAAAGGAGAGACCCAGAACAACACATTTTACTTTCCTGAGGTACCCTGTGAGCCAGTGGTGGGCCTGGTCCTCTCCATCCCCCCTGGGACAGCATCGTGCGTCCTCCCAAGAGGAGGCTGAGAAGTGACTGCCTTAACCACTCCCACACTGGTTCCTACTGCCCTGGAGATGGTGTCATAATGTGGTATGGAATACAAAGTTACTGGCTAGAAGAGGTCAGCTGTTAGCTCAGCCCAGCTCAGGTCAGCTGACAGCTTCGGCCTTGTCCAGACTTCAGAGCCCAAATGTAGGCCCACCTGGGTGAACCCTTAACAGACTCACAGACCTCTGTGATTTGCATCATCCCCTTTGGGCTACACTGTGGCCTCAGAAACGCTCCTTAGGCCTTGGCCTTGAACAGCACCTGGATTCAGCTCTTGAGCTGATCAGAAACACTGTCTGCTTCCAGGGCCTAGCGCTGTCCAAGGTGCTCCTGGTTTTTAACAGCCTTGGAAACTTATTTTTCATGCCTGAATAACTACACAAGTGGAACATTTTTGTTACTGAACTTTCAAAGAAAGTTACCATCCCAAACTGCAGCCAGGATGGAAAATTGCTGTGACCAAAGTGAACTCTCTTGTGACTGTACAAACAGTGGTCCTAAGTGAGACCCTTGGGGCTCTCCTGGCCCTCAGCAGGCAGTGACCAGCACCTCCCTGAGAGCAGGACACCTCTCTGAGCCAGTGAACTGCACAGTTTCCTGTGCTTGGAGGAACAAACAGTAATGGTGAATCCTGGGCTGATACCCTGACTCAAGGCTCAACCCTTCACCCACTGAGAAAATGCAAAGGCATCCAAGTACTTCCCTGAATCTGAGGGGAAATTTTCACAGGTGTACCCTTTATACCCTCCTTTAGGTCTGTGTGTGTGTGAATATGCCATAGCAAACGTGCTGTGAATGTTGCTCTCCTGGGTTCTTAAGTACTTTGAACTTGCAAATAAGTTAGGCCTGTGAGTTACTGCTGTCCCTCCAGTAAATTCTATATGCATCTTTTGTTAAATTGTTTAAGTTACTGATTAAATGCTTTTTTATGTTTAAGTGCTGTTAAACCTTTGGGCCTAAATCATTGGTTAGACCTGGGGCAAAATTTGGCAACAGGGTCCCCTCTGAACCTTGTGATTCAATAGGAGGGTCTCCCTTACTCCTTTTTGTCTTTGCCCTTTCCCATCTTTACTTTTTTTTTTTTGGTTCCCAGCATCTACATCAATCCTTTTTCACAGAATCCCAGACTATTCTGAGCTGGAAGGGACCCACAAGGATCATCGAGTCCAACTCTTAAGTCAGTGGCCCACGTAGGGGATTGAACCCATGACCTTGGCATTATTACAGCCAAGTTTTAACCAACTGAGCTAACCTCATTTTTGGTTGTTTTAGTTATATACTGATTGACTGATATTAGATATGGTTTGTATTTCTCTCTGTGGGCTTTAACCACCTAGTAAGGAGCAGTGTGTACCTTGCCAGCAAACTCTCTCATGCTTCCAGTTTTCTATTAAACCTGCTGCTGCTGCTGCCTTTGCCAGTGATTCTCTGAGCTACCTAAAACACCCCTTTGTGACTAATTGGTGTAGTTGGTGGGATGGCAAGTGATATCTCTGGCTACTTACACAAATATGGACTAAGTCCAAGTCCTCAGTTCTCAAGACAAACGGGCAGGATAATGGGCATGATTGGAAAGGTGTGGAGGAACATCCAAAAGCAGCTCGGGCTGGATAAAGTCTGGGAAAGACTGCAATAAAAAGACATATGGTTAACCACCAGCCAGAGTTCTCTACAACCAAAGGAAACTGGACAATTTGGGCTTTACGTTATTTTGTGTTGCTGCCTCAGTATCCTTTTGGGCTGCATAGAATGATTTGAGTTGAAAGACACCTTAAAGATCATCCAGTTCCAATCGCCTGCCATGGGCAGGGACACCTCCCAGCAGTCCAGGTTGCTCCAAGCCCTGTCCAACCTGGCCTTGGACACTTCCAGGGATGGAGCAGCCACAGCTTCTCTGGGCAACCTGTGCCAGGGCCTGCCCACCCTCACAGGGAGGAACTTCATCCGTTCATAAACGCACGGGGTTTTTCCCCAAATTAACAAAACACAGTATAAACGTGAAAGTGTGTAAATCTGATTTCCTTCGCGCTGTCTCTTTCCTCCCTTATTTGCGTCCCTTGGGGAAATCCGAAGGAATTTAATGCAAACCCCTCTTACCCTCCAGGCCCCTCTGCCGGGCGCTCCTCCGGCCGCCAGGGGGCGCCAGCGCGGAGCGCCTCCCCAGGGCCGGGGCAGCTGCGCATGCGCAGAGCGGCCGGACCCGCTGCCCTGGAAGAGCAGCGGCCGCACTTCCCTGGAAAAGCCGCCGGTTCCGCTGGCCCCGCTTCCCTGGAAAAGCCGCCGGACCTGCTCCCCGGCCAGAGCAGCCAGCCCTGCTTCCCTCGCCCTCGGCACACCCCGCCGCTGAGGCCGCCTGCGCGCCGTCCGGGCCGGCCCCTCTGAGGCGAGCGGCGCTCCCGACCCTTCGCTCTCTCGCTCCGGGGGTTCGTACCCCCTCCCTTCGCCGCCAAGATGCCGCGGATTATGATTAAAGGCGGCGTGTGGCGGAACACCGAGGTAGGACTCGGCGGGGTTTATTTAATGCCTCTGTCCCCGCTCAGGGTGCGGAGTTGGGGGGGGGGGGGGGGGGGGGGGGGTGTGTGTGTGTCTCTGCTGCGCAGGCGCGGGAGAAGGGCCATGGTGCGCCTGCGCGGGGGGTCGGGGGTTTTGGGGTGTCTTTGGGGTGTTTCGGGCCCCTCCGTGTCCGGCCATGCGGAGGGTTTGGGGGCTGCAGGAGCGAGCTTAGAGCCGGCCATGCGGAGGGTTTGGGGGCTGCAGGAGCGAGCCCAGAGAAAGGGCAGTGGTGCTGGGAAAGGGTCTGGAACACAAATCCAGTGAGGAGCGGCTCAGGGAGCTGGGGGGGCTCAGTTGGAGAAAAGGAGGCTCAGGGGGGACCTTCTCACCTCTCTGGAGCTCCCTGGAAGGAGCGGGGAGCCACGTGTGGGTCTGGGGCTTCTCCCAGGGAACCAGCGACAGGACAGGAGGACACAGTCAAGCTGCATGTCCTGGGTTGAGCTGGCAAAACAACTGTCCAGGACAGAGGAAAAGTGTTCCTCTCCCCCCAACCAGCCACGGGAAAAAGAAGAGGGAGAGGAAAAAAAACCTTTCAAACCAGGTTTATGCTGAAACTAACTACATGTATTTATACAGAAAAGAGAATATTAAGAGGAAACTACAGTATAACACACACACAAGTTACATATATATAACAAGGAATAACTCCCCACTTCCCAGTAAACCCAAATTCTACCATTTTAACTACAAATCATTCTGGAGAAGTCGGTTCTTCAGAGACAGACTTAGCAGAGAGAAGCTAAGAACAAACATTTTCCTTCCCTCAGATAACATGATGTTAAGCTGGTGCTCTGGGCTTGGGCCTCCCCATCCCTCCTGGGACAGCAGAGTGTCTTGCTGGCACCACAGCTGGGAAGCAACTGCCCAAGCCACTCCCACACACTGGATTTTACACCCTTTGAGATGATGTAGTATGGTATGGAATACAAGATTATTGGCTGGAAGAAGTCAGCTGTGAGCTGGCTCAGCCCAGCTTAAATCAGCTGACAATTTCAGGCCTAATCTGAACTTTAAAGCCTAACTTCTTGGCCTGCTTGGCTAAACCCATAACATATTGGATATCTGAAGTTTAGAACAACCACCTTGTCTTTTTCATTTAACCTTTATTGATTTTATTGGCCTTTGATTTTATTGGCCCTTTTCAGAATAATATAGAAAAGAAGCAGAAATGCTGTGCTGTTCCCACTGGGTCACCCATTAGATGACACACCCTGTGTTCTCCTTTGATTGATCTCACACTTTCTGTTTTGCAAGTTTTTGTGGTCCATAATGGTGTTTATTTGTTTTTCTTTTAAGGATGAAATTCTGAAAGCAGCTGTTATGAAATATGGCAAAAACCAGTGGTCTCGTATTGCCTCGTTATTGCACAGGAAATCAGCAAAGCAGTGCAAAGCCAGATGGTGAGTGAGAGCTGCCATGTCTGGGAATATGAGATTCATAATTAGTGGAAATTTAGACATCACCACAGACTAATTTATGTCCACAGAGCAACAACAGTTTTAGGGTTGTTGGATTTTATTGCAGGTATTTTGAATTCTTATTGTTTGAAAATAGTTGAAAAGTAGCCAGATATTTTCTTTCTTATTGACTGCAGTGTTAGCAAATGTAGGATCACTTAAAATTATATACGTATTTTCCTCTGTATTTGAATATTTTTGGACCAGTGGGTATTGCCAAGGAAGTAAAATTGTAAAATATTAATCTCTCTTACATATGATTTCCTAATTTCTCATAATGGGAGTTTGGCTTGAGAGTAAAAAACTGACCAGTCAGTTATAGTTTTTCAGTTTAGAAGCTCTGCTGTGAAATTTAATTTTTTATAAAAAAATAGCTTGAAACTAATGCAAATGCATCCAGTGGGAATGTATGTGAGAATCAGACTTAGTTTGTCAACTCCTGAACTGCACATATTTATTAAGATACTTCTTATAAAGGTAGCAGTACTGGCACAGTTGAGGATTGGGAAGATAATGGCTGAAGGCCCCAAACTCAACAAAACTACCATTTCTGGTACATTTGGTTGTTGCAATTTTTACTTTTCTGTTTCAGAATTAGTTTTGTGATTCCTTATTTTGTCAGAGTAGAGACAGGGAAAAGAAGAGGCAATATTTGTATGAAAAGTGCTGGATAAATAATCCATGTTAAAGTTCAAATGTGTGTGCCATAAAATCACTCTTGAAGGTAAATCAGTGGGTAACTTGGTTCTGTTTTCCTTCATTTTTTCCTTTATTGCAGGTATGAGTGGCTGGATCCCAGCATCAAAAAGACAGAGTGGTCCCGGGAAGAGGAGGAGAAGCTGCTGCACTTGGCCAAGCTGATGCCAACCCAGTGGAGAACCATTGCCCCCATCATTGGGAGAACTGCTGCCCAGTGCCTGGAGCACTACGAGTTCCTGCTGTGAGTTTCTGTTTGCCCAGAGGTGCATACCAGGAAAATCTGTGGAGTTTGTTGTAGCATGACCTCAGCACTGTCTAGAACTGCCTGAAGGAAGTTCTGGCCAGGTGGGGGCTGGTCTCTTCTCCCAGGCACTCAGCAATAGGACAAGGAGGCACGATGGGCTCAAGCTCTGCCAGGGGAAATTGAAGTTGGAGAGCAGAAAAAAATTCTTTCCAGAGAGAGTAATCAGGGATTGGAATGGGCTGCCCAGAGAGGGGGTGGATTCACCATCCCTGGAGATTTTTAAACGCAGATTGGCCGTGGCACTGAGTGCCATGATCTGGTAAATGGACTGGAGTTGGACCAAGGGTTGGACTCAATGATCTTGGAGGTCTTTTCCAACCCAATCAATTCTATGATTCTATGGGATGTTCTCTCATGTTGTTGAATTATGGTGGTTTCAAGTTGACTGAATCCTCTTCTAAGTGAATTTGAAAAGTTGTTCCTTTTCACTCACTGTGTCCTGCTTGACAGAAGCTCCTGGAACCTGGACAGCAGGCTTGAATAGAGACAGATGTCTATTTTCTTACTCCTGGTCATTCTGGCTGGGTATTTTTTGGCTGGCTAATCAGCAAGAATGGATATGTGAGAGAGGAAAAAAAAAAGAGATATTTATGTTACAGAGAGTCTCTTTAGGCCATGAGAAGAGAAGGAAAGTGCTGTTTTCCCTTGTGATCTTTGTTAATTCTGGTGTGATTGAGTGAGCATAACAGCATAATAGGAAACTTGATTTGCCACACTGCTTTAATTCTTCTTTTTATTGTTAAAGATCACCTGAGCAAATTTCTCTACTACTAATTGTATCAGTATTGGATTTTATATAACATTCTTCCTCTTGCCTGATTTCAGGTTATGTAACTGTATCACACTCATGAATTGTGATACAAATTTATTTAGTGCAAGGTTACTTTATTATGATCTTTGGGGACATATAAGGGATGGTTATTACGAACCTGGGATAAAACAAAGAGCCACTGGAGACAAACCTACAATGTGTTTGTTTTTAGGGACAAAGCTGCTCAGAGAGACAATGAGGAAGAAACTGCTGATGATCCTCGGAAACTGAAACCTGGAGAAATTGATCCAAATCCAGAGACCAAGCCAGCCAGGCCAGATCCCATTGACATGGACGAAGGTGAGTTAGGAGTTTGTTTACCTTCTTTGACAGAAATCTGATCTCTTTGATTTTTTTGTTTACACAGTCTCTGTACCCTGGGTTTCTTCTCTTTTTTTCTCCATCCCCTGGTCATTAATTTTCCTACAGGTTTTTGTCTTATTTCTGACCAGTCAGTTATACTTTTTCAGTTTTCTTTTCCTTTTCTTGGTATGTTCTGCCTCCTTATCTGTCATCTTCATCTCTTAAAATGACTGTTTTTTGCTTTGACAATTGCTCTACTTGTTTGCATTCTTAGAGCTGTATCTTCATCTCTTCCCATCAGCTCACACCTCTCAATGTGATACACAAATTCTCAACATAATACTGTCAGATAAAGCTGTAAATGAAATTTTACTTCCATTAATGTGGTCAATTTGCCTCTTTATGTAAATATTTTGAGTTGCTGTAGGTATTAGTTCAATTATTTTCACTATTAGGCTTTTTTTCTTAAAGGCTTCATTTCATTTGGCCAGTCATTTACTAAATATAATGGATCAACTTGGGGAAAACTAGTTTAATGATGATGCAGAATACCTGTGAAAATATTGATTAATTCAGCTTTTAAAGACTGTTTTATGTTCTTAATGTGACTTTTTTCCTTCCTTCCCTCTTTTAAGTGCAAATTCATAGCTGTATTTTTCTGTACTGTTGTAGATGAGCTTGAAATGCTGTCTGAAGCCAGAGCACGCCTGGCTAATACACAGGGAAAGAAAGCCAAGAGGAAAGCCAGAGAGAAGCAGCTGGAAGAAGCTCGGTAAGCTTTGGTTTGATTTCCTAAACTGGGACTGCTTCTCTTCTCTTTGCACATCAAATCATGGAGTGTTGCTGTTTCTTTAGACGTCTCGCTGCTCTCCAGAAAAGACGAGAACTTCGGGCTGCTGGGATCGAGATCCAGAAGAAAAGGAAAAAGAAGAGAGGTGTGGATTATAATGCAGAAATTCCATTTGAAAAGAAACCTGCCCCTGGTTTTTATGATACATCTGAGGAAAATTACCAGGCCCTGGATGCAGATTTCAGGAGATTACGTCAGCAAGACCTGGATGGAGAATTAAGATCGTAAGTGTGTGTTATACTAAAGAGGGAAGTTTATTTGGAAAAAAAAACCCAAACAACACATATATATGTGTGTCAAGTCCTGGAAATATAATGTGGGCAGGAAATGTATTTTCCATGTGACAGATATGAGTGCAAGTTGCTTCTGCCTTTTCAGTTTCCTGTGTTTTTATCTGTCCAGAAGATCCAGTTCACATTTTGTCTAAGGTCAACTTATATCTTTCTTCTAGTTTACCTTTTATCTCTGAGAATAAGGTTCCTCATGCATTTTCATGCTCTTTAAATGGAAATGTTAATTTTTCTGAGGTTTGTTCTCTTCTAGCAGTTCATTTGCTTGTGTATTTACAGTCCTTCCTTTAAGTAATAACCTTATTAAGATTGCTTACAGGAGAAGATTTTACTTGTAGTATTACTTTTGATGGAATTAAGTCAGCTTGAGTTGGATGTGTCCTTAAAAGCTTAATTTCTCTCCATCCCCCAAAAGAATCCCCAAACATACACTTCAGGAGTTCAGTGCACATCTTGATCATGAGCACTGTGCTATACATTCAATTGCATTTCCCACTGCTTCTGGCAGCTGCTTTTTCCTGAGCAAGTTGGTCCCATGCCATGTACAGTTTTGTTTATTAGCCTGTGATGTGTTTTATCTTTATGGCTCTTAGTTCAGAGGGACAGGCAGGAGCTTCAAACTGAAGCTTATGATTTCACAGTCTACCTCCATTGCTGTTTGAAGAAATTACCATTTTTATTAAATGCTGAAGAGAAACTGCTTCTCATGTCCCACAGAAGATGTTCATCTTCTCTTAGCAGCTGCTGGAGAAAAAGGGAGTGTTCACATCCTCTTTACTGTCTAAATTCTTGGCCTAACATCCTTTTCTTGCTCCAGTGACCCTGTTGATTGTAGCTGAAGCAGCATGAGCTGAACCTGTTGATTAATTCCACCACTTAGAAGCAGGTTCTGCTGCAAGGTCTGCAGATCACATCTAATCACTGAACTTCTGCCCCTCATAGTGCTTTACTCTTCCTGCAGTGCATATCCAGCTTTTGATGAGGGTGCTCTTTGCTTGTTTGATTTACTCTGTGGCTGTTCTGTGTGTTCTGAGCTGATTCTGTCACCCACAACGACAGGGAAAGGGAGGGAAGAGAGCGCAAAAAGGACAAGCAACATATGAAACGGAAAAAAGAGTCAGACTTGCCCTCAGCTATTCTGCAGACCAGTGGAGTGTCAGAATTTACCAAAAAAAGAAGTAAACTAGTGCTTCCAGCTCCTCAGGTGAGGTGTTCTTTGGTAATAAACAACTTATAAACCCTTATAAACCCAACTTATAAACAGTGATTTGTGTTTTATGTTTGTGGCTCTTGTCATTGCATTATATCTCACTTGCCTTGGGGTCTTCTCTTTTGCAGATATCTGATACAGAACTTGAAGAAGTTGTAAAAGTTGGCCAGGCCAGTGAGATTGCACGCCAGACTGCTGAGGAATCTGGAATTACAAACTCAGCTTCCAGCACTCTTCTCTCAGAATATAATGTGACCAACAACAGCATTGCACTAAGGACTCCCAAAACTCCAGCAGCACAAGACAGGATCCTACAGGTAAGGTAGAAATGCACAGAAAGAGTTTTTAGTTTTAGAGCAGTGGTCGAATGAGTAGAAGGTGTAAGTGCCAGAGAGTCATTCCTTGGATTGTGTGCAATGCTGGAATGTGAACTGACACATGATCTCCAGGACACGCTGAAGGGCATAAGAAGCAGATCCTCCTCTATCTTATCAGTTGTCATGGTGTTTCAAAACACTATGGTGCTTTTTTTCTTTAATCATATATTCTGTGAAGCTTTTAACCATTCTCCTGTGTCCTGGGTTGAGCTGGCAAAACACCAACTGTCCAGGACAGAGTGAAAGGGTTCCTCCTCCCCCCAACCAGCCAAGGGAAAAAGAAGAAAGAGAGAAAAGAAAAACCCTCAAAACCAGGTTTGTGCTGGAACTAACTACATGTATTTATACAGAAAAGAGAAAATTAAGAGCATACTACAATATAACACACACTTACACAAGTTATGCATATATAACAAGGCATAACCTCCCACTCCCCAATTAATACAAAGCCCATTACTCTAAATTCATAAGCACTCCAAAAGACACTCAGCAAGAAAGAGAAAGTATAACAACAAAATATTTCTACTTCCCTGAATGCAAACAAAATGCAAGCAGAGGCAACAGGAGCAGGGCCCAGCATAGTAGAGGAGCTGCTGGATGTCCTCCTCTTAGTGCAGCCATGATGGAACTGACCAAGCCACTCCCACACACTGGATTTTACCCCCTTTGAGATGATGTAGTATGGTATGGAATACAATGTTATTGGCTGGAAGGAGGCAGCTGTGAGCTGGCTCAGCCCAGCTTAAATCAGCTGACAATCCTAGGCCTAGCTGAACTTTAAAACCTAAATTTAGGTCCACCTGGCTAAACCCATAACATCCTGGTGTCTCATATAATTTCCCCTTCTCTTGAGTGTTTTTCAGTGTTAAAGATGTATATGAGTTCCTGTCCTTAAAACAGTGTATTTTATGTTGTGCAGCTTTTATTTCAGCTAACAAGAAGTAATTAACTGCAACTATGCAAGAATATTTTCCTAGCACTTTATTGGCTTAAAACCACTTGAGATAAAGTTTGCCAAAACCTTCCTTTGCAGCTTCTGAATTATATTTATGTTACATTAATTGTGTGAGTGCCTGGATTTTTTCAGAAACTGGTTGTGTGGGGAGAAATAGCTAAATGAAATCAGTGCAGCTAGTGTGGAAAACAAACAAAATTCCACCCCAAAGATCCCACCTCAAAACTGAAACCACCCCTTTGTTGAGAAGCTGATTTCAGCAGTTTCATGATAGGAGAGAAGAGGAGGTTCCTGACTCTACAGACCTACGTGTCTGTGCAGTGTTTGCAGGAATGGTCATGTTCACCTTCAAATGGAGTGCTCAGACATAAATGTCACAGTTTTGTGCATGTGCACAGTTTTCCAGATGGATTTAGTGATCTTCAGGGGAGATAATTGCTATTTGCAGTAGTATAATTACCTCAGCTCATTTTCAGTGACTTAATTCTTCCCTGGAACAAGGAAAAAGAAAACAAAAAGTAGGAGGGTAGTAGTTAGATCCCAGATTGGGTCATGGACAAAAATCTGAATAGTGAGCATCTCTTTTTGGAAGGTTTTCTTTGCAATGCAGTTTGGGTAAATGTCACTGAATTTGGATTTCAGAGTGCAAGTGTGCTCTTACATCTGAAAATCTGAATCCTTGGGATGACTTGAGTATTCAGTCACTAGTGAATCTTGCAGATTTAGGGAGTCTGGTATACTGAAAGAACTTGAAACAATAAGTAACCCACTCAATTTTGCAACTCCAGTTTATAATATATTTTACTGGAAATGAAGATTCAAAGTGTTTGTAAATACCACTGTATGAGTCTTGAAGTTATGAACTTTTAAGCATGTTCCACAAACTGATATTCAAATAACTCTTCAGCTTTTCTTACTTTTACTGAACCTGTCAGGCATGTATAATAGTGTGACTGTGAATGTCCTAGTGAAGCACTGCATGTTTGTCTGTTGCACAGGAAGCCCAGAATCTGATGGCTCTCACAAATGTGGATACCCCCCTGAAAGGAGGTCTAAATACTCCCTTGCATGAAAGTGATTTTTCAGGGGTAACACCACAGAAACAGGTTGTTCAGACTCCAAATACTGTGCTTTCCACACCTTTCAGGTAATCAGACTCCTTTTCTGATGGGTGCTTGGGTGGGCATGTGTCTGTTTGGAGGTGGGTGGACAGAGCAGGTTTTGATGTGTGAATTAGTACCTCATGATCAATGCTTGTTGTAGTTTGAGCTGGCAAAATGCCAACTGCCTGGTACCCAGTCACAAAGTCCACTCCCAGAGCAGGAGAGTGAGGGAAAACAGCAGAAACGAGGCTTTAAACACAGTGAGGTTTTTATATTTATACAGAGAAGAGGAGAGCTTAACACAGAATATGAAATAGCACATAGTGACAGCAAACAACAACAGGCTCACCGAGGTCGCCCCAGCTAACAGGTGAAACTCCAAACCAACCAAACCCCCTCCCCAAAGGAAACTTCCCAGCAAGAGGGAAAGAGGAATTAACAGGAATGTGCTCACGTCCCTGGGTAAACACCCACACGGACCAGCAGCAGGGCCTGATATCAGCAGTCAGGGAGCAGGAACCCTCCTGGTCAGAAGCAGGGACCGAAGAGAGCAGAGACTCCTCCCCCCTTGCTTGTTATACTCCCCGACACTTCCTGATGATGTCAGATGATATGAAATACCTCTTTGGCTGCTTAAGTCAGATGATACCTGTCCCCTCTAATCTGTGTCACACCCTTTGAGGCCTGCTAGAAACTGAGGCCTAATGGGGACCTATGCTGACTAAAGCTAAAACTATCACAATGCTCCAAACCAAATTTTAACTGGCTTTTATTTCAAGCCCTTGTACAAGTTCCTCCTTCTCTGTGTCTTTAAAAAGTTCAGCCATGCCCTCTTCATTTGTATTCATACAGTGTATGGCTCATGGAGTTTTGGTCCAAAATGTGGCTTTCTGTGGTCTGGAGCAATATAAAATATACTGGAGTAATACAGGAGTATAAATAGTAAGATGGAATGTCATTCTGTATGTGGATCCTGGGCTTTCCAAAGTATTACCTCAGAGTCAGAGGTATGGGAGGTCCCTTAGCCAAACCCACACTGAATTTTTGAAAAGCTGGAGTAAATATTTTATAAGCCATATATATCCAAAATAAAATATTTCTTATATTGCCAATCTAAATAGCACAGAATTGCTGGTTTAACTCTTACAGTGGATCCTGAACAAATATATATCCCACAAGTGCCAAATACCATACAGCTAAAACATGTTACACTTGGTACATTTTGTCTGTCAGATTTTTCCACTTAGGTTCTAATTTTACTTATATCATGCTAGTAGGAAAAGTGGAGAATGAAATAAAAAGGGCCTTTATGGCAGCTTTTCCAAAGAAGCTTTATTTTGTTTAGAAACTGTGTGCAAAAGCCCTGCTCTTTTAATTAAAAGAGCAGCTACAGCAATGAATCCTCTTTTTTATTTTGACATCTATTGGTGTCAGTGTGATGCAGAAAAAATGTAGAATTTGGCCTGGAGTGATGTGGGTTCATTTGGGTTAATTTATGTTTAAAAATGTAGAGATATTCTAATTTTGTTGTTGGATTGAGATTTTTGTTTGTGGTGGTTTTTTTGCTTCTAAAGTTCAGATTTGCACATGTAAATGTGGTGCCTGTGTATCAACTTGAATGGCTTTCAGAAATGCTCTATGAGTGGAAAAATCCAACACCTTGAGCAGAGAAAAAACTAAATTAGTCCATGGAGTGCCACACTGTTCATGTAGTAGGTCATTGGGATAGAGAACAATATTCCTGCCCAGTCTCAAGGAGGAGCAACTGAGGCCACAGAATCTAAACCTTAATCCATTTTGCCTAACCCCAGGTTCTTAGAAATAATTATTGTCATGTAATTACACCTTCAATAATCAGTGAAAGCAAAGAGGCACCTTCAGGGTGATTCATTCGATTGTAAGATGGGACAGCTGTTGAGCCAGATGATTCTGGAATGAAAGAGTTGCCCAGCTGGTAGGGACATCAGAGCTGCAATTCAATCCTGTTGCTGTATCCCAGCATAATACCTGGTGAGTGGATATTCCAGTCTCCAAAAAGCAGCAGTGGCAGTTTGTGTTGGTGTAGTTCCTGAAACTTCTCTTAACATAATGATGTGTCTGGATTTCAACTTGACAGGTCCTTGGTTACACCTTGGCAGGTTTAAACAATGTATTTTTTTGATTCTTTTAATTGCATAATGCAATTTCACTGCCTCTCAAGAAAAAAACTCTAAATTGAATGTATTGACTGTGTTTATGTAACTTTTTTCAGCATTCAGACTGTTTATTTAAGTAGAGCTCTTTAGGGGAAAAAAGTAATGACCAACTGCTCTTCTCTAGAACACCCTCTCAGGGATCAGAGGGTTTAACTCCTCGAGGAGGACTAACTCCCAAACCTGCCCTTGGCACAACTCCTGGGAGAACTCCGCTGCGTGATAAACTGAACATCAACCCAGAAGAGGGAATGGCAGATTACAGTGACCCATCTTATGCAAAACAAATGGTAAGAAGTACTTAAGAAGTGGAATTCAGTGCTCTATTAATTTGCAGGATTTTTAAATCTCTTCTGCTAAGCAGAAATTTATTTTATAAAAAAAGCATGTATTATTTCTTCCACCTGTCTACAGGTCTGTCTTCATCACATAATAAAATCTTCATTTAAAAGAACAGAAATCTTGCCACTTAGAATGGCTTTCAGTGTGCTCAGTAAGGCACTCTAAAGCTGTTTGTCTAAGAAGACATAGTTAAGTTTCCATCCTACATCTTTGAAGCTGCAGGCAATATATATCAAGCAAAGATTCATTTTTCTTGCAGTCCTGCACAGTCCTCTAATCCCTTGTCATCTTGGCTTCCCATTTACCTACAGGGCCTTTTCATCAGTCTGTTGTGTTGACAACACTGAGCTAAAGGAGTTAAATTTTTGCCATTAGGAGCACTTGGGTTAGAGATGTGCAGTAATCTGAGTCCCATCCAGATTCTTTCATCACCTTTGGCAACAGATGTTTCCATTCTGGAAAATTCATCCAGATGGACCCTGCCAATTACGTGTGGTATAGGAAGGCCTATACCTAATAGGTAGCACCTTGGAAACTCCTTTTATGTGGCTGATTCTGCAGCCTCAGCTGTGGCTTTGGATATCTCCCACCTGAGCTATTGACAGTTTTGTTTTGGATCTAGGTGAGGATATCCATTCCAGGTTTTTGGCTAGTTTTCACAAAAATAAGTTCAGAATTTCAGAGTTCCCCTTGACTTGAAGGAGTCCCTTTCAACTCAGAATATTCTGTGAATATCTGAGAAGTTTTATTTGATGTCCTTATACTTACTTTGGTTCTGTCCTAACCTTTTCATAATAAAAAGGATTTTTGCTGCCAGAATCAAAACTGGGGCTTCAGTTTTCCTGCTGGTTTCCAGATGTGGTACTTTCTGGTTTTGCAGCACAATAAGGTGGGCAGGTGATATGAGCAGTGTATTGTTCCTCTTTGCTAATGTCAGTGGGTGGAGTGTGGTTGTATTGCACCTCTGCATGACTCCAGAGGCATCACATCTGCCTGTTGTTCCCACAGGAGAGAGAGTCCCGGGAGCACCTGCGCCTGGGACTCATGGCCCTCCCTGCTCCCAAGAATGACTTTGAGATTGTGCTTCCTGAAAATGCAGAAAAAGAACTTGAAGAACATGAAGTAGATGAAACCTTTGTAGAGGATGCTGCTGACATAGAAGCCCGCAAGCAGGTTGGTGTGTGAGTCATGGAGAGAGCCTTTTTGTTTGAAATAAAATGTGTTCTTTGTATGGTTCCTGTAGTTTAGTGGAAATTTCTTCTACAGGATAACAAAGTGAAATGTACCTGTTGCTTTTGCTTCCATCAGGCTGTACATAGGATAAATCAGTTTCCTCTCTAAATCCTTTTCTTTCTTTGTTAATCTTACATATCACATAACATTTTCTTTGAATTTTGTCTCCCAAAAGGTAAAAATATAATTAAAAGCATTTTTCTACAGAGGCACATGCTTGATTTTAAGCACATAAGAATTGTGCTTTTCTTTTTTCCTGTCTCAGAGCTAAAAGCTGTTGCTTGTGGAATGTAAGACAGGTATATGCAAATTCAGGCAGGCTGGTAGAAATGTGCCATGCAGTGAATTGGTACCTTTGACTTGTACCACAGGATTACCCAGACAGCCAAGTTGTGAATGGGTCCCTGTTGTTTGTTGAAGAATCAGGGAAGGCTGGATAAAGTAGTATCTTAAATTCTGCCAGTTAAATGGCTGTACTGGCCAGTAATCAGACCTTTAAATTTTTGTAACAGTCCCTTTTCCATTTATTACCTATCCTAATATTTGTGATCCAAATCTCTTTTTGTTATATACCTTCTGATGGTTTTTTGAGTGCAGAGAGGTTTTTGCTAATCATTGTGCTTTGACAAGTGAACAAAATATTTTTAAAAATTCTGTGTTTTGGTATCTTTGAATAGATTAAGCATTTCCCAGAAATGTTTCCCAGTGTGTCCTGTTTGGGAAGGAACATGTTATATACATAGAAATGTATGTCTTGTGCATACATACCCTAATAAAAAATCTGAATGAATCATAGAATAATAGAATCGATTGGGTTGGAAAAGACCTCCAAGATCATCGAGTCCAACCCTTGGTCCAACTCCAGTCCCTTTACCAGATCATGGCACTCAGTGCCACGGCCAAGCTCAGTTTAAAAACCCCCAGGGATGGGGAATCCACCCCCTCTCTGGGCAGCCCATTCCAATGCCTGAGCACTCTCTCTGCAAAGAATTTTTTTCTGATATCCAACTTAAATTTCCCCTGGCAGAGCTTGAGCCCATCGTGCCCCCTTGTCCTATTGCCGAGTGCCTGGGAGAAGAGACCAGCCCCCACCTGGCCAGAACTTCCCTTCAGGTAGTTCTAGACAGTGCTGAGGTCACCTCTGAGCCTCCTCTTCTCCAGGCTAAACACCCCCAGCTCCCTCAGCCTCTCCCCATAGGGCTTGTGCTCCAGTCCCTTCACCAGCCTTGTTGCTCTTCTCTGGACTCGCTCCAGCCCCTCAATATCCTTTCTGAACTGAGGGGCCCAGAACTGAACACAACACTCAAGGTGTGGCCTCACCAATGCAGAGTACAGGGGAAGGGTCACTGCCCTGGGCCTGCTGGCCATGCTATTTTTGATACAGGACAGGATCCCATTGGCCTTCTTGGCCACCTGGGCACACTGTTGGCTCATGTTGAGCTTCCTGTCAATTAGTACTCCAAGGTCCCTTTCTGCCTGGCTGCTCTCCAGCCACTCTGTGCCCAGCCTGGAGCGCTGCAGGGGGTTGTTGTGGCCAAAGGGCAGGACCTGCACTTGGCCTTGTTGAACTTCATCCCATTGGAATCAGCCCATCTCTCAAGTCTATCCAGATCCCTCTGCAGAGCCCTCCTGCCTCCCAGCAGATTGACACTCCCTCCCTCTAATTTAGGTGTTTTGAACAGAGGAAAGAATTTGAGTTGCACCATGATCCTGCCTTTCAAGTGAAGATGTGACATGCTGGGATTAGAACATGGAAGATCCTGGTTATTGTTCCTGAAGTTTCAGACAACACTGACTTTCCATGTTATTTATTGCCTAAAAGTGTATTGTAAAGAGAACTCATGTTTTTACACTTTCACAAGTATTGTTTTAGTGAAATGCACACATTAGGTCATTGAAGATGAAAATAGAGACCTGGCTGTAAATTGAAGAGTCTTTCATCCTGATGAATTTCATGTCTGGAGAATTAAAGCAGTTGTCAAACTTGATGTGGAGAAATGTGTAAAGAATGATGGAGCTGAGACTGAAGGAGGACTTGATGTCTGGAAATGAGTTTTGAAGAGATCCCTTTTCTTAGAGTCACTCTGCTGTGCTCTTCCCATTCGCTTTAGAGGCAGTAAATTATGTTGTCATCACATTATTTAGTTCTGGCTTTGTAACATGAAGTCTTCATTCTTTAAGGAATCTTCACTGCATTAATCAATTAGTTTTTATATCACATACATTTCTAGGAAGCATTTGATTTTGTTGCAGTAGCTGGAGTAACACTTGGCTTGTTTGTTTAGGCCCTCCGAGAAGCAGAGCGAGCCAAGGAACTAAAGAGGATGCACAAAGCTGTGCAGAAGAATCTGCCACGGCCCTCAGAAGTAAGTGGAAACAGAATTCACTGTTAAAGAAAAAAAAGTAGAAATAAAGCTTTTAACAAATACAGGAGAAAATCTTCATTTGAGTATGCTGATTTCAGCCTGAAGGGAACTTCCACAGCAAGTTGTCGTGAGGTATTTCACCTGCAGAAACATTCAGGTTGCTGTATGTGTGTCACAGCTCAAGGGATTTTAGTACCTTTTCACTGGGGTTTAGCTGATACCTCAGATTCATACTTGGGTGGAGATACATGAATTTAATGTGACCTTTGGTGTATATGGTGTTCAAGAACTTTTTTTTATTCCTGGGCAGGTTAATGAAACAATACTGAGACCCTTGAATGTGGAACCACCTCTAACAGACTTGCAGAAAAGTGAAGAGCTAATAAAGAAAGAGATGATTACTATGCTCCATTTTGATCTTTTACACCACCCATTTGGAGAACAGCCTAGTGGGAAGAAAGGGAAAGGCCCAGGATTTGGCAGCAACAATGCAGAGCACATGGCTTACTTGGAGCAAAATCCTTATGAGAAGTTCTCCAAAGAGGATCTCAAGAAGGTGAGAACTGGGTGGCCTAAATAGACCTGATATCTCCTTCTTGGCATGGTCCTGTAATCTTGCAAAAAAACATGGTTCCAAGCCTGCACAAAGTTCATTTGGAAGATCTCCTGAGTGTTGTATGAAGAGCTGTAATTATGGAATTCTTGAGGTTGGAAAAGACCTCTGAGATGATCAAGTTCAATCATTAACTGAGCACTGCCAAGCATTAAGTAAGGATAAGTTATGAAGTTACTAAGTAAGGATAATGTACATGAACATTCTCTTTTCTATCAGCTGATGTTAATCTGGTCACTCAGCAGAATGATGGGGATGCTGCATTTGCCCACAGACACTGTCAGTTACATACAGTTGTGAATGTGTTGTGGTTGCTTATCATTTAAAGTAAGGGTAGGAGCTGTAATACCCCAACAGTTACCAAAATCTACTTCTCTGTTTCTGGAAATTGGGCTTAAGTCATTGAGGCTTTAACTAGGTGTGATATCCACCTTCTGCTGCCTCTGTATTTGTTAATCTGGAATTACAAAGCATTTTCTTCAGAGCAGTGCAGACTAAATAAAACAGTGGCATCAGCTTGTAAGTTGGAACAGGAAGTCAAGTTGTTTAATTATGCTTGTCAGGCGTGATCCAGGAGGGCTGTGCTGGTGCAGAGCCTGCTGGGCTGTGGCAGCTGATCTGACAGCATACCTGGTTCACAAGTGCTGAGCAGGCAGAATGGTGCTTGGCTGAGGGGAGTGGGCGGTCTGGGCACTCTCTGCTGTTTTACATTGTAATCCCAAGTTAAACAGCAACCCTGGACCAGGGTTCCGGTTCGGGCTGTTCGCTTATTTAAGCAGCTACAGATGTTGCCTTCTGCTGCCAAGTGACAGATGGGCAGTTCAGGCACACAGTGCTGTGGTTTGGTTCTTTCAAAGAGCTTCACCTGTGAAGCTGTGCCAGTAACCTTTGACCAAATTCTTACAGGCCTAAAAGTGAGTGAAAGGGACAGAATCACGTGCCACCAAGTCCTCTGTTTTATGCAGACTCCTGCTCTCTGAGACTTGTACTCTGTGCTCTACACCTAAATCCCATATTACTTTCAAGAGACTGTAAAGATGCACAGCCAGTCTCCTTGACCATATCTACCAATGAATCGAGCCTAAAATGACAAACAGTGAACAGTATGTACTTCCAATTTGCTGTTAAGCAAAAAATTATACTTGAAGATTTCTTACCAGGAGAAGTTAAAGATGGAAAATACAGTTAGATCCTGAATTTCAGTGCCCTGACAGTGTCAGATTGTTCCCTTAGGAATGTTCTCCAAGGGCTTTTTCTGGTTGTTTTGAATTGCAGCAAGAATCTGGTTTTCTATCACTTCCCTTAGAGACTATTACATGGTCCAGTAGTTTTTGTCTGGAAACTTTTTTCAGAGTCCCTGGAAATTCTGTCTCCTAACTGATGGGCAGAAGTTTTGTTGTATCCTTGCTCCTGCTCACTCTTTAACATTCAGCATAATATGCCTTCTTTATCTAAAATCCAGTTCAAACCAGGAACTTTTCCTATCTGTGTGCTCTGATCTGGGGCTTGTTTATTTTCCTTTACTTCCACTTGTTTTTAGAATGTCTTCCTCCTAAAATCCCTACATAAAATGGTCCTTTGTTCTGTTATGTGTAGTGTCTTTTGGGAAGGCTTAGCAGTGGTGCTGAGCATGGTGGGCTGAACTGGGGAACTCTTTGGTGCCACAAGTAAATAACCTTAAGTAGTTCTCAAAGTGTACTAATAGAGCTGATTGAAAGTAAACCTTTATAAGATTCAGCTTTGTCAGGTGTTATTAGGTTATTCCTATTTTATCTGTCTTGATCATCATGGACAAGTAATTAATTTTCCTTTCTCTGAGACCATCTAATCTGGTGATACCTGAATTACTTTCTGGGCAACATCCTGTTATGAAACATAATGTTTGCTTGAAGATACTGACTGCTGATAGGGAAATTCATGATGCATGTGCAAATCCTGTTGAAAGAGAAGACATGGACATGCACTTAGAACCAGTGAAGTCCAGATCAGCAAATACATTTTAGTTTTTGTAGTTACAAATAAATTCAAAGTGACCTGGATGCCTGTGTAGTTTTGTGGGCCAGGCTTTTTGTCAGAAACATTGAGAGTTGTGAGAACAACACAAATCTTTAAGTTACTTTTTAAACTAAGCTGGTTACAGCAGAGTGCTCACATCTCACTGGTTCTCTGGCCACAGAATGTGTTAAAGTCAGGGCAGTATTTCCTGCAGTGAAGCTTACACAGCTCACCCGTTACTATTTAGACTTGACTTTTCAGGTTGTGTAGAGAAGGGCAGGCAAAAGGAAATTAAAAGTGATTTTTGTTTCATAGAACAGCTGCTTCTGTCTGTACAATTCTCCCTCCCCTCAAGGTCCTCGCTTTTATCTCTGTTCTTCTGCAGCAAGATGAAGTATCTTGCTGTGCCACAGCTTTCATTAGCCACGGCAGAGTGATGTCAGGCTTGGCCAAATTATATAAAATGAGGGATAGTTGCACTGTGAGTAGCCTCCTAGCCTGGGTTTCATTTGTAATCCACAGCATCTGTGTTCGATTTCATAGTTAGCTTAACCTGCTGGTGAGCCTTTAGTATGAAAAGAAAAGCTGCCCCCATGAATTGCACACTGAAGGATTGAAAAGAAGAGGAATTTTCTTGTATCCTGTGCGCTGTAACTGCAGTTTATTTCTCATCCTTCCCAACAGGCACAAGATCTACTGGCACAAGAGATGGAAGTGGTAAAGCAAGGAATGGGGCATGGAGAGCTGTCAAGTGAAGCTTATAACCAGGTGTGGGAAGAATGTTACAGCCAAGTGTTATACCTGCCTGGACAGAGCCGCTACACAAGGGCCAACTTGGCCAGCAAAAAAGACAGAATAGAGTCACTTGAAAAGAGACTCGAGGTCAGTGTCACTTTTTTCCTGTTTTTTGCACCTGCTTTTAGGGTTTTTTAGAGTCTCTTTCCTCGTGTTTTGTTTGTTTTTTCTGTCTAAGAGTTAGAGGTTACTTGATGAATCAGTCAGGTCTTTTGGTGGGATTCCTTTGAAAAGGTCATTGAGACTGTAGCCCAGCTCATCTCACCTACTTTGTTCTCAACTGGAGAGAAGATCAGGTTCTGCTTTGTCTTAATTCTGTGTGGACTTTTGTTGTTTTCCTAATGTCCACTATTAACAGATCAGATACCCAATCTTTCTAACTTTGTACTTTTCCCCCTGATAGTGACTAATATGAGATACATGAGACAAAGATGCTTAAAAACAAATGTCTGGATCAAAGTTCCTCTGAAGTTCTTTTTCCAACTTAAGATTTGTTTTCTGATTGACTGTGACATACATGAAGGTCCAGATAGTCCTGAATACTTATCAGACTGGTATCTTTTGCCAGTTCCAGTGATTCCCTCCAAAAAAGTAAACAATGGATGTTTGTGATCTCATTCCACTTTATCAGACCCTTTGACACTGATTTCCCTTACCCTGTCCCCTCTTTAGAGTTTCACCCAAACACTCCACACAAAAAAACCTCTGAAATACACAGCATTTATGATAAGTGAGCTAGTTTGAAATGGTGTATTCCCACAGAATATGTGTTTGTCCCAACTTGCAGTGAGTCATTAAATGTTCTACAAAATACCATTTTAGCCTAAAAGTCTCTCTGCAGATTATTTTGTTCCACAGTAAAAGGAAACTTTACCAAAAAATTTTACTGTGTTTAAGATCAACATAGGTACTGTTGTGAGAATTAACCATCACAAATAGCTGCTGCCACAGAAATAACACGAGAGAGGCCAGAAAGACTGCAGTTTCACTTGACTCATACACATGAAACACAGTGTGAGTGTGTGTTTTGTGAAGCCTGTCAGTCAAGAGTATCATCCAGGTACAGACTCTGCAGTTGTCAACCTGCCAGCAGTTCACCTGCACGTAGAGTGGCAGAGTAAGGGTTTCCTATGAGTGGCAGAGCCCTTGTCGTGCCGCTGCTCCCCCAGCAGAGAGCACCATTGCCCTGCCCAGCGCTGCCTGGGAGCCTCACTGAGCTCCGATTCCCCAAAGCTCCTGTCACAGCACAGCAGCAGCCTGGCTCTGCATGGCTGCGGGGCCAAGTGGGCACCGTGCCAGGAATCAGTGGGCTGCACCTAATTTGTGTACAAATGCTTTTGAAATTTAAATATCTGAGGCCCAAAATGACATTAAAAGGGCGTTATTAAAGTTGCAAAGTCAAACAGTCCAAGTTGGGGAGTGCACAAACAGCCTTTATTTGCCTATGCATATGCTTTATGAGACAGCCTTTAATTTCGTGATTGCAGCCTAGTTTTTCCACAGACTCATTTACTGCTCAGGGTGGATGGTGCTTGCTTAGTGACTAGCTCTTGAATATTTTGTTTTCCCTTTGTTGTTTGGTGTGTGGCCCTGTGCCTTTATGCTGTGCACTAATTCTGCAGTCTAAATTGGTTACTTCTGTGTGGGCTTTCTTGTGCTGTTGATCTCTGCCCATCTCCTCCCAATATTTGAATGAGTAGTTGGTGGTGGAATGCTTATTAAAGATACTGAAGCAAAATAAGTCAGGTCAAGTCATCCATTCGTCAGACTCCTGTATGTTTGTTCTAAGTGCTCATTGCTCTGTAGTCACAAGACTACAAGTCACCCAGGAAGCAAAATACAAATCACAGGTCTTGCAAAAAAAAATAAAATTGAGTTTTATTTGCTGCCAAAATTGCATGGTACTCTGTGGAACACACTTAACAAAATCCAGCTAGCTGTGTCCCAGCAGGCCAGGGAGGTGATCCTGCCCCTCTGCTCAGCCCTGGTGAGCACATCTGGAGTGCTGTGTCCAGTTCTGGGCTCCTCAGGACAAGAGAGACACGAAGCTCCTGTAGCAGGTCCAGTGGAGGGGGACAAACATGATGAAGGGACTGGAGCATCTCTCAGATGAAGAAAGGCTGAGGGAGCTGGGCCTGCTCAGCCTCAAGAAGGAGATGACTGTAGGGGATCCTCCCCCATGACTGTCAGTGTCTGCAGGGAGGGGGCAGAGGATGGACCAGGCCCTGCTTAGGGTGCCCAGCACTGGGACAAGAGGAACAGACAGGAACTGATGCCCAGGAAGTTCCACCTGAACATGAGGAAGAACTTCTGTCCTGTGCAGTGACAGAACACCGAACAGATTGCCCAGAGAGGGTGTGGAGTCTCCCTCACTGAGGATATTCCAGAGATGTCTGGACACATTCCTGTGCCGTGTGCTCTGGGATGGCCCTGCTTGAGCAGGAAGGTTGAACCACATGACCCACTGTGGTCCCTTCCAACCTGACCCATTCTGGGATTCTCCGTCAGCGGATCAGTCACTGCAGTCACAGGATTCTCTCACTAATGTAGCTGCATCCACTGGGAGCTTGGAGTGCTGCTGGATGAGGCTGATGGCTTGGTGCACTTCCACACACAATCTTCCTCCCCTGTTTTACTGTGTTCCAAAGTACCATCCCCCAGTTCAGTCAGGCACTGGGGCCCGCAGAGCTCTCCCTGCCCCACAGCTGCAGGTGCAGTGAGTACAGCACTGCCTCTCACAGCTCAGTTTGTTGAGTGCAGGTGGACTCTCTGCAAAGTTAAATTTGAGCTGAAAATCTCTCCCAAGTGTGTGCAAAATGCAGTTTAGTGTAGCTCTGTGGCCTGACCTATTTAAAAGGCCCTTCTTAAAAGCAAGATATACAGTTTTTTAAGCATAGGTCACCTGCTGAATTGGTTTTTTTTTTAAATAGTAAATAAAACCCATAACAGTTTAATGAACAAACGAATATGCAATAAAAAAGCACAGCAATTTTTTTCCCCCTAACTCATTCTGAGCAATGCTAAAATCCACCTTCATTTTAATGTTTTTTCAAGGAAAATTGTCTGAAAGCAATATCAGTTGAAATAGATATTTTAATGGGAAGTATCAGACAAGCTTAATGAAAAGCAGGGATATTAGCTCAGCTTTCAGTACCCCAAGATACTTGACTATACTCAACTTCCTTTGAGAGAAGAGTAGAAGCTGTAAAATAGACTTTGCCAGCAACAGCAGCTGATGCTGGTCAGTTTTGGGGCTGCTGCTTGTCCTGTATGTTGTACTAAAATCATTAGGGGTAAAAACAAAAAGCCAGGAGAGTTAAGTGATATTTGGCACAGCTGCACTGTCTATAGTTCCATGTGGGACTGCTGACACCCTGCAGATCCTGTGTGAAAAATCCAGCTCTTCCTGGGACTGTTCATCCATGGCTCAGAGATTCCTGGCTGGATTGATGGTGTGGACACACAGTTGTCTTCCTCTAATTGGCCTGTTCTCACTGCCTCAGTGGTTAGTGGTGGCAGCCTCGTGTGTGTTGACATGACATCCATCTTTCTGGAATTGATGGTGATATCACAAACAGATTTGGGCTGTTATTGATGAACTTGAGGAGGCAAAGTGGAGCATTGTGGAGAGCTGCTGTTTGGCTGGATATCCTGTCCAGGCACCATGAGCACTAGTTGCAATGTTGGAGGGTACTGCTTCATGTTAGGAATACTTTTCACTTCTTTGTTCTGAGGGTTTGGGACTCTTTGCATGCATTACTTAGTGTGGTTTAAGAGTGTTACAGGATTAGTATGTGAACACTTTTGCATTACAGAGGGAGAGTTTCAGGCCCATCCAAGTGAATCCCTGTGACCTCACTATGTACCTGTGGCACAGCTTAGATTTGTGGAATTTTTTGATATTTCCAGTGGCTTTGGGAAGTCCAGCATGTTTTTAAGAGGCACTGCAGAGCAAGTCATTCCAGAAATGGGGAGTTTTCTGGTGCTTACAGTTGCATTTCCATCTTCAGTTCTCTACAATTCCCTTCTCTTCCAAACCATATATTTATAAAGAAAAGCATTTCTCCTAAGGTGTGTGTGACGTTAGGGACCTTATAAGATGAAATGAGATAATAGAGGCATCTATTTAACAAACTAGTTGCTTCCCTTTGTAGTTCATCACATACAACTTCCTGCCAGCATTACTTTTCCTTTGAAGACAGTTCATAAAGTTGGCTCACAGCATACAAACTTTTTTATTAAAATTGTGGTAGTTAACGTTATAATTTCATTTTGTTGTTAAATTATAAACACTATTGAAAACCTGCAGGGGAAGAAGCTCTAAGTGCACTCTATGTGCAAAGTGTAGTCAATTATTTATTCTTTGCAGTATCCAAGATACATCAAGGTGATAATTTACCAAAGTGTCCATTTTTGCTTTTGATTGCAGCCCAAGTCCTCTGAATTAATTCAGATTAAAAGCTACTTGTTTAGCTGGAGTTTATGGGTTACATGGCACACTGTGCAGCAGAGTGTGTGCCTTACTAGTTTATTGGAGATTGTATTTTAATTTCTCTCTAGTTTACAGGCTTCTAAAGTTTGCAGTTTCTTTTGCATTTTCAGGTGAAAAAACACCTGGAGAAAATAAGAGATTTTATAAGACTAGAAATAGAGAAGTTACTTACAAAAATGAAACATGGTGGGAATCCTGAGTAGTCTTGCTTTTATGCTCACATATTATTTTGTGCTGCTGTGTTGCCTTTGTGGAATAGACTGTTTCTAATGAAGTCTGTTGGGACTGTAGTTGGAACCAGAGGGTCACAGCAAAGGTTATCAGTAGTTTTCACTGTGCAGTTTTTCAGAACCTGATAATTTATGTTCTTAGAAATAAAGGTGAGCATTGACAAAACTCTCCAGTGCAAAAGGCCTTTGTGTGCTGTCACTGTTCAAAATTGACTGTTGCAGCCTCACCATGGGGCTTCTGCTGTTTGCTGATGTGCCTCTCCTCTGGAAGGGACCTGTGCAGGCAGTCTGGGTTTGCAGGGGTGATTTTTGAAGGTAATTACACTGTGCTTGCTGCCCTGCTTGCCTCACAGACACAGCAGTAACCCACGTTTGCTTGCAGTTAATCAGAGTTGTCCTCTGGAGTTGTTGCTGTCATCTGACTACATTTTTTTTTAACTTGTGAGTGGTAGAGAGCTCCAAAAATGTAGTAAAAGTAAATGATTTGTTTTTCTTCTAAACTGTGCTCTTCTAGACGTGTTTCTGCTGTGATTGAGGTAGAATCAGAGAGTTATTAAGGCTGGAAAAGGCCTCTGAAATCAGCAAGTCCAATCATCAGCCTGACACCACCACTCTGTTCACCAATAACCTGTGTCCAGAAGTACCATATCCACACAATTTCTGAACACTTCTAGATATGATGACTTCACCACTTCCCTGGGTTCAAGTGCTTGACAACCCTTTCTGTAAACAAACTTTACCTAATATCCAATCCAAACCCCACCCCTGGTGCAACTTGAAGCCCTTCCATTTTGCTCTAGCACTTGTTTCCTGGGAGAAGGGACCAACCCACACCTGGATACAACCTCCTTTCAGGGCGTTGTAGAGAGCATGTGTGTCACTGATAGTACTGCTAATCTTAGAAGCAGTTCCCAAATAAAAATGTTCAAAGTGGACTTTAATGTTGTGACTGTAGATCAGCAGTGGCTGCTGACTTAGCCCAGTGTCCTGGGTTGAGCTGGCAAAACACCAACTGTTCAGGACAGGGTGAAAAGGGTTCCTCTCCCCCCAACCAGCCAAGGGAAGAGAAGAGGGAGAGGGGAAAAAAAACCCTTCAAAACCAGGTTTATGCTGAAACTAACTACATGTATTTATACAGAGAAGAGAAAATTAAGAGAAAACTACAATATAACACACACTTACACAAGTTATGCATATATAACAAGGAATAATTTCCCACTTCCCAATTGATACAAAGCCCATTACTCTGAATTCATAAGCACTCCAAAAGACACTCAGCAAGAAAGAGAAAGTATAACAACAAAAATATTTCTACTTCTCTGAATGCAAACAAAATGCAAGCACAGGCAACAGGAGCAGGGCCCAGCATAGTAGAGGAGCTGCCAGATGTCCTCCTCTTAGTGCAGCCATGATGGAACTGCCCAAGCCACTCCCACACACTGGATTTACCCCCTTTGAGATGATGTAGTATGTTATGGAATACAATATTATTGGCTGGAAGGAGTCAGCTGTGAGCTGGCTCAGCCCAGCTTAAATCAGCTGACAATCCTAGGCCTAGCTGAACTTTAAAACCTAAGTTTAGGCCCACCTGGCTAAACCCATAACACCCAGTAACTTTCTAGATTATTCTAGTTCTGGGTAGTTGGCTGCTATGAGCTTCTGTGGAACACTTGATACACTCTCTACTCTTGTTATTCAACAGTCACAGTACTCGTTACAGTATTTGAAGACAAGTCATTATAATTTAAGGTACATGGCTCAGGTGGAGGTTGCTCTTGGGTTATTGGATTTGGCTGTGAGAAGAGAGAACAGTGTTGTGCAGGTATCAGTAAGTCATAATGCTGTGGGATCTACATTGCAAATACAGGAGTTTATGTTGAGGCTTCCCTATTCAGATGGGCAAAGGTGGCTTTATGTTGGCCTGCAGGCTCTGAACATTTGGGCTGGGTTCAGTTGTGAAATTGCAGTTACTTACCAGCAGTGCCTTAACTGAGGATCTTTTGTGACTGAATCTTGCCATGAGAAACTTGGTGTGATTCCACTCAGAATTAATTCCTACTTTTTTTCTCTTGAAATGTGCACACCCTGTCCCTCTTTGACTGTTCTGATACTGATCAGCCCTTTTTCTTAATGGTCCTCATTCTCTCTTGTACATTGAGTAGAGCATTTTACTGGAGATGGAGGTGTTCAAAACCAGGCTGGATGGGACTCTGAGCAACCTGGCCCAGTGGAAGGTGTCCCTGCCCATGGCAGGGGCTTGGAATGAGGTGGTCTTTAATCCCTTCAGCCCAAACCACTCTGTGATTCCATGGTCTTCAGTGTGACAGCAGAGGTGTGAAATTGTGTCAGTCCATCGAGTGCTTCCAAGTTCATGAGCTGAGCTCATCATGTCTGTTTGGTAGATGTGAGCCCATATTGTTCTACACTGGAAATGTAATTTTTCTTTGCTATTAACCCCAAGGCTCAGTTTGCAGCAGAGTTGACTGGTACCTGTTACTAACTTGGGGGCAGGTAAGAGGCAGGGCTCTACAGAGAGTTTTGCCTGGTCAGACTGTAGACAGATGAAACAGTGTTTCAAGCCAAAAAATGGAGAATTCTGTCCAAGATCTGGAATTGGAAAAGTAGAGTAATCGATGAGGTTTCGTTTACAAAAACATCTACTGTTGAGGGCACCATCAGGCTTGTCAAGGCCAATGACCCCACCATGCCCAGAGGATGCTGTGGTGTCTCGGTCCTCGTTGCCCCTGGGGTGGTTTGAAACGCTTGTGACAGACACCGTTGGGTGTCCCGGTGTGCACACCCTCCCTGCGGCTGCTCCTGCCGGCTGAGCCAGCCTGAGGCAAGTTCACAAACCCTGCTGTTTAAGGGAAGTTAATCCATCTCCTGCCAGCAGAATTGGGTATGGGAGGGCCACTTACACTTCTGAGGTGAGGAAGGAAGTTACAGTAACATTTAGAGTAGTTCTCTATATGTTCCAAGAGTAACCTATTCAGCGGCGTAGCTGGAGCTGGCAGAGGATTTCTCTGCACAAGTGAAGCAGCTTTATGATGATATGTTGATTCTCCAAGGTCACGGAACGAGTTGGTTTGCTTTTCACTATGGCTTCAGTCAGAACATGTAACACTTTTTCTTCCATGTTTGTTTAATCCATCAGGCATGATTAAGGTCAATTAAAAGACAAGAGAGCTTAAAGCTTAATGCTGTTCAGGGATTACCAGGAGCTCCACATTTAATGGAAGGAAAACAAAATAGTCAGGCCAGGGGAAGAGCCCTTTGAACTGAGAAGGGGTGTCCTCAGTAGACTTGGTGAAATGAGGAGCTCTGAAAATGAAGTTTTTAAGGCACTTGAGCTCTTCCTTCCTCAGAGTCAGTTTTCATTTTTTACCCATGGATGTTTGTTCTCATTAGGAGTCCTTCCTTCTTTGTTGTCCTTAGTTAAACCTTAGAAGTAACCTCTTACCTAAAATTTCCCTGCTAAATTTAAATCCTTCTTTCTTGCTCAGTGGCCATAAAGCAGATTAATTTTTCACAATGGTCTTTAGGATATTTAAAGCTCAGTGTTGTGTCTTTATTCCTTCTGTTTTTGTTAGAGGAAAACCAAACCAAACCCCCCTGTTTCTCCAGTGGCTCTTGCTTTTCTGGATCATGTTTTGTACAATTCTGGTCATGTCTGTTCCTCTGTTTTGGTTTCTCTTCTTTGGTTCTCTAGTGCTGTATTTAAAACTAAACACAATTCTACTAGACATGAGGGAGGGCTTTTACCTCAGAGATTTGGGATGGGATGAAGCTCTCACACTTGCCCTAACATCATATATCATTTTACCCTCTGTCTGTACATCCTGTTCTCATTTTGCTGTAGCTGGTATAAAAGTCAGCAGAACCAAAGCCAGCCAAGGAGCAGTACAAAATAAATAAGTGGAGAAATCTTTCAAATGTCTTTCCCTTTTCTGCTGGGTTCAGAGGGGGAAATGGTTGTCAGATTTTACTAAAATCTATTTCTTAGCTTTAAGAAAATAATGTAGACTACTGTTTAAACACACCTCTTCATAACTGCTTGGAATTTTTAGCTTGGTATCTGAGCCCTAAAATTTTATGAAGCTTGAACTAAAATTATAAGCAGTTGTTGGCATTAATGCAGCAGTCAGCAATTTTTAATAAATAGTATTTGTTACAAAAGCTAAGACCTCCCTTTGACCTTTTCATAGTAGGTCCTAAAATCTTGTAGTTGGAAGGGAGGAGTAAAGGTGGTGAGTGTTCACATTTCTCTCTATAAGCAGAGAAGGAAGAAAGGGCTGTTATTTCTGGGTTTAGATACTTGAGAGGCTTTTTTTTCTTTTTTTTTTCTTTCTTTTCTGATTTTTTTTCTTTTTACAGCAGTGAAGCCTGTGATAATCCAAGATAGACAAGGAGCTGAGAAGCAGCATATAACCTAAGAAGCTCTAGTATTTAACTGTCCAGTATCCAGACCAACTCAGAGACATTAAGTCCAGTTCTTATTGTCTGAAAATTTCATGAGTGCTTAAATGATCAGGCTCTGACACCATAATAAGCACTGGACTTAAACTGGCTTTTTTTTTCTTGGAAAAAAAATGCTTTATTATATCTAATACACTAAAAACTTACTCAGGGTGGGATTGGTCCTCTGACCTGAGGTAACATAGAATCACAGAATCATAGAATGGATTGGGTTGGAAAAGACCTCCAAGATCATCGAGTCCAACCCTTGGTCCAACTCCAGTCCATTTACCAGATCATGGCACTCAGTGCCACGTCCAATCTGTGTTTAAAAATCTCTAGGGATGGTGAATCCAGCCCCTCTCTGGGCAGCCCATTCCAATGCCTGATTACTCTCTCTGGAAAGAATTTTTTTCTATCTCCAACTTAAATTTCCCCTGGCAGAGCTTGAGTCCATCGTGCCCCCTTGTCCTATTGCTGAGTGCCTGGGAGAAGAGACCAGCCCCCACCTGGCCAGAACTTCCCTTCAGGGAGTTCTAGACAGTGCTGAGGTCACCTCTGAGCCTCCTCTTCTCCAGGCTAAACACCCCCAGCTCCCTCAGCCTCTCCCCACAGCACTTGTGCTCCAGTCCCTTCACCAGCCATCTGAGCAAGCAGTTTGTTATGTCCCCAGGTACTCAGGGTTTAGCATTTCATTAGAAAACTATGTTGCTGAGAGAGCACAGAACGACAGAATGGGTTGGTTTGGAAGGGACCTTAAAGATTTACCTCATTCCAACTCCTGCTGTAGGCAGGCACACCTTCCACTAGAACAGGTTGCCCAGAGCCCCACCCAGGCTGGTCATGAACACTTTCAGGGATGGGGAGTTCACAACTTCTCTGGAAATCTGTGCCAGAGCCTCACAACCCTCACAGTAAGAATAAGATCTTCACTCAAGACAACAGAATAGTGGAACTTCTCTAAACAATCTTTTCTAAGCTGCTCTAGAACAGTGACATTGGGAGTTTCATTTCACACCAGGCATGCTCAAAGTTGTCTGTAATGCTGTGGAGCAACATGGACAATTGACCTTTGTTACCTTAGGCCTGTGTTACAAACAAAATTCTGTTTGCCTGTGCATCCATCTATTCCATGATCTCTAAATATCAGTGGCTCTCAAGACACATTTTTCATCCAAGAAACAGTAATTGGAAAATAGTTCATTGACTGCACAGCTGTATTTGTTGTTGCAGTAATAGCATATTATTTACCAGTGAAGACATTTAAAGCTTTCATACTTCTCCATCAGAGAGTATCCTCACAAATCCCTAATCTATTTATTTAATTTTCTCTAGATTTCTATAAATATTGAAAAAGAGGCGCCTTTCTGTATGCTTAAAGCACCTTGGGCATAGCTTAGGTCTACACTGCAAACAGAGTTTGAAAAGCACAGCAGTCTGCATCTCTCTCCCCAGGAGCAAACTAGACAGCTCAGAAAGTCAAATTTCTCTTTCACTCACCCATTAACAGTTTGCTCCCCTGACCATTCACTTTGTTTATCTCTGCACCACCAACTAAAACTGTTTTAAATGAGTGAATAAATTGTTAAAGAGTCGGAGGGCATGTTACAGAAACATGGAGCTGTGTAACAGAGGGTGCTTCAGTACAGTTGGAACATTGATGGAATACACTTTGCAGTGCCTTGATGCCTAACACTGTGATGGCTGGGACCATCTGGCTCACTGTAGTTAGCACAGTAAAGGGCAGATCAGAACGTAGTTCCTTCCCAAGGGAGTTCAGTTTCATTGGTAAGAGGTGATACACTGGGTAATTGTAGCAGTGAAAAGCTGCTGCTTTTGGTTGGTCATTGGTAATTTCTCTGTGTGTAAGAAAGTTCACCAGCAAAGCTTTGATTTTTAAAGAAACAGGGCAAGAATGGGTATTTTAGACACTGTGCTTCTGAGTTAGGCTTTTATATTTTAACACTTGAGAAACTTACATATTTTTCTTCATCTCTGACACTAATTTATCTTTAACTGTGCCAAAAATCAAAATCTGAGAAGCCTGATGCCTTTTTTTGTTGAGATTGGCAACATTCACACAATACTTTCTGGGAAAAAAAGGACTTTTTTTCTTTAGTTAAGGAGATAGCATTAAAAAACTCCTCTACCAGGAACCTTTTGTCCCTGTTTAAAGGTGTGAACTGCTACACCTCTCCACAGTTGTGCTCAGTGGTGCAGTTTTGTGTTATTTGTTAGTTTCTTAGGATCATAGAATGGTTTGGATTGGAAGGGACCTTAAAGATCATCCAGTTCCAACTCCCTGCCATAGGCAGGGACACTTTCCACTAGACCAGGGTGCTCCAAGGCCCATCCAGCCTGGCCTTGGACACTTAACCAGGTCCAACATTCAGCTGGTGTGAATCCAGGAGTCTTTTTGAGATGCCTTACAGTGACACTTGGAATGAGGGTTCACCATCTGTTGAGTTCTCATCATGGCACCTTGTTGTTCTTGGCAAGATGACCATGTTGTGTATTTTGTGGGGTTTGGTGGGATTTGCCTTTCATACCCTTTAGAAGCAGGCAGTAAGTAACTGGGTCACCATCCTGGGCCTCCTCTGGGGGTTACCAGGTTTTTATCCTTTTATCCTTTGTCTCCTGATGTGGCTGTCCTAGGAAAGTACTTAGAGATAGCTGGTAGAATTTAGTTCCCATTCACACAGTCCTCCTGCTGTCCCTCGCAGTGTTTCTCTGCTCAGACACTGCCATTCATTTGCCCCCCAGACCAGTCTGTGTGTTTTCATTATGGCTCTCTGCAACTGGGAGTGATTCTAAGCTGCCTTAACATTCCCAGTGGCCTTCTTGTGTGTGGAATATGATTTAGGTGAATTCTGTTGGGATAAGCAGAAGGATTGATAAATGTGGCTGGTTTTGCAGACTAAGAGTATAAATGAAAAGGTGGAGCATAATATCATAGAATCATAGAATTGATTGGGTTGGAAAAGACCTCCAAGACCATCGAGTCCAACCCTTGGTCCAACTCCAGTCCATTTACCAGATCATGGCACTCAGTGCCACGGCCAATCTGCGTTTAAAAATCTCTAGGGATGGTGAATCCACCCCCTCTCTGGGCAGCCCATTCCAATGCCTGATTACTCTCTCTGCACAGAATTTTTTTCTGATCTCCAACTTAAATTTCCCCTGGCAGAGCTTGAGCCCATCGTGCCCCCTTGTCCCATTGCTGAGTGCCTGGGAGAAGAGACCAACCCCCACCTGGCCAGAACTTCCCTTCAGGGAGTTCCAGACAGTGCTGAGGTCACCTCTGAGCCTCCTCTTCTCCAGGCTAAACACCCCCAGCTCCCTCAGCCTCTCCCCATAGGGCTTGTGCTCCAGTCCCTTCACCAGCCTTTACTTAGTTTTCCATTACTGAGGAAAATTGCATCCCTCGTGTAAGTGGGATGTGGCCACTTGCTTAGCTCAGCAACTGTAACAATTCCTGTCTGTAAAGCTGGTCTCAGAGTGTGTCATCACCCCTCTTTTGGGTTTGTGAACTTCACCCCTGCAGGAATGTATTTTGTATATTGTAAAGGTTTTAATCCAGAAGTCTGGATTGGTGTAAAGTGTGCAGTGTGAACTTGATCAACTCAATACAATTCTGCAAATATATGTTTGCTTTTTTTTTCTCTTGACATTTGATCTCTGCATAAATAAAAAATTCTTGGCTTCCTTCTGGTAGATAAACAGAGGCCACATGACAACTGAAGCAAAGAGGGCTGCCAAGATGGAGAAGAAGCTGAAGATCCTGCTTGGTGGTTACCAGTCTCGAGCAATGGGTCTCATCAAACAGCTGAACGATTTGTGGGACCAGATCGAGCAGGCCCACTTGGAGCTGCGAACCTTCGAGGAGCTCAAGAAACATGAGGATGCAGCAATCCCTCGGAGACTGGAGGTGAGATTCCTAAATGGAGTACCTGAGGTCAGGCAGAGGCGCTTTGTGGAAAAGCTCTTTTCACAAGACATGAGCTCTGAGCTTGACAGCCTGAGTTGGTATCAATTTTTAATGTTCTTTTAAAATTACACTTTTGGCTGTCACGAGGTTCATCTGCTGTTTACTTCAATATCAAAGATTCTGTGATACATATATTAGAAGCTGGGACTAATCTGCCAGTGTGTTCTTTAACTTTGGGGTTTTTTTATTTCCTTGTGTGGTTTATTTTATAAATCTGCAATGCATATCAGCAGAAGTTCCATATCCCTCTTAATTTGTCCTATTTTGGTTTTAATTACTGTTAGAACTTGTAAAACTTGTGTAAAATCTCCTACTTCCTTAATAGTCAGTGGACCAAATGCTGGTATATTCCTGAAATCAGTGCTTTGGAGCCACTTTTCTTAGTTCAAGGATCTCCAGGATATTCTCTGTTTATTCCTCTAATGGCACAACCCTCAGCCAAGATTCAGCCCTATGTATGAGCCAGTGCCAGGCTTGCTTTCCAAGCAAGGAGTACTCACCTGAGCACAGCTTTTCCTTTAACACTTTTTTTCTTCCATAACAGAGGGTTCCACTCAGATCTTCTCACCCACTTGGTATAAAAATGCTAAAATGGATCAGTTCTTAAAACTGATTTTTCGGTTCAGAAATGCTGATAAATAGGTTTACAAACTCCAAAGTGCTTAATTGATTTAGTGAAAGATAACAGTAAAAACATATTAAATCAGGTGATAACAGCTAATAACACCTGGGTTTAGTACATGGCAAGGTTCCAGTTTGAAATCTCTCCTTTCTGTCGAAGATTCTGGCAAAGACAGGATAAAATACCTGAGATTTGAAGTAAGAAAGCTGTGATTTAAGTAATTTTAGAAATGAACTGTCCCAATTTTAACCTCTTCCTCTGAAGAAATGAAAATATAACTTTTGGTAAAGCTCTTAGGTTGGAAAACTGACTGGTTGCTTAATGATGCTTTCATTACAGTGCCTGAAGGAAGATGTGCAGCGACAGCAGGAGAGAGAAAAGGAGCTCCAGCAGAGATTTGCTGACTTCATGTTGGATAAAGAGACTTTTCAAGCAAAGTATTAAAGCACAAAATTCCATTTGTCATTGATGTAACATTTTTAAAGTGTGCAGATACTGCTCCAGCAGCTTTTGCCAGCAGTTGCAGAAATCAAGTGTAGTCTGCTGCTTGCATCTTGTAAACTTCTAGCCCTTTAATGGACTATTCCAAATGCTCTAGGTATGAATAGGTCTGTTAAAAATAGGTTTGAAGTGTCCAAAATAAGAAAAAAATCACTCTGGTATGATTTTAGCCATGTCTTCATTCGATGGGGTTCTCCCATTATTCCCAGTGTTTTCCCAGTCTTAAGACCTGTAAGATACATGCCTGCAGAATAATGTCTTTTGAATAAACTTGGAATGTTAAAAAACAATGAAGTAATAATATGTCTTTTAACTAAAATTGAATCTTCCCCTATCCCAGCCCTCATTTTGTTTCTGGTAGATTGGCTTTCTTCCCTTCCCCTGCTGCTGCCTTTATTTTCCAAGACTGTAATTTGTGGTAGGAAGTACCTGTGCAGGATGTTTGTGAGCCAGGTAATGCCAAGTTCCTGACTCTTCTCTGTGCATTTGACTAAACACTCCCAGCTTTATCAGGATGCTCAAATGGTCATACTGGCAGTTGGCATCATTTCACCATCTTGAAACAGGTGTAAGTTTTACAAAAGCACCCAGCACAGCCCACAGAGTTCAGCAGAAAATGTATCACTGCATTTTCTGAGTATTAATTCTTTTCAAATCATCTGCTTTGTTGCCCAAAGTGGAGTGGGGTGGGAAAAAAGCTCTGTATTTGTTTCTCTTCTCCTTTCACCATATCTCAATAGGATTTAATTTTCTCATTGCTTTGACCTGAAGGGTGTCCTGGGTGGAGCTGGCAAAACACCAACTGTCCAAGACAGAGAAAAAAGGTGTTCCTCCCACCCCCAACCAGCCAAGGGAAGAGAAGAGGGAGAGAGGGAAAAAAAAACTTCTAAAGCAGGTTTATGCTGAAACTAACTACATGTATTTATACAGAAAAGAGAAAACTAAGAGAGAACTACAATATAACACACACAAGTTATGCATATTTAACAAGGCATAACTTCCCACTCCCAATTAATACAAAGCAAAGTCTATTACACTAAATTTGTAAGTACTCTGAGAGACACACAGCAAGAAACAGAAAGAGTAACAACAGAAATGTTTCTACTTCCCTGAATGCAAACAAAATGCAAGCAGGGGCAGCAGGAGCAGGGCCCAGCATAGCAGAGGAGCTGCTGGATGTCCTCCTCTTAGTGCAGCCATGGTGGAACTGCCCAAGCCACTCCCACACACTGGATTTTACCCCCTTTGAGATGATGTAGTATGGTGTGGAATACAAGATTATTGGCTGGAAGGAGTCAGCTGTGAGCTGGCTCAGCCCAGCTTAAATCAGCTGAGAATCCTAGGCCTAGCTGAACTTTAAAACCTAAGTTTAGGCCCACCTGGCTAAACCCATAACAAAGGGTAAGGATGGGATTAGGGAAAGGGATAATGCAGTATTTCCCATTCTTTGAGATTTTTCTAAATTTTATCCAAAATCTTCCTGTCAGTACAGTTTAGTCACACCACACTTGAGTGAGATGTTACTGTTTAAAATTTTGTCAGCTGTTCCCTATGTCTTTAATACAGGAGTTTGCCACACTCAGGCATCTCATTAGAGATTTCTGTGATAATTAGATTTTTCATAAAACAAAACCACACACTTTCACATTTTTATTTTTGTGGTGACATTCATCAGTTCTTCAGGGATCCATCTTACTTCCAGCTCTTGAACTTTGAGTCTTTTGTTTGGAGAAATGCATAGGGAAAAAAGGCCAAACTTGTTAACAGCACAGAATTCAGCAGTTAAATACATCCAGTTGGATGCATCATGCAATTTCTTCTACATATTTGAATTTGAATGAGGATTTTGCCGTTTGCATTTTCCCGGATTTACAAACTGTCACTTTGTTCAGATCTTGGGAATGTGGTTGGGGGACACTGTCAGGGCTGTGGCTGTGTGGCCGTTTCAGTGCCATCCATGGACACCAATTATAATCAGATTTTTTTAAGTGTAACCTGACTGAATTCTGCTGATCACTGGCAGGACTATACACAGCCAGCCATGGATTATCTTTCCCTTTACTCACCAGGTCGTCATTCTTCTGAAGTATTAATGCAATTATAGGCTACATACTTCTAGAAATGTGTTAAATATTTAACTAAGCCAGAGCACATCTGGAACGAAGCATTGAGCATCAATCTTGGAGCATATGGGGTATTTTAGCTTGGATGGTTATACCCAAAAGGAAAATCATGGCATAGCATGACAGTTCTTGTGGTTGTGTGGTAGCTGGAGGTATTAACAGAAAACCCTTGTAGGTTTACCAATACCACAACTACAATTATTTCCTTTCTTTTTGGGGCTGCAGCAGAGCCTCTTTGATGTTTCCTGTATTTTTTGACAGCTTGGGAGCTAGTCAGGTATTCCAACACTGCCTTAATAAACAGTTTTAGTGACAATTGATCAATCACAAAAGACTTTTCTTGAAATACATGCAATTAACCAGTCATTAAATGCGGCAGGTGAGTATTTCTGGCTGGAAAACAGGAGATTTGAGGTGGTTGTGTTTGAGAAGTACCTGCAGGAGGATTGCTCAGTTTTTTTTGCAGTTTAGTTTGTTTACACAACATTTGAGCTAGTTCACAGTTTTCCCTGTCTTTAGTCAGAGTTTTTGTCCTGAAGTTTCTGTCTATTTGGATAATGACAGAAAAGTAATAGTCTCTTGCCTTAGAGCTTGTTGTGCCTTGCTTTAGCTTTTTGCCTGCCCTGAGAGCTGCTGCTCTAAGGCAACCAGGCTTAGATCTACTAAAATTTCCCAAAAAACTTCATGCTGGTTGCTCTGTGTGTGTGTCTTTTGGATCCAGAAGGATTTGAATGGACCAGCAGGGCCGGGCTAGAATATCACAAGATCAAAGAATCCAGGTGGTTGCAGCTTAAACTGGAGTGCTTAGGAAATCTGTTCAGCCAAATTTGGATGCTGGTAGTGCTTCCAGCCACAGGTGGTGATGGAGCTTGTGTTGCCAGGTCTATTTCTTGGGCTTAGGCCCAGTTTAGGTCCCAAACAGGGCTCCCTGAATCTCTAAATTGCTTTAGAATTGCATAGATGTTTGGTGGACACAAGACTGACCAGCACACCTTGACATCAAATTTTTATTTTAAATTTCTGAAGCCAGCCACTGATTTGATCTTCCCAAAAGCAATACAAAGTATAACCAGAAACAATGCAAGCTGGTAAACACTTTACTCCAGTGGGTAAACCCTACCCTGACTGCTGACTGAGGTGGGAGAGGGGGTTGTGCTGTGTGTTAACAATTACTTTGAGAATTATTTAATGTTCTCCCTGAGAAATGCATTTCCATCTAGCATGCCAAGATATATCTGCAAGCTTTTAAATAATTTCAGCAGATGATTTTCCTCCCTTCCTGAAATCAGGCTTGGCATTTACATATTGGATCAATCCCATAGCTGGATCCTGCTTCAAAGTCCATGGAGTTGATAAGTCTGTCATTTACTTCAATTGAGTTGGATTCAGGTACCTGGGAAAGCCAAGAGGACAGCAGAGCTAAGTTATAACAGCTGGGAGTCTCATCCATAACCAGCAGATAACAGAAATCATGAGGTAAGGGAGAGACTCCTCTAAGGCACAGGAGGTTCCCTGTGAGAAATCCAGCAGAGCTGGAGCCAGTTCTTCCAAAGATGGCAAATCTCCAGAGGAATAAGCACTGTGTAACACTGTAATTAGTCACTGCAGCCAGGGATGGCCAGAACACACCAGAGTTCTCTGGCTGCCTTAAGCAGGGATTTCCAGTGCCAACAGAAGGAGCATCTTGTCTTTGCCCATTGCTGCTTGTTCTGGTTTTGTGTCCTTGTTTGCTGGGACAAGCATTAGGGCAGAATATTTGGTTTAAAATATGTTAGTCCAGCTTGATTGTCAAATCCTCTGTGCAGAATAGACATGAGCTGGGCCAAATTTCAAGGTAGGAAGTGCAAGTGACTGTGGAAGTGGGGCAGAACAGCATGTCCAAAGAAGGGCAATGGAGCTGGGGAAGGGTGTGGAGCACAGGTCTGATGAGGAATGACTGAGGGAGCTGGGGGAGTTTAGTCTGGAGAAAAGGAGGCTCAGGGGGAACCTTTTCACTCTCTACCACTTCCTGTAAGGAGGTTGTAGCCAGGTAGAGGTCGGTCTCTTTTCCCAGTTAACTAGCGATAGGACAAAAGGAAATGGCCTCAAGCTGCACCAGGGAAGGTTTGGAGTGGATATTAGGGAAAATTTCCTCATAAAAGGGTGGTCAGGCACTGGCACAGGCTGCCCAGGGCAGTGGTGGTGTCACCGTCCCTGAAAGTGTTCAAAAAACATGTAGCTGTGGTGCTTAAAGACATGGTTTAGTGGCTGGGCTTGGCAGTGCTGGGTTAGCTGTTGGAGTCGATGATCTTAGAGGTCTTTTCCAACCTTAATGATTCTATGATTGCCTCTGTCAGAGGATGTCCCACTTCATTGTCTACCTAAAGTGAATGTGAAATGGGTTGCAGTGCTCAAGGCCAGTAGCTGACGTGACAGGACTACCCACAATTAGCTCCTCTAACCAACCAACTGGATCTGAGCCTCTGATGAAAACACTGGAGATTCATTGTTTTTTATAATCAGGGCCTGGACATAATTTCTACATAAAATGCATCAAACTCATGTCTGAACTTTTTGGTTTGGCTGCAAACTAGCTAACAACATCATAAACCAGTGTGTGAACTTTGGCTTGCCTTCAGTATCCCCGGACAGTGATGCTGCTGGAGAAGAGAGATTATTGTGGTCTGGACTTAATCTGCCTCACATTCATCTCAGAATCCAGCTTGCAGTTATCTTCCATAATGTGGGTTCAAAGCAACACCTGTCTTCCAAGCAGGATTTAAAAGGGAAGGATCAAATAGCATTTCCCCCATTTTCCTAGCTGAGCGAAATGCACGTTGAAAAAGAGCCAGATACTCATCTAAAGGCACAGTGTCCTAATAACTGGTTCCAGACCTGTGCTCTCTGCCTGTCTAGGGCTCTTGCTTATACTTTTCCTTACAAACACAAAATACCTGGTTATGCTGGCTGATGCTGAAAAGCTTTTTTAATTTTTCAATTTTCATATTTTGTAGATTTTAGGAACACAGTAGATGTAAGGCTGTAGATTTTAGTGAATTAATATTTAGCAGCTTGTAGCATAAAGTCCTTCTATCTCTACCCCTGCTCCAGAACAGGCAGCTGAGATCTGCCAGCTATTTAGTCTCTTCCTCAAGGTACCTGATTAAAGCATATCAGAAGAGAACATAAACATGGAGCAGCGTGACCCGAAGCCCTGGAGAGCGTCCAAGAGACCTTTGTGTGCTGAAGAAGAGGAGGTGGATGAAGACAGAGGGTCCCAACGACCCCAGCCCCAATTCAACAGGGGTGGGAACTGGGAGGGGACAGAGGTGGAACTGTTATAGGTTATATTATAAAAGCTGTAGAACTCAGAGCTTGTGTGCACGTCGATGTATTCCTGGATGAGCGGGGCTGCTCATTAAAGTGCCTGCCCATTGTCTTATCTCCTTCAAAACTTGGCTTGGAGTCTTTTTACAGACTTTTACAGCAACATGGCCTTGAAGACTTGCCCTGACGTTGGGAGTGAGATCAGGCCCTGAAAAAGGCTTAAAAGTACTTTTGACATCTATCTAAGCCAATCCATCCTTATATCTCCACGAAGTGCACACAATTGTCTCACTCCCAATTAAAAAGTTCCACGCAGGCTCCAAACACTTTGCTGAATTGGGACTTTAATACTTTTGAAGGAAAGGGGAGTAGCAGTGTATAAAAAAAGAGGAGTTTTTGCTTTTTTGGTTGCTTGCAGGCCCTTAGATAAGTCATCTCCCCTCCAGCAAGCCTCATTAACTTTTTGGTGTATTTAAATGAGGTGGCTTTAACCAATTCCTGCTGCCTCAGGCACAACTGATGCACACAGTAGGTGAAAAGGTGAAGAAGTGGGTATGAGCAGCATTTCACAGCATCACTTCTGCTGCTGGCGTGATTACTCATTGTGGGTTTGATTGTTTGCCAGTTGTTGGGGGGTGTTGTCTGGGTTTATTATAATTTATTGAGAGATGCCTTAAGTGTCAGGGTTAGAAAAATCTTGCTTTCAACTCCAAGTCAAAGGTTTTTCACATATCAGATTAGACAGGGTCTGCCTCATTAGATCACTTTCAGGTTTCCAAGTTACAACCGTGGTTCTGATGTATTTGGATTCCTCAAAGATTCCTCAAAGGAAATGCAAGTACTTCTTTTAAGATCATTTATGTGCATCGACAGCATTTACGAATTGCGACACGAGGAAACACAGACTATGTGATTATTTATTCAGTTCATATATCAGATCTTTTGCCAAGTACACGCTACTGGTAAAGGCCTCATAGGATCAGACAAATGTGTGTTAGGTTCCCCTCTTCTCCTGCTCGCTCTCCCCTCCCAAAACAGAAATGTGGGTTCTATTTAGTGTAATTATCAGGCCAGTAGCATTTTAAAGTGTGTTATGCAGCTTAGGTGAGACTGTGGCCCCAGTGAAACTGATGGGAGATTTGGCTTCAGCTTCAATGGAGCTGAGATTTCCTTTCCTCTCCTCTTCTGTCTGTATCTGATGATCCTTTCTGTCAAGAGAAGAAAGAGATCCTCTTATGAAAAATAGTCATAGATGCTTAATAAAGCTGAAGGAGCCAGCCAGGATTACATTTTTAGCTCTATAGCCAGCAAAATCTATTCCAGAACTAATTCTGATTAAAAGAACTGAATCCACTGGTTGAACCTCAGACACAAAGGCACCCCTGGAGTAATTCAACTGTGTGATATATATTTTTTTTAACTAATTAGTGCACTGATCCTTGTAATGGCATTGATTTCAAAGCTGTCTCTCTCTTATCTATTATTGTTCATGAATTATCTTAGGGCTCAGGCAGGACCATCACTATAATTGGATCTTAAAAAAGGGGTGAGTTTACTGGCCACATTAATTAAGCTGCATGGCAGACCATAAAATAACTATAAATAGAAGTTACATTATTCTGTAGATTGTGTCCCCCACACTTTTTTTTTCTTAATTCTGATTCAACCAGACCAATCTCTAGCACAGAACAGGCTTGTCAATCCTTGGTCCGTGCTCCTACCTAACACTTCCAAGGCTTTGGGAAGAGGTGAGGTCTTTCAGTAGACTGTATGGATGGAAAACACAGATATTCCCAAAGTCTGAAACTGAACTGTCATCCCACTTTTCCAGCTCGTTTATTCAAAGATATTCTCCCTTCAAACTGTGCTGCCCCTACCTCCTGAGCTAATCTTGGTTCCAAAAGTGACCTCAAGGATTTTCATTCCCTGTTTTCCTGGTGCTTTAGTTGAAAGATAATGCTGGTCATCTTGCTTCAAGTTTAGAGGAAAACAAGACAAAACTAGGAAGAGCAGTTTGGTGGAAGTTGAGAATGTTCCTTAAATCCTAATGTCCCCCAGCTCTCAGTGGATCCCATGTGCTTCAGAAATCACTCTTGATGTGGAGGGAAAGAGCTCAGAGCACAGAACCTTCCCAGCCAACCTGCTTATCTTCCATCAGTGTTGATGAGCTGAATACAGCTCAAATACCTGACTGCACCATCCCCTGGTGACTTGGGAAATAGGAGAAGTGAATTTGTCAGGTCTCAGCTCTGTGGGATAAATCCCAAGGGTATTGCTTTGTGGTGCATCTTCACATGTCTAAACCCAGCCCTGGGCTTTTTGGTGTTACAGAAACCTGCCTCATTACCATGTAACAGCTCTGTGGTTTTTCTTTTGGCACCTCTGACCTGCAAGCCAACAGATGCACACATGCACCAGCTGCAGCCTTGGCCAGGCTGAGTCCTGCAGGGCCACCAACCTGTGTAGCCATGATGAAGAAAGGACCAGGTTACCAGGAGAGCAGAGGAAAAGCCACTATCCATGACTGTGCCAGGGCTGAAGCACATCCTTATGGAGCCAGAGCATAAGTGTTGCAGGTTTAATCTGGAGCAGAACACAAACCCTGCTTTTCCCCAGGCCAGGAGATCTCAGCCCTGCACTGATCCCTCACCACATGGGGTGTTTTCACCCCATTAAATGTCCAGTCATTGCTTTAGGGAGCCCTGATCAGATTCTCTCCCTGTTCTAGCAATTGTTTAGTGACACAAGGGTGTCATTTCACTGTGACAAAGTGCCTTTCTGGGGGAGATGCCAAATCTTCAGGCCTGTCATGGATTTAAAGGTCTGAACCCTTGGTCAGACTTTTGCCAGTCCCAGAGATCAATTATCTGGCATTGCTGTGTTGCTTGGAAAGCATCCAAATTCTGGTAATGGCAGAAGTTTTGGCTCTGGCTTCCTACCTGGTCTATAGACAGGAAGGTGGGAGTAGCTGGCCATCTTCTACCTTGTAGAAGAATTGTACAGCAGGGGAAGAATTGTATTTTATGTTTTTCATGCCTGCTATAGCCCATCCTGTAGATTTTATAGGATCATAGAATTATTGAAGTTGGAAAAAACCTCTCAGATCATCAAGTCCAACCATCAACCCAATACCACAATCTTGTTTACCACTAAACCATGTCCCTAAGTGCCATATCCACACATTCTTTGAACACTTGCAGGGATGGTGACTCCACCACTTCACTGGGCAACCTGGTCCAATGTTTGGCCACCCCTTATATGAAGAAATTTTTCCTGATGTCCAATTTAAATCACCCCCAGTGCAACTTGAGTCTATTTTATTCTGGCATTCTTAATAATGGCAATGTTACCAAAGTCCAGGGAAGAAAAACAAATTAAAAAAATGAGGTCCTTGTACCCACAGACAACATCAAATACCCCACCTAATTCTAAATCACGTTAAACTGGGGGTGAACTTAATCACAGGGGCGAGGATAGAATAGTGAATCCAATTTCCTAGCAAGTCCTGTAATGTGTTTTTAGCAGAAAATCAGCCCCTGCAGCGCTGTATTTAACTGCCTTTTATTGCAGATGCCTTTTGGTTAACAGCAGAGATCTGATTTAGTTTTACAGTTACCCAGTGACCACAGGAGGCAGATTGTGCATCAGCAGGGAATGCTCCAATGTCTGTCTGCCTCCCCTTCTTCCAGCAGGAACGAGGGATCGCAGGAGCACGGCCAAGCCAATGTGGCTGGGACAGTAATTGAAGAAACTGCTGAATCAGCCAAAACAAGGGTTCACAACAGAAGCTTGAGCCAGGCAGACACGTCCTGGAAGCACCAAGCAAAAGATGACCACAAAGACTCGGCCAGGAGAGGTCAAGAGATGCCAGCTGGTTGGGAGGCACCTTCTGGGACATCAGAGTGGCCTGCATCTTGAGGGGAAGAAGAGGGTCAGACACTGATCTCTTCTCTCTGATGACCAGTGACAGGACTCAAGGGAACAGTATGAACTCTATCGGGGCAGGTTTAGGTTGAATTTTAGGACAAAGTTCTTCACTCAAAGGGTGGCTGGGCACTGGAACAGGCTCCCCAGGACAGTGGTCACAGCACCAAGCCTGACAGAGCTGAAGAAGTGTTTGTACAACTGTTTGGAGGCACATGGTGGCCTCCAAACCCAGGATAAGGTAACCCCTCCAGAAGGCAGTGGTCAGCACAGATCAGCCTTTCCCCACCCATCCCATTGGCTTAGAGAGCAGAAGCCCCAGCCCAGCTGCTCAGTGGCTGAGAGCCCGTCACAGCCCACAGCTGGAAGCAGTTTTCTTCCAGAGGCTGAGTTCAGCTTCCAAACCCCAGGGTGGAAGGAGGGTACTGCAGGGAAGTGGGGCAAAGCAGAGGAAGGGAGGGAGACAAGGAACTGTAATGAAGTGCACACATGCGTATGTGTGAGGGAACAACCTGACACAAGAGACATGTGCCAGCAACACTGAAAGAAAAGGAATAATAAAAAGTGAGTCCTGATGCTTTAGTGCTCATGTAACACATGCAGAGCTGACCTCAGATGCCTTGTCTGGGATCACCACACTCCCAGAGAAGATAGGACTCAGGTGGCATATTTGGTCTTTGGTCATTTCTGGCTCAAGTCTCCTCGAGAGGGAACTTGGCCCAATAAAAAACAGGAGAAGGGACAGCCAGAACTGGAAGAGACTCATCATCATAATTCTCTGCTGCTGAACAGTACCTGGACCAGAATCTGCCCAGTTTTGCACCATAGCAACAAGGCACTCAACTCCTCTTCCCCCCTTCCCAGACCAGGCAGATAGGAGCACTTCAAGGAAGAAGTTAGGAAACTCTGGCCAGGTTTGTCTTTATTTTATATCCAGTCACTATTAAATAAAAAATATCTGAGCAGTCTCTGGGCCTGTGTGTAGTCCAGAGCTGTTCAGTGCTTGCTGCCTGCCCTGCTGAGCTCACAGGGTGCTCTGTGCAGTGCATGGCCACATCAGGAGTGGCTGAGGTCACTTGCCTTCTTCAGCCCGGAGAAGAGGAGACTAGGGAAGACCTAATCATGGGCTACAGCTTCCTCATAAGGGGACAAGGAAGGGCAGGCACTCTCTGGTGATCAGGAGACCCGAGGGAACAGCATCAAGCTGCGCCAGAGGATGTTTAGGTTGCCTGTTAGGAAAATGTTCTTCATCCAGAGGCTGGTTGAGCACTGGAATAGCCCCTCCAGGAAACAGGTCACAGCACCAAACTTGCCAGAGTTCAAGAAACATTTGGACAACACTCTCAGGCACACGGTGGGATTCTTGGGGTTGTCTTGTGCAGGAGTGGATTTCAAGGATTTTTGTGCGCCCCTTCCAGCTCAGGATATTCTAGAATTCTATGATGTGCAGTCCATTCCAATATTTAGTCACCCTTTTTGTGAAGAATTTATTTCTAATATCCTGGTGTGGCTTAAGACTGCATCCTCTTGTCTTATCTCATTAGCTGGAAGAAGAGCCTGACCCCCACGTGGCTACACCCTCCTGTCAAGGAGTTGTAAAGAGCAATAAACCACCTCCCCCCTGAGCTTCCTTTTCTCCAAGCTGAACCCCTCCCAGTTCCCTCAGCTGCTCCTCATGCTTGTGCTCCAGACCCTTCCCCAATTCTCCACTGCCCTTCTCTGGACACACTCCAGCCTCTCAATATCCTTCCTGAACTGAGGGGCCCAGAACTGGACACAGCACTTGAGGTGCCTCACCTGTGCTGAGGTTGTGTCTCTGCCCTGCAGCCGTGTCTCCTGATGAACACAACCCCTCCCCAGCTCCCTCCAGCAACACTCCATTTCCCCAGCCTGCAGCAGGACACTCTCCCCCCAGACCACGTCTGCACCTCGTTAAAGGCAGTGCCAAACATTGGCTGCCCTGGCTGTGTAAACCCCACAGAGGCACTGAAGGTAGTGCCAGGTCATTTCTCAAAATCACATCTTTTCTTCTCTGAGGAGGCTAGAAAATGGCAAATAGGATGCAGGATTTGGCTCCACAGTGTTCGCTGTTGTCGTGACTCAGGAGTTATTTTTATCTTTTCTGTAGCAGAACAAATGGCTGCAGTCATTATTTTCTGTCTGTTCTGACAATGGCCTGGCCAAAACACATTATGGTTCTGCATACACTCAGTGTAAGCAGAGAAGCACAACAGCATCATGTGTGTGAGTCAGTATTTTAAATATTTTCTTTAGGTTTGCTTTTTTACACTCTTTAAAATATGCTCATGTACTGTGTTCAGTGTATTGAATAAAGTCAAAAGGAGCAACAAGTGCTGTAGCACAGGTCAGCTGCACAGATATAGATGGGTTTAGGAGGGGCAGGTCCTGTCTGACCAACCTGATCTCTTTTTGTGATCAGGTGACCCACCTGGTGGATGAGGGGAAGGCTGTGGATGTGTCTATCTGGACTTCAGCAAGGCCTTTGACACTGTCTCCCATAATATACTCCTGGAAAAGCTGGTAGCCCATGGCCTGGACAGGTGTCCCCTCTCCTGGATTAAGAGCTGGCTGGAGGGTCGGGCCCAGAGAGTGCTGGTGAACGGAGCTGAATCCAGCTGGTCACCAGTGGTGTTCCCCAGGGGTCTGTGTTGGGTCCAGTCCTGTTTAACATCTTTATTGATGATTTAGATGAGAGGATTGAGTCCATCATCAGCAAATTTGCTGATGACACCAAGTTGGGAGGGAGTGTCAACCTGCTGGAAGGCAGGAGGGCTCTGCAGAGGGATCTGGATAGACTTGAGGGATGGGCTGATTGCAATGGGATGAAGTTCAATAAGGCCAAGTGCAGGTCCTGCCCTTTGGCCACAACAACCCCCTGCAGCGCTCCAGGCTGGGCACAGAGTGGCTGGAGAGCAGCCAGGCAGAAAGGGACCTTGGAGTACTAATTGACAGGAAGCTCAACATGAGCCAACAGTGTGCCCAGGTGGCCAAGAAGGCCAATGGGACCCTGTCCTGGATCAAAAATAGCGTGGCCAGCAGGCCCAGGGCAGTGACCCTTCCCCTGTACTCTGCGTTGGTGAGGCCACACCTTGAGTGTTGTGTTCAGTTCTGGGCCCCTCAGTTCAGAAAGGATATTGAGGGGCTGGAGTGAGTCCAGAGAAGAGCAACAAGGCTGGTGAAGGGACTGGAGCACAAGCCCTATGGGGAGAGGCTGAGGGAGCTGGGGGTGTTTAGCCTGGAGAAGAGGAGGCTCAGAGGTGACCTCATCACTGTCTATAACTACCTGAAGGGAAGTTCTGGCCAGGTGGGGGCTGGTCTCTTCTCCCAGGCACTCAGCAATAGGACAAGGGGGCACGATGGGCTCAAGCTCTGCCAGGGGAAATTTAAGTTGAATATCAGAAAAAAATTCTTTCCAGAGAGAGTAATCAGGCATTGGAATGGGCTGCCCAGAGAGGGGGTGGATTCACCATCCCTAGAGATTTTTAAACGCAGATTGGCCGTGGCACTGAGTGCCATGATCTGGTAAATGGACTGGAGTTGGACCAAGGGTTGGACTCGATGATCTTGGAGGTCTTTTCCAACCCAATCGATTCTATGATTCTATAATTCTGTTCTGAAGCTCAACCACATATGAAGCAAGACCTAATCAAATTAATTTTGCAAATGAGTCTTTTCAAGAGGATCCAATCCCAGTGGAGGATTTTACTCTGCCAAGCTCCTTCCAACTTTATTGGATGATAATTATTTCAATAGAAAAAATGTCACAATCAAACACTCCCCCAACAGTACTTTTGTTTGTTACAGAGCAGGTTGAGCAATGAAAAGATTTATTAGTGGAGAATGTATTAACAAGGAATTTGTAGAGAAACAATCAAGAATGCAGTGAGTGGAATTTCCATGAAATGTCTCCAGGGTGTGAGTTTGACAAGCACACAGCTTGCAGATGCTCATTGCTCCCTATGGGATAACAATCAGAACCCAAACCCTGGAAATAAACATTTTTGCCACCCAGAATTCCAAAAGGAGAATACCAATTTACAGTAGTATCATTAAGTCCCAGAATGGTGTGGGTTGGAATGGGCTTTAAAGATCATCTTGTTCCACCTCCCTGCCATGGGCAGGGACACCTTCCACTAGAGCAGGTTGCTCCAAGCCCCATCCAACCTGACCCTGTGTAGTCCAGATCTACTGACACCACCTGTGAGCCCAAAAGAGCAAGTGCTTCATCTTCTGAGTTCAGGCTGCCTTTAATTGTTGGCTGAACTAAATACTCCTGCACAGAACTGCTCATCCCATAAGCATAAATCATGGTGTTTTCTCATGAAGCTCCTTGTTCTCACAGCCAAGCAGATGTGAGGGATATGAGCTGGACAAGCCTGTGTTGTAAACGTACCTCTGTGTGACAGTCCCTCATGGGACTTATGCAAACACATACTAAACTAAGAAGCATCTGTTTTTCCATACCCATTCCTCACTGCTAACATGCTATCTGAACAGTCCTGCCATCTTCTTACTTTATGATAGAGTTCTTCTTGCCCTGAGATCAGACCATATTTAGGCTTGTCCTTAGTCTGTTGCCCAACAGGTCGTTATTGTAACCCCATCATTTATAAGATCCAGGAAAAACATCCTCCAAGTCTGTTGCAGCAGTAGGTGTGATGCTTTTGTTTCCTTCAGGCAGGTAAAAATAAGAGGAAGACTTCTTTATTACATTATTTAGGCCTTTTATTTTTGTTTGTCAAATCGAGCAATCTGTTTTGGAGTTGCCTTTTTTCTTCTACCTTTGGGAAAAACTTGCAAGCTACACGTCCAAGTTCTTCCAGTGCTGGGATATCTGTATTTGTGTTGAAGATAAACAGTGACAAATTTCTCTTCTTTCCAATTTACAGAGAGCTTGGACTGATGTATTTCCTGGAACTGATGTGTTTCATGGAACTGATGTGTTTGATAGAATTCAGGAGATATTTTTGAACCGTTAAAGGAAAATACACAAATATTTCCTGAATTTGTTTCTTCTTATCCCATAGTTTACATGAACTGTTCAGCAAAGGGAAGCAAAAGCTGAGCTTCAACCAAACCCAGACCAAAGCAGAGCTTCTGGTAGAAACCATGTTGGGATTAAATGATTTCCTTTGGTTTCCATCCAAAACCAAGCTGAACGTGGATTTCTGGGTTGAGTTTCACTTTGAATTTTTGGTTTTATTCAGTTATGAAGAATTAAGTGAAACTTGGGAGGTTCAAACCCTCATTGAATGATCCTGAAAAATGATCTGCAAAACCCCTTGCTATGGAGTCCAATTTCATACCTTTGATCTCTATGGATGCTGGGAGCAGCACCAGTATCTCTTCCAAGCCATAAAAAACAGGCTGGTGAAGCTACTACGTTTTGGTTTTTTGGTTTTCTTTTTTTGAGACTTAGCTATCCAAGAGAAAACATCCAATCTCAGACACCACCCTGGGGCCAGCTGGAAAGGAGGAAATCCCAGAATTTGTCCTTCTCCCAGCAGGGTCCATAAAGCAGGCAGGTACCATCCTGAGCATGCCAAGAACCTACTGAGACACAGAGAGAGAGGCCCACAACTAGGAGACCTACTGATGGTTTCTCTGGAAAGAGGAAAGGACTTACCTTCCTCAGCACCCAGCTTGTGCTGGAATCACAGGCAGTGTTTTTTAGGCTCCCCATCATGGTTAGGATGACCCATGAGATCCCATTTATGTGGTGTAGCTGTCACTGGCCATTCCACCTCGCAGGAGCCAGAGGGCCACTGAGCTGGTGGCCATCCAAGTAATAAGCATTTTAATTTGATTATCTACCCATCTCCACTCTGAGGTGTGATCCCATCTGTGCCAGCTTTGGCAGGAGAGGTAGTGCAAGACCATCCTGCCCCACCATCTTGGTCCTTCATAGCTTACTTTTTAACTGGAATAGTTTCCATGGTCTGACTTCAAGCCTGACCCACACAAGGTGGTATGATGAAGTTGGGGGGGGAGGTAATTGCATCATAGGCTGAGAAAGTTTTGTGGAAGAAGAAAAAGAAGCCTTTTAAGCTCCAGTCTTCCCCCAAATACCCTCAAGTACTCCTGTTGGACCCTTCATATGGATGTGTGACACATCTCCCAGTTAAGTCATCTTTATGGAGCACGTATTTCCTGCTCCCTTATGTTTTCATTTTCTTCTCCCTCTTCAAATACTTCCTGCCTTTGGCTGTCTGTGACTGAACTCCCTGGAGCCTTAATAGTCTTGGAATCCCTCCACTTCCATAACTTGATTTTACTATTTAAGAGAAAGTTTGATTCATACCCCCAAAACCAGAAAGAGGATAAAGGGGGGAAAAAAATCCTATTCATCCACCAGCAAAGAAGCAAGATACAAAAAAGACAAGATTATTCTCATTCAGCTCTTCATGGCTTTGGAGTGTATTTCATTTCAGTGTCTGCACAGGCCTTTGTAGCAACCATCTGATTGAACATTACTTATACTGCATATTATAGGCACTAATGAGAAAATGATTCTAAATTGCCCCTAGGGATGGTTATGATTAAACTATTTGCCTTTGCTTCCTCTAGTAAATTAAAGCAACTGAAAGAAAGAGAGTAAAAGGAGAGGCTTAGTCTGGAAAGCAGTCAGGATAACGGTTTGGTAAAGTTTCTGAATTCCTAGGAACATTTCTGCTCCTAAACCTGGGAATTGGCTGCGTGTTTCATTCTGCAATTTGGAGCTAAAGCTGTGACAAATGTGTGACACAGGGGAGCATTTTGGAGGGCTGAACCGGGCACAATTTTCTGTGCTGTCAACTGGTTCAGAGCCCTGATCAGCTCTAATTGCACCCGACTAAAGCTGCTAAAGCCCTCTCTGCCACCAAGGAGCTCCTCCAAGGCGTCAGGCGTCTGTCTCTTGAAAAGTGCATTTCAGAGGCTCACACACACACACGGAGCCTCATTTAGACATTTTATTTAAACTCTTAAATCTTTTGAGCTTCGGGTGCATAAACAAGTCCCTGAAACGCAATCCATTCTTGCCAGACAGGGTTTGCAAGTATGTTTCACAAGGAAGAAACAAAATGTCGTTTGTGTTTTCTTTTGGCCTTTTGAACTAAGCTGGATTTGGGGAGTGGGGAGCTGCGTTCCATGAGATGTGCCTGTGTGTGCTCATGCACTGGGACTTTTATATGTGATTGCTGAATTGCTTAATGAATTAATTAAATGTGTGCAAACTCCATGGGGTGAGTTGCCAGGTCACACAGCCTAGCTGAAATATCTGAGCTGACAGGTCCCAGACCCAAGCCCTTGTCTCTCTGGTGGTTCCCAAGGCTCTGCAAGGTGGCCCCCCATCATCTTCACACTCTCTGACTGGGACAGTCTCACTTCCATCACCCAAAATGCTGGACTCAATTGCAGAGCTTCATAGCTTGGGATGAGAGGAACCTGTTCTTCCTTTTCTTTGGGCACAAAGAAGGGATAACTGAGTAATTCAGATGCAGTTGTCTGCACCAGTAACATCTGAAGCTGGGGGAGTTTTGTGGATAAACTCAGTTTTTCTGGAGTAGTAGAACAACTCCAGGCTCAAAAGTTCTCTAATGTACCAGGCAAGATGTTGGCCCAATGCTTGTGTCAACACAGATGGTCACTGGAGTTTATTCATACTGCTGGATTTTAGGGGGACTACATCAGGGAGCTGAGCTTCATGTCCCTGAGGCCCCACTCTGTGCCATGATTGTAGGTGTCTATTAATTTCAAGGAAACCCTTTCTGTCCATATATAGCCAGTGATGAGAGAAAAAAAAAACAAAACCTTTGAAGATCTTGCAGGGAATATAAGTACCCACAAACAGCCACAAACAAAAATACCCAACCCACCTACCCATGGCAGACAGGTTTTTCCCTTTAGAGGCTCTCCAAGGTGCTTATCATTAATTACCCAAAGAAATGTGGACCTTAGTGACAGAAACATCTGCAATTTTGTCACTAGTTATGTGTCAAAATACCACAGAATTTGTCATGTTCCAATGCTTCACTAGCCCTAGGAGGGTGATGAAACACTGGAACAGGTTGCTCAGAAAAGCTGTGGCTGCCCCATCCCTGGAAGTGTCCAAGGCCAGATTGGACGAGGCTTGGAGCAACCTGGTCTAGTGGAAGGTGTCCCTGTCCATGCCAGGGAGGTTGGAATTAGGTGATCTTTCTAGTCCCTTCAACCTAAAGCAGTCTATGATTTTATGGTTCTTGGTTGACAGGGCCAAAGTCTGATTTCATGTATTTGACTGATACACAGGAATCTGCACCACCAGGTCACCCCCGTGGAGCGTGACCACATGTGTTTCTGTGCACAAGTGCAGTTGGGTGTATGGGTGGAAGGAGAGAGAGGGAGGACAGGCTCTTCTGGACAGAGCCATTACAACCAAGAACTATCCCCTAAATGTCCTCTCCCCTTGGACAGAAGGATTCTGGCTTTGGAGTCAGGAATGCATTTCCAGTTGACCCCACACTCAAAGATGAAGGCAGAGTGTTCTTTGTTTCTTCCCCACACCACTCACTCTCTGTAACTGGAAGGTTATGTGTTTCTTAGCTACTGGTCAGACTGGTAGTGCCTGCCAAGAAGCTTTCAGGGAATTTCCTCACTATGTAACAAATTTATGAGTCATATGAAAATCTGGGAAATGATTCAACCAGCTGTCTTTCGTTGACTCAAAGATTTTTACAACACCTCAGTGCCTCATCTTTGATTTGAGCCAGCAGAATGGTTTATTGTAAGATCAAATAGTCTTATGTTCACTGGAAGGATGCTTCCTACTACCAAAAAAAAAAAAAAGAAAAGAATAAAAAAGAAAAAACTATAAAACATTTGAAAGAAGGCTGTCATTAGGAGAA